>NC_059137.1:28084029-28714955 GCF_020740605.2 Lemur catta
TTTGTGGGACAGGTGAATAGTGCGGATCCTGTTTCAGTCTAAAGACTGAAACAGGATCCGCACTTTTCACCGTTCCTTTCAGCATCGTTTGATTCATCAGCTAGGAAAGGCGATTCCTTCTCCAGTCCAATCGAAGGCTAGGCCAGAGTAACTGGATCTTTCCAAGAGGTGTGTGGCACAACTTTTGAAAGAACCGCTAGGTGGAGAACTATTTGGTATTTTTCCGTAGCACTTTTCACCGTAATTGTCCTAATGTTGGTCTCTGCCTCCTGAAGCATACAAGAGTTTTCACAGACGAAAGCAGGCTGAGGCCCACCCAGTAAACGTGGCATTTCCAGTAGGTGGTCCTAGAGACTACAAGGAAAGTGTTCTTTTAAGTATTATTCCACTGTGGTTTCACCATGATTTTCAGAACTCGAGCAGGTTTCTCGCATTAGCATAAGAATCCTGCCTGGTAGTTGAGATTTCTGGGTGGGGTGTAAGTGCGGGGCTTCTGTCAGCCCTGCCTTTGATTTGTTTACCTCCAGAGTTGGTAAGTGCATATTTGCCTGAGGTGGGAAAAGTGTGGATCGTGCTTCAGATTTCATCCTGACCCTTCTGAAATCACCAGTATGCTGGTAAGTATTGGACATTTCCATAGCGTTTTGCACGGTAATAGTCATGAGGTCGGTCTCTGCATCCTGAAGCCTATGATGCTTTTCACAGAGAACCCTCTGTTGAGGCCCAGGGAACTTGGTGTTTCCCAAACCTGGCACCGGAGCCTTGGAAGATAGGATTGTTTTCAGCATTATTTCACCATCCTTTCACCACCGTTTCAAGAACGGGAGCCCTTTACATCCGTTAGCATAAGAATCCTTCTTTGGAGATGAGATATTTTTCTCGGGTGGCAAGTGCAGGGCCTCTGTCAGTCCTGGGTTTGTTGGACTAGCGCCAGACATGAGAAGTGCGCCTTTGTGGGACAGGTGAATAGTGCGGATCCTGTTTCAGTCTAAAGACTGAAACAGGATCCGCACTTTTCACCGTTCCTTTCAGAATCGTTTGATTCATCAGCTAGGAACGGTGATTCCTTCTCCAGACCAATCGAAGGCTAGGCCAATGTAACTCGATCTTTCCAAGAGGTGTGTGGCACAACTTTTGAAAGAAGCGCTAGGTGGAGAACTGTTTGGTATTTTTCCGTAGCACTTTTCACCGTAATTGTCCTAAATTGGTCTCTCCATCCTTAAGCATACGAGAGTTTTCACAGACGAAAGCAGGCTGAGGCCCAGTAAACTTGGCATTTCCAATAGTTGGTCCTAGAGACTACAAAGAAAGTGTTCTTTTAAGTAGTGTTCCACTGTGGTTTCACCATGATTTTCAGAACCTGAGCAGGTTTCTCGCATTAGCATAAGAATCCTGCCTGGTAGTTGAGATTTCTGGGTGGGGTGTAAGTGCGGGGCTTCTGTCAGCCCTGCCTTTGATTTGTTTACCTCCAGAGTTGGTAAGTGCATATTTGCCTGAGGTGGGAAAAGTGTGGATCGTGCTTCAGATTTCATCCTGACCCTTCTGAAATCACCAGTATGCTGGTAAGTATTGGACATTTCCATAGCGTTTTGCACCGTAATAGTCATGAGGTCGGTCTCTGCATCCTGAAGCCTATGATGCTTTTCACAGAGAACCCTCTGTTGAGGCCCAGGGAACTTGGTGTTTCCCAAACCTGGCACCGGAGCCTTGGAAGATAGGATTGTTTTCAGCATTATTTCACCATCCTTTCACCACCGTTTCAAGAACGGGAGCCCTTTACATCCGTTAGCATAAGAATCCTTCTTTGGAGATGAGATATTTTTCTGGGGTGGCAAGTGCAGGGCCTCTGTCAGTCCTGGGTTTGTTGGACTAGCGCCAGACATGAGAAGTGCGCCTTTGTGGGACAGGTGAATAGTGCGGATCCTGTTTCAGTCTAAAGACTGAAACAGGATCCGCACTTTTCACCGTTCCTTTCAGAATCGTTTGATTCATCAGCTAGGAACGGTGATTCCTTCTCCAGACCAATCGAAGGCTAGGCCAGAGTAACTGGATCTTTCCAAGAGGTGTGTGGCACAACTTTTGAAAGAACCGCTAGGTGGAGAACTATTTGGTATTTTTCCGTAGCACTTTTCACCGTAATTGTCCTAATGTTGGTCTCTGCCTCCTGAAGCATACAAGAGTTTTCACAGACGAAAGCAGGCTGAGGCCCAGGAAACGTGGCATTTCCAGTAGGTGGTCCTAGAGACTACAAGGAAAGTGTTCTTTTAAGTATTATTCCACTGTGGTTTCACCATGATTTTCAGAACTCGAGCAGGTTTCTGGCATTAGCATAAGAATCCTGCCCGGTAGTTGAGATTTCTGGGTGGGGTGTAAGTGCGGGGCTTCTGTCATCCCTGCCTTTGATTTCTTTACCTCCAGAGTTGGTAAGTGCATATTTGCCTGAGGTGGGAAAAGTGTAGATCGTGCTTCAGATTTCATCCTGACCCTCTTGAATTCACCAGTATGCCGGCAATTATTTGCCATTTCCATAGCGTTTTGCACCGTAATAGTCATGAGGTCCGTCTCTGCAACCTGAAGCCTATGACGCTTTTAGCAGAGAACCCTCTGCTGAGGCCCAGGGAACCTGGTATTTCCCATACCTGGCACCGCAGCCTTGGAAGAGAGGATTGTTTTCAGTATTATTTCACCATCGTGTCACCGCCGTTTCAAGAACGGGAGCCCTTTTCAACCATTAACGTAAGAATCCTTCTTTGGAGATGAGATATTTTTCTCGGGTGGCAAGTGCAGGGCCTCTGTCAATCCTGGGTTTGTTGGAGTAGCGCCAGACATGAGAAGTGCGCCTTTGTGGGACAGGTGAATAGTGCGGATCCTGTTTCAGTCTAAAGACTGAAACAGGATCCGCACTTTTCACCGTTCCTTTCAGAATCATTTGATTCATCAGCTAGGAACGGTGATTCCTTCTCCAGACCAATCGAAGGCTAGGCCAATGTAACTCGATCTTTCCAAGAGGTGTGTGGCACAACTTTTGAAAGAAGCGCTAGGTGGAGAAGTGTTTGGTATTTTTCCGTAGCACTTTTCACCGTAATTGTCCTAAATTGGTCTCTCCATCCTTAAGCATACGAGAGTTTTCACAGACGAAAGCAGGCTGAGGCCCAGTAAACTTGGCATTTCCAATAGTTGGTCCTAGAGACTACAAAGAAAGTGTTCTTTTAAGTAGTGTTCCACTGTGGTTTCACCATGATTTTCAGAACCCGAGCAGGTTTCTCGCATTAGCATAAGAATCCTGCCTGGTAGTTGAGATTTCTGGGTGGGGTGTAAGTGCGGGGCTTCTGTCAGCCCTGCCTTTGATTTGTTTACCTCCAGAGTTGGTAAGTGCATATTTGCCTGAGGTGGGAAAAGTGTGGATCGTGCTTCAGATTTCATCCTGACCCTTCTGAAATCACCAGTATGCTGGTAAGTATTGGACATTTCCATAGCGTTTTGCACCGTAATAGTCATGAGGTCGGTCTCTGCATCCTGAAGCCTATGATGCTTTTCACAGAGAACCCTCTGTTGAGGCCCAGGGAACTTGGTGTTTCCCAAACCTGGCACCGGAGCCTTGGAAGATAGGATTGTTTTCAGCATTATTTCACCATCCTTTCACCACCGTTTCAAGAACGGGAGCCCTTTACATCCGTTAGCATAAGAATCCTTCTTTGGAGATGAGATATTTTTCTGGGGTGGCAAGTGCAGGGCCTCTGTCAGTCCTGGGTTTGTTGGACTAGCGCCAGACATGAGAAGTGCGCCTTTGTGGGACAGGTGAATAGTGCGGATCCTGTTTCAGTCTAAAGACTGAAACAGGATCCGCACTTTTCACCGTTCCTTTCAGCATCGTTTGATTCATCAGCTAGGAAAGGCGATTCCTTCTCCAGTCCAATCGAAGGCTAGGCCAGAGTAACTGGATCTTTCCAAGAGGTGTGTGGCACAACTTTTGAAAGAACCGCTAGGTGGAGAACTATTTGGTATTTTTCCGTAGCACTTTTCACCGTAATTGTCCTAATGTTGGTCTCTGCCTCCTGAAGCATACAAGAGTTTTCACAGACGAAAGCAGGCTGAGGCCCACCCAGTAAACGTGGCATTTCCAGTAGGTGGTCCTAGAGACTACAAGGAAAGTGTTCTTTTAAGTATTATTCCACTGTGGTTTCACCATGATTTTCAGAACTCGAGCAGGTTTCTCGCATTAGCATAAGAATCCTGCCTGGTAGTTGAGATTTCTGGGTGGGGTGTAAGTGCGGGGCTTCTGTCAGCCCTGCCTTTGATTTGTTTACCTCCAGAGTTGGTAAGTGCATATTTGCCTGAGGTGGGAAAAGTGTGGATCGTGCTTCAGATTTCATCCTGACCCTTCTGAAATCACCAGTATGCTGGTAAGTATTGGACATTTCCATAGCGTTTTGCACGGTAATAGTCATGAGGTCGGTCTCTGCATCCTGAAGCCTATGATGCTTTTCACAGAGAACCCTCTGTTGAGGCCCAGGGAACTTGGTGTTTCCCAAACCTGGCACCGGAGCCTTGGAAGATAGGATTGTTTTCAGCATTATTTCACCATCCTTTCACCACCGTTTCAAGAACGGGAGCCCTTTACATCCGTTAGCATAAGAATCCTTCTTTGGAGATGAGATATTTTTCTGGGGTGGCAAGTGCAGGGCCTCTGTCAGTCCTGGGTTTGTTGGACTAGCGCCAGACATGAGAAGTGCGCCTTTGTGGGACAGGTGAATAGTGCGGATCCTGTTTCAGTCTAAAGACTGAAACAGGATCCGCACTTTTCACCGTTCCTTTCAGAATCGTTTGATTCATCAGCTAGGAACGGTGATTCCTTCTCCAGACCAATCGAAGGCTAGGCCAATGTAACTCGATCTTTCCAAGAGGTGTGTGGCACAACTTTTGAAAGAAGCGCTAGGTGGAGAACTGTTTGGTATTTTTCCGTAGCACTTTTCACCGTAATTGTCCTAAATTGGTCTCTCCATCCTTAAGCATACGAGAGTTTTCACAGACGAAAGCAGGCTGAGGCCCAGTAAACTTGGCATTTCCAATAGTTGGTCCTAGAGACTACAAAGAAAGTGTTCTTTTAAGTAGTGTTCCACTGTGGTTTCACCATGATTTTCAGAACCCGAGCAGGTTTCTCGCATTAGCATAAGAATCCTGCCTGGTAGTTGAGATTTCTGGGTGGGGTGTAAGTGCGGGGCTTCTGTCAGCCCTGCCTTTGATTTGTTTACCTCCAGAGTTGGTAAGTGCATATTTGCCTGAGGTGGGAAAAGTGTGGATCGTGCTTCAGATTTCATCCTGACCCTTCTGAAATCACCAGTATGCTGGTAAGTATTGGACATTTCCATAGCGTTTTGCACCGTAATAGTCATGAGGTCGGTCTCTGCATCCTGAAGCCTATGATGCTTTTCACAGAGAACCCTCTGTTGAGGCCCAGGGAACTTGGTGTTTCCCAAACCTGGCACCGGAGCCTTGGAAGATAGGATTGTTTTCAGCATTATTTCACCATCCTTTCACCACCGTTTCAAGAACGGGAGCCCTTTACATCCGTTAGCATAAGAATCCTTCTTTGGAGATGAGATATTTTTCTGGGGTGGCAAGTGCAGGGCCTCTGTCAGTCCTGGGTTTGTTGGACTAGCGCCAGACATGAGAAGTGCGCCTTTGTGGGACAGGTGAATAGTGCGGATCCTGTTTCAGTCTAAAGACTGAAACAGGATCCGCACTTTTCACCGTTCCTTTCAGAATCGTTTGATTCATCAGCTAGGAACGGCGATTCCTTCTCCAGACCAATCGAAGGCTAGGCCAGAGTAACTGGATCTTTCCAAGAGGTGTGTGGCACAACTTTTGAAAGAACCGCTAGGTGGAGAACTATTTGGTATTTTTCCGTAGCACTTTTCACCGTAATTGTCCTAATGTTGGTCTCTGCCTCCTGAAGCATACAAGAGTTTTCACAGACGAAAGCAGGCTGAGGCCCAGTAAACGTGGCATTTCCAGTAGGTGGTCCTAGAGACTACAAGGAAAGTGTTCTTTTAAGTATTATTCCACTGTGGTTTCACCATGATTTTCAGAACTCGAGCAGGTTTCTGGCATTAGCATAAGAATCCTGCCCGGTAGTTGAGATTTCTGGGTGGGGTGTAAGTGCGGGGCTTCTGTCATCCCTGCCTTTGATTTCTTTACCTCCAGAGTTGGTAAGTGCATATTTGCCTGAGGTAGGAAAAGTGTAGATCGTGCTTCAGATTTCATCCTGACCCTCTTGAATTCACCAGTATGCCGGCAATTATTTGCCATTTCCATAGCGTTTTGCACCGTAATAGTCATGAGGTCCGTCTCTGCAACCTGAAGCCTATGACGCTTTTAGCAGAGAACCCTCTGCTGAGGCCCAGGGAACCTGGTATTTCCCATACCTGGCACCGCAGCCTTGGAAGATAGGATTGTTTTCAGTATTATTTCACCATCGTGTCACCACCGTTTCAAGAACGGGAGCCCTTTTCAACCATTAACGTAAGAATCCTTCTTTGGAGATGAGATATTTTTCTGGGGTGGCAAGTGCAGGGCCTCTGTCAATCCTGGGTTTGTTGGAGTAGCGCCAGACATGAGAAGTGCGCCTTTGTGGGACAGGTGAATAGTGCGGATCCTGTTTCAGTCTAAAGACTGAAACAGGATCCGCACTTTTCACCGTTCCTTTCAGAATCATTTGATTCATCAGCTAGGAACGGTGATTCCTTCTCCAGACCAATCGAAGGCTAGGCCAATGTAACTCGATCTTTCCAAGAGGTGTGTGGCACAACTTTTGAAAGAAGCGCTAGGTGGAGAACTGTTTGGTATTTTCCCGTAGCACTTTTCACCGTAATTGTCCTAAATTGGTCTCTCCATCCTTAAGCATACGAGAGATTTCACAGACGAAAGCAGGCTGAGGCCCAGTAAACTTGGCATTTCCAATAGTTGGTCCTAGAGACTACAAAGAAAGTGTTCTTTTAAGTAGTGTTCCACTGTGGTTTCACCATGATTTTCAGAACCCGAGCAGGTTTCTCGCATTAGCATAAGAATCCTGCCTGGTAGTTGAGATTTCTGGGTGGGGTGTAAGTGCGGGGCTTCTGTCAGCCCTGCCTTTGATTTGTTTACCTCCAGAGTTGGTAAGTGCATATTTGCCTGAGGTGGGAAAAGTGTGGATCGTGCTTCAGATTTCATCCTGACCCTTCTGAAATCACCAGTATGCTGGTAAGTATTGGACATTTCCATAGCGTTTTGCACCGTAATAGTCATGAGGTCGGTCTCTGCATCCTGAAGCCTATGATGCTTTTCACAGAGAACCCTCTGTTGAGGCCCAGGGAACTTGGTGTTTCCCAAACCTGGCACCGGAGCCTTGGAAGATAGGATTGTTTTCAGCATTATTTCACCATCCTTTCACCACCGTTTCAAGAACGGGAGCCCTTTACATCCGTTAGCATAAGAATCCTTCTTTGGAGATGAGATATTTTTCTGGGGTGGCAAGTGCAGGGCCTCTGTCAGTCCTGGGTTTGTTGGACTAGCGCCAGACATGAGAAGTGCGCCTTTGTGGGACAGGTGAATAGTGCGGATCCTGTTTCAGTCTAAAGACTGAAACAGGATCCGCACTTTTCACCGTTCCTTTCAGAATCGTTTGATTCATCAGCTAGGAACGGTGATTCCTTCTCCAGACCAATCGAAGGCTAGGCCAGAGTAACTGGATCTTTCCAAGAGGTGTGTGGCACAACTTTTGAAAGAACCGCTAGGTGGAGAACTATTTGGTATTTTTCCGTAGCACTTTTCACCGTAATTGTCCTAATGTTGGTCTCTGCCTCCTGAAGCATACAAGAGTTTTCACAGACGAAAGCAGGCTGAGGCCCAGGAAACGTGGCATTTCCAGTAGGTGGTCCTAGAGACTACAAGGAAAGTGTTCTTTTAAGTATTATTCCACTGTGGTTTCACCATGATTTTCAGAACTCGAGCAGGTTTCTGGCATTAGCATAAGAATCCTGCCCGGTAGTTGAGATTTCTGGGTGGGGTGTAAGTGCGGGGCTTCTGTCATCCCTGCCTTTGATTTCTTTACCTCCAGAGTTGGTAAGTGCATATTTGCCTGAGGTGGGAAAAGTGTAGATCGTGCTTCAGATTTCATCCTGACCCTCTTGAATTCACCAGTATGCCGGCAATTATTTGCCATTTCCATAGCGTTTTGCACCGTAATAGTCATGAGGTCCATCTCTGCAACCTGAAGCCTATGACGCTTTTAGCAGAGAACCCTCTGCTGAGGCCCAGGGAACCTGGTATTTCCCATACCTGGCACCGCAGCCTTGGAAGAGAGGATTGTTTTCAGTATTATTTCACCATCGTGTCACCGCCGTTTCAAGAACGGGAGCCCTTTTCAACCATTAACGTAAGAATCCTTCTTTGGAGATGAGATATTTTTCTCGGGTGGCAAGTGCAGGGCCTCTGTCAATCCTGGGTTTGTTGGAGTAGCGCCAGACATGAGAAGTGCGCCTTTGTGGGACAGGTGAATAGTGCGGATCCTGTTTCAGTCTAAAGACTGAAACAGGATCCGCACTTTTCACCGTTCCTTTCAGAATCATTTGATTCATCAGCTAGGAACGGTGATTCCTTCTCCAGACCAATCGAAGGCTAGGCCAATGTAACTCGATCTTTCCAAGAGGTGTGTGGCACAACTTTTGAAAGAAGCGCTAGGTGGAGAACTGTTTGGTATTTTTCCGTAGCACTTTTCACCGTAATTGTCCTAAATTGGTCTCTCCATCCTTAAGCATACGAGAGTTTTCACAGACGAAAGCAGGCTGAGGCCCAGTAAACTTGGCATTTCCAATAGTTGGTCCTAGAGACTACAAAGAAAGTGTTCTTTTAAGTAGTGTTCCACTGTGGTTTCACCATGATTTTCAGAACCCGAGCAGGTTTCTCGCATTCGCATAAGAATCCTGCCTGGTAGTTGAGATTTCTGGGTGGGGTGTAAGTGCGGGGCTTCTGTCAGCCCTGCCTTTGATTTGTTTACCTCCAGAGTTGGTAAGTGCATATTTGCCTGAGGTGGGAAAAGTGTGGATCGTGCTTCAGATTTCATCCTGACCCTTCTGAAATCACCAGTATGCTGGTAAGTATTGGACATTTCCATAGCGTTTTGCACCGTAATAGTCATGAGGTCGGTCTCTGCATCCTGAAGCCTATGATGCTTTTCACAGAGAACCCTCTGTTGAGGCCCAGGGAACTTGGTGTTTCCCAAACCTGGCACCGGAGCCTTGGAAGATAGGATTGTTTTCAGCATTATTTCACCATCCTTTCACCACCGTTTCAAGAACGGGAGCCCTTTACATCCGTTAGCATAAGAATCCTTCTTTGGAGATGAGATATTTTTCTGGGGTGGCAAGTGCAGGGCCTCTGTCAGTCCTGGGTTTGTTGGACTAGCGCCAGACATGAGAAGTGCGCCTTTGTGGGACAGGTGAATAGTGCGGATCCTGTTTCAGTCTAAAGACTGAAACAGGATCCGCACTTTTCACCGTTCCTTTCAGCATCGTTTGATTCATCAGCTAGGAACGGCGATTCCTTCTCCAGACCAATCGAAGGCTAGGCCAGAGTAACTGGATCTTTCCAAGAGGTGTGTGGCACAACTTTTGAAAGAACCGCTAGGTGGAGAACTATTTGGTATTTTTCCGTAGCACTTTTCACCCTAATTGTCCTAATGTTGGTCTCTGCCTCCTGAAGCATACAAGAGTTTTCACAGACGAAAGCAGGCTGAGGCCCAGGAAACGTGGCATTTCCAGTAGGTGGTCCTAGAGACTACAAGGAAAGTGTTCTTTTAAGTATTATTCCACTGTGGTTTCACCATGATTTTCAGAACTCGAGCAGGATTTTCGCATTAGCATAAGCATCCTGCCTGGTAGTTGAGATTTCTGGGTGGGGTGTAAGTGCGGGGCTTCTGTCATCCCTGCCTTTGATTTCTTCACCTCCAGAGTTGGTAAGTGCATATTTGCCTGAGGTGGGAAAAGTGTAGATCGTGCTTCAGATTTCATCCTGACCCTCTTGAATTCACCAGTATGCCGGCAATTATTTGCCATTTCCATAGCGTTTTGCACCGTAATAGTCATGAGGTCCGTCTCTGCAACCTGAAGCCTATGACGCTTTTAGCAGAGAACCCTCTGCTGAGGCCCAGGGAACCTGGTATTTCCCATACCTGGCACCGCAGCCTTGGAAGAGAGGATTGTTTTCAGTATTATTTCACCATCGTGTCACCACCGTTTCAAGAACGGGAGCCCTTTTCAACCATTAACGTAAGAATCCTTCTTTGGAGATGAGATATTTTTCTCGGGTGGCAAGTGCAGGGCCTCTGTCAATCCTGGGTTTGTTGGAGTAGCGCCAGACATGAGAAGTGCGCCTTTGTGGGACAGGTGAATAGTGCGGATCCTGTTTCAGTCTAAAGACTGAAACAGGATCCGCACTTTTCACCGTTCCTTTCAGAATCATTTGATTCATCAGCTAGGAACGGCGATTCCTTCTCCAGACCAATCGAAGGCTAGGCCAATGTAACTCGATCTTTCCAAGAGGTGTGTGGCACAACTTTTGAAAGAAGCGCTAGGTGGAGAACTGTTTGGTATTTTTCCGTAGCACTTTTCACCGTAATTGTCCTAAATTGGTCTCTCCATCCTTAAGCATACGAGAGTTTTCACAGACGAAAGCAGGCTGAGGCCCAGTAAACTTGGCATTTCCAATAGTTGGTCCTAGAGACTACAAAGAAAGTGTTCTTTTAAGTAGTGTTCCACTGTGGTTTCACCATGATTTTCAGAACCCGAGCAGGTTTCTCGCATTAGCATAAGAATCCTGCCTGGTAGTTGAGATTTCTGGGTGGGGTGTAAGTGCGGGGCTTCTGTCAGCCCTGCCTTTGATTTGTTTACCTCCAGAGTTGGTAAGTGCATATTTGCCTGAGGTGGGAAAAGTGTGGATCGTGCTTCAGATTTCATCCTGACCCTTCTGAAATCACCAGTATGCTGGTAAGTATTGGACATTTCCATAGCGTTTTGCACCGTAATAGTCATGAGGTCGGTCTCTGCATCCTGAAGCCTATGATGCTTTTCACAGAGAACCCTCTGTTGAGGCCCAGGGAACTTGGTGTTTCCCAAACCTGGCACCGGAGCCTTGGAAGATAGGATTGTTTTCAGCATTATTTCACCATCCT
Source organism: Lemur catta (assembly GCF_020740605.2). NCBI lineage: Eukaryota > Metazoa > Chordata > Mammalia > Primates > Lemuridae > Lemur > Lemur catta. The sequence goes on from NC_059137.1 coordinate 28,095,236, forward strand.
TTCACCACCGTTTCAAGAACGGGAGCCCTTTACATCCGTTAGCATAAGAATCCTTCTTTGGAGATGAGATATTTTTCTGGGGTGGCAAGTGCAGGGCCTCTGTCAGTCCTGGGTTTGTTGGAGTAGCGCCAGACATGAGAAGTGCGCCTTTGTGGGACAGGTGAATAGTGCGGATCCTGTTTCAGTCTAAAGACTGAAACAGGATCCGCACTTTTCACCGTTCCTTTCAGCATTGTTTGATTCATCAGCTAGGAACGGCGATTCCTTCTCCAGACCAATCGAAGGCTAGGCCAGAGTAACTGGATCTTTCCAAGAGGTGTGTGGCACAACTTTTGAAAGAACCGCTAGGTGGAGAACTATTTGGTATTTTTCCGTAGCACTTTTCACCGTAATTGTCATAATGTTGGTCTCTGCCTCCTGAAGCATACAAGAGTTTTCACAGACGAAAGCAGGCTGAGGCCCAGGAAACGTGGCATTTCCAGTAGGTGGTCCTAGAGACTACAAGGAAAGTGTTCTTTTAAGTATTATTCCACTGTGGTTTCACCATGATTTTCAGAACTCGAGCAGGTTTCTCGCATTAGCATAAGAATCCTGCCTGGTAGTTGAGATTTCTGGGTGGGGTGTAAGTGCGGGGCTTCTGTCATCCCTGCCTTTGATTTGTTTACCTCCAGAGTTGGTAAGTGCATATTTGCCTGAGGTGGGAAAAGTGTAGATCGTGCTTCAGATTTCATCCTGACCCTCTTGAATTCACCAGTATGCCGGCAATTATTTGCCATTTCCATAGCGTTTTGCACCGTAATAGTCATGAGGTCCGTCTCTGCAACCTGAAGCCTATGACGCTTTTAGCAGAGAACCCTCTGCTGAGGCCCAGGGAACCTGGTATTTCCCATACCTGGCACCGCAGCCTTGGAAGAGAGGATTGTTTTCAGTATTATTTCACCATCGTGTCACCACCGTTTCAAGAACGGGAGCCCTTTTCAACCATTAACGTAAGAATCCTTCTTTGGAGATGAGATATTTTTCTCGGGTGGCAAGTGCAGGGCCTCTGTCAATCCTGGGTTTGTTGGAGTAGCGCCAGACATGAGAAGTGCGCCTTTGTGGGACAGGTGAATAGTGCGGATCCTGTTTCAGTCTAAAGACTGAAACAGGATCCGCACTTTTCACCGTTCCTTTCAGAATCATTTGATTCATCAGCTAGGAACGGTGATTCCTTCTCCAGACCAATCGAAGGCTAGGCCAATGTAACTCGATCTTTCCAAGAGGTGTGTGGCACAACTTTTGAAAGAAGCGCTAGGTGGAGAACTGTTTGGTATTTTTCCGTAGCACTTTTCACCGTAATTGTCCTAAATTGGTCTCTCCATCCTTAAGCATACGAGAGTTTTCACAGACGAAAGCAGGCTGAGGCCCAGTAAACTTGGCATTTCCAATAGTTGGTCCTAGAGACTACAAAGAAAGTGTTCTTTTAAGTAGTGTTCCAGTGTGGTTTCACCATGATTTTCAGAACCCGAGCAGGTTTCTCGCATTAGCATAAGAATCCTGCCTGGTAGTTGAGATTTCTGGGTGGGGTGTAAGTGCGGGGCTTCTGTCAGCCCTGCCTTTGATTTGTTTACCTCCAGAGTTGGTAAGTGCATATTTGCCTGAGGTGGGAAAAGTGTGGATCGTGCTTCAGATTTCATCCTGACCCTTCTGAAATCACCAGTATGCTGGTAAGTATTGGACATTTCCATAGCGTTTTGCACCGTAATAGTCATGAGGTCGGTCTCTGCATCCTGAAGCCTATGATGCTTTTCACAGAGAACCCTCTGTTGAGGCCCAGGGAACTTGGTGTTTCCCAAACCTGGCACCGGAGCCTTGGAAGATAGGATTGTTTTCAGCATTATTTCACCATCCTTTCACCACCGTTTCAAGAACGGGAGCCCTTTACATCCGTTAGCATAAGAATCCTTCTTTGGAGATGAGATATTTTTCTGGGGTGGCAAGTGCAGGGCCTCTGTCAGTCCTGGGTTTGTTGGACTAGCGCCAGACATGAGAAGTGCGCCTTTGTGGGACAGGTGAATAGTGCGGATCCTGTTTCAGTCTAAAGACTGAAACAGGATCCGCACTTTTCACCGTTCCTTTCAGCATCGTTTGATTCATCAGCTAGGAAAGGCGATTCCTTCTCCAGTCCAATCGAAGGCTAGGCCAGAGTAACTGGATCTTTCCAAGAGGTGTGTGGCACAACTTTTGAAAGAACCGCTAGGTGGAGAACTATTTGGTATTTTTCCGTAGCACTTTTCACCGTAATTGTCCTAATGTTGGTCTCTGCCTCCTGAAGCATACAAGAGTTTTCACAGACGAAAGCAGGCTGAGGCCCACCCAGTAAACGTGGCATTTCCAGTAGGTGGTCCTAGAGACTACAAGGAAAGTGTTCTTTTAAGTATTATTCCACTGTGGTTTCACCATGATTTTCAGAACTCGAGCAGGTTTCTCGCATTAGCATAAGAATCCTGCCTGGTAGTTGAGATTTCTGGGTGGGGTGTAAGTGCGGGGCTTCTGTCAGCCCTGCCTTTGATTTGTTTACCTCCAGAGTTGGTAAGTGCATATTTGCCTGAGGTGGGAAAAGTGTGGATCGTGCTTCAGATTTCATCCTGACCCTTCTGAAATCACCAGTATGCTGGTAAGTATTGGACATTACCATAGCGTTTTGCACGGTAATAGTCATGAGGTCGGTCTCTGCATCCTGAAGCCTATGATGCTTTTCACAGAGAACCCTCTGTTGAGGCCCAGGGAACTTGGTGTTTCCCAAACCTGGCACCGGAGCCTTGGAAGATAGGATTGTTTTCAGCATTATTTCACCATCCTTTCACCACCGTTTCAAGAACGGGAGCCCTTTACATCCGTTAGCATAAGAATCCTTCTTTGGAGATGAGATATTTTTCTGGGGTGGCAAGTGCAGGGCCTCTGTCAGTCCTGGGTTTGTTGGACTAGCGCCAGACATGAGAAGTGCGCCTTTGTGGGACAGGTGAATAGTGCGGATCCTGTTTCAGTCTAAAGACTGAAACAGGATCCGCACTTTTCACCGTTCCTTTCAGAATCGTTTGATTCATCAGCTAGGAACGGTGATTCCTTCTCCAGACCAATCGAAGGCTAGGCCAATGTAACTCGATCTTTCCAAGAGGTGTGTGGCACAACTTTTGAAAGAAGCGCTAGGTGGAGAACTGTTTGGTATTTTTCCGTAGCACTTTTCACCGTAATTGTCCTAAATTGGTCTCTCCATCCTTAAGCATACGAGAGTTTTCACAGACGAAAGCAGGCTGAGGCCCAGTAAACTTGGCATTTCCAATAGTTGGTCCTAGAGACTACAAAGAAAGTGTTCTTTTAAGTAGTGTTCCACTGTGGTTTCACCATGATTTTCAGAACCCGAGCAGGTTTCTCGCATTAGCATAAGAATCCTGCCTGGTAGTTGAGATTTCTGGGTGGGGTGTAAGTGCGGGGCTTCTGTCAGCCCTGCCTTTGATTTGTTTACCTCCAGAGTTGGTAAGTGCATATTTGCCTGAGGTGGGAAAAGTGTGGATCGTGCTTCAGATTTCATCCTGACCCTTCTGAAATCACCAGTATGCTGGTAAGTATTGGACATTTCCATAGCGTTTTGCACCGTAATAGTCATGAGGTCGGTCTCTGCATCCTGAAGCCTATGATGCTTTTCACAGAGAACCCTCTGTTGAGGCCCAGGGAACTTGGTGTTTCCCAAACCTGGCACCGGAGCCTTGGAAGATAGGATTGTTTTCAGCATTATTTCACCATCCTTTCACCACCGTTTCAAGAACGGGAGCCCTTTACATCCGTTAGCATAAGAATCCTTCTTTGGAGATGAGATATTTTTCTGGGGTGGCAAGTGCAGGGCCTCTGTCAGTCCTGGGTTTGTTGGACTAGCGCCAGACATGAGAAGTGCGCCTTTGTGGGACAGGTGAATAGTGCGGATCCTGTTTCAGTCTAAAGACTGAAACAGGATCCGCACTTTTCACCGTTCCTTTCAGAATCGTTTGATTCATCAGCTAGGAACGGCGATTCCTTCTCCAGACCAATCGAAGGCTAGGCCAGAGTAACTGGATCTTTCCAAGAGGTGTGTGGCACAACTTTTGAAAGAACCGCTAGGTGGAGAACTATTTGGTATTTTTCCGTAGCACTTTTCACCCTAATTGTCCTAATGTTGGTCTCTGCCTCCTGAAGCATACAAGAGTTTTCACAGACGAAAGCAGGCTGAGGCCCAGGAAACGTGGCATTTCCAGTAGGTGGTCCTAGAGACTACAAGGAAAGTGTTCTTTTAAGTATTATTCCACTGTGGTTTCACCATGATTTTCAGAACTCGAGCAGGTTTCTCGCATTAGCATAAGCATCCTGCCTGGTAGTTGAGATTTCTGGGTGGGGTGTAAGTGCGGGGCTTCTGTCATCCCTGCCTTTGATTTCTTTACCTCCAGAGTTGGTAAGTGCATATTTGCCTGAGGTGGGAAAAGTGTAGATCGTGCTTCAGATTTCATCCTGACCCTCTTGAATTCACCAGTATGCCGGCAATTATTTGCCATTTCCATAGCGTTTTGCACCGTAATAGTCATGAGGTCCGTCTCTGCAACCTGAAGCCTATGACGCTTTTAGCAGAGAACCCTCTGCTGAGGCCCAGGGAACCTGGTATTTCCCATACCTGGCACCGCAGCCTTGGAAGAGAGGATTGTTTTCAGTATTATTTCACCATCGTGTCACCACCGTTTCAAGAACGGGAGCCCTTTTCAACCATTAACGTAAGAATCCTTCTTTGGAGATGAGATATTTTTCTCGGGTGGCAAGTGCAGGGCCTCTGTCAATCCTGGGTTTGTTGGAGTAGCGCCAGACATGAGAAGTGCGCCTTTGTGGGACAGGTGAATAGTGCGGATCCTGTTTCAGTCTAAAGACTGAAACAGGATCCGCACTTTTCACCGTTCCTTTCAGAATCATTTGATTCATCAGCTAGGAACGGCGATTCCTTCTCCAGACCAATCGAAGGCTAGGCCAATGTAACTCGATCTTTCCAAGAGGTGTGTGGCACAACTTTTGAAAGAAGCGCTAGGTGGAGAACTGTTTGGTATTTTTCCGTAGCACTTTTCACCGTAATTGTCCTAAATTGGTCTCTCCATCCTTAAGCATACGAGAGTTTTCACAGACGAAAGCAGGCTGAGGCCCAGTAAACTTGGCATTTCCAATAGTTGGTCCTAGAGACTACAAAGAAAGTGTTCTTTTAAGTAGTGTTCCACTGTGGTTTCACCATGATTTTCAGAACCCGAGCAGGTTTCTCGCATTAGCATAAGAATCCTGCCTGGTAGTTGAGATTTCTGGGTGGGGTGTAAGTGCGGGGCTTCTGTCAGCCCTGCCTTTGATTTGTTTACCTCCAGAGTTGGTAAGTGCATATTTGCCTGAGGTGGGAAAAGTGTGGATCGTGCTTCAGATTTCATCCTGACCCTTCTGAAATCACCAGTATGCTGGTAAGTATTGGACATTTCCATAGCGTTTTGCACCGTAATAGTCATGAGGTCGGTCTCTGCATCCTGAAGCCTATGATGCTTTTCACAGAGAACCCTCTGTTGAGGCCCAGGGAACTTGGTGTTTCCCAAACCTGGCACCGGAGCCTTGGAAGATAGGATTGTTTTCAGCATTATTTCACCATCCTTTCACCACCGTTTCAAGAACGGGAGCCCTTTACATCCGTTAGCATAAGAATCCTTCTTTGGAGATGAGATATTTTTCTGGGGTGGCAAGTGCAGGGCCTCTGTCAGTCCTGGGTTTGTTGGAGTAGCGCCAGACATGAGAAGTGCGCCTTTGTGGGACAGGTGAATAGTGCGGATCCTGTTTCAGTCTAAAGACTGAAACAGGATCCGCACTTTTCACCGTTCCTTTCAGCATTGTTTGATTCATCAGCTAGGAACGGCGATTCCTTCTCCAGACCAATCGAAGGCTAGGCCAGAGTAACTGGATCTTTCCAAGAGGTGTGTGGCACAACTTTTGAAAGAACCGCTAGGTGGAGAACTATTTGGTATTTTTCCGTAGCACTTTTCACCGTAATTGTCATAATGTTGGTCTCTGCCTCCTGAAGCATACAAGAGTTTTCACAGACGAAAGCAGGCTGAGGCCCAGGAAACGTGGCATTTCCAGTAGGTGGTCCTAGAGACTACAAGGAAAGTGTTCTTTTAAGTATTATTCCACTGTGGTTTCACCATGATTTTCAGAACTCGAGCAGGTTTCTCGCATTAGCATAAGAATCCTGCCTGGTAGTTGAGATTTCTGGGTGGGGTGTAAGTGCGGGGCTTCTGTCATCCCTGCCTTTGATTTGTTTACCTCCAGAGTTGGTAAGTGCATATTTGCCTGAGGTGGGAAAAGTGTAGATCGTGCTTCAGATTTCATCCTGACCCTCTTGAATTCACCAGTATGCCGGCAATTATTTGCCATTTCCATAGCGTTTTGCACCGTAATAGTCATGAGGTCCGTCTCTGCAACCTGAAGCCTATGACGCTTTTAGCAGAGAACCCTCTGCTGAGGCCCAGGGAACCTGGTATTTCCCATACCTGGCACCGCAGCCTTGGAAGAGAGGATTGTTTTCAGTATTATTTCACCATCGTGTCACCACCGTTTCAAGAACGGGAGCCCTTTTCAACCATTAACGTAAGAATCCTTCTTTGGAGATGAGATATTTTTCTCGGGTGGCAAGTGCAGGGCCTCTGTCAATCCTGGGTTTGTTGGAGTAGCGCCAGACATGAGAAGTGCGCCTTTGTGGGACAGGTGAATAGTGCGGATCCTGTTTCAGTCTAAAGACTGAAACAGGATCCGCACTTTTCACCGTTCCTTTCAGAATCATTTGATTCATCAGCTAGGAACGGTGATTCCTTCTCCAGACCAATCGAAGGCTAGGCCAATGTAACTCGATCTTTCCAAGAGGTGTGTGGCACAACTTTTGAAAGAAGCGCTAGGTGGAGAACTGTTTGGTATTTTTCCGTAGCACTTTTCACCGTAATTGTCCTAAATTGGTCTCTCCATCCTTAAGCATACGAGAGTTTTCACAGACGAAAGCAGGCTGAGGCCCAGTAAACTTGGCATTTCCAATAGTTGGTCCTAGAGACTACAAAGAAAGTGTTCTTTTAAGTAGTGTTCCAGTGTGGTTTCACCATGATTTTCAGAACCCGAGCAGGTTTCTCGCATTAGCATAAGAATCCTGCCTGGTAGTTGAGATTTCTGGGTGGGGTGTAAGTGCGGGGCTTCTGTCAGCCCTGCCTTTGATTTGTTTACCTCCAGAGTTGGTAAGTGCATATTTGCCTGAGGTGGGAAAAGTGTGGATCGTGCTTCAGATTTCATCCTGACCCTTCTGAAATCACCAGTATGCTGGTAAGTATTGGACATTTCCATAGCGTTTTGCACCGTAATAGTCATGAGGTCGGTCTCTGCATCCTGAAGCCTATGATGCTTTTCACAGAGAACCCTCTGTTGAGGCCCAGGGAACTTGGTGTTTCCCAAACCTGGCACCGGAGCCTTGGAAGATAGGATTGTTTTCAGCATTATTTCACCATCCTTTCACCACCGTTTCAAGAACGGGAGCCCTTTACATCCGTTAGCATAAGAATCCTTCTTTGGAGATGAGATATTTTTCTGGGGTGGCAAGTGCAGGGCCTCTGTCAGTCCTGGGTTTGTTGGACTAGCGCCAGACATGAGAAGTGCGCCTTTGTGGGACAGGTGAATAGTGCGGATCCTGTTTCAGTCTAAAGACTGAAACAGGATCCGCACTTTTCACCGTTCCTTTCAGCATCGTTTGATTCATCAGCTAGGAAAGGCGATTCCTTCTCCAGTCCAATCGAAGGCTAGGCCAGAGTAACTGGATCTTTCCAAGAGGTGTGTGGCACAACTTTTGAAAGAACCGCTAGGTGGAGAACTATTTGGTATTTTTCCGTAGCACTTTTCACCGTAATTGTCCTAATGTTGGTCTCTGCCTCCTGAAGCATACAAGAGTTTTCACAGACGAAAGCAGGCTGAGGCCCACCCAGTAAACGTGGCATTTCCAGTAGGTGGTCCTAGAGACTACAAGGAAAGTGTTCTTTTAAGTATTATTCCACTGTGGTTTCACCATGATTTTCAGAACTCGAGCAGGTTTCTCGCATTAGCATAAGAATCCTGCCTGGTAGTTGAGATTTCTGGGTGGGGTGTAAGTGCGGGGCTTCTGTCAGCCCTGCCTTTGATTTGTTTACCTCCAGAGTTGGTAAGTGCATATTTGCCTGAGGTGGGAAAAGTGTGGATCGTGCTTCAGATTTCATCCTGACCCTTCTGAAATCACCAGTATGCTGGTAAGTATTGGACATTTCCATAGCGTTTTGCACGGTAATAGTCATGAGGTCGGTCTCTGCATCCTGAAGCCTATGATGCTTTTCACAGAGAACCCTCTGTTGAGGCCCAGGGAACTTGGTGTTTCCCAAACCTGGCACCGGAGCCTTGGAAGATAGGATTGTTTTCAGCATTATTTCACCATCCTTTCACCACCGTTTCAAGAACGGGAGCCCTTTACATCCGTTAGCATAAGAATCCTTCTTTGGAGATGAGATATTTTTCTGGGGTGGCAAGTGCAGGGCCTCTGTCAGTCCTGGGTTTGTTGGACTAGCGCCAGACATGAGAAGTGCGCCTTTGTGGGACAGGTGAATAGTGCGGATCCTGTTTCAGTCTAAAGACTGAAACAGGATCCGCACTTTTCACCGTTCCTTTCAGAATCGTTTGATTCATCAGCTAGGAACGGTGATTCCTTCTCCAGACCAATCGAAGGCTAGGCCAATGTAACTCGATCTTTCCAAGAGGTGTGTGGCACAACTTTTGAAAGAAGCGCTAGGTGGAGAACTGTTTGGTATTTTTCCGTAGCACTTTTCACCGTAATTGTCCTAAATTGGTCTCTCCATCCTTAAGCATACGAGAGTTTTCACAGACGAAAGCAGGCTGAGGCCCAGTAAACTTGGCATTTCCAATAGTTGGTCCTAGAGACTACAAAGAAAGTGTTCTTTTAAGTAGTGTTCCACTGTGGTTTCACCATGATTTTCAGAACCCGAGCAGGTTTCTCGCATTAGCATAAGAATCCTGCCTGGTAGTTGAGATTTCTGGGTGGGGTGTAAGTGCGGGGCTTCTGTCAGCCCTGCCTTTGATTTGTTTACCTCCAGAGTTGGTAAGTGCATATTTGCCTGAGGTGGGAAAAGTGTGGATCGTGCTTCAGATTTCATCCTGACCCTTCTGAAATCACCAGTATGCTGGTAAGTATTGGACATTTCCATAGCGTTTTGCACCGTAATAGTCATGAGGTCGGTCTCTGCATCCTGAAGCCTATGATGCTTTTCACAGAGAACCCTCTGTTGAGGCCCAGGGAACTTGGTGTTTCCCAAACCTGGCACCGGAGCCTTGGAAGATAGGATTGTTTTCAGCATTATTTCACCATCCTTTCACCACCGTTTCAAGAACGGGAGCCCTTTACATCCGTTAGCATAAGAATCCTTCTTTGGAGATGAGATATTTTTCTGGGGTGGCAAGTGCAGGGCCTCTGTCAGTCCTGGGTTTGTTGGACTAGCGCCAGACATGAGAAGTGCGCCTTTGTGGGACAGGTGAATAGTGCGGATCCTGTTTCAGTCTAAAGACTGAAACAGGATCCGCACTTTTCACCGTTCCTTTCAGAATCGTTTGATTCATCAGCTAGGAACGGCGATTCCTTCTCCAGACCAATCGAAGGCTAGGCCAGAGTAACTGGATCTTTCCAAGAGGTGTGTGGCACAACTTTTGAAAGAACCGCTAGGTGGAGAACTATTTGGTATTTTTCCGTAGCACTTTTCACCGTAATTGTCCTAATGTTGGTCTCTGCCTCCTGAAGCATACAAGAGTTTTCACAGACGAAAGCAGGCTGAGGCCCAGTAAACGTGGCATTTCCAGTAGGTGGTCCTAGAGACTACAAGGAAAGTGTTCTTTTAAGTATTATTCCACTGTGGTTTCACCATGATTTTCAGAACTCGAGCAGGTTTCTGGCATTAGCATAAGAATCCTGCCCGGTAGTTGAGATTTCTGGGTGGGGTGTAAGTGCGGGGCTTCTGTCATCCCTGCCTTTGATTTCTTTACCTCCAGAGTTGGTAAGTGCATATTTGCCTGAGGTAGGAAAAGTGTAGATCGTGCTTCAGATTTCATCCTGACCCTCTTGAATTCACCAGTATGCCGGCAATTATTTGCCATTTCCATAGCGTTTTGCACCGTAATAGTCATGAGGTCCGTCTCTGCAACCTGAAGCCTATGACGCTTTTAGCAGAGAACCCTCTGCTGAGGCCCAGGGAACCTGGTATTTCCCATACCTGGCACCGCAGCCTTGGAAGATAGGATTGTTTTCAGTATTATTTCACCATCGTGTCACCACCGTTTCAAGAACGGGAGCCCTTTTCAACCATTAACGTAAGAATCCTTCTTTGGAGATGAGATATTTTTCTGGGGTGGCAAGTGCAGGGCCTCTGTCAATCCTGGGTTTGTTGGAGTAGCGCCAGACATGAGAAGTGCGCCTTTGTGGGACAGGTGAATAGTGCGGATCCTGTTTCAGTCTAAAGACTGAAACAGGATCCGCACTTTTCACCGTTCCTTTCAGAATCATTTGATTCATCAGCTAGGAACGGTGATTCCTTCTCCAGACCAATCGAAGGCTAGGCCAATGTAACTCGATCTTTCCAAGAGGTGTGTGGCACAACTTTTGAAAGAAGCGCTAGGTGGAGAACTGTTTGGTATTTTCCCGTAGCACTTTTCACCGTAATTGTCCTAAATTGGTCTCTCCATCCTTAAGCATACGAGAGATTTCACAGACGAAAGCAGGCTGAGGCCCAGTAAACTTGGCATTTCCAATAGTTGGTCCTAGAGACTACAAAGAAAGTGTTCTTTTAAGTAGTGTTCCACTGTGGTTTCACCATGATTTTCAGAACCCGAGCAGGTTTCTCGCATTAGCATAAGAATCCTGCCTGGTAGTTGAGATTTCTGGGTGGGGTGTAAGTGCGGGGCTTCTGTCAGCCCTGCCTTTGATTTGTTTACCTCCAGAGTTGGTAAGTGCATATTTGCCTGAGGTGGGAAAAGTGTGGATCGTGCTTCAGATTTCATCCTGACCCTTCTGAAATCACCAGTATGCTGGTAAGTATTGGACATTTCCATAGCGTTTTGCACCGTAATAGTCATGAGGTCGGTCTCTGCATCCTGAAGCCTATGATGCTTTTCACAGAGAACCCTCTGTTGAGGCCCAGGGAACTTGGTGTTTCCCAAACCTGGCACCGGAGCCTTGGAAGATAGGATTGTTTTCAGCATTATTTCACCATCCTTTCACCACCGTTTCAAGAACGGGAGCCCTTTACATCCGTTAGCATAAGAATCCTTCTTTGGAGATGAGATATTTTTCTGGGGTGGCAAGTGCAGGGCCTCTGTCAGTCCTGGGTTTGTTGGACTAGCGCCAGACATGAGAAGTGCGCCTTTGTGGGACAGGTGAATAGTGCGGATCCTGTTTCAGTCTAAAGACTGAAACAGGATCCGCACTTTTCACCGTTCCTTTCAGAATCGTTTGATTCATCAGCTAGGAACGGTGATTCCTTCTCCAGACCAATCGAAGGCTAGGCCAGAGTAACTGGATCTTTCCAAGAGGTGTGTGGCACAACTTTTGAAAGAACCGCTAGGTGGAGAACTATTTGGTATTTTTCCGTAGCACTTTTCACCGTAATTGTCCTAATGTTGGTCTCTGCCTCCTGAAGCATACAAGAGTTTTCACAGACGAAAGCAGGCTGAGGCCCAGGAAACGTGGCATTTCCAGTAGGTGGTCCTAGAGACTACAAGGAAAGTGTTCTTTTAAGTATTATTCCACTGTGGTTTCACCATGATTTTCAGAACTCGAGCAGGTTTCTGGCATTAGCATAAGAATCCTGCCCGGTAGTTGAGATTTCTGGGTGGGGTGTAAGTGCGGGGCTTCTGTCATCCCTGCCTTTGATTTCTTTACCTCCAGAGTTGGTAAGTGCATATTTGCCTGAGGTGGGAAAAGTGTAGATCGTGCTTCAGATTTCATCCTGACCCTCTTGAATTCACCAGTATGCCGGCAATTATTTGCCATTTCCATAGCGTTTTGCACCGTAATAGTCATGAGGTCCGTCTCTGCAACCTGAAGCCTATGACGCTTTTAGCAGAGAACCCTCTGCTGAGGCCCAGGGAACCTGGTATTTCCCATACCTGGCACCGCAGCCTTGGAAGAGAGGATTGTTTTCAGTATTATTTCACCATCGTGTCACCGCCGTTTCAAGAACGGGAGCCCTTTTCAACCATTAACGTAAGAATCCTTCTTTGGAGATGAGATATTTTTCTCGGGTGGCAAGTGCAGGGCCTCTGTCAATCCTGGGTTTGTTGGAGTAGCGCCAGACATGAGAAGTGCGCCTTTGTGGGACAGGTGAATAGTGCGGATCCTGTTTCAGTCTAAAGACTGAAACAGGATCCGCACTTTTCACCGTTCCTTTCAGAATCATTTGATTCATCAGCTAGGAACGGCGATTCCTTCTCCAGACCAATCGAAGGCTAGGCCAATGTAACTCGATCTTTCCAAGAGGTGTGTGGCACAACTTTTGAAAGAAGCGCTAGGTGGAGAACTGTTTGGTATTTTTCCGTAGCACTTTTCACCGTAATTGTCCTAAATTGGTCTCTCCATCCTTAAGCATACGAGAGTTTTCACAGACGAAAGCAGGCTGAGGCCCAGTAAACTTGGCATTTCCAATAGTTGGTCCTAGAGACTACAAAGAAAGTGTTCTTTTAAGTAGTGTTCCACTGTGGTTTCACCATGATTTTCAGAACCCGAGCAGGTTTCTCGCATTAGCATAAGAATCCTGCCTGGTAGTTGAGATTTCTGGGTGGGGTGTAAGTGCGGGGCTTCTGTCAGCCCTGCCTTTGATTTGTTTACCTCCAGAGTTGGTAAGTGCATATTTGCCTGAGGTGGGAAAAGTGTGGATCGTGCTTCAGATTTCATCCTGACCCTTCTGAAATCACCAGTATGCTGGTAAGTATTGGACATTTCCATAGCGTTTTGCACCGTAATAGTCATGAGGTCGGTCTCTGCATCCTGAAGCCTATGATGCTTTTCACAGAGAACCCTCTGTTGAGGCCCAGGGAACTTGGTGTTTCCCAAACCTGGCACCGGAGCCTTGGAAGATAGGATTGTTTTCAGCATTATTTCACCATCCTTTCACCACCGTTTCAAGAACGGGAGCCCTTTACATCCGTTAGCATAAGAATCCTTCTTTGGAGATGAGATATTTTTCTGGGGTGGCAAGTGCAGGGCCTCTGTCAGTCCTGGGTTTGTTGGAGTAGCGCCAGACATGAGAAGTGCGCCTTTGTGGGACAGGTGAATAGTGCGGATCCTGTTTCAGTCTAAAGACTGAAACAGGATCCGCACTTTTCACCGTTCCTTTCAGCATCGTTTGATTCATCAGCTAGGAACGGCGATTCCTTCTCCAGACCAATCGAAGGCTAGGCCAGAGTAACTGGATCTTTCCAAAGGTGTGTGGCACAACTTTTGAAAGAACCGCTAGGTGGAGAACTATTTGGTATTTTTCCGTAGCACTTTTCACCGTAATTGTCATAATGTTGGTCTCTGCCTCCTGAAGCATACAAGAGTTTTCACAGACGAAAGCAGGCTGAGGCCCAGGAAACGTGGCATTTCCAGTAGGTGGTCCTAGAGACTACAAGGAAAGTGTTCTTTTAAGTATTATTCCACTGTGGTTTCACCATGATTTTCAGAACTCGAGCAGGTTTCTCGCATTAGCATAAGAATCCTGCCTGGTAGTTGAGATTTCTGGGTGGGGTGTAAGTGCGGGGCTTCTGTCATCCCTGCCTCTGATTTGTTTACCTCCAGAGTTGGTAAGTGCATATTTGCCTGAGGTGGGAAAAGTGTAGATCGTGCTTCAGATTTCATCCTGACCCTCTTGAATTCACCAGTATGCCGGCAATTATTTGCCATTTCCATAGCGTTTTGCACCGTAATAGTCATGAGGTCCGTCTCTGCAACCTGAAGCCTATGACGCTTTTAGCAGAGAACCCTCTGCTGAGGCCCAGGGAACCTGGTATTTCCCATACCTGGCACCGCAGCCTTGGAAGAGAGGATTGTTTTCAGTATTATTTCACCATCGTGTCACCACCGTTTCAAGAACGGGAGCCCTTTTCAACCATTAACGTAAGAATCCTTCTTTGGAGATGAGATATTTTTCTCGGGTGGCAAGTGCAGGGCCTCTGTCAATCCTGGGTTTGTTGGAGTAGCGCCAGACATGAGAAGTGCGCCTTTGTGGGACAGGTGAATAGTGCGGATCCTGTTTCAGTCTAAAGACTGAAACAGGATCCGCACTTTTCACCGTTCCTTTCAGAATCATTTGATTCATCAGCTAGGAACGGTGATTCCTTCTCCAGACCAATCGAAGGCTAGGCCAATGTAACTCGATCTTTCCAAGAGGTGTGTGGCACAACTTTTGAAAGAAGCGCTAGGTGGAGAACTGTTTGGTATTTTTCCGTAGCACTTTTCACCGTAATTGTCCTAAATTGGTCTCTCCATCCTTAAGCATACGAGAGTTTTCACAGACGAAAGCAGGCTGAGGCCCAGTAAACTTGGCATTTCCAATAGTTGGTCCTAGAGACTACAAAGAAAGTGTTCTTTTAAGTAGTGTTCCACTGTGGTTTCACCATGATTTTCAGAACCCGAGCAGGTTTCTCGCATTAGCATAAGAATCCTGCCTGGTAGTTGAGATTTCTGGGTGGGGTGTAAGTGCGGGGCTTCTGTCAGCCCTGCCTTTGATTTGTTTACCTCCAGAGTTGGTAAGTGCATATTTGCCTGAGGTGGGAAAAGTGTGGATCGTGCTTCAGATTTCATCCTGACCCTTCTGAAATCACCAGTATGCTGGTAAGTATTGGACATTTCCATAGCGTTTTGCACCGTAATAGTCATGAGGTCGGTCTCTGCATCCTGAAGCCTATGATGCTTTTCACAGAGAACCCTCTGTTGAGGCCCAGGGAACTTGGTGTTTCCCAAACCTGGCACCGGAGCCTTGGAAGATAGGATTGTTTTCAGCATTATTTCACCATCCTTTCACCACCGTTTCAAGAACGGGAGCCCTTTACATCCGTTAGCATAAGAATCCTTCTTTGGAGATGAGATATTTTTCTGGGGTGGCAAGTGCAGGGCCTCTGTCAGTCCTGGGTTTGTTGGACTAGCGCCAGACATGAGAAGTGCGCCTTTGTGGGACAGGTGAATAGTGCGGATCCTGTTTCAATCTAAAGACTGAAACAGGATCCGCACCTTTCACCGTTCCTTTCAGAATCGTTTGATTCATCAGCTAGGAACGGCGATTCCTTCTCCAGACCAATCGAAGGCTAGGCCAGAGTAACTGGATCTTTCCAAGAGGTGTGTGGCACAACTTTTGAAAGAACCGCTAGGTGGAGAACTATTTGGTATTTTTCCGTAGCACTTTTCACCGTAATTGTCCTAATGTTGGTCTCTGCCTCCTGAAGCATACAAGAGTTTTCACAGACGAAAGCAGGCTGAGGCCCAGGAAACGTGGCATTTCCAGTAGGTGGTCCTAGAGACTACAAGGAAAGTGTTCTTTTAAGTATTATTCCACTGTGGTTTCACCATGATTTTCAGAACTCGAGCAGGTTTCTCGCATTAGCATAAGAATCCTGCCTGGTAGTTGAGATTTCTGGGTGGGGTGTAAGTGCGGGGCTTCTGTCATCCCTGCCTTTGATTTGTTTACCTCCAGAGTTGGTAAGTGCATATTTGCCTGAGGTGGGAAAAGTGTAGATCGTGCTTCAGATTTCATCCTGACCCTCTTGAATTCACCAGTATGCCGGCAATTATTTGCCATTTCCATAGCGTTTTGCACCGTAATAGTCATGAGGTCCGTCTCTGCAACCTGAAGCCTATGACGCTTTTAGCAGAGAACCCTCTGCTGAGGCCCAGGGAACCTGGTATTTCCCATACCTGGCACCGCAGCCTTGGAAGAGAGGATTGTTTTCAGTATTATTTCACCATCGTGTCACCACCGTTTCAAGAACGGGAGCCCTTTTCAACCATTAACGTAAGAATCCTTCTTTGGAGATGAGATATTTTTCTCGGGTGGCAAGTGCAGGGCCTCTGTCAATCCTGGGTTTGTTGGAGTAGCGCCAGACATGAGAAGTGCGCCTTTGTGGGACAGGTGAATAGTGCGGATCCTGTTTCAGTCTAAAGACTGAAACAGGATCCGCACTTTTCACCGTTCCTTTCAGAATCATTTGATTCATCAGCTAGGAACGGTGATTCCTTCTCCAGACCAATCGAAGGCTAGGCCAATGTAACTCGATCTTTCCAAGAGGTGTGTGGCACAACTTTTGAAAGAAGCGCTAGGTGGAGAACTGTTTGGTATTTTTCCGTAGCACTTTTCACCGTAATTGTCCTAAATTGGTCTCTCCATCCTTAAGCATACGAGAGTTTTCACAGACGAAAGCAGGCTGAGGCCCAGTAAACTTGGCATTTCCAATAGTTGGTCCTAGAGACTACAAAGAAAGTGTTCTTTTAAGTAGTGTTCCACTGTGGTTTCACCATGATTTTCAGAACCCGAGCAGGTTTCTCGCATTAGCATAAGAATCCTGCCTGGTAGTTGAGATTTCTGGGTGGGGTGTAAGTGCGGGGCTTCTGTCAGCCCTGCCTTTGATTTGTTTACCTCCAGAGTTGGTAAGTGCATATTTGCCTGAGGTGGGAAAAGTGTGGATCGTGCTTCAGATTTCATCCTGACCCTTCTGAAATCACCAGTATGCTGGTAAGTATTGGACATTTCCATAGCGTTTTGCACCGTAATAGTCATGAGGTCGGTCTCTGCATCCTGAAGCCTATGATGCTTTTCACAGAGAACCCTCTGTTGAGGCCCAGGGAACTTGGTGTTTCCCAAACCTGGCACCGGAGCCTTGGAAGATAGGATTGTTTTCAGCATTATTTCACCATCCTTTCACCACCGTTTCAAGAACGGGAGCCCTTTACATCCGTTAGCATAAGAATCCTTCTTTGGAGATGAGATATTTTTCTGGGGTGGCAAGTGCAGGGCCTCTGTCAGTCCTGGGTTTGTTGGACTAGCGCCAGACATGAGAAGTGCGCCTTTGTGGGACAGGTGAATAGTGCGGATCCTGTTTCAGTCTAAAGACTGAAACAGGATCCGCACTTTTCACCGTTCCTTTCAGAATCGTTTGATTCATCAGCTAGGAACGGCGATTCCTTCTCCAGACCAATCGAAGGCTAGGCCAGAGTAACTGGATCTTTCCAAGAGGTGTGTGGCACAACTTTTGAAAGAACCGCTAGGTGGAGAACTATTTGGTATTTTTCCGTAGCACTTTTCACCGTAATTGTCCTAATGTTGGTCTCTGCCTCCTGAAGCATACAAGAGTTTTCACAGACGAAAGCAGGCTGAGGCCCAG
This sequence comes from Lemur catta, assembly GCF_020740605.2. Taxonomy (NCBI): domain Eukaryota; kingdom Metazoa; phylum Chordata; class Mammalia; order Primates; family Lemuridae; genus Lemur; species Lemur catta. Next base: position 28,112,726 of record NC_059137.1, read on the forward strand.
GAAACGTGGCATTTCCAGTAGGTGGTCCTAGAGACTACAAGGAAAGTGTTCTTTTAAGTATTATTCCACTGTGGTTTCACCATGATTTTCAGAACTCGAGCAGGTTTCTGGCATTAGCATAAGAATCCTGCCCGGTAGTTGAGATTTCTGGGTGGGGTGTAAGTGCGGGGCTTCTGTCATCCCTGCCTTTGATTTCTTTACCTCCAGAGTTGGTAAGTGCATATTTGCCTGAGGTGGGAAAAGTGTAGATCGTGCTTCAGATTTCATCCTGACCCTCTTGAATTCACCAGTATGCCGGCAATTATTTGCCATTTCCATAGCGTTTTGCACCGTAATAGTCATGAGGTCCGTCTCTGCAACCTGAAGCCTATGACGCTTTTAGCAGAGAACCCTCTGCTGAGGCCCAGGGAACCTGGTATTTCCCATACCTGGCACCGCAGCCTTGGAAGAGAGGATTGTTTTCAGTATTATTTCACCATCGTGTCACCACCGTTTCAAGAACGGGAGCCCTTTTCAACCATTAACGTAAGAATCCTTCTTTGGAGATGAGATATTTTTCTCGGGTGGCAAGTGCAGGGCCTCTGTCAATCCTGGGTTTGTTGGAGTAGCGCCAGACATGAGAAGTGCGCCTTTGTGGGACAGGTGAATAGTGCGGATCCTGTTTCAGTCTAAAGACTGAAACAGGATCCGCACTTTTCACCGTTCCTTTCAGAATCATTTGATTCATCAGCTAGGAACGGTGATTCCTTCTCCAGACCAATCGAAGGCTAGGCCAATGTAACTCGATCTTTCCAAGAGGTGTGTGGCACAACTTTTGAAAGAAGCGCTAGGTGGAGAACTGTTTGGTATTTTTCCGTAGCACTTTTCACCGTAATTGTCCTAAATTGGTCTCTCCATCCTTAAGCATACGAGAGTTTTCACAGACGAAAGCAGGCTGAGGCCCAGTAAACTTGGCATTTCCAATAGTTGGTCCTAGAGACTACAAAGAAAGTGTTCTTTTAAGTAGTGTTCCACTGTGGTTTCACCATGATTTTCAGAACCCGAGCAGGTTTCTCGCATTAGCATAAGAATCCTGCCTGGTAGTTGAGATTTCTGGGTGGGGTGTAAGTGCGGGGCTTCTGTCAGCCCTGCCTTTGATTTGTTTACCTCCAGAGTTGGTAAGTGCATATTTGCCTGAGGTGGGAAAAGTGTGGATCGTGCTTCAGATTTCATCCTGACCCTTCTGAAATCACCAGTATGCTGGTAAGTATTGGACATTTCCATAGCGTTTTGCACCGTAATAGTCATGAGGTCGGTCTCTGCATCCTGAAGCCTATGATGCTTTTCACAGAGAACCCTCTGTTGAGGCCCAGGGAACTTGGTGTTTCCCAAACCTGGCACCGGAGCCTTGGAAGATAGGATTGTTTTCAGCATTATTTCACCATCCTTTCACCACCGTTTCAAGAACGGGAGCCCTTTACATCCGTTAGCATAAGAATCCTTCTTTGGAGATGAGATATTTTTCTGGGGTGGCAAGTGCAGGGCCTCTGTCAGTCCTGGGTTTGTTGGACTAGCGCCAGACATGAGAAGTGCGCCTTTGTGGGACAGGTGAATAGTGCGGATCCTGTTTCAGTCTAAAGACTGAAACAGGATCCGCACTTTTCACCGTTCCTTTCAGAATCGTTTGATTCATCAGCTAGGAACGGCGATTCCTTCTCCAGACCAATCGAAGGCTAGGCCAGAGTAACTGGATCTTTCCAAGAGGTGTGTGGCACAACTTTTGAAAGAACCGCTAGGTGGAGAACTATTTGGTATTTTTCCGTAGCACTTTTCACCGTAATTGTCCTAATGTTGGTCTCTGCCTCCTGAAGCATACAAGAGTTTTCACAGACGAAAGCAGGCTGAGGCCCAGGAAACGTGGCATTTCCAGTAGGTGGTCCTAGAGACTACAAGGAAAGTGTTCTTTTAAGTATTATTCCACTGTGGTTTCACCATGATTTTCAGAACTCGAGCAGGTTTCTGGCATTAGCATAAGAATCCTGCCCGGTAGTTGAGATTTCTGGGTGGGGTGTAAGTGCGGGGCTTCTGTCATCCCTGCCTTTGATTTCTTTACCTCCAGAGTTGGTAAGTGCATATTTGCCTGAGGTGGGAAAAGTGTAGATCGTGCTTCAGATTTCATCCTGACCCTCTTGAATTCACCAGTATGCCGGCAATTATTTGCCATTTCCATAGCGTTTTGCACCGTAATAGTCATGAGGTCCGTCTCTGCAACCTGAAGCCTATGACGCTTTTAGCAGAGAACCCTCTGCTGAGGCCCAGGGAACCTGGTATTTCCCATACCTGGCACCGCAGCCTTGGAAGAGAGGATTGTTTTCAGTATTATTTCACCATCGTGTCACCACCGTTTCAAGAACGGGAGCCCTTTTCAACCATTAACGTAAGAATCCTTCTTTGGAGATGAGATATTTTTCTCGGGTGGCAAGTGCAGGGCCTCTGTCAATCCTGGGTTTGTTGGAGTAGCGCCAGACATGAGAAGTGCGCCTTTGTGGGACAGGTGAATAGTGCGGATCCTGTTTCAGTCTAAAGACTGAAACAGGATCCGCACTTTTCACCGTTCCTTTCAGAATCATTTGATTCATCAGCTAGGAACGGTGATTCCTTCTCCAGACCAATCGAAGGCTAGGCCAATGTAACTCGATCTTTCCAAGAGGTGTGTGGCACAACTTTTGAAAGAAGCGCTAGGTGGAGAACTGTTTGGTATTTTTCCGTAGCACTTTTCACCGTAATTGTCCTAAATTGGTCTCTCCATCCTTAAGCATACGAGAGTTTTCACAGACGAAAGCAGGCTGAGGCCCAGTAAACTTGGCATTTCCAATAGTTGGTCCTAGAGACTACAAAGAAAGTGTTCTTTTAAGTAGTGTTCCACTGTGGTTTCACCATGATTTTCAGAACCCGAGCAGGTTTCTCGCATTAGCATAAGAATCCTGCCTGGTAGTTGAGATTTCTGGGTGGGGTGTAAGTGCGGGGCTTCTGTCAGCCCTGCCTTTGATTTGTTTACCTCCAGAGTTTGTAAGTGCATATTTGCCTGAGGTGGGAAAAGTGTGGATCGTGCTTCAGATTTCATCCTGACCCTTCTGAAATCACCAGTATGCTGGTAAGTATTGGACATTTCCATAGCGTTTTGCACCGTAATAGTCATGAGGTCGGTCTCTGCATCCTGAAGCCTATGATGCTTTTCACAGAGAACCCTCTGTTGAGGCCCAGGGAACTTGGTGTTTCCCAAACCTGGCACCGGAGCCTTGGAAGATAGGATTGTTTTCAGCATTATTTCACCATCCTTTCACCACCGTTTCAAGAACGGGAGCCCTTTACATCCGTTAGCATAAGAATCCTTCTTTGGAGATGAGATATTTTTCTGGGGTGGCAAGTGCAGGGCCTCTGTCAGTCCTGGGTTTGTTGGACTAGCGCCAGACATGAGAAGTGCGCCTTTGTGGGACAGGTGAATAGTGCGGATCCTGTTTCAGTCTAAAGACTGAAACAGGATCCGCACTTTTCACCGTTCCTTTCAGAATCGTTTGATTCATCAGCTAGGAACGGCGATTCCTTCTCCAGACCAATCGAAGGCTAGGCCAGAGTAACTGGATCTTTCCAAGAGGTGTGTGGCACAACTTTTGAAAGAACCGCTAGGTGGAGAACTATTTGGTATTTTTCCGTAGCACTTTTCACCGTAATTGTCCTAATGTTGGTCTCTGCCTCCTGAAGCATACAAGAGTTTTCACAGACGAAAGCAGGCTGAGGCCCAGGAAACGTGGCATTTCCAGTAGGTGGTCCTAGAGACTACAAGGAAAGTGTTCTTTTAAGTATTATTCCACTGTGGTTTCACCATGATTTTCAGAACTCGAGCAGGTTTCTGGCATTAGCATAAGAATCCTGCCCGGTAGTTGAGATTTCTGGGTGGGGTGTAAGTGCGGGGCTTCTGTCATCCCTGCCTTTGATTTCTTTACCTCCAGAGTTGGTAAGTGCATATTTGCCTGAGGTGGGAAAAGTGTAGATCGTGCTTCAGATTTCATCCTGACCCTCTTGAATTCACCAGTATGCCGGCAATTATTTGCCATTTCCATAGCGTTTTGCACCGTAATAGTCATGAGGTCCGTCTCTGCAACCTGAAGCCTATGACGCTTTTAGCAGAGAACCCTCTGCTGAGGCCCAGGGAACCTGGTATTTCCCATACCTGGCACCGCAGCCTTGGAAGAGAGGATTGTTTTCAGTATTATTTCACCATCGTGTCACCACCGTTTCAAGAACGGGAGCCCTTTTCAACCATTAACGTAAGAATCCTTCTTTGGAGATGAGATATTTTTCTCGGGTGGCAAGTGCAGGGCCTCTGTCAATCCTGGGTTTGTTGGAGTAGCGCCAGACATGAGAAGTGCGCCTTTGTGGGACAGGTGAATAGTGCGGATCCTGTTTCAGTCTAAAGACTGAAACAGGATCCGCACTTTTCACCGTTCCTTTCAGAATCATTTGATTCATCAGCTAGGAACGGCGATTCCTTCTCCAGACCAATCGAAGGCTAGGCCAATGTAACTCGATCTTTCCAAGAGGTGTGTGGCACAACTTTTGAAAGAAGCGCTAGGTGGAGAACTGTTTGGTATTTTTCCGTAGCACTTTTCACCGTAATTGTCCTAAATTGGTCTCTCCATCCTTAAGCATACGAGAGTTTTCACAGACGAAAGCAGGCTGAGGCCCAGTAAACTTGGCATTTCCAATAGTTGGTCCTAGAGACTACAAAGAAAGTGTTCTTTTAAGTAGTGTTCCACTGTGGTTTCACCATGATTTTCAGAACCCGAGCAGGTTTCTCGCATTAGCATAAGAATCCTGCCTGGTAGTTGAGATTTCTGGGTGGGGTGTAAGTGCGGGGCTTCTGTCAGCCCTGCCTTTGATTTGTTTACCTCCAGAGTTGGTAAGTGCATATTTGCCTGAGGTGGGAAAAGTGTGGATCGTGCTTCAGATTTCATCCTGACCCTTCTGAAATCACCAGTATGCTGGTAAGTATTGGACATTTCCATAGCGTTTTGCACCGTAATAGTCATGAGGTCGGTCTCTGCATCCTGAAGCCTATGATGCTTTTCACAGAGAACCCTCTGTTGAGGCCCAGGGAACTTGGTGTTTCCCAAACCTGGCACCGGAGCCTTGGAAGATAGGATTGTTTTCAGCATTATTTCACCATCCTTTCACCACCGTTTCAAGAACGGGAGCCCTTTACATCCGTTAGCATAAGAATCCTTCTTTGGAGATGAGATATTTTTCTGGGGTGGCAAGTGCAGGGCCTCTGTCAGTCCTGGGTTTGTTGGACTAGCGCCAGACATGAGAAGTGCGCCTTTGTGGGACAGGTGAATAGTGCGGATCCTGTTTCAGTCTAAAGACTGAAACAGGATCCGCACTTTTCACCGTTCCTTTCAGAATCGTTTGATTCATCAGCTAGGAACGGCGATTCCTTCTCCAGACCAATCGAAGGCTAGGCCAGAGTAACTGGATCTTTCCAAGAGGTGTGTGGCACAACTTTTGAAAGAACCGCTAGGTGGAGAACTATTTGGTATTTTTCCGTAGCACTTTTCACCGTAATTGTCCTAATGTTGGTCTCTGCCTCCTGAAGCATACAAGAGTTTTCACAGACGAAAGCAGGCTGAGGCCCAGGAAACGTGGCATTTCCAGTAGGTGGTCCTAGAGACTACAAGGAAAGTGTTCTTTTAAGTATTATTCCACTGTGGTTTCACCATGATTTTCAGAACTCGAGCAGGTTTCTGGCATTAGCATAAGAATCCTGCCCGGTAGTTGAGATTTCTGGGTGGGGTGTAAGTGCGGGGCTTCTGTCATCCCTGCCTTTGATTTCTTTACCTCCAGAGTTGGTAAGTGCATATTTGCCTGAGGTGGGAAAAGTGTAGATCGTGCTTCAGATTTCATCCTGACCCTCTTGAATTCACCAGTATGCCGGCAATTATTTGCCATTTCCATAGCGTTTTGCACCGTAATAGTCATGAGGTCCGTCTCTGCAACCTGAAGCCTATGACGCTTTTAGCAGAGAACCCTCTGCTGAGGCCCAGGGAACCTGGTATTTCCCATACCTGGCACCGCAGCCTTGGAAGAGAGGATTGTTTTCAGTATTATTTCACCATCGTGTCACCACCGTTTCAAGAACGGGAGCCCTTTTCAACCATTAACGTAAGAATCCTTCTTTGGAGATGAGATATTTTTCTCGGGTGGCAAGTGCAGGGCCTCTGTCAATCCTGGGTTTGTTGGAGTAGCGCCAGACATGAGAAGTGCGCCTTTGTGGGACAGGTGAATAGTGTGGATCCTGTTTCAGTCTAAAGACTGAAACAGGATCCGCACTTTTCACCGTTCCTTTCAGAATCATTTGATTCATCAGCTAGGAACGGTGATTCCTTCTCCAGACCAATCGAAGGCTAGGCCAATGTAACTCGATCTTTCCAAGAGGTGTGTGGCACAACTTTTGAAAGAAGCGCTAGGTGGAGAACTGTTTGGTATTTTTCCGTAGCACTTTTCACCGTAATTGTCCTAAATTGGTCTCTCCATCCTTAAGCATACGAGAGTTTTCACAGACGAAAGCAGGCTGAGGCCCAGTAAACTTGGCATTTCCAATAGTTGGTCCTAGAGACTACAAAGAAAGTGTTCTTTTAAGTAGTGTTCCACTGTGGTTTCACCATGATTTTCAGAACCCGAGCAGGTTTCTCGCATTAGCATAAGAATCCTGCCTGGTAGTTGAGATTTCTGGGTGGGGTGTAAGTGCGGGGCTTCTGTCAGCCCTGCCTTTGATTTGTTTACCTCCAGAGTTGGTAAGTGCATATTTGCCTGAGGTGGGAAAAGTGTGGATCGTGCTTCAGATTTCATCCTGACCCTTCTGAAATCACCAGTATGCTGGTAAGTATTGGACATTTCCATAGCGTTTTGCACCGTAATAGTCATGAGGTCGGTCTCTGCATCCTGAAGCCTATGATGCTTTTCACAGAGAACCCTCTGTTGAGGCCCAGGGAACTTGGTGTTTCCCAAACCTGGCACCGGAGCCTTGGAAGATAGGATTGTTTTCAGCATTATTTCACCATCCTTTCACCACCGTTTCAAGAACGGGAGCCCTTTACATCCGTTAGCATAAGAATCCTTCTTTGGAGATGAGATATTTTTCTGGGGTGGCAAGTGCAGGGCCTCTGTCAGTCCTGGGTTTGTTGGACTAGCGCCAGACATGAGAAGTGCGCCTTTGTGGGACAGGTGAATAGTGCGGATCCTGTTTCAGTCTAAAGACTGAAACAGGATCCGCACTTTTCACCGTTCCTTTCAGAATCGTTTGATTCATCAGCTAGGAACGGCGATTCCTTCTCCAGACCAATCGAAGGCTAGGCCAGAGTAACTGGATCTTTCCAAGAGGTGTGTGGCACAACTTTTGAAAGAACCGCTAGGTGGAGAACTATTTGGTATTTTTCCGTAGCACTTTTCACCGTAATTGTCCTAATGTTGGTCTCTGCCTCCTGAAGCATACAAGAGTTTTCACAGACGAAAGCAGGCTGAGGCCCAGGAAACGTGGCATTTCCAGTAGGTGGTCCTAGAGACTACAAGGAAAGTGTTCTTTTAAGTATTATTCCACTGTGGTTTCACCATGATTTTCAGAACTCGAGCAGGTTTCTCGCATTAGCATAAGAATCCTGCCCGGTAGTTGAGATTTCTGGGTGGGGTGTAAGTGCGGGGCTTCTGTCATCCCTGCCTTTGATTTCTTTACCTCCAGAGTTGGTAAGTGCATATTTGCCTGAGGTGGGAAAAGTGTAGATCGTGCTTCAGATTTCATCCTGACCCTCTTGAATTCACCAGTATGCCGGCAATTATTTGCCATTTCCATAGCGTTTTGCACCGTAATAGTCATGAGGTCCGTCTCTGCAACCTGAAGCCTATGACGCTTTTAGCAGAGAACCCTCTGCTGAGGCCCAGGGAACCTGGTATTTCCCATACCTGGCACCGCAGCCTTGGAAGATAGGATTGTTTTCAGTATTATTTCACCATCGTGTCACCACCGTTTCAAGAACGGGAGCCCTTTTCAACCATTAACGTAAGAATCCTTCCTTGGAGATGAGATATTTTTCTCGGGTGGCAAGTGCAGGGCCTCTGTCAATCCTGGGTTTGTTGGAGTAGCGCCAGACATGAGAAGTGCGCCTTTGTGGGACAGGTGAATAGTGCGGATCCTGTTTCAGTCTAAAGACTGAAACAGGATCCGCACTTTTCACCGTTCCTTTCAGAATCATTTGATTCATCAGCTAGGAACGGTGATTCCTTCTCCAGACCAATCGAAGGCTAGGCCAATGTAACTCGATCTTTCCAAGAGGTGTGTGGCACAACTTTTGAAAGAAGCGCTAGGTGGAGAACTGTTTGGTATTTTTCCGTAGCACTTTTCACCGTAATTGTCCTAAATTGGTCTCTCCATCCTTAAGCATACGAGAGTTTTCACAGACGAAAGCAGGCTGAGGCCCAGTAAACTTGGCATTTCCAATAGTTGGTCCTAGAGACTACAAAGAAAGTGTTCTTTTAAGTAGTGTTCCACTGTGGTTTCACCATGATTTTCAGAACCCGAGCAGGTTTCTCGCATTAGCATAAGAATCCTGCCTGGTAGTTGAGATTTCTGGGTGGGGTGTAAGTGCGGGGCTTCTGTCAGCCCTGCCTTTGATTTGTTTACCTCCAGAGTTGGTAAGTGCATATTTGCCTGAGGTGGGAAAAGTGTGGATCGTGCTTCAGATTTCATCCTGACCCTTCTGAAATCACCAGTATGCTGGTAAGTATTGGACATTTCCATAGCGTTTTGCACCGTAATAGTCATGAGGTCGGTCTCTGCATCCTGAAGCCTATGATGCTTTTCACAGAGAACCCTCTGTTGAGGCCCAGGGAACTTGGTGTTTCCCAAACCTGGCACCGGAGCCTTGGAAGATAGGATTGTTTTCAGCATTATTTCACCATCCTTTCACCACCGTTTCAAGAACGGGAGCCCTTTACATCCGTTAGCATAAGAATCCTTCTTTGGAGATGAGATATTTTTCTGGGGTGGCAAGTGCAGGGCCTCTGTCAGTCCTGGGTTTGTTGGACTAGCGCCAGACATGAGAAGTGCGCCTTTGTGGGACAGGTGAATAGTGCGGATCCTGTTTCAGTCTAAAGACTGAAACAGGATCCGCACCTTTCACCGTTCCTTTCAGCATCGTTTGATTCATCAGCTAGGAACGGCGATTCCTTCTCCAGACCAATCGAAGGCTAGGCCAGAGTAACTGGATCTTTCCAAGAGGTGTGTGGCACAACTTTTGAAAGAACCGCTAGGTGGAGAACTATTTGGTATTTTTCCGTAGCACTTTTCACCGTAATTGTCCTAATGTTGGTCTCTGCCTCCTGAAGCATACAAGAGTTTTCACAGACGAAAGCAGGCTGAGGCCCAGGAAACGTGGCATTTCCAGTAGGTGGTCCTAGAGACTACAAGGAAAGTGTTCTTTTAAGTATTATTCCACTGTGGTTTCACCATGATTTTCAGAACTCGAGCAGGTTTCTGGCATTAGCATAAGAATCCTGCCCGGTAGTTGAGATTTCTGGGTGGGGTGTAAGTGCGGGGCTTCTGTCATCCCTGCCTTTGATTTGTTTACCTCCAGAGTTGGTAAGTGCATATTTGCCTGAGGTGGGAAAAGTGTAGATCGTGCTTCAGATTTCATCCTGACCCTCTTGAATTCACCAGTATGCCGGCAATTATTTGCCATTTCCATAGCGTTTTGCACCGTAATAGTCATGAGGTCCGTCTCTGCAACCTGAAGCCTATGACGCTTTTAGCAGAGAACCCTCTGCTGAGGCCCAGGGAACCTGGTATTTCCCATACCTGGCACCGCAGCCTTGGAAGATAGGATTGTTTTCAGTATTATTTCACCATCGTGTCACCACCGTTTCAAGAACGGGAGCCCTTTTCAACCATTAACGTAAGAATCCTTCCTTGGAGATGAGATATTTTTCTCGGGTGGCAAGTGCAGGGCCTCTGTCAATCCTGGGTTTGTTGGAGTAGCGCCAGACATGAGAAGTGCGCCTTTGTGGGACAGGTGAATAGTGCGGATCCTGTTTCAGTCTAAAGACTGAAACAGGATCCGCACTTTTCACCGTTCCTTTCAGAATCATTTGATTCATCAGCTAGGAACGGTGATTCCTTCTCCAGACCAATCGAAGGCTAGGCCAATGTAACTCGATCTTTCCAAGAGGTGTGTGGCACAACTTTTGAAAGAAGCGCTAGGTGGAGAACTGTTTGGTATTTTTCCGTAGCACTTTTCACCGTAATTGTCCTAAATTGGTCTCTCCATCCTTAAGCATACGAGAGTTTTCACAGACGAAAGCAGGCTGAGGCCCAGTAAACTTGGCATTTCCAATAGTTGGTCCTAGAGACTACAAAGAAAGTGTTCTTTTAAGTAGTGTTCCACTGTGGTTTCACCATGATTTTCAGAACCCGAGCAGGTTTCTCGCATTAGCATAAGAATCCTGCCTGGTAGTTGAGATTTCTGGGTGGGGTGTAAGTGCGGGGCTTCTGTCAGCCCTGCCTTTGATTTGTTTACCTCCAGAGTTGGTAAGTGCATATTTGCCTGAGGTGGGAAAAGTGTGGATCGTGCTTCAGATTTCATCCTGACCCTTCTGAAATCACCAGTATGCTGGTAAGTATTGGACATTTCCATAGCGTTTTGCACCGTAATAGTCATGAGGTCGGTCTCTGCATCCTGAAGCCTATGATGCTTTTCACAGAGAACCCTCTGTTGAGGCCCAGGGAACTTGGTGTTTCCCAAACCTGGCACCGGAGCCTTGGAAGATAGGATTGTTTTCAGCATTATTTCACCATCCTTTCACCACCGTTTCAAGAACGGGAGCCCTTTACATCCGTTAGCATAAGAATCCTTCTTTGGAGATGAGATATTTTTCTGGGGTGGCAAGTGCAGGGCCTCTGTCAGTCCTGGGTTTGTTGGACTAGCGCCAGACATGAGAAGTGCGCCTTTGTGGGACAGGTGAATAGTGCGGATCCTGTTTCAGTCTAAAGACTGAAACAGGATCCGCACTTTTCACCGTTCCTTTCAGAATCGTTTGATTCATCAGCTAGGAACGGCGATTCCTTCTCCAGACCAATCGAAGGCTAGGCCAGAGTAACTGGATCTTTCCAAGAGGTGTGTGGCACAACTTTTGAAAGAACCGCTAGGTGGAGAACTATTTGGTATTTTTCCGTAGCACTTTTCACCGTAATTGTCCTAATGTTGGTCTCTGCCTCCTGAAGCATACAAGAGTTTTCACAGACGAAAGCAGGCTGAGGCCCAGGAAACGTGGCATTTCCAGTAGGTGGTCCTAGAGACTACAAGGAAAGTGTTCTTTTAAGTATTATTCCACTGTGGTTTCACCATGATTTTCAGAACTCGAGCAGGTTTCTGGCATTAGCATAAGAATCCTGCCCGGTAGTTGAGATTTCTGGGTGGGGTGTAAGTGCGGGGCTTCTGTCATCCCTGCCTTTGATTTGTTTACCTCCAGAGTTGGTAAGTGCATATTTGCCTGAGGTGGGAAAAGTGTAGATCGTGCTTCAGATTTCATCCTGACCCTCTTGAATTCACCAGTATGCCGGCAATTATTTGCCATTTCCATAGCGTTTTGCACCGTAATAGTCATGAGGTCCGTCTCTGCAACCTGAAGCCTATGACGCTTTTAGCAGAGAACCCTCTGCTGAGGCCCAGGGAACCTGGTATTTCCCATACCTGGCACCGCAGCCTTGGAAGATAGGATTGTTTTCAGTATTATTTCACCATCGTGTCACCACCGTTTCAAGAACGGGAGCCCTTTTCAACCATTAACGTAAGAATCCTTCCTTGGAGATGAGATATTTTTCTCGGGTGGCAAGTGCAGGGCCTCTGTCAATCCTGGGTTTGTTGGAGTAGCGCCAGACATGAGAAGTGCGCCTTTGTGGGACAGGTGAATAGTGCGGATCCTGTTTCAGTCTAAAGACTGAAACAGGATCCGCACTTTTCACCGTTCCTTTCAGAATCATTTGATTCATCAGCTAGGAACGGTGATTCCTTCTCCAGACCAATCGAAGGCTAGGCCAATGTAACTCGATCTTTCCAAGAGGTGTGTGGCACAACTTTTGAAAGAAGCGCTAGGTGGAGAACTGTTTGGTATTTTTCCGTAGCACTTTTCACCGTAATTGTCCTAAATTGGTCTCTCCATCCTTAAGCATACGAGAGTTTTCACAGACGAAAGCAGGCTGAGGCCCAGTAAACTTGGCATTTCCAATAGTTGGTCCTAGAGACTACAAAGAAAGTGTTCTTTTAAGTAGTGTTCCACTGTGGTTTCACCATGATTTTCAGAACCCGAGCAGGTTTCTCGCATTAGCATAAGAATCCTGCCTGGTAGTTGAGATTTCTGGGTGGGGTGTAAGTGCAGGGCTTCTGTCAGCCCTGCCTTTGATTTGTTTACCTCCAGAGTTGGTAAGTGCATATTTGCCTGAGGTGGGAAAAGTGTGGATCGTGCTTCAGATTTCATCCTGACCCTTCTGAAATCACCAGTATGCTGGTAAGTATTGGACATTTCCATAGTGTTTTGCACCGTAATAGTCATGAGGTCGGTCTCTGCATCCTGAAGCCTATGATGCTTTTCACAGAGAACCCTCTGTTGAGGCCCAGGGAACTTGGTGTTTCCCAAACCTGGCACCGGAGCCTTGGAAGATAGGATTGTTTTCAGCATTATTTCACCATCCTTTCACCACCGTTTCAAGAACGGGAGCCCTTTACATCCGTTAGCATAAGAATCCTTCTTTGGAGATGAGATATTTTTCTGGGGTGGCAAGTGCAGGGCCTCTGTCAGTCCTGGGTTTGTTGGACTAGCGCCAGACATGAGAAGTGCGTCTTTGTGGGACAGGTGAATAGTGCGGATCCTGTTTCAGTCTAAAGACTGAAACAGGATCCGCACTTTTCACCGTTCCTTTCAGAATCGTTTGATTCATCAGCTAGGAACGGCGATTCCTTCTCCAGACCAATCGAAGGCTAGGCCAGAGTAACTGGATCTTTCCAAGAGGTGTGTGGCACAACTTTTGAAAGAACCGCTAGGTGGAGAACTATTTGGTATTTTTCCGTAGCACTTTTCACCGTAATTGTCCTAATGTTGGTCTCTGCCTCCTGAAGCATACAAGAGTTTTCACAGACGAAAGCAGGCTGAGGCCCAGTAAACGTGGCATTTCCAGTAGGTGGTCCTAGAGACTACAAGGAAAGTGTTCTTTTAAGTATTATTCCACTGTGGTTTCACCATGATTTTCAGAACTCGAGCAGGCTTCTCGCATTAGCATAAGAATCCTGCCTGGTAGTTGAGATTTCTGGGTGGGGTGTAAGTGCGGGGCTTCTGTCATCCCTGCCTTTGATTTCTTTACCTCCAGAGTTGGTAAGTGCATATTTGCCTGAGGTGGGAAAAGTGTAGATCGTGCTTCAGATTTCATCCTGACCCTCTTGAATTCACCAGTATGCCGGCAATTATTTGCCATTTCCATAGCGTTTTGCACCGTAATAGTCATGAGGTCCGTCTCTGCAACCTGAAGCCTATGACGCTTTTAGCAGAGAACCCTCTGCTGAGGCCCAGGGAACCTGGTATTTCCCGTACCTGGCACCGCAGCCTTGGAAGATAGGATTGTTTTCAGTGTTATTTCACCATCGTGTCACCACCGTTTCAAGAACGGGAGCCCTTTTCAACCATTAACGTAAGAATCCTTCTTTGGAGATGAGATATTTTTCTCGGGTGGCAAGTGCAGGGCCTCTGTCAATCCTGGGTTTGTTGGAGTAGCGCCAGACATGAGAAGTGCGCCTTTGTGGGACAGGTGAATAGTGCGGATCCTGTTTCAGTCTAAAGACTGAAACAGGATCCGCACTTTTCACCGTTCCTTTCAGAATCATTTGATTCATCAGCTAGGAACGGTGATTCCTTCTCCAGACCAATCGAAGGCTAGGCCAATGTAACTCGATCTTTCCAAGAGGTGTGTGGCACAACTTTTGAAAGAAGCGCTAGGTGGAGAACTGTTTGGTATTTTTCCGTAGCACTTTTCACCGTAATTGTCCTAAATTGGTCTCTCCATCCTTAAGCATACGAGAGTTTTCACAGACGAAAGCAGGCTGAGGCCCAGTAAACTTGGCATTTCCAATAGTTGGTCCTAGAGACTACAAAGAAAGTGTTCTTTTAAGTAGTGTTCCACTGTGGTTTCACCATGATTTTCAGAACCCGAGCAGGTTTCTCGCATTAGCATAAGAATCCTGCCTGGTAGTTGAGATTTCTGGGTGGGGTGTAAGTGCGGGGCTTCTGTCAGCCCTGCCTTTGATTTGTTTACCTCCAGAGTTGGTAAGTGCATATTTGCCTGAGGTGGGAAAAGTGTGGATCGTGCTTCAGATTTCATCCTGACCCTTCTGAAATCACCAGTATGCTGGTAAGTATTGGACATTTCCATAGCGTTTTGCACCGTAATAGTCATGAGGTCGGTCTCTGCATCCTGAAGCCTATGATGCTTTTCACAGAGAACCCTCTGTTGAGGCCCAGGGAACTTGGTGTTTCCCAAACCTGGCACCGGAGCCTTGGAAGATAGGATTGTTTTCAGCATTATTTCACCATCCTTTCACCACCGTTTCAAGAACGGGAGCCCTTTACATCCGTTAGCATAAGAATCCTTCTTTGGAGATGAGATATTTTTCTGGGGTGGCAAGTGCAGGGCCTCTGTCAGTCCTGGGTTTGTTGGACTAGCGCCAGACATGAGAAGTGCGCCTTTGTGGGACAGGTGAATAGTGCGGATCCTGTTTCAGTCTAAAGACTGAAACAGGATCCGCACTTTTCACCGTTCCTTTCAGAATCGTTTGATTCATCAGCTAGGAACGGCGATTCCTTCTCCAGTCCAATCGAAGGCTAGGCCAGAGTAACTGGATCTTTCCAAGAGGTGTGTGGCACAACTTTTGAAAGAACCGCTAGGTGGAGAACTATTTGGTATTTTTCCGTAGCACTTTTCACCGTAATTGTCCTAATGTTGGTCTCTGCCTCCTGAAGCATACAAGAGTTTTCACAGACGAAAGCAGGCTGAGGCCCAGGAAACGTGGCATTTCCAGTAGGTGGTCCTAGAGACTACAAGGAAAGTGTTCTTTTAAGTATTATTCCACTGTGGTTTCACCATGATTTTCAGAACTCGAGCAGGTTTCTGGCATTAGCATAAGAATCCTGCCCGGTAGTTGAGATTTCTGGGTGGGGTGTAAGTGCGGGGCTTCTGTCATCCCTGCCTTTGATTTCTTTACCTCCAGAGTTGGTAAGTGCATATTTGCCTGAGGTGGGAAAAGTGTAGATCGTGCTTCAGATTTCATCCTGACCCTCTTGAATTCACCAGTATGCCGGCAATTATTTGCCATTTCCATAGCGTTTTGCACCGTAATAGTCATGAGGTCCGTCTCTGCAACCTGAAGCCTATGACGCTTTTAGCAGAGAACCCTCTGCTGAGGCCCAGGGAACCTGGTATTTCCCATACCTGGCACCGCAGCCTTGGAAGAGAGGATTGTTTTCAGTATTATTTCACCATCGTGTCACCACCGTTTCAAGAACGGGAGCCCTTTTCAACCATTAACGTAAGAATCCTTCTTTGGAGATGAGATATTTTTCTCGGGTGGCAAGTGCAGGGCCTCTGTCAATCCTGGGTTTGTTGGAGTAGCGCCAGACATGAGAAGTGCGCCTTTGTGGGACAGGTGAATAGTGCGGATCCTGTTTCAGTCTAAAGACTGAAACAGGATCCGCACTTTTCACCGTTCCTTTCAGAATCATTTGATTCATCAGCTAGGAACGGTGATTCCTTCTCCAGACCAATCGAAGGCTAGGCCAATGTAACTCGATCTTTCCAAGAGGTGTGTGGCACAACTTTTGAAAGAAGCGCTAGGTGGAGAACTGTTTGGTATTTTTCCGTAGCACTTTTCACCGTAATTGTCCTAAATTGGTCTCTCCATCCTTAAGCATACGAGAGTTTTCACAGACGAAAGCAGGCTGAGGCCCAGTAAACTTGGCATTTCCAATAGTTGGTCCTAGAGACTACAAAGAAAGTGTTCTTTTAAGTAGTGTTCCACTGTGGTTTCACCATGATTTTCAGAACCCGAGCAGGTTTCTCGCATTAGCATAAGAATCCTGCCTGGTAGTTGAGATTTCTGGGTGGGGTGTAAGTGCGGGGCTTCTGTCAGCCCTGCCTTTGATTTGTTTACCTCCAGAGTTGGTAAGTGCATATTTGCCTGAGGTGGGAAAAGTGTGGATCGTGCTTCAGATTTCATCCTGACCCTTCTGAAATCACCAGTATGCTGGTAAGTATTGGACATTTCCATAGCGTTTTGCACCGTAATAGTCATGAGGTCGGTCTCTGCATCCTGAAGCCTATGATGCTTTTCACAGAGAACCCTCTGTTGAGGCCCAGGGAACTTGGTGTTTCCCAAACCTGGCACCGGAGCCTTGGAAGATAGGATTGTTTTCAGCATTATTTCACCATCCTTTCACCACCGTTTCAAGAACGGGAGCCCTTTACATCCGTTAGCATAAGAATCCTTCTTTGGAGATGAGATATTTTTCTGGGGTGGCAAGTGCAGGGCCTCTGTCAGTCCTGGGTTTGTTGGACTAGCGCCAGACATGAGAAGTGCGCCTTTGTGGGACAGGTGAATAGTGCGGATCCTGTTTCAGTCTAAAGACTGAAACAGGATCCGCACTTTTCACCGTTCCTTTCAGAATCGTTTGATTCATCAGCTAGGAACGGCGATTCCTTCTCCAGACCAATCGAAGGCTAGGCCAGAGTAACTGGATCTTTCCAAGAGGTGTGTGGCACAACTTTTGAAAGAACCGCTAGGTGGAGAACTATTTGGTATTTTTCCGTAGCACTTTTCACCGTAATTGTCCTAATGTTGGTCTCTGCCTCCTGAAGCATACAAGAGTTTTCACAGACGAAAGCAGGCTGAGGCCCAGGAAACGTGGCATTTCCAGTAGGTGGTCCTAGAGACTACAAGGAAAGTGTTCTTTTAAGTATTATTCCACTGTGGTTTCACCATGATTTTCAGAACTCGAGCAGGTTTCTGGCATTAGCATAAGAATCCTGCCCGGTAGTTGAGATTTCTGGGTGGGGTGTAAGTGCGGGGCTTCTGTCATCCCTGCCTTTGATTTGTTTACCTCCAGAGTTGGTAAGTGCATATTTGCCTGAGGTGGGAAAAGTGTAGATCGTGCTTCAGATTTCATCCTGACCCTCTTGAATTCACCAGTATGCCGGCAATTATTTGCCATTTCCATAGCGTTTTGCACCGTAATAGTCATGAGGTCCGTCTCTGCAACCTGAAGCCTATGACGCTTTTAGCAGAGAACCCTCTGCTGAGGCCCAGGGAACCTGGTATTTCCCATACCTGGCACCGCAGCCTTGGAAGATAGGATTGTTTTCAGTATTATTTCACCATCGTGTCACCACCGTTTCAAGAACGGGAGCCCTTTTCAACCATTAACGTAAGAATCCTTCCTTGGAGATGAGATATTTTTCTCGGGTGGCAAGTGCAGGGCCTCTGTCAATCCTGGGTTTGTTGGAGTAGCGCCAGACATGAGAAGTGCGCCTTTGTGGGACAGGTGAATAGTGCGGATCCTGTTTCAGTCTAAAGACTGAAACAGGATCCGCACTTTTCACCGTTCCTTTCAGAATCATTTGATTCATCAGCTAGGAACGGTGATTCCTTCTCCAGACCAATCGAAGGCTAGGCCAATGTAACTCGATCTTTCCAAGAGGTGTGTGGCACAACTTTTGAAAGAAGCGCTAGGTGGAGAACTGTTTGGTATTTTTCCGTAGCACTTTTCACCGTAATTGTCCTAAATTGGTCTCTCCATCCTTAAGCATACGAGAGTTTTCACAGACGAAAGCAGGCTGAGGCCCAGTAAACTTGGCATTTCCAATAGTTGGTCCTAGAGACTACAAAGAAAGTGTTCTTTTAAGTAGTGTTCCACTGTGGTTTCACCATGATTTTCAGAACCCGAGCAGGTTTCTCGCATTAGCATAAGAATCCTGCCTGGTAGTTGAGATTTCTGGGTGGGGTGTAAGTGCGGGGCTTCTGTCAGCCCTGCCTTTGATTTGTTTACCTCCAGAGTTGGTAAGTGCATATTTGCCTGAGGTGGGAAAAGTGTGGATCGTGCTTCAGATTTCATCCTGACCCTTCTGAAATCACCAGTATGCTGGTAAGTATTGGACATTTCCATAGCGTTTTGCACCGTAATAGTCATGAGGTCGGTCTCTGCATCCTGAAGCCTATGATGCTTTTCACAGAGAACCCTCTGTTGAGGCCCAGGGAACTTGGTGTTTCCCAAACCTGGCACCGGAGCCTTGGAAGATAGGATTGTTTTCAGCATTATTTCACCATCCTTTCACCACCGTTTCAAGAACGGGAGCCCTTTACATCCGTTAGCATAAGAATCCTTCTTTGGAGATGAGATATTTTTCTGGGGTGGCAAGTGCAGGGCCTCTGTCAGTCCTGGGTTTGTTGGACTAGCGCCAGACATGAGAAGTGCGCCTTTGTGGGACAGGTGAATAGTGCGGATCCTGTTTCAGTCTAAAGACTGAAACAGGATCCGCACTTTTCACCGTTCCTTTCAGCATCGTTTGATTCATCAGCTAGGAACGGCGATTCCTTCTCCAGACCAATCGAAGGCTAGGCCAGAGTAACTGGATCTTTCCAAGAGGTGTGTGGCACAACTTTTGAAAGAACCGCTAGGTGGAGAACTATTTGGTATTTTTCCGTAGCACTTTTCACCGTAATTGTCCTAATGTTGGTCTCTGCCTCCTGAAGCATACAAGAGTTTTCACAGACGAAAGCAGGCTGAGGCCCAGGAAACGTGGCATTTCCAGTAGGTGGTCCTAGAGACTACAAGGAAAGTGTTCTTTTAAGTATTATTCCACTGTGGTTTCACCATGATTTTCAGAACTCGAGCAGGTTTCTGGCATTAGCATAAGAATCCTGCCCGGTAGTTGAGATTTCTGGGTGGGGTGTAAGTGCGGGGCTTCTGTCATCCCTGCCTTTGATTTGTTTACCTCCAGAGTTGGTAAGTGCATATTTGCCTGAGGTGGGAAAAGTGTAGATCGTGCTTCAGATTTCATCCTGACCCTCTTGAATTCACCAGTATGCCGGCAATTATTTGCCATTTCCATAGCGTTTTGCACCGTAATAGTCATGAGGTCCGTCTCTGCAACCTGAAGCCTATGACGCTTTTAGCAGAGAACCCTCTGCTGAGGCCCAGGGAACCTGGTATTTCCCACACCTGGCACCGCAGCCTTGGAAGATAGGATTGTTTTCAGTATTATTTCACCATCGTGTCACCACCGTTTCAAGAACGGGAGCCCTTTTCAACCATTAACGTAAGAATCCTTCCTTGGAGATGAGATATTTTTCTCGGGTGGCAAGTGCAGGGCCTCTGTCAATCCTGGGTTTGTTGGAGTAGCGCCAGACATGAGAAGTGCGCCTTTGTGGGACAGGTGAATAGTGCGGATCCTGTTTCAGTCTAAAGACTGAAACAGGATCCGCACTTTTCACCGTTCCTTTCAGAATCATTTGATTCATCAGCTAGGAACGGCGATTCCTTCTCCAGACCAATCGAAGGCTAGGCCAATGTAACTCGATCTTTCCAAGAGGTGTGTGGCACAACTTTTGAAAGAAGCGCTAGGTGGAGAACTGTTTGGTATTTTTCCGTAGCACTTTTCACCGTAATTGTCCTAAATTGGTCTCTCCATCCTTAAGCATACGAGAGTTTTCACAGACGAAAGCAGGCTGAGGCCCAGTAAACTTGGCATTTCCAATAGTTGGTCCTAGAGACTACAAAGAAAGTGTTCTTTTAAGTAGTGTTCCACTGTGGTTTCACCATGATTTTCAGAACCCGAGCAGGTTTCTCGCATTAGCATAAGAATCCTGCCTGGTAGTTGAGATTTCTGGGTGGGGTGTAAGTGCGGGGCTTCTGTCAGCCCTGCCTTTGATTTGTTTACCTCCAGAGTTGGTAAGTGCATATTTGCCTGAGGTGGGAAAAGTGTGGATCGTGCTTCAGATTTCATCCTGACCCTTCTGAAATCACCAGTATGCTGGTAAGTATTGGACATTTCCATAGCGTTTTGCACCGTAATAGTCATGAGGTCGGTCTCTGCATCCTGAAGCCTATGATGCTTTTCACAGAGAACCCTCTGTTGAGGCCCAGGGAACTTGGTGTTTCCCAAACCTGGCACCGGAGCCTTGGAAGATAGGATTGTTTTCAGCATTATTTCACCATCCTTTCACCACCGTTTCAAGAACGGGAGCCCTTTACATCCGTTAGCATAAGAATCCTTCTTTGGAGATGAGATATTTTTCTGGGGTGGCAAGTGCAGGGCCTCTGTCAGTCCTGGGTTTGTTGGACTAGCGCCAGACATGAGAAGTGCGCCTTTGTGGGACAGGTGAATAGTGCGGATCCTGTTTCAGTCTAAAGACTGAAACAGGATCCGCACTTTTCACCGTTCCTTTCAGAATCATTTGATTCATCAGCTAGGAACGGCGATTCCTTCTCCAGACCAATCGAAGGCTAGGCCAGAGTAACTGGATCTTTCCAAGAGGTGTGTGGCACAACTTTTGAAAGAACCGCTAGGTGGAGAACTATTTGGTATTTTTCCGTAGCACTTTTCACCGTAATTGTCCTAATGTTGGTCTCTGCCTCCTGAAGCATACAAGAGTTTTCACAGACGAAAGCAGGCTGAGGCCCAGGAAACGTGGCATTTCCAGTAGGTGGTCCTAGAGACTACAAGGAAAGTGTTCTTTTAAGTATTATTCCACTGTGGTTTCACCATGATTTTCAGAACTCGAGCAGGTTTCTGGCATTAGCATAAGAATCCTGCCCGGTAGTTGAGATTTCTGGGTGGGGTGTAAGTGCGGGGCTTCTGTCATCCCTGCCTTTGATTTCTTTACCTCCAGAGTTGGTAAGTGCATATTTGCCTGAGGTGGGAAAAGTGTAGATCGTGCTTCAGATTTCATCCTGACCCTCTTGAATTCACCAGTATGCCGGCAATTATTTGCCATTTCCATAGCGTTTTGCACCGTAATAGTCATGAGGTCCGTCTCTGCAACCTGAAGCCTATGACGCTTTTAGCAGAGAACCCTCTGCTGAGGCCCAGGGAACCTGGTATTTCCCATACCTGGCACCGCAGCCTTGGAAGAGAGGATTGTTTTCAGTATTATTTCACCATCGTGTCACCACCGTTTCAAGAACGGGAGCCCTTTTCAACCATTAACGTAAGAATCCTTCTTTGGAGATGAGATATTTTTCTCGGGTGGCAAGTGCAGGGCCTCTGTCAATCCTGGGTTTGTTGGAGTAGCGCCAGACATGAGAAGTGCGCCTTTGTGGGACAGGTGAATAGTGCGGATCCTGTTTCAGTCTAAAGACTGAAACAGGATCCGCACTTTTCACCGTTCCTTTCAGAATCATTTGATTCATCAGCTAGGAACGGTGATTCCTTCTCCAGACCAATCGAAGGCTAGGCCAATGTAACTCGATCTTTCCAAGAGGTGTGTGGCACAACTTTTGAAAGAAGCGCTAGGTGGAGAACTGTTTGGTATTTTTCCGTAGCACTTTTCACCGTAATTGTCCTAAATTGGTCTCTCCATCCTTAAGCATACGAGAGTTTTCACAGACGAAAGCAGGCTGAGGCCCAGTAAACTTGGCATTTCCAATAGTTGGTCCTAGAGACTACAAAGAAAGTGTTCTTTTAAGTAGTGTTCCACTGTGGTTTCACCATGATTTTCAGAACCCGAGCAGGTTTCTCGCATTAGCATAAGAATCCTGCCTGGTAGTTGAGATTTCTGGGTGGGGTGTAAGTGCGGGGCTTCTGTCAGCCCTGCCTTTGATTTGTTTACCTCCAGAGTTGGTAAGTGCATATTTGCCTGAGGTGGGAAAAGTGTGGATCGTGCTTCAGATTTCATCCTGACCCTTCTGAAATCACCAATATGCTGGTAAGTATTGGACATTTCCATAGCGTTTTGCACCGTAATAGTCATGAGGTCGGTCTCTGCATCCTGAAGCCTATGATGCTTTTCACAGAGAACCCTCTGTTGAGGCCCAGGGAACTTGGTGTTTCCCAAACCTGGCACCGGAGCCTTGGAAGATGGGATTGTTTTCAGCATTATTTCACCATCCTTTCACCACCGTTTCAAGAACGGGAGCCCTTTACATCCGTTAGCATAAGAATCCTTCTTTGGAGATGAGATATTTTTCTGGGGTGGCAAGTGCAGGGCCTCTGTCAGTCCTGGGTTTGTTGGACTAGCGCCAGACATGAGAAGTGCGCCTTTGTGGGACAGGTGAATAGTGCGGATCCTGTTTCAGTCTAAAGACTGAAACAGGATCCGCACTTTTCACCGTTCCTTTCAGAATCGTTTGATTCATCAGCTAGGAACGGCGATTCCTTCTCCAGACCAATCGAAGGCTAGGCCAGAGTAACTGGATCTTTCCAAGAGGTGTGTGGCACAACTTTTGAAAGAACCGCTAGGTGGAGAACTATTTGGTATTTTTCCGTAGCACTTTTCACCGTAATTGTCCTAATGTTGGTCTCTGCCTCCTGAAGCATACAAGAGTTTTCACAGACGAAAGCAGGCTGAGGCCCAGGAAACGTGGCATTTCCAGTAGGTGGTCCTAGAGACTACAAGGAAAGTGTTCTTTTAAGTATTATTCCACTGTGGTTTCACCATGATTTTCAGAACTCGAGCAGGTTTCTGGCATTAGCATAAGAATCCTGCCCGGTAGTTGAGATTTCTGGGTGGGGTGTAAGTGCGGGGCTTCTGTCATCCCTGCCTTTGATTTCTTTACCTCCAGAGTTGGTAAGTGCATATTTGCCTGAGGTGGGAAAAGTGTAGATCGTGCTTCAGATTTCATCCTGACCCTCTTGAATTCACCAGTATGCCGGCAATTATTTGCCATTTCCATAGCGTTTTGCACCGTAATAGTCATGAGGTCCGTCTCTGCAACCTGAAGCCTATGACGCTTTTAGCAGAGAACCCTCTGCTGAGGCCCAGGGAACCTGGTATTTCCCATACCTGGCACCGCAGCCTTGGAAGAGAGGATTGTTTTCAGTATTATTTCACCATCGTGTCACCACCGTTTCAAGAACGGGAGCCCTTTTCAACCATTAACGTAAGAATCCTTCTTTGGAGATGAGATATTTTTCTCGGGTGGCAAGTGCAGGGCCTCTGTCAATCCTGGGTTTGTTGGAGTAGCGCCAGACATGAGAAGTGCGCCTTTGTGGGACAGGTGAATAGTGCGGATCCTGTTTCAGTCTAAAGACTGAAACAGGATCCGCACTTTTCACCGTTCCTTTCAGAATCATTTGATTCATCAGCTAGGAACGGTGATTCCTTCTCCAGACCAATCGAAGGCTAGGCCAATGTAACTCGATCTTTCCAAGAGGTGTGTGGCACAACTTTTGAAAGAAGCGCTAGGTGGAGAACTGTTTGGTATTTTTCCGTAGCACTTTTCACCGTAATTGTCCTAAATTGGTCTCTCCATCCTTAAGCATACGAGAGTTTTCACAGACGAAAGCAGGCTGAGGCCCAGTAAACTTGGCATTTCCAATAGTTGGTCCTAGAGACTACAAAGAAAGTGTTCTTTTAAGTAGTGTTCCACTGTGGTTTCACCATGATTTTCAGAACCCGAGCAGGTTTCTCGCATTAGCATAAGAATCCTGCCTGGTAGTTGAGATTTCTGGGTGGGGTGTAAGTGCGGGGCTTCTGTCAGCCCTGCCTTTGATTTGTTTACCTCCAGAGTTGGTAAGTGCATATTTGCCTGAGGTGGGAAAAGTGTGGATCGTGCTTCAGATTTCATCCTGACCCTTCTGAAATCACCAGTATGCTGGTAAGTATTGGACATTTCCATAGCGTTTTGCACCGTAATAGTCATGAGGTCGGTCTCTGCATCCTGAAGCCTATGATGCTTTTCACAGAGAACCCTCTGTTGAGGCCCAGGGAACTTGGTGTTTCCCAAACCTGGCACCGGAGCCTTGGAAGATAGGATTGTTTTCAGCATTATTTCACCATCCTTTCACCACCGTTTCAAGAACGGGAGCCCTTTACATCCGTTAGCATAAGAATCCTTCTTTGGAGATGAGATATTTTTCTGGGGTGGCAAGTGCAGGGCCTCTGTCAGTCCTGGGTTTGTTGGACTTGCGCCAGACATGAGAAGTGCGCCTTTGTGGGACAGGTGAATAGTGCGGATCCTGTTTCAGTCTAAAGACTGAAACAGGATCCGCACTTTTCACCGTTCCTTTCAGAATCGTTTGATTCATCAGCTAGGAACGGCGATTCCTTCTCCAGACCAATCGAAGGCTAGGCCAGAGTAACTGGATCTTTCCAAGAGGTGTGTGGCACAACTTTTGAAAGAACCGCTAGGTGGAGAACTATTTGGTATTTTTCCGTAGCACTTTTCACCGTAATTGTCCTAATGTTGGTCTCTGCCTCCTGAAGCATACAAGAGTTTTCACAGACGAAAGCAGGCTGAGGCCCAGGAAACGTGGCATTTCCAGTAGGTGGTCCTAGAGACTACAAGGAAAGTGTTCTTTTAAGTATTATTCCACTGTGGTTTCACCATGATTTTCAGAACTCGAGCAGGTTTCTGGCATTAGCATAAGAATCCTGCCCGGTAGTTGAGATTTCTGGGTGGGGTGTAAGTGCGGGGCTTCTGTCATCCCTGCCTTTGATTTCTTTACCTCCAGAGTTGGTAAGTGCATATTTGCCTGAGGTGGGAAAAGTGTAGATCGTGCTTCAGATTTCATCCTGACCCTCTTGAATTCACCAGTATGCCGGCAATTATTTGCCATTTCCATAGCGTTTTGCACCGTAATAGTCATGAGGTCCGTCTCTGCAACCTGAAGCCTATGACGCTTTTAGCAGAGAACCCTCTGCTGAGGCCCAGGGAACCTGGTATTTCCCATACCTGGCACCGCAGCCTTGGAAGAGAGGATTGTTTTCAGTATTATTTCACCATCGTGTCACCACCGTTTCAAGAACGGGAGCCCTTTTCAACCATTAACGTAAGAATCCTTCCTTGGAGATGAGATATTTTTCTCGGGTGGCAAGTGCAGGGCCTCTGTCAATCCTGGGTTTGTTGGAGTAGCGCCAGACATGAGAAGTGCGCCTTTGTGGGACAGGTGAATAGTGCGGATCCTGTTTCAGTCTAAAGACTGAAACAGGATCCGCACTTTTCACCGTTCCTTTCAGAATCATTTGATTCATCAGCTAGGAACGGTGATTCCTTCTCCAGACCAATCGAAGGCTAGGCCAATGTAACTCGATCTTTCCAAGAGGTGTGTGGCACAACTTTTGAAAGAAGCGCTAGGTGGAGAACTGTTTGGTATTTTTCCGTAGCACTTTTCACCGTAATTGTCCTAAATTGGTCTCTCCATCCTTAAGCATACGAGAGTTTTCACAGACGAAAGCAGGCTGAGGCCCAGTAAACTTGGCATTTCCAATAGTTGGTCCTAGAGACTACAAAGAAAGTGTTCTTTTAAGTAGTGTTCCACTGTGGTTTCACCATGATTTTCAGAACCCGAGCAGGTTTCTCGCATTAGCATAAGAATCCTGCCTGGTAGTTGAGATTTCTGGGTGGGGTGTAAGTGCGGGGCTTCTGTCAGCCCTGCCTTTGATTTGTTTACCTCCAGAGTTGGTAAGTGCATATTTGCCTGAGGTGGGAAAAGTGTGGATCGTGCTTCAGATTTCATCCTGACCCTTCTGAAATCACCAGTATGCTGGTAAGTATTGGACATTTCCATAGCGTTTTGCACCGTAATAGTCATGAGGTCGGTCTCTGCATCCTGAAGCCTATGATGCTTTTCACAGAGAACCCTCTGTTGAGGCCCAGGGAACTTGGTGTTTCCCAAACCTGGCACCGGAGCCTTGGAAGATAGGATTGTTTTCAGCATTATTTCACCATCCTTTCACCACCGTTTCAAGAACGGGAGCCCTTTACATCCGTTAGCATAAGAATCCTTCTTTGGAGATGAGATATTTTTCTGGGGTGGCAAGTGCAGGGCCTCTGTCAGTCCTGGGTTTGTTGGACTAGCGCCAGACATGAGAAGTGCGCCTTTGTGGGACAGGTGAATAGTGCGGATCCTGTTTCAGTCTAAAGACTGAAACAGGATCCGCACTTTTCACCGTTCCTTTCAGAATCGTTTGATTCATCAGCTAGGAACGGCGATTCCTTCTCCAGACCAATCGAAGGCTAGGCCAGAGTAACTGGATCTTTCCAAGAGGTGTGTGGCACAACTTTTGAAAGAACCGCTAGGTGGAGAACTATTTGGTATTTTTCCGTAGCACTTTTCACCGTAATTGTCCTAATGTTGGTCTCTGCCTCCTGAAGCATACAAGAGTTTTCACAGACGAAAGCAGGCTGAGGCCCAGGAAACGTGGCATTTCCAGTAGGTGGTCCTAGAGACTACAAGGAAAGTGTTCTTTTAAGTATTATTCCACTGTGGTTTCACCATGATTTTCAGAACTCGAGCAGGTTTCTGGCATTAGCATAAGAATCCTGCCCGGTAGTTGAGATTTCTGGGTGGGGTGTAAGTGCGGGGCTTCTGTCATCCCTGCCTTTGATTTCTTTACCTCCAGAGTTGGTAAGTGCATATTTGCCTGAGGTGGGAAAAGTGTAGATCGTGCTTCAGATTTCATCCTGACCCTCTTGAATTCACCAGTATGCCGGCAATTATTTGCCATTTCCATAGCGTTTTGCACCGTAATAGTCATGAGGTCCGTCTCTGCAACCTGAAGCCTATGACGCTTTTAGCAGAGAACCCTCTGC
Source organism: Lemur catta (assembly GCF_020740605.2). Taxonomy (NCBI): domain Eukaryota; kingdom Metazoa; phylum Chordata; class Mammalia; order Primates; family Lemuridae; genus Lemur; species Lemur catta. The sequence goes on from NC_059137.1 coordinate 28,139,597, forward strand.
TGAGGCCCAGGGAACCTGGTATTTCCCATACCTGGCACCGCAGCCTTGGAAGAGAGGATTGTTTTCAGTATTATTTCACCATCGTGTCACCACCGTTTCAAGAACGGGAGCCCTTTTCAACCATTAACGTAAGAATCCTTCCTTGGAGATGAGATATTTTTCTCGGGTGGCAAGTGCAGGGCCTCTGTCAATCCTGGGTTTGTTGGAGTAGCGCCAGACATGAGAAGTGCGCCTTTGTGGGACAGGTGAATAGTGCGGATCCTGTTTCAGTCTAAAGACTGAAACAGGATCCGCACTTTTCACCGTTCCTTTCAGAATCATTTGATTCATCAGCTAGGAACGGTGATTCCTTCTCCAGACCAATCGAAGGCTAGGCCAATGTAACTCGATCTTTCCAAGAGGTGTGTGGCACAACTTTTGAAAGAAGCGCTAGGTGGAGAAGTGTTTGGTATTTTTCCGTAGCACTTTTCACCGTAATTGTCCTAAATTGGTCTCTCCATCCTTAAGCATACGAGAGTTTTCACAGACGAAAGCAGGCTGAGGCCCAGTAAACTTGGCATTTCCAATAGTTGGTCCTAGAGACTACAAAGAAAGTGTTCTTTTAAGTAGTGTTCCACTGTGGTTTCACCATGATTTTCAGAACCCGAGCAGGTTTCTCGCATTAGCATAAGAATCCTGCCTGGTAGTTGAGATTTCTGGGTGGGGTGTAAGTGCGGGGCTTCTGTCAGCCCTGCCTTTGATTTGTTTACCTCCAGAGTTGGTAAGTGCATATTTGCCTGAGGTGGGAAAAGTGTGGATCGTGCTTCAGATTTCATCCTGACCCTTCTGAAATCACCAGTATGCTGGTAAGTATTGGACATTTCCATAGCGTTTTGCACCGTAATAGTCATGAGGTCGGTCTCTGCATCCTGAAGCCTATGATGCTTTTCACAGAGAACCCTCTGTTGAGGCCCAGGGAACTTGGTGTTTCCCAAACCTGGCACCGGAGCCTTGGAAGATAGGATTGTTTTCAGCATTATTTCACCATCCTTTCACCACCGTTTCAAGAACGGGAGCCCTTTACATCCGTTAGCATAAGAATCCTTCTTTGGAGATGAGATATTTTTCTGGGGTGGCAAGTGCAGGGCCTCTGTCAGTCCTGGGTTTGTTGGACTTGCGCCAGACATGAGAAGTGCGCCTTTGTGGGACAGGTGAATAGTGCGGATCCTGTTTCAGTCTAAAGACTGAAACAGGATCCGCACTTTTCACCGTTCCTTTCAGAATCGTTTGATTCATCAGCTAGGAACGGCGATTCCTTCTCCAGACCAATCGAAGGCTAGGCCAGAGTAACTGGATCTTTCCAAGAGGTGTGTGGCACAACTTTTGAAAGAACCGCTAGGTGGAGAACTATTTGGTATTTTTCCGTAGCACTTTTCACCGTAATTGTCCTAATGTTGGTCTCTGCCTCCTGAAGCATACAAGAGTTTTCACAGACGAAAGCAGGCTGAGGCCCAGGAAACGTGGCATTTCCAGTAGGTGGTCCTAGAGACTACAAGGAAAGTGTTCTTTTAAGTATTATTCCACTGTGGTTTCACCATGATTTTCAGAACTCGAGCAGGTTTCTGGCATTAGCATAAGAATCCTGCCCGGTAGTTGAGATTTCTGGGTGGGGTGTAAGTGCGGGGCTTCTGTCATCCCTGCCTTTGATTTCTTTACCTCCAGAGTTGGTAAGTGCATATTTGCCTGAGGTGGGAAAAGTGTAGATCGTGCTTCAGATTTCATCCTGACCCTCTTGAATTCACCAGTATGCCGGCAATTATTTGCCATTTCCATAGCGTTTTGCACCGTAATAGTCATGAGGTCCGTCTCTGCAACCTGAAGCCTATGACGCTTTTAGCAGAGAACCCTCTGCTGAGGCCCAGGGAACCTGGTATTTCCCATACCTGGCACCGCAGCCTTGGAAGAGAGGATTGTTTTCAGTATTATTTCACCATCGTGTCACCACCGTTTCAAGAACGGGAGCCCTTTTCAACCATTAACGTAAGAATCCTTCCTTGGAGATGAGATATTTTTCTCGGGTGGCAAGTGCAGGGCCTCTGTCAATCCTGGGTTTGTTGGAGTAGCGCCAGACATGAGAAGTGCGCCTTTGTGGGACAGGTGAATAGTGCGGATCCTGTTTCAGTCTAAAGACTGAAACAGGATCCGCACTTTTCACCGTTCCTTTCAGAATCATTTGATTCATCAGCTAGGAACGGTGATTCCTTCTCCAGACCAATCGAAGGCTAGGCCAATGTAACTCGATCTTTCCAAGAGGTGTGTGGCACAACTTTTGAAAGAAGCGCTAGGTGGAGAAGTGTTTGGTATTTTTCCGTAGCACTTTTCACCGTAATTGTCCTAAATTGGTCTCTCCATCCTTAAGCATACGAGAGTTTTCACAGACGAAAGCAGGCTGAGGCCCAGTAAACTTGGCATTTCCAATAGTTGGTCCTAGAGACTACAAAGAAAGTGTTCTTTTAAGTAGTGTTCCACTGTGGTTTCACCATGATTTTCAGAACCCGAGCAGGTTTCTCGCATTAGCATAAGAATCCTGCCTGGTAGTTGAGATTTCTGGGTGGGGTGTAAGTGCGGGGCTTCTGTCAGCCCTGCCTTTGATTTGTTTACCTCCAGAGTTGGTAAGTGCATATTTGCCTGAGGTGGGAAAAGTGTGGATCGTGCTTCAGATTTCATCATGACCCTTCTGAAATCACCAGTATGCTGGTAAGTATTGGACATTTCCATAGCGTTTTGCACCGTAATAGTCATGAGGTCGGTCTCTGCATCCTGAAGCCTATGATGCTTTTCACAGAGAACCCTCTGTTGAGGCCCAGGGAACTTGGTGTTTCCCAAACCTGGCACCGGAGCCTTGGAAGATAGGATTGTTTTCAGCATTATTTCACCATCCTTTCACCACCGTTTCAAGAACGGGAGCCCTTTACATCCGTTAGCATAAGAATCCTTCTTTGGAGATGAGATATTTTTCTGGGGTGGCAAGTGCAGGGCCTCTGTCAGTCCTGGGTTTGTTGGACTTGCGCCAGACATGAGAAGTGCGCCTTTGTGGGACAGGTGAATAGTGCGGATCCTGTTTCAGTCTAAAGACTGAAACAGGATCCGCACTTTTCACCGTTCCTTTCAGAATCGTTTGATTCATCAGCTAGGAACGGCGATTCCTTCTCCAGACCAATCGAAGGCTAGGCCAGAGTAACTGGATCTTTCCAAGAGGTGTGTGGCACAACTTTTGAAAGAACCGCTAGGTGGAGAACTATTTGGTATTTTTCCGTAGCACTTTTCACCGTAATTGTCCTAATGTTGGTCTCTGCCTCCTGAAGCATACAAGAGTTTTCACAGACGAAAGCAGGCTGAGGCCCAGGAAACGTGGCATTTCCAGTAGGTGGTCCTAGAGACTACAAGGAAAGTGTTCTTTTAAGTATTATTCCACTGTGGTTTCACCATGATTTTCAGAACTCGAGCAGGTTTCTGGCATTAGCATAAGAATCCTGCCCGGTAGTTGAGATTTCTGGGTGGGGTGTAAGTGCGGGGCTTCTGTCATCCCTGCCTTTGATTTCTTTACCTCCAGAGTTGGTAAGTGCATATTTGCCTGAGGTGGGAAAAGTGTAGATCGTGCTTCAGATTTCATCCTGACCCTCTTGAATTCACCAGTATGCCGGCAATTATTTGCCATTTCCATAGCGTTTTGCACCGTAATAGTCATGAGGTCCGTCTCTGCAACCTGAAGCCTATGACGCTTTTAGCAGAGAACCCTCTGCTGAGGCCCAGGGAACCTGGTATTTCCCATACCTGGCACCGCAGCCTTGGAAGAGAGGATTGTTTTCAGTATTATTTCACCATCGTGTCACCACCGTTTCAAGAACGGGAGCCCTTTTCAACCATTAACGTAAGAATCCTTCCTTGGAGATGAGATATTTTTCTCGGGTGGCAAGTGCAGGGCCTCTGTCAATCCTGGGTTTGTTGGAGTAGCGCCAGACATGAGAAGTGCGCCTTTGTGGGACAGGTGAATAGTGCGGATCCTGTTTCAGTCTAAAGACTGAAACAGGATCCGCACTTTTCACCGTTCCTTTCAGAATCATTTGATTCATCAGCTAGGAACGGTGATTCCTTCTCCAGACCAATCGAAGGCTAGGCCAATGTAACTCGATCTTTCCAAGAGGTGTGTGGCACAACTTTTGAAAGAAGCGCTAGGTGGAGAACTGTTTGGTATTTTTCCGTAGCACTTTTCACCGTAATTGTCCTAAATTGGTCTCTCCATCCTTAAGCATACGAGAGTTTTCACAGACGAAAGCAGGCTGAGGCCCAGTAAACTTGGCATTTCCAATAGTTGGTCCTAGAGACTACAAAGAAAGTGTTCTTTTAAGTAGTGTTCCACTGTGGTTTCACCATGATTTTCAGAACCCGAGCAGGTTTCTCGCATTAGCATAAGAATCCTGCCTGGTAGTTGAGATTTCTGGGTGGGGTGTAAGTGCGGGGCTTCTGTCAGCCCTGCCTTTGATTTGTTTACCTCCAGAGTTGGTAAGTGCATATTTGCCTGAGGTGGGAAAAGTGTGGATCGTGCTTCAGATTTCATCCTGACCCTTCTGAAATCACCAGTATGCTGGTAAGTATTGGACATTTCCATAGCGTTTTGCACCGTAATAGTCATGAGGTCGGTCTCTGCATCCTGAAGCCTATGATGCTTTTCACAGAGAACCCTCTGTTGAGGCCCAGGGAACTTGGTGTTTCCCAAACCTGGCACCGGAGCCTTGGAAGATAGGATTGTTTTCAGCATTATTTCACCATCCTTTCACCACCGTTTCAAGAACGGGAGCCCTTTACATCCGTTAGCATAAGAATCCTTCTTTGGAGATGAGATATTTTTCTGGGGTGGCAAGTGCAGGGCCTCTGTCAGTCCTGGGTTTGTTGGACTAGCGCCAGACATGAGAAGTGCGCCTTTGTGGGACAGGTGAATAGTGCGGATCCTGTTTCAGTCTAAAGACTGAAACAGGATCCGCACTTTTCACCGTTCCTTTCAGAATCGTTTGATTCATCAGCTAGGAACGGCGATTCCTTCTCCAGACCAATCGAAGGCTAGGCCAGAGTAACTGGATCTTTCCAAGAGGTGTGTGGCACAACTTTTGAAAGAACCGCTAGGTGGAGAACTATTTGGTATTTTTCCGTAGCACTTTTCACCGTAATTGTCCTAATGTTGGTCTCTGCCTCCTGAAGCATACAAGAGTTTTCACAGACGAAAGCAGGCTGAGGCCCAGGAAACGTGGCATTTCCAGTAGGTGGTCCTAGAGACTACAAGGAAAGTGTTCTTTTAAGTATTATTCCACTGTGGTTTCACCATGATTTTCAGAACTCGAGCAGGTTTCTGGCATTAGCATAAGAATCCTGCCCGGTAGTTGAGATTTCTGGGTGGGGTGTAAGTGCGGGGCTTCTGTCATCCCTGCCTTTGATTTCTTTACCTCCAGAGTTGGTAAGTGCATATTTGCCTGAGGTGGGAAAAGTGTAGATCGTGCTTCAGATTTCATCCTGACCCTCTTGAATTCACCAGTATGCCGGCAATTATTTGCCATTTCCATAGCGTTTTGCACCGTAATAGTCATGAGGTCCGTCTCTGCAACCTGAAGCCTATGACGCTTTTAGCAGAGAACCCTCTGCTGAGGCCCAGGGAACCTGGTATTTCCCATACCTGGCACCGCAGCCTTGGAAGAGAGGATTGTTTTCAGTATTATTTCACCATCGTGTCACCGCCGTTTCAAGAACGGGAGCCCTTTTCAACCATTAACGTAAGAATCCTTCCTTGGAGATGAGATATTTTTCTCGGGTGGCAAGTGCAGGGCCTCTGTCAATCCTGGGTTTGTTGGAGTAGCGCCAGACATGAGAAGTGCGCCTTTGTGGGACAGGTGAATAGTGCGGATCCTGTTTCAGTCTAAAGACTGAAACAGGATCCGCACTTTTCACCGTTCCTTTCAGAATCATTTGATTCATCAGCTAGGAACGGCGATTCCTTCTCCAGACCAATCGAAGGCTAGGCCAATGTAACTCGATCTTTCCAAGAGGTGTGTGGCACAACTTTTGAAAGAAGCGCTAGGTGGAGAACTGTTTGGTATTTTTCCGTAGCACTTTTCACCGTAATTGTCCTAAATTGGTCTCTCCATCCTTAAGCATACGAGAGTTTTCACAGACGAAAGCAGGCTGAGGCCCAGTAAACTTGGCATTTCCAATAGTTGGTCCTAGAGACTACAAAGAAAGTGTTCTTTTAAGTAGTGTTCCACTGTGGTTTCACCATGATTTTCAGAACCCGAGCAGGTTTCTCGCATTAGCATAAGAATCCTGCCTGGTAGTTGAGATTTCTGGGTGGGGTGTAAGTGCGGGGCTTCTGTCAGCCCTGCCTTTGATTTGTTTACCTCCAGAGTTGGTAAGTGCATATTTGCCTGAGGTGGGAAAAGTGTGGATCGTGCTTCAGATTTCATCCTGACCCTTCTGAAATCACCAGTATGCTGGTAAGTATTGGACATTTCCATAGCGTTTTGCACCGTAATAGTCATGAGGTCGGTCTCTGCATCCTGAAGCCTATGATGCTTTTCACAGAGAACCCTCTGTTGAGGCCCAGGGAACTTGGTGTTTCCCAAACCTGGCACCGGAGCCTTGGAAGATGGGATTGTTTTCAGCATTATTTCACCATCCTTTCACCACCGTTTCAAGAACGGGAGCCCTTTACATCCGTTAGCATAAGAATCCTTCTTTGGAGATGAGATATTTTTCTGGGGTGGCAAGTGCAGGGCCTCTGTCAGTCCTGGGTTTGTTGGACTAGCGCCAGACATGAGAAGTGCGCCTTTGTGGGACAGGTGAATAGTGCGGATCCTGTTTCAGTCTAAAGACTGAAACAGGATCCGCACTTTTCACCGTTCCTTTCAGAATCGTTTGATTCATCAGCTAGGAACGGCGATTCCTTCTCCAGACCAATCGAAGGCTAGGCCAGAGTAACTGGATCTTTCCAAGAGGTGTGTGGCACAACTTTTGAAAGAACCGCTAGGTGGAGAACTATTTGGTATTTTTCCGTAGCACTTTTCACCGTAATTGTCCTAATGTTGGTCTCTGCCTCCTGAAGCATACAAGAGTTTTCACAGACGAAAGCAGGCTGAGGCCCAGTAAACGTGGCATTTCCAGTAGGTGGTCCTAGAGACTACAAGGAAAGTGTTCTTTTAAGTATTATTCCACTGTGGTTTCACCATGATTTTCAGAACTCGAGCAGGTTTCTGGCATTAGCATAAGAATCCTGCCCGGTAGTTGAGATTTCTGGGTGGGGTGTAAGTGCGGGGCTTCTGTCATCCCTGCCTTTGATTTCTTTACCTCCAGAGTTGGTAAGTGCATATTTGCCTGAGGTGGGAAAAGTGTAGATCGTGCTTCAGATTTCATCCTGACCCTCTTGAATTCACCAGTATGCCGGCAATTATTTGCCATTTCCATAGCGTTTTGCACCGTAATAGTCATGAGGTCCGTCTCTGCAACCTGAAGCCTATGACGCTTTTAGCAGAGAACCCTCTGCTGAGGCCCAGGGAACCTGGTATTTCCCATACCTGGCACCGCAGCCTTGGAAGAGAGGATTGTTTTCAGTATTATTTCACCATCGTGTCACCGCCGTTTCAAGAACGGGAGCCCTTTTCAACCATTAACGTAAGAATCCTTCCTTGGAGATGAGATATTTTTCTCGGGTGGCAAGTGCAGGGCCTCTGTCAATCCTGGGTTTGTTGGAGTAGCGCCAGACATGAGAAGTGCGCCTTTGTGGGACAGGTGAATAGTGCGGATCCTGTTTCAGTCTAAAGACTGAAACAGGATCCGCACTTTTCACCGTTCCTTTCAGAATCATTTGATTCATCAGCTAGGAACGGCGATTCCTTCTCCAGACCAATCGAAGGCTAGGCCAATGTAACTCGATCTTTCCAAGAGGTGTGTGGCACAACTTTTGAAAGAAGCGCTAGGTGGAGAACTGTTTGGTATTTTTCCGTAGCACTTTTCACCGTAATTGTCCTAAATTGGTCTCTCCATCCTTAAGCATACGAGAGTTTTCACAGACGAAAGCAGGCTGAGGCCCAGTAAACTTGGCATTTCCAATAGTTGGTCCTAGAGACTACAAAGAAAGTGTTCTTTTAAGTAGTGTTCCACTGTGGTTTCACCATGATTTTCAGAACCCGAGCAGGTTTCTCGCATTAGCATAAGAATCCTGCCTGGTAGTTGAGATTTCTGGGTGGGGTGTAAGTGCGGGGCTTCTGTCAGCCCTGCCTTTGATTTGTTTACCTCCAGAGTTGGTAAGTGCATATTTGCCTGAGGTGGGAAAAGTGTGGATCGTGCTTCAGATTTCATCCTGACCCTTCTGAAATCACCAGTATGCTGGTAAGTATTGGACATTTCCATAGCGTTTTGCACCGTAATAGTCATGAGGTCGGTCTCTGCATCCTGAAGCCTATGATGCTTTTCACAGAGAACCCTCTGTTGAGGCCCAGGGAACTTGGTGTTTCCCAAACCTGGCACCGGAGCCTTGGAAGATGGGATTGTTTTCAGCATTATTTCACCATCCTTTCACCACCGTTTCAAGAACGGGAGCCCTTTACATCCGTTAGCATAAGAATCCTTCTTTGGAGATGAGATATTTTTCTGGGGTGGCAAGTGCAGGGCCTCTGTCAGTCCTGGGTTTGTTGGACTAGCGCCAGACATGAGAAGTGCGCCTTTGTGGGACAGGTGAATAGTGCGGATCCTGTTTCAGTCTAAAGACTGAAACAGGATCCGCACTTTTCACCGTTCCTTTCAGAATCGTTTGATTCATCAGCTAGGAACGGCGATTCCTTCTCCAGACCAATCGAAGGCTAGGCCAGAGTAACTGGATCTTTCCAAGAGGTGTGTGGCACAACTTTTGAAAGAACCGCTAGGTGGAGAACTATTTGGTATTTTTCCGTAGCACTTTTCACCGTAATTGTCCTAATGTTGGTCTCTGCCTCCTGAAGCATACAAGAGTTTTCACAGACGAAAGCAGGCTGAGGCCCAGGAAACGTGGCATTTCCAGTAGGTGGTCCTAGAGACTACAAGGAAAGTGTTCTTTTAAGTATTATTCCACTGTGGTTTCACCATGATTTTCAGAACTCGAGCAGGTTTCTGGCATTAGCATAAGAATCCTGCCCGGTAGTTGAGATTTCTGGGTGGGGTGTAAGTGCGGGGCTTCTGTCATCCCTGCCTTTGATTTCTTTACCTCCAGAGTTGGTAAGTGCATATTTGCCTGAGGTGGGAAAAGTGTAGATCGTGCTTCAGATTTCATCCTGACCCTCTTGAATTCACCAGTATGCCGGCAATTATTTGCCATTTCCATAGCGTTTTGCACCGTAATAGTCATGAGGTCCGTCTCTGCAACCTGAAGCCTATGACGCTTTTAGCAGAGAACCCTCTGCTGAGGCCCAGGGAACCTGGTATTTCCCATACCTGGCACCGCAGCCTTGGAAGAGAGGATTGTTTTCAGTATTATTTCACCATCGTGTCACCGCCGTTTCAAGAACGGGAGCCCTTTTCAACCATTAACGTAAGAATCCTTCCTTGGAGATGAGATATTTTTCTCGGGTGGCAAGTGCAGGGCCTCTGTCAATCCTGGGTTTGTTGGAGTAGCGCCAGACATGAGAAGTGCGCCTTTGTGGGACAGGTGAATAGTGCGGATCCTGTTTCAGTCTAAAGACTGAAACAGGATCCGCACTTTTCACCGTTCCTTTCAGAATCATTTGATTCATCAGCTAGGAACGGCGATTCCTTCTCCAGACCAATCGAAGGCTAGGCCAATGTAACTCGATCTTTCCAAGAGGTGTGTGGCACAACTTTTGAAAGAAGCGCTAGGTGGAGAACTGTTTGGTATTTTTCCGTAGCACTTTTCACCGTAATTGTCCTAAATTGGTCTCTCCATCCTTAAGCATACGAGAGTTTTCACAGACGAAAGCAGGCTGAGGCCCAGTAAACTTGGCATTTCCAATAGTTGGTCCTAGAGACTACAAAGAAAGTGTTCTTTTAAGTAGTGTTCCACTGTGGTTTCACCATGATTTTCAGAACCCGAGCAGGTTTCTCGCATTAGCATAAGAATCCTGCCTGGTAGTTGAGATTTCTGGGTGGGGTGTAAGTGCGGGGCTTCTGTCAGCCCTGCCTTTGATTTGTTTACCTCCAGAGTTGGTAAGTGCATATTTGCCTGAGGTGGGAAAAGTGTGGATCGTGCTTCAGATTTCATCCTGACCCTTCTGAAATCACCAGTATGCTGGTAAGTATTGGACATTTCCATAGCGTTTTGCACCGTAATAGTCATGAGGTCGGTCTCTGCATCCTGAAGCCTATGATGCTTTTCACAGAGAACCCTCTGTTGAGGCCCAGGGAACTTGGTGTTTCCCAAACCTGGCACCGGAGCCTTGGAAGATGGGATTGTTTTCAGCATTATTTCACCATCCTTTCACCACCGTTTCAAGAACGGGAGCCCTTTACATCCGTTAGCATAAGAATCCTTCTTTGGAGATGAGATATTTTTCTGGGGTGGCAAGTGCAGGGCCTCTGTCAGTCCTGGGTTTGTTGGACTAGCGCCAGACATGAGAAGTGCGCCTTTGTGGGACAGGTGAATAGTGCGGATCCTGTTTCAGTCTAAAGACTGAAACAGGATCCGCACTTTTCACCGTTCCTTTCAGAATCGTTTGATTCATCAGCTAGGAACGGCGATTCCTTCTCCAGACCAATCGAAGGCTAGGCCAGAGTAACTGGATCTTTCCAAGAGGTGTGTGGCACAACTTTTGAAAGAACCGCTAGGTGGAGAACTATTTGGTATTTTTCCGTAGCACTTTTCACCGTAATTGTCCTAATGTTGGTCTCTGCCTCCTGAAGCATACAAGAGTTTTCACAGACGAAAGCAGGCTGAGGCCCAGGAAACGTGGCATTTCCAGTAGGTGGTCCTAGAGACTACAAGGAAAGTGTTCTTTTAAGTATTATTCCACTGTGGTTTCACCATGATTTTCAGAACTCGAGCAGGTTTCTGGCATTAGCATAAGAATCCTGCCCGGTAGTTGAGATTTCTGGGTGGGGTGTAAGTGCGGGGCTTCTGTCATCCCTGCCTTTGATTTCTTTACCTCCAGAGTTGGTAAGTGCATATTTGCCTGAGGTGGGAAAAGTGTAGATCGTGCTTCAGATTTCATCCTGACCCTCTTGAATTCACCAGTATGCCGGCAATTATTTGCCATTTCCATAGCGTTTTGCACCGTAATAGTCATGAGGTCCGTCTCTGCAACCTGAAGCCTATGACGCTTTTAGCAGAGAACCCTCTGCTGAGGCCCAGGGAACCTGGTATTTCCCATACCTGGCACCGCAGCCTTGGAAGAGAGGATTGTTTTCAGTATTATTTCACCATCGTGTCACCGCCGTTTCAAGAACGGGAGCCCTTTTCAACCATTAACGTAAGAATCCTTCCTTGGAGATGAGATACTTTTCTCGGGTGGCAAGTGCAGGGCCTCTGTCAATCCTGGGTTTGTTGGAGTAGCGCCAGACATGAGAAGTGCGCCTTTGTGGGACAGGTGAATAGTGCGGATCCTGTTTCAGTCTAAAGACTGAAACAGGATCCGCACTTTTCACCGTTCCTTTCAGAATCATTTGATTCATCAGCTAGGAACGGCGATTCCTTCTCCAGACCAATCGAAGGCTAGGCCAATGTAACTCGATCTTTCCAAGAGGTGTGTGGCACAACTTTTGAAAGAAGCGCTAGGTGGAGAACTGTTTGGTATTTTTCCGTAGCACTTTTCACCGTAATTGTCCTAAATTGGTCTCTCCATCCTTAAGCATACGAGAGTTTTCACAGACGAAAGCAGGCTGAGGCCCAGTAAACTTGGCATTTCCAATAGTTGGTCCTAGAGACTACAAAGAAAGTGTTCTTTTAAGTAGTGTTCCACTGTGGTTTCACCATGATTTTCAGAACCCGAGCAGGTTTCTCGCATTAGCATAAGAATCCTGCCTGGTAGTTGAGATTTCTGGGTGGGGTGTAAGTGCGGGGCTTCTGTCAGCCCTGCCTTTGATTTGTTTACCTCCAGAGTTGGTAAGTGCATATTTGCCTGAGGTGGGAAAAGTGTGGATCGTGCTTCAGATTTCATCCTGACCCTTCTGAAATCACCAGTATGCTGGTAAGTATTGGACATTTCCATAGCGTTTTGCACCGTAATAGTCATGAGGTCGGTCTCTGCATCCTGAAGCCTATGATGCTTTTCACAGAGAACCCTCTGTTGAGGCCCAGGGAACTTGGTGTTTCCCAAACCTGGCACCGGAGCCTTGGAAGATGGGATTGTTTTCAGCATTATTTCACCATCCTTTCACCACCGTTTCAAGAACGGGAGCCCTTTACATCCGTTAGCATAAGAATCCTTCTTTGGAGATGAGATATTTTTCTGGGGTGGCAAGTGCAGGGCCTCTGTCAGTCCTGGGTTTGTTGGACTAGCGCCAGACATGAGAAGTGCGCCTTTGTGGGACAGGTGAATAGTGCGGATCCTGTTTCAGTCTAAAGACTGAAACAGGATCCGCACTTTTCACCGTTCCTTTCAGAATCGTTTGATTCATCAGCTAGGAACGGCGATTCCTTCTCCAGACCAATCGAAGGCTAGGCCAGAGTAACTGGATCTTTCCAAGAGGTGTGTGGCACAACTTTTGAAAGAACCGCTAGGTGGAGAACTATTTGGTATTTTTCCGTAGCACTTTTCACCGTAATTGTCCTAATGTTGGTCTCTGCCTCCTGAAGCATACAAGAGTTTTCACAGACGAAAGCAGGCTGAGGCCCAGGAAACGTGGCATTTCCAGTAGGTGGTCCTAGAGACTACAAGGAAAGTGTTCTTTTAAGTATTATTCCACTGTGGTTTCACCATGATTTTCAGAACTCGAGCAGGTTTCTGGCATTAGCATAAGAATCCTGCCCGGTAGTTGAGATTTCTGGGTGGGGTGTAAGTGCGGGGCTTCTGTCATCCCTGCCTTTGATTTCTTTACCTCCAGAGTTGGTAAGTGCATATTTGCCTGAGGTGGGAAAAGTGTAGATCGTGCTTCAGATTTCATCCTGACCCTCTTGAATTCACCAGTATGCCGGCAATTATTTGCCATTTCCATAGCGTTTTGCACCGCAATAGTCATGAGGTCCGTCTCTGCAACCTGAAGGCTATGACGCTTTTAGCAGAGAACCCTCTGCTGAGGCCCAGGGAACCTGGTATTTCCCATACCTGGCACCGCAGCCTTGGAAGAGAGGATTGTTTTCAGTATTATTTCACCATCGTGTCACCACCGTTTCAAGAACGGGAGCCCTTTTCAACCATTAACGTAAGAATCCTTCTTTGGAGATGAGATATTTTTCTCGGGTGGCAAGTGCAGGGCCTCTGTCAATCCTGGGTTTGTTGGAGTAGCGCCAGACATGAGAAGTGCGCCTTTGTGGGACAGGTGAATAGTGCGGATCCTGTTTCAGTCTAAAGACTGAAACAGGATCCGCACTTTTCACCGTTCCTTTCAGAATCATTTGATTCATCAGCTAGGAACGGCGATTCCTTCTCCAGACCAATCGAAGGCTAGGCCAATGTAACTCGATCTTTCCAAGAGGTGTGTGGCACAACTTTTGAAAGAAGCGCTAGGTGGAGAACTGTTTGGTATTTTTCCGTAGCACTTTTCACCGTAATTGTCCTAAATTGGTCTCTCCATCCTTAAGCATACGAGAGTTTTCACAGACGAAAGCAGGCTGAGGCCCAGTAAACTTGGCATTTCCAATAGTTGGTCCTAGAGACTACAAAGAAAGTGTTCTTTTAAGTAGTGTTCCACTGTGGTTTCACCATGATTTTCAGAACCCGAGCAGGTTTCTCGCATTAGCATAAGAATCCTGCCTGGTAGTTGAGATTTCTGGGTGGGGTGTAAGTGCGGGGCTTCTGTCAGCCCTGCCTTTGATTTGTTTACCTCCAGAGTTGGTAAGTGCATATTTGCCTGAGGTGGGAAAAGTGTGGATCGTGCTTCAGATTTCATCCTGACCCTTCTGAAATCACCAGTATGCTGGTAAGTATTGGACATTTCCATAGCGTTTTGCACCGTAATAGTCATGAGGTCGGTCTCTGCATCCTGAAGCCTATGATGCTTTTCACAGAGAACCCTCTGTTGAGGCCCAGGGAACTTGGTGTTTCCCAAACCTGGCACCGGAGCCTTGGAAGATGGGATTGTTTTCAGCATTATTTCACCATCCTTTCACCACCGTTTCAAGAACGGGAGCCCTTTACATCCGTTAGCATAAGAATCCTTCTTTGGAGATGAGATATTTTTCTGGGGTGGCAAGTGCAGGGCCTCTGTCAGTCCTGGGTTTGTTGGACTAGCGCCAGACATGAGAAGTGCGCCTTTGTGGGACAGGTGAATAGTGCGGATCCTGTTTCAGTCTAAAGACTGAAACAGGATCCGCACTTTTCACCGTTCCTTTCAGAATCGTTTGATTCATCAGCTAGGAACGGCGATTCCTTCTCCAGACCAATCGAAGGCTAGGCCAGAGTAACTGGATCTTTCCAAGAGGTGTGTGGCACAACTTTTGAAAGAACCGCTAGGTGGAGAACTATTTGGTATTTTTCCGTAGCACTTTTCACCGTAATTGTCCTAATGTTGGTCTCTGCCTCCTGAAGCATACAAGAGTTTTCACAGACGAAAGCAGGCTGAGGCCCAGGAAACGTGGCATTTCCAGTAGGTGGTCCTAGAGACTACAAGGAAAGTGTTCTTTTAAGTATTATTCCACTGTGGTTTCACCATGATTTTCAGAACTCGAGCAGGTTTCTGGCATTAGCATAAGAATCCTGCCCGGTAGTTGAGATTTCTGGGTGGGGTGTAAGTGCGGGGCTTCTGTCATCCCTGCCTTTGATTTCTTTACCTCCAGAGTTGGTAAGTGCATATTTGCCTGAGGTGGGAAAAGTGTAGATCGTGCTTCAGATTTCATCCTGACCCTCTTGAATTCACCAGTATGCCGGCAATTATTTGCCATTTCCATAGCGTTTTGCACCGTAATAGTCATGAGGTCCGTCTCTGCAACCTGAAGCCTATGACGCTTTTAGCAGAGAACCCTCTGCTGAGGCCCAGGGAACCTGGTATTTCCCATACCTGGCACCGCAGCCTTGGAAGAGAGGATTGTTTTCAGTATTATTTCACCATCGTGTCACCGCCGTTTCAAGAACGGGAGCCCTTTTCAACCATTAACGTAAGAATCCTTCTTTGGAGATGAGATATTTTTCTCGGGTGGCAAGTGCAGGGCCTCTGTCAATCCTGGGTTTGTTGGAGTAGCGCCAGACATGAGAAGTGCGCCTTTGTGGGACAGGTGAATAGTGCGGATCCTGTTTCAGTCTAAAGACTGAAACAGGATCCGCACTTTTCACCGTTCCTTTCAGAATCATTTGATTCATCAGCTAGGAACGGCGATTCCTTCTCCAGACCAATCGAAGGCTAGGCCAATGTAACTCGATCTTTCCAAGAGGTGTGTGGCACAACTTTTGAAAGAAGCGCTAGGTGGAGAACTGTTTGGTATTTTTCCGTAGCACTTTTCACCGTAATTGTCCTAAATTGGTCTCTCCATCCTTAAGCATACGAGAGTTTTCACAGACGAAAGCAGGCTGAGGCCCAGTAAACTTGGCATTTCCAATAGTTGGTCCTAGAGACTACAAAGAAAGTGTTCTTTTAAGTAGTGTTCCACTGTGGTTTCACCATGATTTTCAGAACCCGAGCAGGTTTCTCGCATTAGCATAAGAATCCTGCCTGGTAGTTGAGATTTCTGGGTGGGGTGTAAGTGCGGGGCTTCTGTCAGCCCTGCCTTTGATTTGTTTACCTCCAGAGTTGGTAAGTGCATATTTGCCTGAGGTGGGAAAAGTGTGGATCGTGCTTCAGATTTCATCCTGACCCTTCTGAAATCACCAGTATGCTGGTAAGTATTGGACATTTCCATAGCGTTTTGCACCGTAATAGTCATGAGGTCGGTCTCTGCATCCTGAAGCCTATGATGCTTTTCACAGAGAACCCTCTGTTGAGGCCCAGGGAACTTGGTGTTTCCCAAACCTGGCACCGGAGCCTTGGAAGATGGGATTGTTTTCAGCATTATTTCACCATCCTTTCACCACCGTTTCAAGAACGGGAGCCCTTTACATCCGTTAGCATAAGAATCCTTCTTTGGAGATGAGATATTTTTCTGGGGTGGCAAGTGCAGGGCCTCTGTCAGTCCTGGGTTTGTTGGACTAGCGCCAGACATGAGAAGTGCGCCTTTGTGGGACAGGTGAATAGTGCGGATCCTGTTTCAGTCTAAAGACTGAAACAGGATCCGCACTTTTCACCGTTCCTTTCAGAATCGTTTGATTCATCAGCTAGGAACGGCGATTCCTTCTCCAGACCAATCGAAGGCTAGGCCAGAGTAACTGGATCTTTCCAAGAGGTGTGTGGCACAACTTTTGAAAGAACCGCTAGGTGGAGAACTATTTGGTATTTTTCCGTAGCACTTTTCACCGTAATTGTCCTAATGTTGGTCTCTGCCTCCTGAAGCATACAAGAGTTTTCACAGACGAAAGCAGGCTGAGGCCCAGGAAACGTGGCATTTCCAGTAGGTGGTCCTAGAGACTACAAGGAAAGTGTTCTTTTAAGTATTATTCCACTGTGGTTTCACCATGATTTTCAGAACTCGAGCAGGTTTCTGGCATTAGCATAAGAATCCTGCCCGGTAGTTGAGATTTCTGGGTGGGGTGTAAGTGCGGGGCTTCTGTCATCCCTGCCTTTGATTTCTTTACCTCCAGAGTTGGTAAGTGCATATTTGCCTGAGGTGGGAAAAGTGTAGATCGTGCTTCAGATTTCATCCTGACCCTCTTGAATTCACCAGTATGCCGGCAATTATTTGCCATTTCCATAGCGTTTTGCACCGTAATAGTCATGAGGTCCGTCTCTGCAACCTGAAGCCTATGACGCTTTTAGCAGAGAACCCTCTGCTGAGGCCCAGGGAACCTGGTATTTCCCATACCTGGCACCGCAGCCTTGGAAGAGAGGATTGTTTTCAGTATTATTTCACCATCGTGTCACCGCCGTTTCAAGAACGGGAGCCCTTTTCAACCATTAACGTAAGAATCCTTCTTTGGAGATGAGATATTTTTCTCGGGTGGCAAGTGCAGGGCCTCTGTCAATCCTGGGTTTGTTGGAGTAGCGCCAGACATGAGAAGTGCGCCTTTGTGGGACAGGTGAATAGTGCGGATCCTGTTTCAGTCTAAAGACTGAAACAGGATCCGCACTTTTCACCGTTCCTTTCAGAATCATTTGATTCATCAGCTAGGAACGGCGATTCCTTCTCCAGACCAATCGAAGGCTAGGCCAATGTAACTCGATCTTTCCAAGAGGTGTGTGGCACAACTTTTGAAAGAAGCGCTAGGTGGAGAACTGTTTGGTATTTTTCCGTAGCACTTTTCACCGTAATTGTCCTAAATTGGTCTCTCCATCCTTAAGCATACGAGAGTTTTCACAGACGAAAGCAGGCTGAGGCCCAGTAAACTTGGCATTTCCAATAGTTGGTCCTAGAGACTACAAAGAAAGTGTTCTTTTAAGTAGTGTTCCACTGTGGTTTCACCATGATTTTCAGAACCCGAGCAGGTTTCTCGCATTAGCATAAGAATCCTGCCTGGTAGTTGAGATTTCTGGGTGGGGTGTAAGTGCGGGGCTTCTGTCAGCCCTGCCTTTGATTTGTTTACCTCCAGAGTTGGTAAGTGCATATTTGCCTGAGGTGGGAAAAGTGTGGATCGTGCTTCAGATTTCATCCTGACCCTTCTGAAATCACCAGTATGCTGGTAAGTATTGGACATTTCCATAGCGTTTTGCACCGTAATAGTCATGAGGTCGGTCTCTGCATCCTGAAGCCTATGATGCTTTTCACAGAGAACCCTCTGTTGAGGCCCAGGGAACTTGGTGTTTCCCAAACCTGGCACCGGAGCCTTGGAAGATGGGATTGTTTTCAGCATTATTTCACCATCCTTTCACCACCGTTTCAAGAACGGGAGCCCTTTACATCCGTTAGCATAAGAATCCTTCTTTGGAGATGAGATATTTTTCTGGGGTGGCAAGTGCAGGGCCTCTGTCAGTCCTGGGTTTGTTGGACTAGCGCCAGACATGAGAAGTGCGCCTTTGTGGGACAGGTGAATAGTGCGGATCCTGTTTCAGTCTAAAGACTGAAACAGGATCCGCACTTTTCACCGTTCCTTTCAGAATCGTTTGATTCATCAGCTAGGAACGGCGATTCCTTCTCCAGACCAATCGAAGGCTAGGCCAGAGTAACTGGATCTTTCCAAGAGGTGTGTGGCACAACTTTTGAAAGAACCGCTAGGTGGAGAACTATTTGGTATTTTTCCGTAGCACTTTTCACCCTAATTGTCCTAATGTTGGTCTCTGCCTCCTGAAGCATACAAGAGTTTTCACAGACGAAAGCAGGCTGAGGCCCAGGAAACGTGGCATTTCCAGTAGGTGGTCCTAGAGACTACAAGGAAAGTGTTCTTTTAAGTATTATTCCACTGTGGTTTCACCATGATTTTCAGAACTCGAGCAGGTTTCTCGCATTAGCATAAGAATCCTGCCCGGTAGTTGAGATTTCTGGGTGGGGTGTAAGTGCGGGGCTTCTGTCATCCCTGCCTTTGATTTCTTTACCTCCAGAGTTGGTAAGTGCATATTTGCCTGAGGTGGGAAAAGTGTAGATCGTGCTTCAGATTTCATCCTGACCCTCTTGAATTCACCAGTATGCCGGCAATTATTTGCCATTTCCATAGCGTTTTGCACCGTAATAGTCATGAGGTCCGTCTCTGCAACCTGAAGCCTATGACGCTTTTAGCAGAGAACCCTCTGCTGAGGCCCAGGGAACCTGGTATTTCCCATACCTGGCACCGCAGCCTTGGAAGAGAGGATTGTTTTCAGTATTATTTCACCATCGTGTCACCACCGTTTCAAGAACGGGAGCCCTTTTCAACCATTAACGTAAGAATCCTTCTTTGGAGATGAGATATTTTTCTCGGGTGGCAAGTGCAGGGCCTCTGTCAATCCTGGGTTTGTTGGAGTAGCGCCAGACATGAGAAGTGCGCCTTTGTGGGACAGGTGAATAGTGCGGATCCTGTTTCAGTCTAAAGACTGAAACAGGATCCGCACTTTTCACCGTTCCTTTCAGAATCATTTGATTCATCAGCTAGGAACGGTGATTCCTTCTCCAGACCAATCGAAGGCTAGGCCAATGTAACTCGATCTTTCCAAGAGGTGTGTGGCACAACTTTTGAAAGAAGCGCTAGGTGGAGAACTGTTTGGTATTTTTCCGTAGCACTTTTCACCGTAATTGTCCTAAATTGGTCTCTCCATCCTTAAGCATACGAGAGTTTTCACAGACGAAAGCAGGCTGAGGCCCAGTAAACTTGGCATTTCCAATAGTTGGTCCTAGAGACTACAAAGAAAGTGTTCTTTTAAGTAGTGTTCCACTGTGGTTTCACCATGATTTTCAGAACCCGAGCAGGTTTCTCGCATTAGCATAAGAATCCTGCCTGGTAGTTGAGATTTCTGGGTGGGGTGTAAGTGCGGGGCTTCTGTCAGCCCTGCCTTTGATTTGTTTACCTCCAGAGTTGGTAAGTGCATATTTGCCTGAGGTGGGAAAAGTGTGGATCGTGCTTCAGATTTCATCCTGACCCTTCTGAAATCACCAGTATGCTGGTAAGTATTGGACATTTCCATAGCGTTTTGCACCGTAATAGTCATGAGGTCGGTCTCTGCATCCTGAAGCCTATGATGCTTTTCACAGAGAACCCTCTGTTGAGGCCCAGGGAACTTGGTGTTTCCCAAACCTGGCACCGGAGCCTTGGAAGATAGGATTGTTTTCAGCATTATTTCACCATCCTTTCACCACCGTTTCAAGAACGGGAGCCCTTTACATCCGTTAGCATAAGAATCCTTCTTTGGAGATGAGATATTTTTCTGGGGTGGCAAGTGCAGGGCCTCTGTCAGTCCTGGGTTTGTTGGACTTGCGCCAGACATGAGAAGTGCGCCTTTGTGGGACAGGTGAATAGTGCGGATCCTGTTTCAGTCTAAAGACTGAAACAGGATCCGCACTTTTCACCGTTCCTTTCAGAATCGTTTGATTCATCAGCTAGGAACGGCGATTCCTTCTCCAGACCAATCGAAGGCTAGGCCAGAGTAACTGGATCTTTCCAAGAGGTGTGTGGCACAACTTTTGAAAGAACCGCTAGGTGGAGAACTATTTGGTATTTTTCCGTAGCACTTTTCACCGTAATTGTCCTAATGTTGGTCTCTGCCTCCTGAAGCATACAAGAGTTTTCACAGACGAAAGCAGGCTGAGGCCCAGGAAACGTGGCATTTCCAGTAGGTGGTCCTAGAGACTACAAGGAAAGTGTTCTTTTAAGTATTATTCCACTGTGGTTTCACCATGATTTTCAGAACTCGAGCAGGTTTCTGGCATTAGCATAAGAATCCTGCCCGGTAGTTGAGATTTCTGGGTGGGGTGTAAGTGCGGGGCTTCTGTCATCCCTGCCTTTGATTTCTTTACCTCCAGAGTTGGTAAGTGCATATTTGCCTGAGGTGGGAAAAGTGTAGATCGTGCTTCAGATTTCATCCTGACCCTCTTGAATTCACCAGTATGCCGGCAATTATTTGCCATTTCCATAGCGTTTTGCACCGTAATAGTCATGAGGTCCGTCTCTGCAACCTGAAGCCTATGACGCTTTTAGCAGAGAACCCTCTGCTGAGGCCCAGGGAACCTGGTATTTCCCATACCTGGCACCGCAGCCTTGGAAGAGAGGATTGTTTTCAGTATTATTTCACCATCGTGTCACCACCGTTTCAAGAACGGGAGCCCTTTTCAACCATTAACGTAAGAATCCTTCCTTGGAGATGAGATATTTTTCTCGGGTGGCAAGTGCAGGGCCTCTGTCAATCCTGGGTTTGTTGGAGTAGCGCCAGACATGAGAAGTGCGCCTTTGTGGGACAGGTGAATAGTGCGGATCCTGTTTCAGTCTAAAGACTGAAACAGGATCCGCACTTTTCACCGTTCCTTTCAGAATCATTTGATTCATCAGCTAGGAACGGTGATTCCTTCTCCAGACCAATCGAAGGCTAGGCCAATGTAACTCGATCTTTCCAAGAGGTGTGTGGCACAACTTTTGAAAGAAGCGCTAGGTGGAGAACTGTTTGGTATTTTTCCGTAGCACTTTTCACCGTAATTGTCCTAAATTGGTCTCTCCATCCTTAAGCATACGAGAGTTTTCACAGACGAAAGCAGGCTGAGGCCCAGTAAACTTGGCATTTCCAATAGTTGGTCCTAGAGACTACAAAGAAAGTGTTCTTTTAAGTAGTGTTCCACTGTGGTTTCACCATGATTTTCAGAACCCGAGCAGGTTTCTCGCATTAGCATAAGAATCCTGCCTGGTAGTTGAGATTTCTGGGTGGGGTGTAAGTGCGGGGCTTCTGTCAGCCCTGCCTTTGATTTGTTTACCTCCAGAGTTGGTAAGTGCATATTTGCCTGAGGTGGGAAAAGTGTGGATCGTGCTTCAGATTTCATCCTGACCCTTCTGAAATCACCAGTATGCTGGTAAGTATTGGACATTTCCATAGCGTTTTGCACCGTAATAGTCATGAGGTCGGTCTCTGCATCCTGAAGCCTATGATGCTTTTCACAGAGAACCCTCTGTTGAGGCCCAGGGAACTTGGTGTTTCCCAAACCTGGCACCGGAGCCTTGGAAGATAGGATTGTTTTCAGCATTATTTCACCATCCTTTCACCACCGTTTCAAGAACGGGAGCCCTTTACATCCGTTAGCATAAGAATCCTTCTTTGGAGATGAGATATTTTTCTGGGGTGGCAAGTGCAGGGCCTCTGTCAGTCCTGGGTTTGTTGGACTAGCGCCAGACATGAGAAGTGCGCCTTTGTGGGACAGGTGAATAGTGCGGATCCTGTTTCAGTCTAAAGACTGAAACAGGATCCGCACTTTTCACCGTTCCTTTCAGAATCGTTTGATTCATCAGCTAGGAACGGCGATTCCTTCTCCAGACCAATCGAAGGCTAGGCCAGAGTAACTGGATCTTTCCAAGAGGTGTGTGGCACAACTTTTGAAAGAACCGCTAGGTGGAGAACTATTTGGTATTTTTCCGTAGCACTTTTCACCGTAATTGTCCTAATGTTGGTCTCTGCCTCCTGAAGCATACAAGAGTTTTCACAGACGAAAGCAGGCTGAGGCCCAGGAAACGTGGCATTTCCAGTAGGTGGTCCTAGAGACTACAAGGAAAGTGTTCTTTTAAGTATTATTCCACTATGGTTTCACCATGATTTTCAGAACTCGAGCAGGTTTCTGGCATTAGCATAAGAATCCTGCCCGGTAGTTGAGATTTCTGGGTGGGGTGTAAGTGCGGGGCTTCTGTCATCCCTGCCTTTGATTTCTTTACCTCCAGAGTTGGTAAGTGCATATTTGCCTGAGGTGGGAAAAGTGTAGATCGTGCTTCAGATTTCATCCTGACCCTCTTGAATTCACCAGTATGCCGGCAATTATTTGCCATTTCCATAGCGTTTTGCACCGTAATAGTCATGAGGTCCGTCTCTGCAACCTGAAGCCTATGACGCTTTTAGCAGAGAACCCTCTGCTGAGGCCCAGGGAACCTGGTATTTCCCATACCTGGCACCGCAGCCTTGGAAGAGAGGATTGTTTTCAGTATTATTTCACCATCGTGTCACCGCCGTTTCAAGAACGGGAGCCCTTTTCAACCATTAACGTAAGAATCCTTCCTTGGAGATGAGATATTTTTCTCGGGTGGCAAGTGCAGGGCCTCTGTCAATCCTGGGTTTGTTGGAGTAGCGCCAGACATGAGAAGTGCGCCTTTGTGGGACAGGTGAATAGTGCGGATCCTGTTTCAGTCTAAAGACTGAAACAGGATCCGCACTTTTCACCGTTCCTTTCAGAATCATTTGATTCATCAGCTAGGAACGGCGATTCCTTCTCCAGACCAATCGAAGGCTAGGCCAATGTAACTCGATCTTTCCAAGAGGTGTGTGGCACAACTTTTGAAAGAAGCGCTAGGTGGAGAACTGTTTGGTATTTTTCCGTAGCACTTTTCACCGTAATTGTCCTAAATTGGTCTCTCCATCCTTAAGCATACGAGAGTTTTCACAGACGAAAGCAGGCTGAGGCCCAGTAAACTTGGCATTTCCAATAGTTGGTCCTAGAGACTACAAAGAAAGTGTTCTTTTAAGTAGTGTTCCACTGTGGTTTCACCATGATTTTCAGAACCCGAGCAGGTTTCTCGCATTAGCATAAGAATCCTGCCTGGTAGTTGAGATTTCTGGGTGGGGTGTAAGTGCGGGGCTTCTGTCAGCCCTGCCTTTGATTTGTTTACCTCCAGAGTTGGTAAGTGCATATTTGCCTGAGGTGGGAAAAGTGTGGATCGTGCTTCAGATTTCATCCTGACCCTTCTGAAATCACCAGTATGCTGGTAAGTATTGGACATTTCCATAGCGTTTTGCACCGTAATAGTCATGAGGTCGGTCTCTGCATCCTGAAGCCTATGATGCTTTTCACAGAGAACCCTCTGTTGAGGCCCAGGGAACTTGGTGTTTCCCAAACCTGGCACCGGAGCCTTGGAAGATGGGATTGTTTTCAGCATTATTTCACCATCCTTTCACCACCGTTTCAAGAACGGGAGCCCTTTACATCCGTTAGCATAAGAATCCTTCTTTGGAGATGAGATATTTTTCTGGGGTGGCAAGTGCAGGGCCTCTGTCAGTCCTGGGTTTGTTGGACTAGCGCCAGACATGAGAAGTGCGCCTTTGTGGGACAGGTGAATAGTGCGGATCCTGTTTCAGTCTAAAGACTGAAACAGGATCCGCACTTTTCACCGTTCCTTTCAGAATCGTTTGATTCATCAGCTAGGAACGGCGATTCCTTCTCCAGACCAATCGAAGGCTAGGCCAGAGTAACTGGATCTTTCCAAGAGGTGTGTGGCACAACTTTTGAAAGAACCGCTAGGTGGAGAACTATTTGGTATTTTTCCGTAGCACTTTTCACCGTAATTGTCCTAATGTTGGTCTCTGCCTCCTGAAGCATACAAGAGTTTTCACAGACGAAAGCAGGCTGAGGCCCAGGAAACGTGGCATTTCCAGTAGGTGGTCCTAGAGACTACAAGGAAAGTGTTCTTTTAAGTATTATTCCACTGTGGTTTCACCATGATTTTCAGAACTCGAGCAGGTTTCTGGCATTAGCATAAGAATCCTGCCCGGTAGTTGAGATTTCTGGGTGGGGTGTAAGTGCGGGGCTTCTGTCATCCCTGCCTTTGATTTCTTTACCTCCAGAGTTGGTAAGTGCATATTTGCCTGAGGTGGGAAAAGTGTAGATCGTGCTTCAGATTTCATCCTGACCCTCTTGAATTCACCAGTATGCCGGCAATTATTTGCCATTTCCATAGCGTTTTGCACCGTAATAGTCATGAGGTCCGTCTCTGCAACCTGAAGCCTATGACGCTTTTAGCAGAGAACCCTCTGCTGAGGCCCAGGGAACCTGGTATTTCCCATACCTGGCACCGCAGCCTTGGAAGAGAGGATTGTTTTCAGTATTATTTCACCATCGTGTCACCGCCGTTTCAAGAACGGGAGCCCTTTTCAACCATTAACGTAAGAATCCTTCTTTGGAGATGAGATATTTTTCTCGGGTGGCAAGTGCAGGGCCTCTGTCAATCCTGGGTTTGTTGGAGTAGCGCCAGACATGAGAAGTGCGCCTTTGTGGGACAGGTGAATAGTGCGGATCCTGTTTCAGTCTAAAGACTGAAACAGGATCCGCACTTTTCACCGTTCCTTTCAGAATCATTTGATTCATCAGCTAGGAACGGCGATTCCTTCTCCAGACCAATCGAAGGCTAGGCCAATGTAACTCGATCTTTCCAAGAGGTGTGTGGCACAACTTTTGAAAGAAGCGCTAGGTGGAGAACTGTTTGGTATTTTTCCGTAGCACTTTTCACCGTAATTGTCCTAAATTGGTCTCTCCATCCTTAAGCATACGAGAGTTTTCACAGACGAAAGCAGGCTGAGGCCCAGTAAACTTGGCATTTCCAATAGTTGGTCCTAGAGACTACAAAGAAAGTGTTCTTTTAAGTAGTGTTCCACTGTGGTTTCACCATGATTTTCAGAACCCGAGCAGGTTTCTCGCATTAGCATAAGAATCCTGCCTGGTAGTTGAGATTTCTGGGTGGGGTGTAAGTGCGGGGCTTCTGTCAGCCCTGCCTTTGATTTGTTTACCTCCAGAGTTGGTAAGTGCATATTTGCCTGAGGTGGGAAAAGTGTGGATCGTGCTTCAGATTTCATCCTGACCCTTCTGAAATCACCAGTATGCTGGTAAGTATTGGACATTTCCATAGCGTTTTGCACCGTAATAGTCATGAGGTCGGTCTCTGCATCCTGAAGCCTATGATGCTTTTCACAGAGAACCCTCTGTTGAGGCCCAGGGAACTTGGTGTTTCCCAAACCTGGCACCGGAGCCTTGGAAGATGGGATTGTTTTCAGCATTATTTCACCATCCTTTCACCACCGTTTCAAGAACGGGAGCCCTTTACATCCGTTAGCATAAGAATCCTTCTTTGGAGATGAGATATTTTTCTGGGGTGGCAAGTGCAGGGCCTCTGTCAGTCCTGGGTTTGTTGGACTAGCGCCAGACATGAGAAGTGCGCCTTTGTGGGACAGGTGAATAGTGCGGATCCTGTTTCAGTCTAAAGACTGAAACAGGATCCGCACTTTTCACCGTTCCTTTCAGAATCGTTTGATTCATCAGCTAGGAACGGCGATTCCTTCTCCAGACCAATCGAAGGCTAGGCCAGAGTAACTGGATCTTTCCAAGAGGTGTGTGGCACAACTTTTGAAAGAACCGCTAGGTGGAGAACTATTTGGTATTTTTCCGTAGCACTTTTCACCGTAATTGTCCTAATGTTGGTCTCTGCCTCCTGAAGCATACAAGAGTTTTCACAGACGAAAGCAGGCTGAGGCCCAGGAAACGTGGCATTTCCAGTAGGTGGTCCTAGAGACTACAAGGAAAGTGTTCTTTTAAGTATTATTCCACTGTGGTTTCACCATGATTTTCAGAACTCGAGCAGGTTTCTGGCATTAGCATAAGAATCCTGCCCGGTAGTTGAGATTTCTGGGTGGGGTGTAAGTGCGGGGCTTCTGTCATCCCTGCCTTTGATTTCTTTACCTCCAGAGTTGGTAAGTGCATATTTGCCTGAGGTGGGAAAAGTGTAGATCGTGCTTCAGATTTCATCCTGACCCTCTTGAATTCACCAGTATGCCGGCAATTATTTGCCATTTCCATAGCGTTTTGCACCGTAATAGTCATGAGGTCCGTCTCTGCAACCTGAAGCCTATGACGCTTTTAGCAGAGAACCCTCTGCTGAGGCCCAGGGAACCTGGTATTTCCCATACCTGGCACCGCAGCCTTGGAAGAGAGGATTGTTTTCAGTATTATTTCACCATCGTGTCACCGCCGTTTCAAGAACGGGAGCCCTTTTCAACCATTAACGTAAGAATCCTTCCTTGGAGATGAGATATTTTTCTCGGGTGGCAAGTGCAGGGCCTCTGTCAATCCTGGGTTTGTTGGAGTAGCGCCAGACATGAGAAGTGCGCCTTTGTGGGACAGGTGAATAGTGCGGATCCTGTTTCAGTCTAAAGACTGAAACAGGATCCGCACTTTTCACCGTTCCTTTCAGAATCATTTGATTCATCAGCTAGGAACGGCGATTCCTTCTCCAGACCAATCGAAGGCTAGGCCAATGTAACTCGATCTTTCCAAGAGGTGTGTGGCACAACTTTTGAAAGAAGCGCTAGGTGGAGAACTGTTTGGTATTTTTCCGTAGCACTTTTCACCGTAATTGTCCTAAATTGGTCTCTCCATCCTTAAGCATACGAGAGTTTTCACAGACGAAAGCAGGCTGAGGCCCAGTAAACTTGGCATTTCCAATAGTTGGTCCTAGAGACTACAAAGAAAGTGTTCTTTTAAGTAGTGTTCCACTGTGGTTTCACCATGATTTTCAGAACCCGAGCAGGTTTCTCGCATTAGCATAAGAATCCTGCCTGGTAGTTGAGATTTCTGGGTGGGGTGTAAGTGCGGGGCTTCTGTCAGCCCTGCCTTTGATTTGTTTACCTCCAGAGTTGGTAAGTGCATATTTGCCTGAGGTGGGAAAAGTGTGGATCGTGCTTCAGATTTCATCCTGACCCTTCTGAAATCACCAGTATGCTGGTAAGTATTGGACATTTCCATAGCGTTTTGCACCGTAATAGTCATGAGGTCGGTCTCTGCATCCTGAAGCCTATGATGCTTTTCACAGAGAACCCTCTGTTGAGGCCCAGGGAACTTGGTGTTTCCCAAACCTGGCACCGGAGCCTTGGAAGATGGGATTGTTTTCAGCATTATTTCACCATCCTTTCACCACCGTTTCAAGAACGGGAGCCCTTTACATCCGTTAGCATAAGAATCCTTCTTTGGAGATGAGATATTTTTCTGGGGTGGCAAGTGCAGGGCCTCTGTCAGTCCTGGGTTTGTTGGACTAGCGCCAGACATGAGAAGTGCGCCTTTGTGGGACAGGTGAATAGTGCGGATCCTGTTTCAGTCTAAAGACTGAAACAGGATCCGCACTTTTCACCGTTCCTTTCAGAATCGTTTGATTCATCAGCTAGGAACGGCGATTCCTTCTCCAGACCAATCGAAGGCTAGGCCAGAGTAACTGGATCTTTCCAAGAGGTGTGTGGCACAACTTTTGAAAGAACCGCTAGGTGGAGAACTATTTGGTATTTTTCCGTAGCACTTTTCACCGTAATTGTCCTAATGTTGGTCTCTGCCTCCTGAAGCATACAAGAGTTTTCACAGACGAAAGCAGGCTGAGGCCCAGGAAACGTGGCATTTCCAGTAGGTGGTCCTAGAGACTACAAGGAAAGTGTTCTTTTAAGTATTATTCCACTGTGGTTTCACCATGATTTTCAGAACTCGAGCAGGTTTCTGGCATTAGCATAAGAATCCTGCCCGGTAGTTGAGATTTCTGGGTGGGGTGTAAGTGCGGGGCTTCTGTCATCCCTGCCTTTGATTTCTTTACCTCCAGAGTTGGTAAGTGCATATTTGCCTGAGGTGGGAAAAGTGTAGATCGTGCTTCAGATTTCATCCTGACCCTCTTGAATTCACCAGTATGCCGGCAATTATTTGCCATTTCCATAGCGTTTTGCACCGTAATAGTCATGAGGTCCGTCTCTGCAACCTGAAGCCTATGACGCTTTTAGCAGAGAACCCTCTGCTGAGGCCCAGGGAACCTGGTATTTCCCATACCTGGCACCGCAGCCTTGGAAGAGAGGATTGTTTTCAGTATTATTTCACCATCGTGTCACCGCCGTTTCAAGAACGGGAGCCCTTTTCAACCATTAACGTAAGAATCCTTCTTTGGAGATGAGATATTTTTCTCGGGTGGCAAGTGCAGGGCCTCTGTCAATCCTGGGTTTGTTGGAGTAGCGCCAGACATGAGAAGTGCGCCTTTGTGGGACAGGTGAATAGTGCGGATCCTGTTTCAGTCTAAAGACTGAAACAGGATCCGCACTTTTCACCGTTCCTTTCAGAATCATTTGATTCATCAGCTAGGAACGGCGATTCCTTCTCCAGACCAATCGAAGGCTAGGCCAATGTAACTCGATCTTTCCAAGAGGTGTGTGGCACAACTTTTGAAAGAAGCGCTAGGTGGAGAACTGTTTGGTATTTTTCCGTAGCACTTTTCACCGTAATTGTCCTAAATTGGTCTCTCCATCCTTAAGCATACGAGAGTTTTCACAGACGAAAGCAGGCTGAGGCCCAGTAAACTTGGCATTTCCAATAGTTGGTCCTAGAGACTACAAAGAAAGTGTTCTTTTAAGTAGTGTTCCACTGTGGTTTCACCATGATTTTCAGAACCCGAGCAGGTTTCTCGCATTAGCATAAGAATCCTGCCTGGTAGTTGAGATTTCTGGGTGGGGTGTAAGTGCGGGGCTTCTGTCAGCCCTGCCTTTGATTTGTTTACCTCCAGAGTTGGTAAGTGCATATTTGCCTGAGGTGGGAAAAGTGTGGATCGTGCTTCAGATTTCATCCTGACCCTTCTGAAATCACCAGTATGCTGGTAAGTATTGGACATTTCCATAGCGTTTTGCACCGTAATAGTCATGAGGTCGGTCTCTGCATCCTGAAGCCTATGATGCTTTTCACAGAGAACCCTCTGTTGAGGCCCAGGGAACTTGGTGTTTCCCAAACCTGGCACCGGAGCCTTGGAAGATGGGATTGTTTTCAGCATTATTTCACCATCCTTTCACCACCGTTTCAAGAACGGGAGCCCTTTACATCCGTTAGCATAAGAATCCTTCTTTGGAGATGAGATATTTTTCTGGGGTGGCAAGTGCAGGGCCTCTGTCAGTCCTGGGTTTGTTGGACTAGCGCCAGACATGAGAAGTGCGCCTTTGTGGGACAGGTGAATAGTGCGGATCCTGTTTCAGTCTAAAGACTGAAACAGGATCCGCACTTTTCACCGTTCCTTTCAGAATCGTTTGATTCATCAGCTAGGAACGGCGATTCCTTCTCCAGACCAATCGAAGGCTAGGCCAGAGTAACTGGATCTTTCCAAGAGGTGTGTGGCACAACTTTTGAAAGAACCGCTAGGTGGAGAACTATTTGGTATTTTTCCGTAGCACTTTTCACCGTAATTGTCCTAATGTTGGTCTCTGCCTCCTGAAGCATACAAGAGTTTTCACAGACGAAAGCAGGCTGAGGCCCAGGAAACGTGGCATTTCCAGTAGGTGGTCCTAGAGACTACAAGGAAAGTGTTCTTTTAAGTATTATTCCACTGTGGTTTCACCATGATTTTCAGAACTCGAGCAGGTTTCTGGCATTAGCATAAGAATCCTGCCCGGTAGTTGAGATTTCTGGGTGGGGTGTAAGTGCGGGGCTTCTGTCATCCCTGCCTTTGATTTCTTTACCTCCAGAGTTGGTAAGTGCATATTTGCCTGAGGTGGGAAAAGTGTAGATCGTGCTTCAGATTTCATCCTGACCCTCTTGAATTCACCAGTATGCCGGCAATTATTTGCCATTTCCATAGCGTTTTGCACCGTAATAGTCATGAGGTCCGTCTCTGCAACCTGAAGCCTATGACGCTTTTAGCAGAGAACCCTCTGCTGAGGCCCAGGGAACCTGGTATTTCCCATACCTGGCACCGCAGCCTTGGAAGAGAGGATTGTTTTCAGTATTATTTCACCATCGTGTCACCGCCGTTTCAAGAACGGGAGCCCTTTTCAACCATTAACGTAAGAATCCTTCTTTGGAGATGAGATATTTTTCTCGGGTGGCAAGTGCAGGGCCTCTGTCAATCCTGGGTTTGTTGGAGTAGCGCCAGACATGAGAAGTGCGCCTTTGTGGGACAGGTGAATAGTGCGGATCCTGTTTCAGTCTAAAGACTGAAACAGGATCCGCACTTTTCACCGTTCCTTTCAGAATCATTTGATTCATCAGCTAGGAACGGCGATTCCTTCTCCAGACCAATCGAAGGCTAGGCCAATGTAACTCGATCTTTCCAAGAGGTGTGTGGCACAACTTTTGAAAGAAGCGCTAGGTGGAGAACTGTTTGGTATTTTTCCGTAGCACTTTTCACCGTAATTGTCCTAAATTGGTCTCTCCATCCTTAAGCATACGAGAGTTTTCACAGACGAAAGCAGGCTGAGGCCCAGTAAACTTGGCATTTCCAATAGTTGGTCCTAGAGACTACAAAGAAAGTGTTCTTTTAAGTAGTGTTCCACTGTGGTTTCACCATGATTTTCAGAACCCGAGCAGGTTTCTCGCATTAGCATAAGAATCCTGCCTGGTAGTTGAGATTTCTGGGTGGGGTGTAAGTGCGGGGCTTCTGTCAGCCCTGCCTTTGATTTGTTTACCTCCAGAGTTGGTAAGTGCATATTTGCCTGAGGTGGGAAAAGTGTGGATCGTGCTTCAGATTTCATCCTGACCCTTCTGAAATCACCAGTATGCTGGTAAGTATTGGACATTTCCATAGCGTTTTGCACCGTAATAGTCATGAGGTCGGTCTCTGCATCCTGAAGCCTATGATGCTTTTCACAGAGAACCCTCTGTTGAGGCCCAGGGAACTTGGTGTTTCCCAAACCTGGCACCGGAGCCTTGGAAGATGGGATTGTTTTCAGCATTATTTCACCATCCTTTCACCACCGTTTCAAGAACGGGAGCCCTTTACATCCGTTAGCATAAGAATCCTTCTTTGGAGATGAGATATTTTTCTGGGGTGGCAAGTGCAGGGCCTCTGTCAGTCCTGGGTTTGTTGGACTAGCGCCAGACATGAGAAGTGCGCCTTTGTGGGACAGGTGAATAGTGCGGATCCTGTTTCAGTCTAAAGACTGAAACAGGATCCGCACTTTTCACCGTTCCTTTCAGAATCGTTTGATTCATCAGCTAGGAACGGCGATTCCTTCTCCAGACCAATCGAAGGCTAGGCCAGAGTAACTGGATCTTTCCAAGAGGTGTGTGGCACAACTTTTGAAAGAACCGCTAGGTGGAGAACTATTTGGTATTTTTCCGTAGCACTTTTCACCCTAATTGTCCTAATGTTGGTCTCTGCCTCCTGAAGCATACAAGAGTTTTCACAGACGAAAGCAGGCTGAGGCCCAGGAAACGTGGCATTTCCAGTAGGTGGTCCTAGAGACTACAAGGAAAGTGTTCTTTTAAGTATTATTCCACTGTGGTTTCACCATGATTTTCAGAACTCGAGCAGGTTTCTGGCATTAGCATAAGAATCCTGCCCGGTAGTTGAGATTTCTGGGTGGGGTGTAAGTGCGGGGCTTCTGTCATCCCTGCCTTTGATTTCTTTACCTCCAGAGTTGGTAAGTGCATATTTGCCTGAGGTGGGAAAAGTGTAGATCGTGCTTCAGATTTCATCCTGACCCTCTTGAATTCACCAGTATGCCGGCAATTATTTGCCATTTCCATAGCGTTTTGCACCGTAATAGTCATGAGGTCCGTCTCTGCAACCTGAAGCCTATGACGCTTTTAGCAGAGAACCCTCTGCTGAGGCCCAGGGAACCTGGTATTTCCCATACCTGGCACCGCAGCCTTGGAAGAGAGGATTGTTTTCAGTATTATTTCACCATCGTGTCACCGCCGTTTCAAGAACGGGAGCCCTTTTCAACCATTAACGTAAGAATCCTTCCTTGGAGATGAGATATTTTTCTCGGGTGGCAAGTGCAGGGCCTCTGTCAATCCTGGGTTTGTTGGAGTAGCGCCAGACATGAGAAGTGCGCCTTTGTGGGACAGGTGAATAGTGCGGATCCTGTTTCAGTCTAAAGACTGAAACAGGATCCGCACTTTTCACCGTTCCTTTCAGAATCATTTGATTCATCAGCTAGGAACGGTGATTCCTTCTCCAGACCAATCGAAGGCTAGGCCAATGTAACTCGATCTTTCCAAGAGGTGTGTGGCACAACTTTTGAAAGAAGCGCTAGGTGGAGAACTGTTTGGTATTTTTCCGTAGCACTTTTCACCGTAATTGTCCTAAATTGGTCTCTCCATCCTTAAGCATACGAGAGTTTTCACAGACGAAAGCAGGCTGAGGCCCAGTAAACTTGGCATTTCCAATAGTTGGTCCTAGAGACTACAAAGAAAGTGTTCTTTTAAGTAGTGTTCCACTGTGGTTTCACCATGATTTTCAGAACCCGAGCAGGTTTCTCGCATTAGCATAAGAATCCTGCCTGGTAGTTGAGATTTCTGGGTGGGGTGTAAGTGCGGGGCTTCTGTCAGCCCTGCCTTTGATTTGTTTACCTCCAGAGTTGGTAAGTGCATATTTGCCTGAGGTGGGAAAAGTGTGGATCGTGCTTCAGATTTCATCCTGACCCTTCTGAAATCACCAGTATGCTGGTAAGTATTGGACATTTCCATAGCGTTTTGCACCGTAATAGTCATGAGGTCGGTCTCTGCATCCTGAAGCCTATGATGCTTTTCACAGAGAACCCTCTGTTGAGGCCCAGGGAACTTGGTGTTTCCCAAACCTGGCACCGGAGCCTTGGAAGATAGGATTGTTTTCAGCATTATTTCACCATCCTTTCACCACCGTTTCAAGAACGGGAGCCCTTTACATCCGTTAGCATAAGAATCCTTCTTTGGAGATGAGATATTTTTCTGGGGTGGCAAGTGCAGGGCCTCTGTCAGTCCTGGGTTTGTTGGACTAGCGCCAGACATGAGAAGTGCGCCTTTGTGGGACAGGTGAATAGTGCGGATCCTGTTTCAGTCTAAAGACTGAAACAGGATCCGCACTTTTCACCGTTCCTTTCAGAATCGTTTGATTCATCAGCTAGGAACGGCGATTCCTTCTCCAGACCAATCGAAGGCTAGGCCAGAGTAACTGGATCTTTCCAAGAGGTGTGTGGCACAACTTTTGAAAGAACCGCTAGGTGGAGAACTATTTGGTATTTTTCCGTAGCACTTTTCACCCTAATTGTCCTAATGTTGGTCTCTGCCTCCTGAAGCATACAAGAGTTTTCACAGACGAAAGCAGGCTGAGGCCCAGGAAACGTGGCATTTCCAGTAGGTGGTCCTAGAGACTACAAGGAAAGTGTTCTTTTAAGTATTATTCCACTGTGGTTTCACCATGATTTTCAGAACTCGAGCAGGTTTCTCGCATTAGCATAAGAATCCTGCCCGGTAGTTGAGATTTCTGGGTGGGGTGTAAGTGCGGGGCTTCTGTCATCCCTGCCTTTGATTTCTTTACCTCCAGAGTTGGTAAGTGCATATTTGCCTGAGGTGGGAAAAGTGTAGATCGTGCTTCAGATTTCATCCTGACCCTCTTGAATTCACCAGTATGCCGGCAATTATTTGCCATTTCCATAGCGTTTTGCACCGTAATAGTCATGAGGTCCGTCTCTGCAACCTGAAGCCTATGACGCTTTTAGCAGAGAACCCTCTGCTGAGGCCCAGGGAACCTGGTATTTCCCATACCTGGCACCGCAGCCTTGGAAGAGAGGATTGTTTTCAGTATTATTTCACCATCGTGTCACCACCGTTTCAAGAACGGGAGCCCTTTTCAACCATTAACGTAAGAATCCTTCTTTGGAGATGAGATATTTTTCTCGGGTGGCAAGTGCAGGGCCTCTGTCAATCCTGGGTTTGTTGGAGTAGCGCCAGACATGAGAAGTGCGCCTTTGTGGGACAGGTGAATAGTGCGGATCCTGTTTCAGTCTAAAGACTGAAACAGGATCCGCACTTTTCACCGTTCCTTTCAGAATCATTTGATTCATCAGCTAGGAACGGTGATTCCTTCTCCAGACCAATCGAAGGCTAGGCCAATGTAACTCGATCTTTCCAAGAGGTGTGTGGCACAACTTTTGAAAGAAGCGCTAGGTGGAGAACTGTTTGGTATTTTTCCGTAGCACTTTTCACCGTAATTGTCCTAAATTGGTCTCTCCATCCTTAAGCATACGAGAGTTTTCACAGACGAAAGCAGGCTGAGGCCCAGTAAACTTGGCATTTCCAATAGTTGGTCCTAGAGACTACAAAGAAAGTGTTCTTTTAAGTAGTGTTCCACTGTGGTTTCACCATGATTTTCAGAACCCGAGCAGGTTTCTCGCATTAGCATAAGAATCCTGCCTGGTAGTTGAGATTTCTGGGTGGGGTGTAAGTGCGGGGCTTCTGTCAGCCCTGCCTTTGATTTGTTTACCTCCAGAGTTGGTAAGTGCATATTTGCCTGAGGTGGGAAAAGTGTGGATCGTGCTTCAGATTTCATCCTGACCCTTCTGAAATCACCAGTATGCTGGTAAGTATTGGACATTTCCATAGCGTTTTGCACCGTAATAGTCATGAGGTCGGTCTCTGCATCCTGAAGCCTATGATGCTTTTCACAGAGAACCCTCTGTTGAGGCCCAGGGAACTTGGTGTTTCCCAAACCTGGCACCGGAGCCTTGGAAGATAGGATTGTTTTCAGCATTATTTCACCATCCTTTCACCACCGTTTCAAGAACGGGAGCCCTTTACATCCGTTAGCATAAGAATCCTTCTTTGGAGATGAGATATTTTTCTGGGGTGGCAAGTGCAGGGCCTCTGTCAGTCCTGGGTTTGTTGGACTTGCGCCAGACATGAGAAGTGCGCCTTTGTGGGACAGGTGAATAGTGCGGATCCTGTTTCAGTCTAAAGACTGAAACAGGATCCGCACTTTTCACCGTTCCTTTCAGAATCGTTTGATTCATCAGCTAGGAACGGCGATTCCTTCTCCAGACCAATCGAAGGCTAGGCCAGAGTAACTGGATCTTTCCAAGAGGTGTGTGGCACAACTTTTGAAAGAACCGCTAGGTGGAGAACTATTTGGTATTTTTCCGTAGCACTTTTCACCGTAATTGTCCTAATGTTGGTCTCTGCCTCCTGAAGCATACAAGAGTTTTCACAGACGAAAGCAGGCTGAGGCCCAGGAAACGTGGCATTTCCAGTAGGTGGTCCTAGAGACTACAAGGAAAGTGTTCTTTTAAGTATTATTCCACTGTGGTTTCACCATGATTTTCAGAACTCGAGCAGGTTTCTGGCATTAGCATAAGAATCCTGCCCGGTAGTTGAGATTTCTGGGTGGGGTGTAAGTGCGGGGCTTCTGTCATCCCTGCCTTTGATTTCTTTACCTCCAGAGTTGGTAAGTGCATATTTGCCTGAGGTGGGAAAAGTGTAGATCGTGCTTCAGATTTCATCCTGACCCTCTTGAATTCACCAGTATGCCGGCAATTATTTGCCATTTCCATAGCGTTTTGCACCGTAATAGTCATGAGGTCCGTCTCTGCAACCTGAAGCCTATGACGCTTTTAGCAGAGAACCCTCTGCTGAGGCCCAGGGAACCTGGTATTTCCCATACCTGGCACCGCAGCCTTGGAAGAGAGGATTGTTTTCAGTATTATTTCACCATCGTGTCACCACCGTTTCAAGAACGGGAGCCCTTTTCAACCATTAACGTAAGAATCCTTCCTTGGAGATGAGATATTTTTCTCGGGTGGCAAGTGCAGGGCCTCTGTCAATCCTGGGTTTGTTGGAGTAGCGCCAGACATGAGAAGTGCGCCTTTGTGGGACAGGTGAATAGTGCGGATCCTGTTTCAGTCTAAAGACTGAAACAGGATCCGCACTTTTCACCGTTCCTTTCAGAATCATTTGATTCATCAGCTAGGAACGGTGATTCCTTCTCCAGACCAATCGAAGGCTAGGCCAATGTAACTCGATCTTTCCAAGAGGTGTGTGGCACAACTTTTGAAAGAAGCGCTAGGTGGAGAACTGTTTGGTATTTTTCCGTAGCACTTTTCACCGTAATTGTCCTAAATTGGTCTCTCCATCCTTAAGCATACGAGAGTTTTCACAGACGAAAGCAGGCTGAGGCCCAGTAAACTTGGTATTTCCAATAGTTGGTCCTAGAGACTACAAAGAAAGTGTTCTTTTAAGTAGTGTTCCACTGTGGTTTCACCATGATTTTCAGAACCCGAGCAGGTTTCTCGCATTAGCATAAGAATCCTGCCTGGTAGTTGAGATTTCTGGGTGGGGTGTAAGTGCGGGGCTTCTGTCAGCCCTGCCTTTGATTTGTTTACCTCCAGAGTTGGTAAGTGCATATTTGCCTGAGGTGGGAAAAGTGTGGATCGTGCTTCAGATTTCATCCTGACCCTTCTGAAATCACCAGTATGCTGGTAAGTATTGGACATTTCCATAGCGTTTTGCACCGTAATAGTCATGAGGTCGGTCTCTGCATCCTGAAGCCTATGATGCTTTTCACAGAGAACCCTCTGTTGAGGCCCAGGGAACTTGGTGTTTCCCAAACCTGGCACCGGAGCCTTGGAAGATAGGATTGTTTTCAGCATTATTTCACCATCCTTTCACCACCGTTTCAAGAACGGGAGCCCTTTACATCCGTTAGCATAAGAATCCTTCTTTGGAGATGAGATATTTTTCTGGGGTGGCAAGTGCAGGGCCTCTGTCAGTCCTGGGTTTGTTGGACTAGCGCCAGACATGAGAAGTGCGCCTTTGTGGGACAGGTGAATAGTGCGGATCCTGTTTCAGTCTAAAGACTGAAACAGGATCCGCACTTTTCACCGTTCCTTTCAGAATCGTTTGATTCATCAGCTAGGAACGGCGATTCCTTCTCCAGACCAATCGAAGGCTAGGCCAGAGTAACTGGATCTTTCCAAGAGGTGTGTGGCACAACTTTTGAAAGAACCGCTAGGTGGAGAACTATTTGGTATTTTTCCGTAGCACTTTTCACCGTAATTGTCCTAATGTTGGTCTCTGCCTCCTGAAGCATACAAGAGTTTTCACAGACGAAAGCAGGCTGAGGCCCAGGAAACGTGGCATTTCCAGTAGGTGGTCCTAGAGACTACAAGGAAAGTGTTCTTTTAAGTATTATTCCACTGTGGTTTCACCATGATTTTCAGAACTCGAGCAGGTTTCTGGCATTAGCATAAGAATCCTGCCCGGTAGTTGAGATTTCTGGGTGGGGTGTAAGTGCGGGGCTTCTGTCATCCCTGCCTTTGATTTCTTTACCTCCAGAGTTGGTAAGTGCATATTTGCCTGAGGTGGGAAAAGTGTAGATCGTGCTTCAGATTTCATCCTGACCCTCTTGAATTCACCAGTATGCCGGCAATTATTTGCCATTTCCATAGCGTTTTGCACCGTAATAGTCATGAGGTCCGTCTCTGCAACCTGAAGCCTATGACGCTTTTAGCAGAGAACCCTCTGCTGAGGCCCAGGGAACCTGGTATTTCCCATACCTGGCACCGCAGCCTTGGAAGAGAGGATTGTTTTCAGTATTATTTCACCATCGTGTCACCGCCGTTTCAAGAACGGGAGCCCTTTTCAACCATTAACGTAAGAATCCTTCTTTGGAGATGAGATATTTTTCTCGGGTGGCAAGTGCAGGGCCTCTGTCAATCCTGGGTTTGTTGGAGTAGCGCCAGACATGAGAAGTGCGCCTTTGTGGGACAGGTGAATAGTGCGGATCCTGTTTCAGTCTAAAGACTGAAACAGGATCCGCACTTTTCACCGTTCCTTTCAGAATCATTTGATTCATCAGCTAGGAACGGCGATTCCTTCTCCAGACCAATCGAAGGCTAGGCCAATGTAACTCGATCTTTCCAAGAGGTGTGTGGCACAACTTTTGAAAGAAGCGCTAGGTGGAGAACTGTTTGGTATTTTTCCGTAGCACTTTTCACCGTAATTGTCCTAAATTGGTCTCTCCATCCTTAAGCATACGAGAGTTTTCACAGACGAAAGCAGGCTGAGGCCCAGTAAACTTGGCATTTCCAATAGTTGGTCCTAGAGACTACAAAGAAAGTGTTCTTTTAAGTAGTGTTCCACTGTGGTTTCACCATGATTTTCAGAACCCGAGCAGGTTTCTCGCATTAGCATAAGAATCCTGCCTGGTAGTTGAGATTTCTGGGTGGGGTGTAAGTGCGGGGCTTCTGTCAGCCCTGCCTTTGATTTGTTTACCTCCAGAGTTGGTAAGTGCATATTTGCCTGAGGTGGGAAAAGTGTGGATCGTGCTTCAGATTTCATCCTGACCCTTCTGAAATCACCAGTATGCTGGTAAGTATTGGACATTTCCATAGCGTTTTGCACCGTAATAGTCATGAGGTCGGTCTCTGCATCCTGAAGCCTATGATGCTTTTCACAGAGAACCCTCTGTTGAGGCCCAGGGAACTTGGTGTTTCCCAAACCTGGCACCGGAGCCTTGGAAGATGGGATTGTTTTCAGCATTATTTCACCATCCTTTCACCACCGTTTCAAGAACGGGAGCCCTTTACATCCGTTAGCATAAGAATCCTTCTTTGGAGATGAGATATTTTTCTGGGGTGGCAAGTGCAGGGCCTCTGTCAGTCCTGGGTTTGTTGGACTAGCGCCAGACATGAGAAGTGCGCCTTTGTGGGACAGGTGAATAGTGCGGATCCTGTTTCAGTCTAAAGACTGAAACAGGATCCGCACTTTTCACCGTTCCTTTCAGAATCGTTTGATTCATCAGCTAGGAACGGCGATTCCTTCTCCAGACCAATCGAAGGCTAGGCCAGAGTAACTGGATCTTTCCAAGAGGTGTGTGGCACAACTTTTGAAAGAACCGCTAGGTGGAGAACTATTTGGTATTTTTCCGTAGCACTTTTCACCGTAATTGTCCTAATGTTGGTCTCTGCCTCCTGAAGCATACAAGAGTTTTCACAGACGAAAGCAGGCTGAGGCCCAGGAAACGTGGCATTTCCAGTAGGTGGTCCTAGAGACTACAAGGAAAGTGTTCTTTTAAGTATTATTCCACTGTGGTTTCACCATGATTTTCAGAACTCGAGCAGGTTTCTGGCATTAGCATAAGAATCCTGCCCGGTAGTTGAGATTTCTGGGTGGGGTGTAAGTGCGGGGCTTCTGTCATCCCTGCCTTTGATTTCTTTACCTCCAGAGTTGGTAAGTGCATATTTGCCTGAGGTGGGAAAAGTGTAGATCGTGCTTCAGATTTCATCCTGACCCTCTTGAATTCACCAGTATGCCGGCAATTATTTGCCATTTCCATAGCGTTTTGCACCGTAATAGTCATGAGGTCCGTCTCTGCAACCTGAAGCCTATGACGCTTTTAGCAGAGAACCCTCTG
Organism: Lemur catta; assembly: GCF_020740605.2. NCBI lineage: Eukaryota > Metazoa > Chordata > Mammalia > Primates > Lemuridae > Lemur > Lemur catta. Next base: position 28,179,307 of record NC_059137.1, read on the forward strand.
CTGAGGCCCAGGGAACCTGGTATTTCCCATACCTGGCACCGCAGCCTTGGAAGAGAGGATTGTTTTCAGTATTATTTCACCATCGTGTCACCGCCGTTTCAAGAACGGGAGCCCTTTTCAACCATTAACGTAAGAATCCTTCCTTGGAGATGAGATATTTTTCTCGGGTGGCAAGTGCAGGGCCTCTGTCAATCCTGGGTTTGTTGGAGTAGCGCCAGACATGAGAAGTGCGCCTTTGTGGGACAGGTGAATAGTGCGGATCCTGTTTCAGTCTAAAGACTGAAACAGGATCCGCACTTTTCACCGTTCCTTTCAGAATCATTTGATTCATCAGCTAGGAACGGCGATTCCTTCTCCAGACCAATCGAAGGCTAGGCCAATGTAACTCGATCTTTCCAAGAGGTGTGTGGCACAACTTTTGAAAGAAGCGCTAGGTGGAGAACTGTTTGGTATTTTTCCGTAGCACTTTTCACCGTAATTGTCCTAAATTGGTCTCTCCATCCTTAAGCATACGAGAGTTTTCACAGACGAAAGCAGGCTGAGGCCCAGTAAACTTGGCATTTCCAATAGTTGGTCCTAGAGACTACAAAGAAAGTGTTCTTTTAAGTAGTGTTCCACTGTGGTTTCACCATGATTTTCAGAACCCGAGCAGGTTTCTCGCATTAGCATAAGAATCCTGCCTGGTAGTTGAGATTTCTGGGTGGGGTGTAAGTGCGGGGCTTCTGTCAGCCCTGCCTTTGATTTGTTTACCTCCAGAGTTGGTAAGTGCATATTTGCCTGAGGTGGGAAAAGTGTGGATCGTGCTTCAGATTTCATCCTGACCCTTCTGAAATCACCAGTATGCTGGTAAGTATTGGACATTTCCATAGCGTTTTGCACCGTAATAGTCATGAGGTCGGTCTCTGCATCCTGAAGCCTATGATGCTTTTCACAGAGAACCCTCTGTTGAGGCCCAGGGAACTTGGTGTTTCCCAAACCTGGCACCGGAGCCTTGGAAGATGGGATTGTTTTCAGCATTATTTCACCATCCTTTCACCACCGTTTCAAGAACGGGAGCCCTTTACATCCGTTAGCATAAGAATCCTTCTTTGGAGATGAGATATTTTTCTGGGGTGGCAAGTGCAGGGCCTCTGTCAGTCCTGGGTTTGTTGGACTAGCGCCAGACATGAGAAGTGCGCCTTTGTGGGACAGGTGAATAGTGCGGATCCTGTTTCAGTCTAAAGACTGAAACAGGATCCGCACTTTTCACCGTTCCTTTCAGAATCGTTTGATTCATCAGCTAGGAACGGCGATTCCTTCTCCAGACCAATCGAAGGCTAGGCCAGAGTAACTGGATCTTTCCAAGAGGTGTGTGGCACAACTTTTGAAAGAACCGCTAGGTGGAGAACTATTTGGTATTTTTCCGTAGCACTTTTCACCGTAATTGTCCTAATGTTGGTCTCTGCCTCCTGAAGCATACAAGAGTTTTCACAGACGAAAGCAGGCTGAGGCCCAGGAAACGTGGCATTTCCAGTAGGTGGTCCTAGAGACTACAAGGAAAGTGTTCTTTTAAGTATTATTCCACTGTGGTTTCACCATGATTTTCAGAACTCGAGCAGGTTTCTGGCATTAGCATAAGAATCCTGCCCGGTAGTTGAGATTTCTGGGTGGGGTGTAAGTGCGGGGCTTCTGTCATCCCTGCCTTTGATTTCTTTACCTCCAGAGTTGGTAAGTGCATATTTGCCTGAGGTGGGAAAAGTGTAGATCGTGCTTCAGATTTCATCCTGACCCTCTTGAATTCACCAGTATGCCGGCAATTATTTGCCATTTCCATAGCGTTTTGCACCGTAATAGTCATGAGGTCCGTCTCTGCAACCTGAAGCCTATGACGCTTTTAGCAGAGAACCCTCTGCTGAGGCCCAGGGAACCTGGTATTTCCCATACCTGGCACCGCAGCCCTGGAAGAGAGGATTGTTTTCAGTATTATTTCACCATCGTGTCACCGCCGTTTCAAGAACGGGAGCCCTTTTCAACCATTAACGTAAGAATCCTTCTTTGGAGATGAGATATTTTTCTCGGGTGGCAAGTGCAGGGCCTCTGTCAATCCTGGGTTTGTTGGAGTAGCGCCAGACATGAGAAGTGCGCCTTTGTGGGACAGGTGAATAGTGCGGATCCTGTTTCAGTCTAAAGACTGAAACAGGATCCGCACTTTTCACCGTTCCTTTCAGAATCATTTGATTCATCAGCTAGGAACGGCGATTCCTTCTCCAGACCAATCGAAGGCTAGGCCAATGTAACTCGATCTTTCCAAGAGGTGTGTGGCACAACTTTTGAAAGAAGCGCTAGGTGGAGAACTGTTTGGTATTTTTCCGTAGCACTTTTCACCGTAATTGTCCTAAATTGGTCTCTCCATCCTTAAGCATACGAGAGTTTTCACAGACGAAAGCAGGCTGAGGCCCAGTAAACTTGGCATTTCCAATAGTTGGTCCTAGAGACTACAAAGAAAGTGTTCTTTTAAGTAGTGTTCCACTGTGGTTTCACCATGATTTTCAGAACCCGAGCAGGTTTCTCGCATTAGCATAAGAATCCTGCCTGGTAGTTGAGATTTCTGGGTGGGGTGTAAGTGCGGGGCTTCTGTCAGCCCTGCCTTTGATTTGTTTACCTCCAGAGTTGGTAAGTGCATATTTGCCTGAGGTGGGAAAAGTGTGGATCGTGCTTCAGATTTCATCCTGACCCTTCTGAAATCACCAGTATGCTGGTAAGTATTGGACATTTCCATAGCGTTTTGCACCGTAATAGTCATGAGGTCGGTCTCTGCATCCTGAAGCCTATGATGCTTTTCACAGAGAACCCTCTGTTGAGGCCCAGGGAACTTGGTGTTTCCCAAACCTGGCACCGGAGCCTTGGAAGATGGGATTGTTTTCAGCATTATTTCACCATCCTTTCACCACCGTTTCAAGAACGGGAGCCCTTTACATCCGTTAGCATAAGAATCCTTCTTTGGAGATGAGATATTTTTCTGGGGTGGCAAGTGCAGGGCCTCTGTCAGTCCTGGGTTTGTTGGACTAGCGCCAGACATGAGAAGTGCGCCTTTGTGGGACAGGTGAATAGTGCGGATCCTGTTTCAGTCTAAAGACTGAAACAGGATCCGCACTTTTCACCGTTCCTTTCAGAATCGTTTGATTCATCAGCTAGGAACGGCGATTCCTTCTCCAGACCAATCGAAGGCTAGGCCAGAGTAACTGGATCTTTCCAAGAGGTGTGTGGCACAACTTTTGAAAGAACCGCTAGGTGGAGAACTATTTGGTATTTTTCCGTAGCACTTTTCACCGTAATTGTCCTAATGTTGGTCTCTGCCTCCTGAAGCATACAAGAGTTTTCACAGACGAAAGCAGGCTGAGGCCCAGGAAACGTGGCATTTCCAGTAGGTGGTCCTAGAGACTACAAGGAAAGTGTTCTTTTAAGTATTATTCCACTGTGGTTTCACCATGATTTTCAGAACTCGAGCAGGTTTCTGGCATTAGCATAAGAATCCTGCCCGGTAGTTGAGATTTCTGGGTGGGGTGTAAGTGCGGGGCTTCTGTCATCCCTGCCTTTGATTTCTTTACCTCCAGAGTTGGTAAGTGCATATTTGCCTGAGGTGGGAAAAGTGTAGATCGTGCTTCAGATTTCATCCTGACCCTCTTGAATTCACCAGTATGCCGGCAATTATTTGCCATTTCCATAGCGTTTTGCACCGTAATAGTCATGAGGTCCGTCTCTGCAACCTGAAGCCTATGACGCTTTTAGCAGAGAACCCTCTGCTGAGGCCCAGGGAACCTGGTATTTCCCATACCTGGCACCGCAGCCTTGGAAGAGAGGATTGTTTTCAGTATTATTTCACCATCGTGTCACCGCCGTTTCAAGAACGGGAGCCCTTTTCAACCATTAACGTAAGAATCCTTCCTTGGAGATGAGATATTTTTCTCGGGTGTCAAGTGCAGGGCCTCTGTCAATCCTGGGTTTGTTGGAGTAGCGCCAGACATGAGAAGTGCGCCTTTGTGGGACAGGTGAATAGTGCGGATCCTGTTTCAGTCTAAAGACTGAAACAGGATCCGCACTTTTCACCGTTCCTTTCAGAATCATTTGATTCATCAGCTAGGAACGGCGATTCCTTCTCCAGACCAATCGAAGGCTAGGCCAATGTAACTCGATCTTTCCAAGAGGTGTGTGGCACAACTTTTGAAAGAAGCGCTAGGTGGAGAACTGTTTGGTATTTTTCCGTAGCACTTTTCACCGTAATTGTCCTAAATTGGTCTCTCCATCCTTAAGCATACGAGAGTTTTCACAGACGAAAGCAGGCTGAGGCCCAGTAAACTTGGCATTTCCAATAGTTGGTCCTAGAGACTACAAAGAAAGTGTTCTTTTAAGTAGTGTTCCACTGTGGTTTCACCATGATTTTCAGAACCCGAGCAGGTTTCTCGCATTAGCATAAGAATCCTGCCTGGTAGTTGAGATTTCTGGGTGGGGTGTAAGTGCGGGGCTTCTGTCAGCCCTGCCTTTGATTTGTTTACCTCCAGAGTTGGTAAGTGCATATTTGCCTGAGGTGGGAAAAGTGTGGATCGTGCTTCAGATTTCATCCTGACCCTTCTGAAATCACCAGTATGCTGGTAAGTATTGGACATTTCCATAGCGTTTTGCACCGTAATAGTCATGAGGTCGGTCTCTGCATCCTGAAGCCTATGATGCTTTTCACAGAGAACCCTCTGTTGAGGCCCAGGGAACTTGGTGTTTCCCAAACCTGGCACCGGAGCCTTGGAAGATAGGATTGTTTTCAGCATTATTTCACCATCCTTTCACCACCGTTTCAAGAACGGGAGCCCTTTACATCCGTTAGCATAAGAATCCTTCTTTGGAGATGAGATATTTTTCTGGGGTGGCAAGTGCAGGGCCTCTGTCAGTCCTGGGTTTGTTGGACTAGCGCCAGACATGAGAAGTGCGCCTTTGTGGGACAGGTGAATAGTGCGGATCCTGTTTCAGTCTAAAGACTGAAACAGGATCCGCACTTTTCACCGTTCCTTTCAGAATCGTTTGATTCATCAGCTAGGAACGGCGATTCCTTCTCCAGACCAATCGAAGGCTAGGCCAGAGTAACTGGATCTTTCCAAGAGGTGTGTGGCACAACTTTTGAAAGAACCGCTAGGTGGAGAACTATTTGGTATTTTTCCGTAGCACTTTTCACCGTAATTGTCCTAATGTTGGTCTCTGCCTCCTGAAGCATACAAGAGTTTTCACAGACGAAAGCAGGCTGAGGCCCAGGAAACGTGGCATTTCCAGTAGGTGGTCCTAGAGACTACAAGGAAAGTGTTCTTTTAAGTATTATTCCACTGTGGTTTCACCATGATTTTCAGAACTCGAGCAGGTTTCTGGCATTAGCATAAGAATCCTGCCCGGTAGTTGAGATTTCTGGGTGGGGTGTAAGTGCGGGGCTTCTGTCATCCCTGCCTTTGATTTCTTTACCTCCAGAGTTGGTAAGTGCATATTTGCCTGAGGTGGGAAAAGTGTAGATCGTGCTTCAGATTTCATCCTGACCCTCTTGAATTCACCAGTATGCCGGCAATTATTTGCCATTTCCATAGCGTTTTGCACCGTAATAGTCATGAGGTCCGTCTCTGCAACCTGAAGCCTATGACGCTTTTAGCAGAGAACCCTCTGCTGAGGCCCAGGGAACCTGGTATTTCCCATACCTGGCACCGCAGCCTTGGAAGAGAGGATTGTTTTCAGTATTATTTCACCATCGTGTCACCACCGTTTCAAGAACGGGAGCCCTTTTCAACCATTAACGTAAGAATCCTTCTTTGGAGATGAGATATTTTTCTCGGGTGGCAAGTGCAGGGCCTCTGTCAATCCTGGGTTTGTTGGAGTAGCGCCAGACATGAGAAGTGCGCCTTTGTGGGACAGGTGAATAGTGCGGATCCTGTTTCAGTCTAAAGACTGAAACAGGATCCGCACTTTTCACCGTTCCTTTCAGAATCATTTGATTCATCAGCTAGGAACGGCGATTCCTTCTCCAGACCAATCGAAGGCTAGGCCAATGTAACTCGATCTTTCCAAGAGGTGTGTGGCACAACTTTTGAAAGAAGCGCTAGGTGGAGAACTGTTTGGTATTTTTCCGTAGCACTTTTCACCGTAATTGTCCTAAATTGGTCTCTCCATCCTTAAGCATACGAGAGTTTTCACAGACGAAAGCAGGCTGAGGCCCAGTAAACTTGGCATTTCCAATAGTTGGTCCTAGAGACTACAAAGAAAGTGTTCTTTTAAGTAGTGTTCCACTGTGGTTTCACCATGATTTTCAGAACCCGAGCAGGTTTCTCGCATTAGCATAAGAATCCTGCCTGGTAGTTGAGATTTCTGGGTGGGGTGTAAGTGCGGGGCTTCTGTCAGCCCTGCCTTTGATTTGTTTACCTCCAGAGTTGGTAAGTGCATATTTGCCTGAGGTGGGAAAAGTGTGGATCGTGCTTCAGATTTCATCCTGACCCTTCTGAAATCACCAGTATGCTGGTAAGTATTGGACATTTCCATAGCGTTTTGCACCGTAATAGTCATGAGGTCGGTCTCTGCATCCTGAAGCCTATGATGCTTTTCACAGAGAACCCTCTGTTGAGGCCCAGGGAACTTGGTGTTTCCCAAACCTGGCACCGGAGCCTTGGAAGATAGGATTGTTTTCAGCATTATTTCACCATCCTTTCACCACCGTTTCAAGAACGGGAGCCCTTTACATCCGTTAGCATAAGAATCCTTCTTTGGAGATGAGATATTTTTCTGGGGTGGCAAGTGCAGGGCCTCTGTCAGTCCTGGGTTTGTTGGACTAGCGCCAGACATGAGAAGTGCGCCTTTGTGGGACAGGTGAATAGTGCGGATCCTGTTTCAGTCTAAAGACTGAAACAGGATCCGCACTTTTCACCGTTCCTTTCAGAATCGTTTGATTCATCAGCTAGGAACGGCGATTCCTTCTCCAGACCAATCGAAGGCTAGGCCAGAGTAACTGGATCTTTCCAAGAGGTGTGTGGCACAACTTTTGAAAGAACCGCTAGGTGGAGAACTATTTGGTATTTTTCCGTAGCACTTTTCACCGTAATTGTCCTAATGTTGGTCTCTGCCTCCTGAAGCATACAAGAGTTTTCACAGACGAAAGCAGGCTGAGGCCCAGGAAACGTGGCATTTCCAGTAGGTGGTCCTAGAGACTACAAGGAAAGTGTTCTTTTAAGTATTATTCCACTGTGGTTTCACCATGATTTTCAGAACTCGAGCAGGTTTCTGGCATTAGCATAAGAATCCTGCCCGGTAGTTGAGATTTCTGGGTGGGGTGTAAGTGCGGGGCTTCTGTCATCCCTGCCTTTGATTTCTTTACCTCCAGAGTTGGTAAGTGCATATTTGCCTGAGGTGGGAAAAGTGTAGATCGTGCTTCAGATTTCATCCTGACCCTCTTGAATTCACCAGTATGCCGGCAATTATTTGCCATTTCCATAGCGTTTTGCACCGTAATAGTCATGAGGTCCGTCTCTGCAACCTGAAGCCTATGACGCTTTTAGCAGAGAACCCTCTGCTGAGGCCCAGGGAACCTGGTATTTCCCATACCTGGCACCGCAGCCTTGGAAGAGAGGATTGTTTTCAGTATTATTTCACCATCGTGTCACCACCGTTTCAAGAACGGGAGCCCTTTTCAACCATTAACGTAAGAATCCTTCCTTGGAGATGAGATATTTTTCTCGGGTGGCAAGTGCAGGGCCTCTGTCAATCCTGGGTTTGTTGGAGTAGCGCCAGACATGAGAAGTGCGCCTTTGTGGGACAGGTGAATAGTGCGGATCCTGTTTCAGTCTAAAGACTGAAACAGGATCCGCACTTTTCACCGTTCCTTTCAGAATCATTTGATTCATCAGCTAGGAACGGTGATTCCTTCTCCAGACCAATCGAAGGCTAGGCCAATGTAACTCGATGTTTCTAAGAGGTGTGTGGCACAACTTTTGAAAGAACCGCTAGGTGGAGCACTATTTGGTATTTTTCCGTAGCACTTTTCACCCTAATTGTCCTAAATTGGTCTCTCCATCCTTAAGCATAGGAGAGTTTTCACAGACGAAAGCAGGCTGAGGCCCAGTAAACTTGGCATTTCCAATAGTTGGTCCTAGAGACTACAAAGAAAGTGTTCTTTTAAGTAGTGTTCCACTGTGGTTTCACCATGATTTTCAGAACCCGAGCAGGTTTCTCGCATTAGCATAAGAATCCTGCCTGGTAGTTGAGATTTCTGGGTGGGGTGTAAGTGCGGGGCTTCTGTCAGCCCTGCCTTTGATTTGTTTACCTCCAGAGTTGGTAAGTGCATATTTGCCTGAGGTGGGAAAAGTGTGGATCGTGCTTCAGATTTCATCCTGACCCTTCTGAAATCACCAGTATGCTGGTAAGTATTGGACATTTCCATAGCGTTTTGCACCGTAATAGTCATGAGGTCGGTCTCTGCATCCTGAAGCCTATGATGCTTTTCACAGAGAACCCTCTGTTGAGGCCCAGGGAACTTGGTGTTTCCCAAACCTGGCACCGGAGCCTTGGAAGATAGGATTGTTTTCAGCATTATTTCACCATCCTTTCACCACCGTTTCAAGAACGGGAGCCCTTTACATCCGTTAGCATAAGAATCCTTCTTTGGAGATGAGATATTTTTCTGGGGTGGCAAGTGCAGGGCCTCTGTCAGTCCTGGGTTTGTTGGACTAGCGCCAGACATGAGAAGTGCGCCTTTGTGGGACAGGTGAATAGTGCGGATCCTGTTTCAGTCTAAAGACTGAAACAGGATCCGCACTTTTCACCGTTCCTTTCAGAATCATTTGATTCATCAGCTAGGAACGGTGATTCCTTCTCCAGACCAATCGAAGGCTAGGCCAATGTAACTCGATCTTTCCAAGAGGTGTGTGGCACAACTTTTGAAAGAAGCGCTAGGTGGAGAACTGTTTGGTATTTTTCCGTAGCACTTTTCACCGTAATTGTCCTAAATTGGTCTCTCCATCCTTAAGCATACGAGAGTTTTCACAGACGAAAGCAGGCTGAGGCCCAGTAAACTTGGCATTTCCAATAGTTGGTCCTAGAGACTACAAAGAAAGTGTTCTTTTAAGTAGTGTTCCACTGTGGTTTCACCATGATTTTCAGAACCCGAGCAGGTTTCTCGCATTAGCATAAGAATCCTGCCTGGTAGTTGAGATTTCTGGGTGGGGTGTAAGTGCGGGGCTTCTGTCAGCCCTGCCTTTGATTTGTTTACCTCCAGAGTTGGTAAGTGCATATTTGCCTGAGGTGGGAAAAGTGTGGATCGTGCTTCAGATTTCATCCTGACCCTTCTGAAATCACCAGTATGCTGGTAAGTATTGGACATTTCCATAGCGTTTTGCACCGTAATAGTCATGAGGTCGGTCTCTGCATCCTGAAGCCTATGATGCTTTTCACAGAGAACCCTCTGTTGAGGCCCAGGGAACTTGGTGTTTCCCAAACCTGGCACCGGAGCCTTGGAAGATAGGATTGTTTTCAGCATTATTTCACCATCCTTTCACCACCGTTTCAAGAACGGGAGCCCTTTACATCCGTTAGCATAAGAATCCTTCTTTGGAGATGAGATATTTTTCTGGGGTGGCAAGTGCAGGGCCTCTGTCAGTCCTGGGTTTGTTGGACTTGCGCCAGACATGAGAAGTGCGCCTTTGTGGGACAGGTGAATAGTGCGGATCCTGTTTCAGTCTAAAGACTGAAACAGGATCCGCACTTTTCACCGTTCCTTTCAGAATCATTTGATTCATCAGCTAGGAACGGCGATTCCTTCTCCAGACCAATCGAAGGCTAGGCCAGAGTAACTGGATCTTTCCAAGAGGTGTGTGGCACAACTTTTGAAAGAACCGCTAGGTGGAGAACTATTTGGTATTTTTCCGTAGCACTTTTCACCGTAATTGTCCTAATGTTGGTCTCTGCCTCCTGAAGCATACAAGAGTTTTCACAGACGAAAGCAGGCTGAGGCCCAGGAAACGTGGCATTTCCAGTAGGTGGTCCTAGAGACTACAAGGAAAGTGTTCTTTTAAGTATTATTCCACTGTGGTTTCACCATGATTTTCAAAACTCGAGCAGGTTTCTGGCATTAGCATAAGAATCCTGCCCGGTAGTTGAGATTTCTGGGTGGGGTGTAAGTGCGGGGCTTCTGTCATCCCTGCCTTTGATTTCTTTACCTCCAGAGTTGGTAAGTGCATATTTGCCTGAGGTGGGAAAAGTGTAGATCGTGCTTCAGATTTCATCCTGACCCTCTTGAATTCACCAGTATGCCGGCAATTATTTGCCATTTCCATAGCGTTTTGCACCGTAATAGTCATGAGGTCCGTCTCTGCAACCTGAAGCCTATGACGCTTTTAGCAGAGAACCCTCTGCTGAGGCCCAGGGAACCTGGTATTTCCCATACCTGGCACCGCAGCCTTGGAAGAGAGGATTGTTTTCAGTATTATTTCACCATCGTGTCACCACCGTTTCAAGAACGGGAGCCCTTTTCAACCATTAACGTAAGAATCCTTCCTTGGAGATGAGATATTTTTCTCGGGTGTCAAGTGCAGGGCCTCTGTCAATCCTGGGTTTGTTGGAGTAGCGCCAGACATGAGAAGTGCGCCTTTGTGGGACAGGTGAATAGTGCGGATCCTGTTTCAGTCTAAAGACTGAAACAGGATCCGCACTTTTCACCGTTCCTTTCAGAATCATTTGATTCATCAGCTAGGAACGGTGATTCCTTCTCCAGACCAATCGAAGGCTAGGCCAATGTAACTCGATCTTTCCAAGAGGTGTGTGGCACAACTTTTGAAAGAAGCGCTAGGTGGAGAATTGTTTGGTATTTTTCCGTAGCACTTTTCACCGTAATTGTCCTAAATTGGTCTCTCCATCCTTAAGCATACGAGAGTTTTCACAGACGAAAGCAGGCTGAGGCCCAGGAAACGTGGCATTTCCAGTAGGTGGTCCTAGAGACTACAAGGAAAGTGTTCTTTTAAGTATTATTCCACTGTGGTTTCACCATGATTTTCAGAACTCGAGCAGGTTTCTGGCATTAGCATAAGAATCCTGCCCGGTAGTTGAGATTTCTGGGTGGGGTGTAAGTGCGGGGCTTCTGTCATCCCTGCCTTTGATTTCTTTACCTCCAGAGTTGGTAAGTGCATATTTGCCTGAGGTGGGAAAAGTGTAGATCGTGCTTCAGATTTCATCCTGACCCTCTTGAATTCACCAGTATGCCGGCAATTATTTGCCATTTCCATAGCGTTTTGCACCGTAATAGTCATGAGGTCCGTCTCTGCAACCTGAAGCCTATGACGCTTTTAGCAGAGAACCCTCTGCTGAGGCCCAGGGAACCTGGTATTTCCCATACCTGGCACCGCAGCCTTGGAAGAGAGGATTGTTTTCAGTATTATTTCACCATCGTGTCACCACCGTTTCAAGAACGGGAGCCCTTTTCAACCATTAACGTAAGAATCCTTCCTTGGAGATGAGATATTTTTCTCGGGTGGCAAGTGCAGGGCCTCTGTCAATCCTGGGTTTGTTGGAGTAGCGCCAGACATGAGAAGTGCGCCTTTGTGGGACAGGTGAATAGTGCGGATCCTGTTTCAGTCTAAAGACTGAAACAGGATCCGCACTTTTCACCGTTCCTTTCAGAATCATTTGATTCATCAGCTAGGAACGGTGATTCCTTCTCCAGACCAATCGAAGGCTAGGCCAATGTAACTCGATCTTTCCAAGAGGTGTGTGGCACAACTTTTGAAAGAAGCGCTAGGTGGAGAACTGTTTGGTATTTTTCCGTAGCACTTTTCACCGTAATTGTCCTAAATTGGTCTCTCCATCCTTAAGCATACGAGAGTTTTCACAGACGAAAGCAGGCTGAGGCCCAGTAAACTTGGTATTTCCAATAGTTGGTCCTAGAGACTACAAAGAAAGTGTTCTTTTAAGTAGTGTTCCACTGTGGTTTCACCATGATTTTCAGAACCCGAGCAGGTTTCTCGCATTAGCATAAGAATCCTGCCTGGTAGTTGAGATTTCTGGGTGGGGTGTAAGTGCGGGGCTTCTGTCAGCCCTGCCTTTGATTTGTTTACCTCCAGAGTTGGTAAGTGCATATTTGCCTGAGGTGGGAAAAGTGTGGATCGTGCTTCAGATTTCATCCTGACCCTTCTGAAATCACCAGTATGCTGGTAAGTATTGGACATTTCCATAGCGTTTTGCACCGTAATAGTCATGAGGTCGGTCTCTGCATCCTGAAGCCTATGATGCTTTTCACAGAGAACCCTCTGTTGAGGCCCAGGGAACTTGGTGTTTCCCAAACCTGGCACCGGAGCCTTGGAAGATAGGATTGTTTTCAGCATTATTTCACCATCCTTTCACCACCGTTTCAAGAACGGGAGCCCTTTACATCCGTTAGCATAAGAATCCTTCTTTGGAGATGAGATATTTTTCTGGGGTGGCAAGTGCAGGGCCTCTGTCAGTCCTGGGTTTGTTGGACTAGCGCCAGACATGAGAAGTGCGCCTTTGTGGGACAGGTGAATAGTGCGGATCCTGTTTCAGTCTAAAGACTGAAACAGGATCCGCACTTTTCACCGTTCCTTTCAGAATCGTTTGATTCATCAGCTAGGAACGGCGATTCCTTCTCCAGACCAATCGAAGGCTAGGCCAGAGTAACTGGATCTTTCCAAGAGGTGTGTGGCACAACTTTTGAAAGAACCGCTAGGTGGAGAACTATTTGGTATTTTTCCGTAGCACTTTTCACCGTAATTGTCCTAATGTTGGTCTCTGCCTCCTGAAGCATACAAGAGTTTTCACAGACGAAAGCAGGCTGAGGCCCAGGAAACGTGGCATTTCCAGTAGGTGGTCCTAGAGACTACAAGGAAAGTGTTCTTTTAAGTATTATTCCACTGTGGTTTCACCATGATTTTCAGAACTCGAGCAGGTTTCTGGCATTAGCATAAGAATCCTGCCCGGTAGTTGAGATTTCTGGGTGGGGTGTAAGTGCGGGGCTTCTGTCATCCCTGCCTTTGATTTCTTTACCTCCAGAGTTGGTAAGTGCATATTTGCCTGAGGTGGGAAAAGTGTAGATCGTGCTTCAGATTTCATCCTGACCCTCTTGAATTCACCAGTATGCCGGCAATTATTTGCCATTTCCATAGCGTTTTGCACCGTAATAGTCATGAGGTCCGTCTCTGCAACCTGAAGCCTATGACGCTTTTAGCAGAGAACCCTCTGCTGAGGCCCAGGGAACCTGGTATTTCCCATACCTGGCACCGCAGCCTTGGAAGAGAGGATTGTTTTCAGTATTATTTCACCATCGTGTCACCGCCGTTTCAAGAACGGGAGCCCTTTTCAACCATTAACGTAAGAATCCTTCTTTGGAGATGAGATATTTTTCTCGGGTGGCAAGTGCAGGGCCTCTGTCAATCCTGGGTTTGTTGGAGTAGCGCCAGACATGAGAAGTGCGCCTTTGTGGGACAGGTGAATAGTGCGGATCCTGTTTCAGTCTAAAGACTGAAACAGGATCCGCACTTTTCACCGTTCCTTTCAGAATCATTTGATTCATCAGCTAGGAACGGCGATTCCTTCTCCAGACCAATCGAAGGCTAGGCCAATGTAACTCGATCTTTCCAAGAGGTGTGTGGCACAACTTTTGAAAGAAGCGCTAGGTGGAGAACTGTTTGGTATTTTTCCGTAGCACTTTTCACCGTAATTGTCCTAAATTGGTCTCTCCATCCTTAAGCATACGAGAGTTTTCACAGACGAAAGCAGGCTGAGGCCCAGTAAACTTGGCATTTCCAATAGTTGGTCCTAGAGACTACAAAGAAAGTGTTCTTTTAAGTAGTGTTCCACTGTGGTTTCACCATGATTTTCAGAACCCGAGCAGGTTTCTCGCATTAGCATAAGAATCCTGCCTGGTAGTTGAGATTTCTGGGTGGGGTGTAAGTGCGGGGCTTCTGTCAGCCCTGCCTTTGATTTGTTTACCTCCAGAGTTGGTAAGTGCATATTTGCCTGAGGTGGGAAAAGTGTGGATCGTGCTTCAGATTTCATCCTGACCCTTCTGAAATCACCAGTATGCTGGTAAGTATTGGACATTTCCATAGCGTTTTGCACCGTAATAGTCATGAGGTCGGTCTCTGCATCCTGAAGCCTATGATGCTTTTCACAGAGAACCCTCTGTTGAGGCCCAGGGAACTTGGTGTTTCCCAAACCTGGCACCGGAGCCTTGGAAGATGGGATTGTTTTCAGCATTATTTCACCATCCTTTCACCACCGTTTCAAGAACGGGAGCCCTTTACATCCGTTAGCATAAGAATCCTTCTTTGGAGATGAGATATTTTTCTGGGGTGGCAAGTGCAGGGCCTCTGTCAGTCCTGGGTTTGTTGGACTAGCGCCAGACATGAGAAGTGCGCCTTTGTGGGACAGGTGAATAGTGCGGATCCTGTTTCAGTCTAAAGACTGAAACAGGATCCGCACTTTTCACCGTTCCTTTCAGAATCGTTTGATTCATCAGCTAGGAACGGCGATTCCTTCTCCAGACCAATCGAAGGCTAGGCCAGAGTAACTGGATCTTTCCAAGAGGTGTGTGGCACAACTTTTGAAAGAACCGCTAGGTGGAGAACTATTTGGTATTTTTCCGTAGCACTTTTCACCGTAATTGTCCTAATGTTGGTCTCTGCCTCCTGAAGCATACAAGAGTTTTCACAGACGAAAGCAGGCTGAGGCCCAGGAAACGTGGCATTTCCAGTAGGTGGTCCTAGAGACTACAAGGAAAGTGTTCTTTTAAGTATTATTCCACTGTGGTTTCACCATGATTTTCAGAACTCGAGCAGGTTTCTGGCATTAGCATAAGAATCCTGCCCGGTAGTTGAGATTTCTGGGTGGGGTGTAAGTGCGGGGCTTCTGTCATCCCTGCCTTTGATTTCTTTACCTCCAGAGTTGGTAAGTGCATATTTGCCTGAGGTGGGAAAAGTGTAGATCGTGCTTCAGATTTCATCCTGACCCTCTTGAATTCACCAGTATGCCGGCAATTATTTGCCATTTCCATAGCGTTTTGCACCGTAATAGTCATGAGGTCCGTCTCTGCAACCTGAAGCCTATGACGCTTTTAGCAGAGAACCCTCTGCTGAGGCCCAGGGAACCTGGTATTTCCCATACCTGGCACCGCAGCCCTGGAAGAGAGGATTGTTTTCAGTATTATTTCACCATCGTGTCACCGCCGTTTCAAGAACGGGAGCCCTTTTCAACCATTAACGTAAGAATCCTTCTTTGGAGATGAGATATTTTTCTCGGGTGGCAAGTGCAGGGCCTCTGTCAATCCTGGGTTTGTTGGAGTAGCGCCAGACATGAGAAGTGCGCCTTTGTGGGACAGGTGAATAGTGCGGATCCTGTTTCAGTCTAAAGACTGAAACAGGATCCGCACTTTTCACCGTTCCTTTCAGAATCATTTGATTCATCAGCTAGGAACGGCGATTCCTTCTCCAGACCAATCGAAGGCTAGGCCAATGTAACTCGATCTTTCCAAGAGGTGTGTGGCACAACTTTTGAAAGAAGCGCTAGGTGGAGAACTGTTTGGTATTTTTCCGTAGCACTTTTCACCGTAATTGTCCTAAATTGGTCTCTCCATCCTTAAGCATACGAGAGTTTTCACAGACGAAAGCAGGCTGAGGCCCAGTAAACTTGGCATTTCCAATAGTTGGTCCTAGAGACTACAAAGAAAGTGTTCTTTTAAGTAGTGTTCCACTGTGGTTTCACCATGATTTTCAGAACCCGAGCAGGTTTCTCGCATTAGCATAAGAATCCTGCCTGGTAGTTGAGATTTCTGGGTGGGGTGTAAGTGCGGGGCTTCTGTCAGCCCTGCCTTTGATTTGTTTACCTCCAGAGTTGGTAAGTGCATATTTGCCTGAGGTGGGAAAAGTGTGGATCGTGCTTCAGATTTCATCCTGACCCTTCTGAAATCACCAGTATGCTGGTAAGTATTGGACATTTCCATAGCGTTTTGCACCGTAATAGTCATGAGGTCGGTCTCTGCATCCTGAAGCCTATGATGCTTTTCACAGAGAACCCTCTGTTGAGGCCCAGGGAACTTGGTGTTTCCCAAACCTGGCACCGGAGCCTTGGAAGATGGGATTGTTTTCAGCATTATTTCACCATCCTTTCACCACCGTTTCAAGAACGGGAGCCCTTTACATCCGTTAGCATAAGAATCCTTCTTTGGAGATGAGATATTTTTCTGGGGTGGCAAGTGCAGGGCCTCTGTCAGTCCTGGGTTTGTTGGACTAGCGCCAGACATGAGAAGTGCGCCTTTGTGGGACAGGTGAATAGTGCGGATCCTGTTTCAGTCTAAAGACTGAAACAGGATCCGCACTTTTCACCGTTCCTTTCAGAATCGTTTGATTCATCAGCTAGGAACGGCGATTCCTTCTCCAGACCAATCGAAGGCTAGGCCAGAGTAACTGGATCTTTCCAAGAGGTGTGTGGCACAACTTTTGAAAGAACCGCTAGGTGGAGAACTATTTGGTATTTTTCCGTAGCACTTTTCACCGTAATTGTCCTAATGTTGGTCTCTGCCTCCTGAAGCATACAAGAGTTTTCACAGACGAAAGCAGGCTGAGGCCCAGGAAACGTGGCATTTCCAGTAGGTGGTCCTAGAGACTACAAGGAAAGTGTTCTTTTAAGTATTATTCCACTGTGGTTTCACCATGATTTTCAGAACTCGAGCAGGTTTCTGGCATTAGCATAAGAATCCTGCCCGGTAGTTGAGATTTCTGGGTGGGGTGTAAGTGCGGGGCTTCTGTCATCCCTGCCTTTGATTTCTTTACCTCCAGAGTTGGTAAGTGCATATTTGCCTGAGGTGGGAAAAGTGTAGATCGTGCTTCAGATTTCATCCTGACCCTCTTGAATTCACCAGTATGCCGGCAATTATTTGCCATTTCCATAGCGTTTTGCACCGTAATAGTCATGAGGTCCGTCTCTGCAACCTGAAGCCTATGACGCTTTTAGCAGAGAACCCTCTGCTGAGGCCCAGGGAACCTGGTATTTCCCATACCTGGCACCGCAGCCTTGGAAGAGAGGATTGTTTTCAGTATTATTTCACCATCGTGTCACCGCCGTTTCAAGAACGGGAGCCCTTTTCAACCATTAACGTAAGAATCCTTCCTTGGAGATGAGATATTTTTCTCGGGTGTCAAGTGCAGGGCCTCTGTCAATCCTGGGTTTGTTGGAGTAGCGCCAGACATGAGAAGTGCGCCTTTGTGGGACAGGTGAATAGTGCGGATCCTGTTTCAGTCTAAAGACTGAAACAGGATCCGCACTTTTCACCGTTCCTTTCAGAATCATTTGATTCATCAGCTAGGAACGGCGATTCCTTCTCCAGACCAATCGAAGGCTAGGCCAATGTAACTCGATCTTTCCAAGAGGTGTGTGGCACAACTTTTGAAAGAAGCGCTAGGTGGAGAACTGTTTGGTATTTTTCCGTAGCACTTTTCACCGTAATTGTCCTAAATTGGTCTCTCCATCCTTAAGCATACGAGAGTTTTCACAGACGAAAGCAGGCTGAGGCCCAGTAAACTTGGCATTTCCAATAGTTGGTCCTAGAGACTACAAAGAAAGTGTTCTTTTAAGTAGTGTTCCACTGTGGTTTCACCATGATTTTCAGAACCCGAGCAGGTTTCTCGCATTAGCATAAGAATCCTGCCTGGTAGTTGAGATTTCTGGGTGGGGTGTAAGTGCGGGGCTTCTGTCAGCCCTGCCTTTGATTTGTTTACCTCCAGAGTTGGTAAGTGCATATTTGCCTGAGGTGGGAAAAGTGTGGATCGTGCTTCAGATTTCATCCTGACCCTTCTGAAATCACCAGTATGCTGGTAAGTATTGGACATTTCCATAGCGTTTTGCACCGTAATAGTCATGAGGTCGGTCTCTGCATCCTGAAGCCTATGATGCTTTTCACAGAGAACCCTCTGTTGAGGCCCAGGGAACTTGGTGTTTCCCAAACCTGGCACCGGAGCCTTGGAAGATAGGATTGTTTTCAGCATTATTTCACCATCCTTTCACCACCGTTTCAAGAACGGGAGC
Source organism: Lemur catta (assembly GCF_020740605.2). Taxonomy (NCBI): domain Eukaryota; kingdom Metazoa; phylum Chordata; class Mammalia; order Primates; family Lemuridae; genus Lemur; species Lemur catta. Next base: position 28,197,382 of record NC_059137.1, read on the forward strand.
CCTTTACATCCGTTAGCATAAGAATCCTTCTTTGGAGATGAGATATTTTTCTGGGGTGGCAAGTGCAGGGCCTCTGTCAGTCCTGGGTTTGTTGGACTAGCGCCAGACATGAGAAGTGCGCCTTTGTGGGACAGGTGAATAGTGCGGATCCTGTTTCAGTCTAAAGACTGAAACAGGATCCGCACTTTTCACCGTTCCTTTCAGAATCGTTTGATTCATCAGCTAGGAACGGCGATTCCTTCTCCAGACCAATCGAAGGCTAGGCCAGAGTAACTGGATCTTTCCAAGAGGTGTGTGGCACAACTTTTGAAAGAACCGCTAGGTGGAGAACTATTTGGTATTTTTCCGTAGCACTTTTCACCGTAATTGTCCTAATGTTGGTCTCTGCCTCCTGAAGCATACAAGAGTTTTCACAGACGAAAGCAGGCTGAGGCCCAGGAAACGTGGCATTTCCAGTAGGTGGTCCTAGAGACTACAAGGAAAGTGTTCTTTTAAGTATTATTCCACTGTGGTTTCACCATGATTTTCAGAACTCGAGCAGGTTTCTGGCATTAGCATAAGAATCCTGCCCGGTAGTTGAGATTTCTGGGTGGGGTGTAAGTGCGGGGCTTCTGTCATCCCTGCCTTTGATTTCTTTACCTCCAGAGTTGGTAAGTGCATATTTGCCTGAGGTGGGAAAAGTGTAGATCGTGCTTCAGATTTCATCCTGACCCTCTTGAATTCACCAGTATGCCGGCAATTATTTGCCATTTCCATAGCGTTTTGCACCGTAATAGTCATGAGGTCCGTCTCTGCAACCTGAAGCCTATGACGCTTTTAGCAGAGAACCCTCTGCTGAGGCCCAGGGAACCTGGTATTTCCCATACCTGGCACCGCAGCCTTGGAAGAGAGGATTGTTTTCAGTATTATTTCACCATCGTGTCACCACCGTTTCAAGAACGGGAGCCCTTTTCAACCATTAACGTAAGAATCCTTCTTTGGAGATGAGATATTTTTCTCGGGTGGCAAGTGCAGGGCCTCTGTCAATCCTGGGTTTGTTGGAGTAGCGCCAGACATGAGAAGTGCGCCTTTGTGGGACAGGTGAATAGTGCGGATCCTGTTTCAGTCTAAAGACTGAAACAGGATCCGCACTTTTCACCGTTCCTTTCAGAATCATTTGATTCATCAGCTAGGAACGGCGATTCCTTCTCCAGACCAATCGAAGGCTAGGCCAATGTAACTCGATCTTTCCAAGAGGTGTGTGGCACAACTTTTGAAAGAAGCGCTAGGTGGAGAACTGTTTGGTATTTTTCCGTAGCACTTTTCACCGTAATTGTCCTAAATTGGTCTCTCCATCCTTAAGCATACGAGAGTTTTCACAGACGAAAGCAGGCTGAGGCCCAGTAAACTTGGCATTTCCAATAGTTGGTCCTAGAGACTACAAAGAAAGTGTTCTTTTAAGTAGTGTTCCACTGTGGTTTCACCATGATTTTCAGAACCCGAGCAGGTTTCTCGCATTAGCATAAGAATCCTGCCTGGTAGTTGAGATTTCTGGGTGGGGTGTAAGTGCGGGGCTTCTGTCAGCCCTGCCTTTGATTTGTTTACCTCCAGAGTTGGTAAGTGCATATTTGCCTGAGGTGGGAAAAGTGTGGATCGTGCTTCAGATTTCATCCTGACCCTTCTGAAATCACCAGTATGCTGGTAAGTATTGGACATTTCCATAGCGTTTTGCACCGTAATAGTCATGAGGTCGGTCTCTGCATCCTGAAGCCTATGATGCTTTTCACAGAGAACCCTCTGTTGAGGCCCAGGGAACTTGGTGTTTCCCAAACCTGGCACCGGAGCCTTGGAAGATAGGATTGTTTTCAGCATTATTTCACCATCCTTTCACCACCGTTTCAAGAACGGGAGCCCTTTACATCCGTTAGCATAAGAATCCTTCTTTGGAGATGAGATATTTTTCTGGGGTGGCAAGTGCAGGGCCTCTGTCAGTCCTGGGTTTGTTGGACTAGCGCCAGACATGAGAAGTGCGCCTTTGTGGGACAGGTGAATAGTGCGGATCCTGTTTCAGTCTAAAGACTGAAACAGGATCCGCACTTTTCACCGTTCCTTTCAGAATCGTTTGATTCATCAGCTAGGAACGGCGATTCCTTCTCCAGACCAATCGAAGGCTAGGCCAGAGTAACTGGATCTTTCCAAGAGGTGTGTGGCACAACTTTTGAAAGAACCGCTAGGTGGAGAACTATTTGGTATTTTTCCGTAGCACTTTTCACCCTAATTGTCCTAATGTTGGTCTCTGCCTCCTGAAGCATACAAGAGTTTTCACAGACGAAAGCAGGCTGAGGCCCAGGAAACGTGGCATTTCCAGTAGGTGGTCCTAGAGACTACAAGGAAAGTGTTCTTTTAAGTATTATTCCACTGTGGTTTCACCATGATTTTCAGAACTCGAGCAGGTTTCTGGCATTAGCATAAGAATCCTGCCCGGTAGTTGAGATTTCTGGGTGGGGTGTAAGTGCGGGGCTTCTGTCATCCCTGCCTTTGATTTCTTTACCTCCAGAGTTGGTAAGTGCATATTTGCCTGAGGTGGGAAAAGTGTAGATCGTGCTTCAGATTTCATCCTGACCCTCTTGAATTCACCAGTATGCCGGCAATTATTTGCCATTTCCATAGCGTTTTGCACCGTAATAGTCATGAGGTCCGTCTCTGCAACCTGAAGCCTATGACGCTTTTAGCAGAGAACCCTCTGCTGAGGCCCAGGGAACCTGGTATTTCCCATACCTGGCACCGCAGCCTTGGAAGAGAGGATTGTTTTCAGTATTATTTCACCATCGTGTCACCACCGTTTCAAGAACGGGAGCCCTTTTCAACCATTAACGTAAGAATCCTTCCTTGGAGATGAGATATTTTTCTCGGGTGGCAAGTGCAGGGCCTCTGTCAATCCTGGGTTTGTTGGAGTAGCGCCAGACATGAGAAGTGCGCCTTTGTGGGACAGGTGAATAGTGCGGATCCTGTTTCAGTCTAAAGACTGAAACAGGATCCGCACTTTTCACCGTTCCTTTCAGAATCATTTGATTCATCAGCTAGGAACGGTGATTCCTTCTCCAGACCAATCGAAGGCTAGGCCAATGTAACTCGATGTTTCTAAGAGGTGTGTGGCACAACTTTTGAAAGAACCGCTAGGTGGAGCACTATTTGGTATTTTTCCGTAGCACTTTTCACCCTAATTGTCCTAAATTGGTCTCTCCATCCTTAAGCATAGGAGAGTTTTCACAGACGAAAGCAGGCTGAGGCCCAGTAAACTTGGCATTTCCAATAGTTGGTCCTAGAGACTACAAAGAAAGTGTTCTTTTAAGTAGTGTTCCACTGTGGTTTCACCATGATTTTCAGAACCCGAGCAGGTTTCTCGCATTAGCATAAGAATCCTGCCTGGTAGTTGAGATTTCTGGGTGGGGTGTAAGTGCGGGGCTTCTGTCAGCCCTGCCTTTGATTTGTTTACCTCCAGAGTTGGTAAGTGCATATTTGCCTGAGGTGGGAAAAGTGTGGATCGTGCTTCAGATTTCATCCTGACCCTTCTGAAATCACCAGTATGCTGGTAAGTATTGGACATTTCCATAGCGTTTTGCACCGTAATAGTCATGAGGTCGGTCTCTGCATCCTGAAGCCTATGATGCTTTTCACAGAGAACCCTCTGTTGAGGCCCAGGGAACTTGGTGTTTCCCAAACCTGGCACCGGAGCCTTGGAAGATAGGATTGTTTTCAGCATTATTTCACCATCCTTTCACCACCGTTTCAAGAACGGGAGCCCTTTACATCCGTTAGCATAAGAATCCTTCTTTGGAGATGAGATATTTTTCTGGGGTGGCAAGTGCAGGGCCTCTGTCAGTCCTGGGTTTGTTGGACTAGCGCCAGACATGAGAAGTGCGCCTTTGTGGGACAGGTGAATAGTGCGGATCCTGTTTCAGTCTAAAGACTGAAACAGGATCCGCACTTTTCACCGTTCCTTTCAGAATCATTTGATTCATCAGCTAGGAACGGTGATTCCTTCTCCAGACCAATCGAAGGCTAGGCCAATGTAACTCGATCTTTCCAAGAGGTGTGTGGCACAACTTTTGAAAGAAGCGCTAGGTGGAGAACTGTTTGGTATTTTTCCGTAGCACTTTTCACCGTAATTGTCCTAAATTGGTCTCTCCATCCTTAAGCATACGAGAGTTTTCACAGACGAAAGCAGGCTGAGGCCCAGTAAACTTGGCATTTCCAATAGTTGGTCCTAGAGACTACAAAGAAAGTGTTCTTTTAAGTAGTGTTCCACTGTGGTTTCACCATGATTTTCAGAACCCGAGCAGGTTTCTCGCATTAGCATAAGAATCCTGCCTGGTAGTTGAGATTTCTGGGTGGGGTGTAAGTGCGGGGCTTCTGTCAGCCCTGCCTTTGATTTGTTTACCTCCAGAGTTGGTAAGTGCATATTTGCCTGAGGTGGGAAAAGTGTGGATCGTGCTTCAGATTTCATCCTGACCCTTCTGAAATCACCAGTATGCTGGTAAGTATTGGACATTTCCATAGCGTTTTGCACCGTAATAGTCATGAGGTCGGTCTCTGCATCCTGAAGCCTATGATGCTTTTCACAGAGAACCCTCTGTTGAGGCCCAGGGAACTTGGTGTTTCCCAAACCTGGCACCGGAGCCTTGGAAGATAGGATTGTTTTCAGCATTATTTCACCATCCTTTCACCACCGTTTCAAGAACGGGAGCCCTTTACATCCGTTAGCATAAGAATCCTTCTTTGGAGATGAGATATTTTTCTGGGGTGGCAAGTGCAGGGCCTCTGTCAGTCCTGGGTTTGTTGGACTTGCGCCAGACATGAGAAGTGCGCCTTTGTGGGACAGGTGAATAGTGCGGATCCTGTTTCAGTCTAAAGACTGAAACAGGATCCGCACTTTTCACCGTTCCTTTCAGAATCATTTGATTCATCAGCTAGGAACGGCGATTCCTTCTCCAGACCAATCGAAGGCTAGGCCAGAGTAACTGGATCTTTCCAAGAGGTGTGTGGCACAACTTTTGAAAGAACCGCTAGGTGGAGAACTATTTGGTATTTTTCCGTAGCACTTTTCACCGTAATTGTCCTAATGTTGGTCTCTGCCTCCTGAAGCATACAAGAGTTTTCACAGACGAAAGCAGGCTGAGGCCCAGGAAACGTGGCATTTCCAGTAGGTGGTCCTAGAGACTACAAGGAAAGTGTTCTTTTAAGTATTATTCCACTGTGGTTTCACCATGATTTTCAAAACTCGAGCAGGTTTCTGGCATTAGCATAAGAATCCTGCCCGGTAGTTGAGATTTCTGGGTGGGGTGTAAGTGCGGGGCTTCTGTCATCCCTGCCTTTGATTTCTTTACCTCCAGAGTTGGTAAGTGCATATTTGCCTGAGGTGGGAAAAGTGTAGATCGTGCTTCAGATTTCATCCTGACCCTCTTGAATTCACCAGTATGCCGGCAATTATTTGCCATTTCCATAGCGTTTTGCACCGTAATAGTCATGAGGTCCGTCTCTGCAACCTGAAGCCTATGACGCTTTTAGCAGAGAACCCTCTGCTGAGGCCCAGGGAACCTGGTATTTCCCATACCTGGCACCGCAGCCTTGGAAGAGAGGATTGTTTTCAGTATTATTTCACCATCGTGTCACCACCGTTTCAAGAACGGGAGCCCTTTTCAACCATTAACGTAAGAATCCTTCCTTGGAGATGAGATATTTTTCTCGGGTGTCAAGTGCAGGGCCTCTGTCAATCCTGGGTTTGTTGGAGTAGCGCCAGACATGAGAAGTGCGCCTTTGTGGGACAGGTGAATAGTGCGGATCCTGTTTCAGTCTAAAGACTGAAACAGGATCCGCACTTTTCACCGTTCCTTTCAGAATCATTTGATTCATCAGCTAGGAACGGTGATTCCTTCTCCAGACCAATCGAAGGCTAGGCCAATGTAACTCGATCTTTCCAAGAGGTGTGTGGCACAACTTTTGAAAGAAGCGCTAGGTGGAGAATTGTTTGGTATTTTTCCGTAGCACTTTTCACCGTAATTGTCCTAAATTGGTCTCTCCATCCTTAAGCATACGAGAGTTTTCACAGACGAAAGCAGGCTGAGGCCCAGGAAACGTGGCATTTCCAGTAGGTGGTCCTAGAGACTACAAGGAAAGTGTTCTTTTAAGTATTATTCCACTGTGGTTTCACCATGATTTTCAGAACTCGAGCAGGTTTCTGGCATTAGCATAAGAATCCTGCCCGGTAGTTGAGATTTCTGGGTGGGGTGTAAGTGCGGGGCTTCTGTCATCCCTGCCTTTGATTTCTTTACCTCCAGAGTTGGTAAGTGCATATTTGCCTGAGGTGGGAAAAGTGTAGATCGTGCTTCAGATTTCATCCTGACCCTCTTGAATTCACCAGTATGCCGGCAATTATTTGCCATTTCCATAGCGTTTTGCACCGTAATAGTCATGAGGTCCGTCTCTGCAACCTGAAGCCTATGACGCTTTTAGCAGAGAACCCTCTGCTGAGGCCCAGGGAACCTGGTATTTCCCATACCTGGCACCGCAGCCTTGGAAGAGAGGATTGTTTTCAGTATTATTTCACCATCGTGTCACCACCGTTTCAAGAACGGGAGCCCTTTTCAACCATTAACGTAAGAATCCTTCTTTGGAGATGAGATATTTTTCTCGGGTGGCAAGTGCAGGGCCTCTGTCAATCCTGGGTTTGTTGGAGTAGCGCCAGACATGAGAAGTGCGCCTTTGTGGGACAGGTGAATAGTGCGGATCCTGTTTCAGTCTAAAGACTGAAACAGGATCCGCACTTTTCACCGTTCCTTTCAGAATCATTTGATTCATCAGCTAGGAACGGTGATTCCTTCTCCAGACCAATCGAAGGCTAGGCCAATGTAACTCGATCTTTCCAAGAGGTGTGTGGCACAACTTTTGAAAGAAGCGCTAGGTGGAGAACTGTTTGGTATTTTTCCGTAGCACTTTTCACCGTAATTGTCCTAAATTGGTCTCTCCATCCTTAAGCATACGAGAGTTTTCACAGACGAAAGCAGGCTGAGGCCCAGTAAACTTGGCATTTCCAATAGTTGGTCCTAGAGACTACAAAGAAAGTGTTCTTTTAAGTAGTGTTCCACTGTGGTTTCACCATGATTTTCAGAACCCGAGCAGGTTTCTCGCATTAGCATAAGAATCCTGCCTGGTAGTTGAGATTTCTGGGTGGGGTGTAAGTGCGGGGCTTCTGTCAGCCCTGCCTTTGATTTGTTTACCTCCAGAGTTGGTAAGTGCATATTTGCCTGAGGTGGGAAAAGTGTGGATCGTGCTTCAGATTTCATCCTGACCCTTCTGAAATCACCAGTATGCTGGTAAGTATTGGACATTTCCATAGCGTTTTGCACCGTAATAGTCATGAGGTCGGTCTCTGCATCCTGAAGCCTATGATGCTTTTCACAGAGAACCCTCTGTTGAGGCCCAGGGAACTTGGTGTTTCCCAAACCTGGCACCGGAGCCTTGGAAGATAGGATTGTTTTCAGCATTATTTCACCATCCTTTCACCACCGTTTCAAGAACGGGAGCCCTTTACATCCGTTAGCATAAGAATCCTTCTTTGGAGATGAGATATTTTTCTGGGGTGGCAAGTGCAGGGCCTCTGTCAGTCCTGGGTTTGTTGGACTAGCGCCAGACATGAGAAGTGCGCCTTTGTGGGACAGGTGAATAGTGCGGATCCTGTTTCAGTCTAAAGACTGAAACAGGATCCGCACTTTTCACCGTTCCTTTCAGAATCGTTTGATTCATCAGCTAGGAACGGCGATTCCTTCTCCAGACCAATCGAAGGCTAGGCCAGAGTAACTGGATCTTTCCAAGAGGTGTGTGGCACAACTTTTGAAAGAACCGCTAGGTGGAGAACTATTTGGTATTTTTCCGTAGCACTTTTCACCGTAATTGTCCTAATGTTGGTCTCTGCCTCCTGAAGCATACAAGAGTTTTCACAGACGAAAGCAGGCTGAGGCCCAGGAAACGTGGCATTTCCAGTAGGTGGTCCTAGAGACTACAAGGAAAGTGTTCTTTTAAGTATTATTCCACTGTGGTTTCACCATGATTTTCAGAACTCGAGCAGGTTTCTGGCATTAGCATAAGAATCCTGCCCGGTAGTTGAGATTTCTGGGTGGGGTGTAAGTGCGGGGCTTCTGTCATCCCTGCCTTTGATTTCTTTACCTCCAGAGTTGGTAAGTGCATATTTGCCTGAGGTGGGAAAAGTGTAGATCGTGCTTCAGATTTCATCCTGACCCTCTTGAATTCACCAGTATGCCGGCAATTATTTGCCATTTCCATAGCGTTTTGCACCGTAATAGTCATGAGGTCCGTCTCTGCAACCTGAAGCCTATGACGCTTTTAGCAGAGAACCCTCTGCTGAGGCCCAGGGAACCTGGTATTTCCCATACCTGGCACCGCAGCCTTGGAAGAGAGGATTGTTTTCAGTATTATTTCACCATCGTGTCACCACCGTTTCAAGAACGGGAGCCCTTTTCAACCATTAACGTAAGAATCCTTCTTTGGAGATGAGATATTTTGCTCGGGTGGCAAGTGCAGGGCCTCTGTCAATCCTGGGTTTGTTGGAGTAGCGCCAGACATGAGAAGTGCGCCTTTGTGGGACAGGTGAATAGTGCGGATCCTGTTTCAGTCTAAAGACTGAAACAGGATCCGCACTTTTCACCGTTCCTTTCAGAATCATTTGATTCATCAGCTAGGAACGGCGATTCCTTCTCCAGACCAATCGAAGGCTAGGCCAATGTAACTCGATCTTTCCAAGAGGTGTGTGGCACAACTTTTGAAAGAACCGCTAGGTGGAGAACTGTTTGGTATTTTTCCGTAGCACTTTTCACCGTAATTGTCCTAAATTGGTCTCTCCATCCTTAAGCATACGAGAGTTTTCACAGACGAAAGCAGGCTGAGGCCCAGTAAACTTGGCATTTCCAATAGTTGGTCCTAGAGACTACAAAGAAAGTGTTCTTTTAAGTAGTGTTCCACTGTGGTTTCACCATGATTTTCAGAACCCGAGCAGGTTTCTCGCATTAGCATAAGAATCCTGCCTGGTAGTTGAGATTTCTGGGTGGGGTGTAAGTGCGGGGCTTCTGTCAGCCCTGCCTTTGATTTGTTTACCTCCAGAGTTGGTAAGTGCATATTTGCCTGAGGTGGGAAAAGTGTGGATCGTGCTTCAGATTTCATCCTGACCCTTCTGAAATCACCAGTATGCTGGTAAGTATTGGACATTTCCATAGCGTTTTGCACCGTAATAGTCATGAGGTCGGTCTCTGCATCCTGAAGCCTATGATGCTTTTCACAGAGAACCCTCTGTTGAGGCCCAGGGAACTTGGTGTTTCCCAAACCTGGCACCGGAGCCTTGGAAGATAGGATTGTTTTCAGCATTATTTCACCATCCTTTCACCACCGTTTCAAGAACGGGAGCCCTTTACATCCGTTAGCATAAGAATCCTTCTTTGGAGATGAGATATTTTTCTGGGGTGGCAAGTGCAGGGCCTCTGTCAGTCCTGGGTTTGTTGGACTAGCGCCAGACATGAGAAGTGCGCCTTTGTGGGACAGGTGAATAGTGCGGATCCTGTTTCAGTCTAAAGACTGAAACAGGATCCGCACTTTTCACCGTTCCTTTCAGAATCGTTTGATTCATCAGCTAGGAACGGCGATTCCTTCTCCAGACCAATCGAAGGCTAGGCCAGAGTAACTGGATCTTTCCAAGAGGTGTGTGGCACAACTTTTGAAAGAACCGCTAGGTGGAGAACTATTTGGTATTTTTCCGTAGCACTTTTCACCGTAATTGTCCTAATGTTGGTCTCTGCCTCCTGAAGCATACAAGAGTTTTCACAGACGAAAGCAGGCTGAGGCCCAGGAAACGTGGCATTTCCAGTAGGTGGTCCTAGAGACTACAAGGAAAGTGTTCTTTTAAGTATTATTCCACTGTGGTTTCACCATGATTTTCAGAACTCGAGCAGGTTTCTGGCATTAGCATAAGAATCCTGCCCGGTAGTTGAGATTTCTGGGTGGGGTGTAAGTGCGGGGCTTCTGTCATCCCTGCCTTTGATTTCTTTACCTCCAGAGTTGGTAAGTGCATATTTGCCTGAGGTGGGAAAAGTGTAGATCGTGCTTCAGATTTCATCCTGACCCTCTTGAATTCACCAGTATGCCGGCAATTATTTGCCATTTCCATAGCGTTTTGCACCGTAATAGTCATGAGGTCCGTCTCTGCAACCTGAAGCCTATGACGCTTTTAGCAGAGAACCCTCTGCTGAGGCCCAGGGAACCTGGTATTTCCCATACCTGGCACCGCAGCCTTGGAAGAGAGGATTGTTTTCAGTATTATTTCACCATCGTGTCACCACCGTTTCAAGAACGGGAGCCCTTTTCAACCATTAACGTAAGAATCCTTCCTTGGAGATGAGATATTTTTCTCGGGTGGCAAGTGCAGGGCCTCTGTCAATCCTGGGTTTGTTGGAGTAGCGCCAGACATGAGAAGTGCGCCTTTGTGGGACAGGTGAATAGTGCGGATCCTGTTTCAGTCTAAAGACTGAAACAGGATCCGCACTTTTCACCGTTCCTTTCAGAATCATTTGATTCATCAGCTAGGAACGGTGATTCCTTCTCCAGACCAATCGAAGGCTAGGCCAATGTAACTCGATCTTTCCAAGAGGTGTGTGGCACAACTTTTGAAAGAAGCGCTAGGTGGAGAACTGTTTGGTATTTTTCCGTAGCACTTTTCACCGTAATTGTCCTAAATTGGTCTCTCCATCCTTAAGCATACGAGAGTTTTCACAGACGAAAGCAGGCTGAGGCCCAGTAAACTTGGCATTTCCAATAGTTGGTCCTAGAGACTACAAAGAAAGTGTTCTTTTAAGTAGTGTTCCACTGTGGTTTCACCATGATTTTCAGAACCCGAGCAGGTTTCTCGCATTAGCATAAGAATCCTGCCTGGTAGTTGAGATTTCTGGGTGGGGTGTAAGTGCGGGGCTTCTGTCAGCCCTGCCTTTGATTTGTTTACCTCCAGAGTTGGTAAGTGCATATTTGCCTGAGGTGGGAAAAGTGTGGATCGTGCTTCAGATTTCATCCTGACCCTTCTGAAATCACCAGTATGCTGGTAAGTATTGGACATTTCCATAGCGTTTTGCACCGTAATAGTCATGAGGTCGGTCTCTGCATCCTGAAGCCTATGATGCTTTTCACAGAGAACCCTCTGTTGAGGCCCAGGGAACTTGGTGTTTCCCAAACCTGGCACCGGAGCCTTGGAAGATAGGATTGTTTTCAGCATTATTTCACCATCCTTTCACCACCGTTTCAAGAACGGGAGCCCTTTACATCCGTTAGCATAAGAATCCTTCTTTGGAGATGAGATATTTTTCTGGGGTGGCAAGTGCAGGGCCTCTGTCAGTCCTGGGTTTGTTGGACTAGCGCCAGACATGAGAAGTGCGCCTTTGTGGGACAGGTGAATAGTGCGGATCCTGTTTCAGTCTAAAGACTGAAACAGGATCCGCACTTTTCACCGTTCCTTTCAGAATCGTTTGATTCATCAGCTAGGAACGGCGATTCCTTCTCCAGACCAATCGAAGGCTAGGCCAGAGTAACTGGATCTTTCCAAGAGGTGTGTGGCACAACTTTTGAAAGAACCGCTAGGTGGAGAACTATTTGGTATTTTTCCGTAGCACTTTTCACCGTAATTGTCCTAATGTTGGTCTCTGCCTCCTGAAGCATACAAGAGTTTTCACAGACGAAAGCAGGCTGAGGCCCAGGAAACGTGGCATTTCCAGTAGGTGGTCCTAGAGACTACAAGGAAAGTGTTCTTTTAAGTATTATTCCACTGTGGTTTCACCATGATTTTCAGAACTCGAGCAGGTTTCTGGCATTAGCATAAGAATCCTGCCCGGTAGTTGAGATTTCTGGGTGGGGTGTAAGTGCGGGGCTTCTGTCATCCCTGCCTTTGATTTCTTTACCTCCAGAGTTGGTAAGTGCATATTTGCCTGAGGTGGGAAAAGTGTAGATCGTGCTTCAGATTTCATCCTGACCCTCTTGAATTCACCAGTATGCCGGCAATTATTTGCCATTTCCATAGCGTTTTGCACCGTAATAGCCATGAGGTCCGTCTCTGCAACCTGAAGCCTATGACGCTTTTAGCAGAGAACCCTCTGCTGAGGCCCAGGGAACCTGGTATTTCCCATACCTGGCACCGCAGCCTTGGAAGAGAGGATTGTTTTCAGTATTATTTCACCATCGTGTCACCACCGTTTCAAGAACGGGAGCCCTTTTCAACCATTAACGTAAGAATCCTTCTTTGGAGATGAGATATTTTTCTCGGGTGGCAAGTGCAGGGCCTCTGTCAATCCTGGGTTTGTTGGAGTAGCGCCAGACATGAGAAGTGCGCCTTTGTGGGACAGGTGAATAGTGCGGATCCTGTTTCAGTCTAAAGACTGAAACAGGATCCGCACTTTTCACCGTTCCTTTCAGAATCTTTTGATTCATCAGCTAGGAACGGCGATTCCTTCTCCAGACCAATCGAAGGCTAGGCCAATGTAACTCGATCTTTCCAAGAGGTGTGTGGCACAACTTTTGAAAGAAGCGCTAGGTGGAGAACTGTTTGGTATTTTTCCGTAGCACTTTTCACCGTAATTGTCCTAAATTGGTCTCTCCATCCTTAAGCATACGAGAGTTTTCACAGACGAAAGCAGGCTGAGGCCCAGTAAACTTGGCATTTCCAATAGTTGGTCCTAGAGACTACAAAGAAAGTGTTCTTTTAAGTAGTGTTCCACTGTGGTTTCACCATGATTTTCAGAACCCGAGCAGGTTTCTCGCATTAGCATAAGAATCCTGCCTGGTAGTTGAGATTTCTGGGTGGGGTGTAAGTGCGGGGCTTCTGTCAGCCCTGCCTTTGATTTGTTTACCTCCAGAGTTGGTAAGTGCATATTTGCCTGAGGTGGGAAAAGTGTGGATCGTGCTTCAGATTTCATCCTGACCCTTCTGAAATCACCAGTATGCTGGTAAGTATTGGACATTTCCATAGCGTTTTGCACCGTAATAGTCATGAGGTCGGTCTCTGCATCCTGAAGCCTATGATGCTTTTCACAGAGAACCCTCTGTTGAGGCCCAGGGAACTTGGTGTTTCCCAAACCTGGCACCGGAGCCTTGGAAGATAGGATTGTTTTCAGCATTATTTCACCATCCTTTCACCACCGTTTCAAGAACGGGAGCCCTTTACATCCGTTAGCATAAGAATCCTTCTTTGGAGATGAGATATTTTTCTGGGGTGGCAAGTGCAGGGCCTCTGTCAGTCCTGGGTTTGTTGGACTAGCGCCAGACATGAGAAGTGCGCCTTTGTGGGACAGGTGAATAGTGCGGATCCTGTTTCAGTCTAAAGACTGAAACAGGATCCGCACTTTTCACCGTTCCTTTCAGAATCGTTTGATTCATCAGCTAGGAACGGCGATTCCTTCTCCAGACCAATCGAAGGCTAGGCCAGAGTAACTGGATCTTTCCAAGAGGTGTGTGGCACAACTTTTGAAAGAACCGCTAGGTGGAGAACTATTTGGTATTTTTCCGTAGCACTTTTCACCGTAATTGTCCTAATGTTGGTCTCTGCCTCCTGAAGCATACAAGAGTTTTCACAGACGAAAGCAGGCTGAGGCCCAGGAAACGTGGCATTTCCAGTAGGTGGTCCTAGAGACTACAAGGAAAGTGTTCTTTTAAGTATTATTCCACTGTGGTTTCACCATGATTTTCAGAACTCGAGCAGGTTTCTGGCATTAGCATAAGAATCCTGCCCGGTAGTTGAGATTTCTGGGTGGGGTGTAAGTGCGGGGCTTCTGTCATCCCTGCCTTTGATTTCTTTACCTCCAGAGTTGGTAAGTGCATATTTGCCTGAGGTGGGAAAAGTGTAGATCGTGCTTCAGATTTCATCCTGACCCTCTTGAATTCACCAGTATGCCGGCAATTATTTGCCATTTCCATAGCGTTTTGCACCGTAATAGTCATGAGGTCCGTCTCTGCAACCTGAAGCCTATGACGCTTTTAGCAGAGAACCCTCTGCTGAGGCCCAGGGAACCTGGTATTTCCCATACCTGGCACCGCAGCCTTGGAAGAGAGGATTGTTTTCAGTATTATTTCACCATCGTGTCACCACCGTTTCAAGAACGGGAGCCCTTTTCAACCATTAACGTAAGAATCCTTCTTTGGAGATGAGATATTTTTCTCGGGTGGCAAGTGCAGGGCCTCTGTCAATCCTGGGTTTGTTGGAGTAGCGCCAGACATGAGAAGTGCGCCTTTGTGGGACAGGTGAATAGTGCGGATCCTGTTTCAGTCTAAAGACTGAAACAGGATCCGCACTTTTCACCGTTCCTTTCAGAATCATTTGATTCATCAGCTAGGAACGGTGATTCCTTCTCCAGACCAATCGAAGGCTAGGCCAATGTAACTCGATCTTTCCAAGAGGTGTGTGGCACAACTTTTGAAAGAAGCGCTAGGTGGAGAACTGTTTGGTATTTTTCCGTAGCACTTTTCACCGTAATTGTCCTAAATTGGTCTCTCCATCCTTAAGCATACGAGAGTTTTCACAGACGAAAGCAGGCTGAGGCCCAGTAAACTTGGCATTTCCAATAGTTGGTCCTAGAGACTACAAAGAAAGTGTTCTTTTAAGTAGTGTTCCACTGTGGTTTCACCATGATTTTCAGAACCCGAGCAGGTTTCTCGCATTAGCATAAGAATCCTGCCTGGTAGTTGAGATTTCTGGGTGGGGTGTAAGTGCGGGGCTTCTGTCAGCCCTGCCTTTGATTTGTTTACCTCCAGAGTTGGTAAGTGCATATTTGCCTGAGGTGGGAAAAGTGTGGATCGTGCTTCAGATTTCATCCTGACCCTTCTGAAATCACCAGTATGCTGGTAAGTATTGGACATTTCCATAGCGTTTTGCACCGTAATAGTCATGAGGTCGGTCTCTGCATCCTGAAGCCTATGATGCTTTTCACAGAGAACCCTCTGTTGAGGCCCAGGGAACTTGGTGTTTCCCAAACCTGGCACCGGAGCCTTGGAAGATAGGATTGTTTTCAGCATTATTTCACCATCCTTTCACCACCGTTTCAAGAACGGGAGCCCTTTACATCCGTTAGCATAAGAATCCTTCTTTGGAGATGAGATATTTTTCTGGGGTGGCAAGTGCAGGGCCTCTGTCAGTCCTGGGTTTGTTGGACTAGCGCCAGACATGAGAAGTGCGCCTTTGTGGGACAGGTGAATAGTGCGGATCCTGTTTCAGTCTAAAGACTGAAACAGGATCCGCACTTTTCACCGTTCCTTTCAGAATCGTTTGATTCATCAGCTAGGAACGGCGATTCCTTCTCCAGACCAATCGAAGGCTAGGCCAGAGTAACTGGATCTTTCCAAGAGGTGTGTGGCACAACTTTTGAAAGAACCGCTAGGTGGAGAACTATTTGGTATTTTTCCGTAGCACTTTTCACCGTAATTGTCCTAATGTTGGTCTCTGCCTCCTGAAGCATACAAGAGTTTTCACAGACGAAAGCAGGCTGAGGCCCAGGAAACGTGGCATTTCCAGTAGGTGGTCCTAGAGACTACAAGGAAAGTGTTCTTTTAAGTATTATTCCACTGTGGTTTCACCATGATTTTCAGAACTCGAGCAGGTTTCTGGCATTAGCATAAGAATCCTGCCCGGTAGTTGAGATTTCTGGGTGGGGTGTAAGTGCGGGGCTTCTGTCATCCCTGCCTTTGATTTCTTTACCTCCAGAGTTGGTAAGTGCATATTTGCCTGAGGTGGGAAAAGTGTAGATCGTGCTTCAGATTTCATCCTGACCCTCTTGAATTCACCAGTATGCCGGCAATTATTTGCCATTTCCATAGCGTTTTGCACCGTAATAGTCATGAGGTCCGTCTCTGCAACCTGAAGCCTATGACGCTTTTAGCAGAGAACGCTCTGCTGAGGCCCAGGGAACCTGGTATTTCCCATACCTGGCACCGCAGCCTTGGAAGAGAGGATTGTTTTCAGTATTATTTCACCATCGTGTCACCACCGTTTCAAGAACGGGAGCCCTTTTCAACCATTAACGTAAGAATCCTTCTTTGGAGATGAGATATTTTTCTCGGGTGGCAAGTGCAGGGCCTCTGTCAATCCTGGGTTTGTTGGAGTAGCGCCAGACATGAGAAGTGCGCCTTTGTGGGACAGGTGAATAGTGCGGATCCTGTTTCAGTCTAAAGACTGAAACAGGATCCGCACTTTTCACCGTTCGTTTCAGAATCATTTGATTCATCAGCTAGGAACGGTGATTCCTTCTCCAGACCAATCGAAGGCTAGGCCAATGTAACTCGATCTTTCCAAGAGGTGTGTGGCACAACTTTTGAAAGAAGCGCTAGGTGGAGAACTGTTTGGTATTTTTCCGTAGCACTTTTCACCGTAATTGTCCTAAATTGGTCTCTCCATCCTTAAGCATACGAGAGTTTTCACAGACGAAAGCAGGCTGAGGCCCAGTAAACTTGGCATTTCCAATAGTTGGTCCTAGAGACTACAAAGAAAGTGTTCTTTTAAGTAGTGTTCCACTGTGGTTTCACCATGATTTTCAGAACTCGAGCAGGTTTCTCGCATTAGCATAAGAATCCTGCCTGGTAGTTGAGATTTCTGGGTGGGGTGTAAGTGCGGGGCTTCTGTCAGCCCTGCCTTTGATTTGTTTACCTCCAGAGTTGGTAAGTGCATATTTGCCTGAGGTGGGAAAAGTGTGGATCGTGCTTCAGATTTCATCCTGACCCTTCTGAAATCACCAGTATGCTGGTAAGTATTGGACATTTCCATAGCGTTTTGCACCGTAATAGTCATGAGGTCGGTCTCTGCATCCTGAAGCCTATGATGCTTTTCACAGAGAACCCTCTGTTGAGGCCCAGGGAACTTGGTGTTTCCCAAACCTGGCACCGGAGCCTTGGAAGATAGGATTGTTTTCAGCATTATTTCACCATCCTTTCACCACCGTTTCAAGAACGGGAGCCCTTTACATCCGTTAGCATAAGAATCCTTCTTTGGAGATGAGATATTTTTCTGGGGTGGCAAGTGCAGGGCCTCTGTCAGTCCTGGGTTTGTTGGACTAGCGCCAGACATGAGAAGTGCGCCTTTGTGGGACAGGTGAATAGTGCGGATCCTGTTTCAGTCTAAAGACTGAAACAGGATCCGCACTTTTCACCGTTCCTTTCAGAATCGTTTGATTCATCAGCTAGGAACGGCGATTCCTTCTCCAGACCAATCGAAGGCTAGGCCAGAGTAACTGGATCTTTCCAAGAGGTGTGTGGCACAACTTTTGAAAGAACCGCTAGGTGGAGAACTATTTGGTATTTTTCCGTAGCACTTTTCACCGTAATTGTCCTAATGTTGGTCTCTGCCTCCTGAAGCATACAAGAGTTTTCACAGACGAAAGCAGGCTGAGGCCCAGGAAACGTGGCATTTCCAGTAGGTGGTCCTAGAGACTACAAGGAAAGTGTTCTTTTAAGTATTATTCCACTGTGGTTTCACCATGATTTTCAGAACTCGAGCAGGTTTCTGGCATTAGCATAAGAATCCTGCCCGGTAGTTGAGATTTCTGGGTGGGGTGTAAGTGCGGGGCTTCTGTCATCCCTGCCTTTGATTTCTTTACCTCCAGAGTTGGTAAGTGCATATTTGCCTGAGGTGGGAAAAGTGTAGATCGTGCTTCAGATTTCATCCTGACCCTCTTGAATTCACCAGTATGCCGGCAATTATTTGCCATTTCCATAGCGTTTTGCACCGTAATAGTCATGAGGTCCGTCTCTGCAACCTGAAGCCTATGACGCTTTTAGCAGAGAACCCTCTGCTGAGGCCCAGGGAACCTGGTATTTCCCATACCTGGCACCGCAGCCTTGGAAGAGAGGATTGTTTTCAGTATTATTTCACCATCGTGTCACCACCGTTTCAAGAACGGGAGCCCTTTTCAACCATTAACGTAAGAATCCTTCTTTGGAGATGAGATATTTTTCTCGGGTGGCAAGTGCAGGGCCTCTGTCAATCCTGGGTTTGTTGGAGTAGCGCCAGACATGAGAAGTGCGCCTTTGTGGGACAGGTGAATAGTGCGGATCCTGTTTCAGTCTAAAGACTGAAACAGGATCCGCACTTTTCACCGTTCCTTTCAGAATCATTTGATTCATCAGCTAGGAACGGTGATTCCTTCTCCAGACCAATCGAAGGCTAGGCCAATGTAACTCGATCTTTCCAAGAGGTGTGTGGCACAACTTTTGAAAGAAGCGCTAGGTGGAGAACTGTTTGGTATTTTTCCGTAGCACTTTTCACCGTAATTGTCCTAAATTGGTCTCTCCATCCTTAAGCATACGAGAGTTTTCACAGACGAAAGCAGGCTGAGGCCCAGTAAACTTGGCATTTCCAATAGTTGGTCCTAGAGACTACAAAGAAAGTGTTCTTTTAAGTAGTGTTCCACTGTGGTTTCACCATGATTTTCAGAACCCGAGCAGGTTTCTCGCATTAGCATAAGAATCCTGCCTGGTAGTTGAGATTTCTGGGTGGGGTGTAAGTGCGGGGCTTCTGTCAGCCCTGCCTTTGATTTGTTTACCTCCAGAGTTGGTAAGTGCATATTTGCCTGAGGTGGGAAAAGTGTGGATCGTGCTTCAGATTTCATCCTGACCCTTCTGAAATCACCAGTATGCTGGTAAGTATTGGACATTTCCATAGCGTTTTGCACCGTAATAGTCATGAGGTCGGTCTCTGCATCCTGAAGCCTATGATGCTTTTCACAGAGAACCCTCTGTTGAGGCCCAGGGAACTTGGTGTTTCCCAAACCTGGCACCGGAGCCTTGGAAGATAGGATTGTTTTCAGCATTATTTCACCATCCTTTCACCACCGTTTCAAGAACGGGAGCCCTTTACATCCGTTAGCATAAGAATCCTTCTTTGGAGATGAGATATTTTTCTGGGGTGGCAAGTGCAGGGCCTCTGTCAGTCCTGGGTTTGTTGGACTTGCGCCAGACATGAGAAGTGCGCCTTTGTGGGACAGGTGAATAGTGCGGATCCTGTTTCAGTCTAAAGACTGAAACAGGATCCGCACTTTTCACCGTTCCTTTCAGAATCATTTGATTCATCAGCTAGGAACGGCGATTCCTTCTCCAGACCAATCGAAGGCTAGGCCAGAGTAACTGGATCTTTCCAAGAGGTGTGTGGCACAACTTTTGAAAGAACCGCTAGGTGGAGAACTATTTGGTATTTTTCCGTAGCACTTTTCACCGTAATTGTCCTAATGTTGGTCTCTGCCTCCTGAAGCATACAAGAGTTTTCACAGACGAAAGCAGGCTGAGGCCCAGGAAACGTGGCATTTCCAGTAGGTGGTCCTAGAGACTACAAGGAAAGTGTTCTTTTAAGTATTATTCCACTGTGGTTTCACCATGATTTTCAGAACTCGAGCAGGTTTCTGGCATTAGCATAAGAATCCTGCCTGGTAGTTGAGATTTCTGGGTGGGGTGTAAGTGCGGGGCTTCTGTCAGCCCTGCCTTTGATTTGTTTACCTCCAGAGTTGGTAAGTGCATATTTGCCTGAGGTGGGAAAAGTGTGGATCGTGCTTCAGATTTCATCCTGACCCTTCTGAAATCACCAGTATGCTGGTAAGTATTGGACATTTCCATAGCGTTTTGCACCGTAATAGTCATGAGGTCGGTCTCTGCATCCTGAAGCCTATGATGCTTTTCACAGAGAACCCTCTGTTGAGGCCCAGGGAACTTGGTGTTTCCCAAACCTGGCACCGGAGCCTTGGAAGATAGGATTGTTTTCAGCATTATTTCACCATCCTTTCACCACCGTTTCAAGAACGGGAGCCCTTTACATCCGTTAGCATAAGAATCCTTCTTTGGAGATGAGATATTTTTCTGGGGTGGCAAGTGCAGGGCCTCTGTCAGTCCTGGGTTTGTTGGACTAGCGCCAGACATGAGAAGTGCGCCTTTGTGGGACAGGTGAATAGTGCGGATCCTGTTTCAGTCTAAAGACTGAAACAGGATCCGCACTTTTCATCGTTCCTTTCAGAATCATTTGATTCATCAGCTAGGAACGGCGATTCCTTCTCCAGACCAATCGAAGGCTAGGCCAATGTAACTCGATGTTTCTAAGAGGTGTGTGGCACAACTTTTGAAAGAACCGCTAGGTGGAGATCTATTTGGTATTTTTCCGTAGCACTTTTCACCGTAATTGTCCTAAATTGGTCTCTCCATCCTTAAGCATACGAGAGTCTTCACAGACGAAAGCAGGCTGAGGCCCAGTAAACTTGGCATTTCCAATAGTTGGTCCTAGAGACTACAAAGAAAGTGTTCTTTTAGGTAGTGTTCCACTGTGGTTTCACCATGATTTTCAGAACCCGAGCAGGTTTCTCGCATTAGCATAAGAATCCTGCCTGGTAGTTGAGATTTCTGGGTGGGGTGTAAGTGCGGGGCTTCTGTCAGCCCTGCCTTTGATTTGTTTACCTCCAGAGTTGGTAAGTGCATATTTGCCTGAGGTGGGAAAAGTGTGGATCGTGCTTCAGATTTCATCCTGACCCTTCTGAAATCACCAGTATGCTGGTAAGTATTGGACATTTCCATAGCGTTTTGCACCGTAATAGTCATGAGGTCGGTCTCTGCATCCTGAAGCCTATGATGCTTTTCACAGAGAACCCTCTGTTGAGGCCCAGGGAACTTGGTGTTTCCCAAACCTGGCACCGGAGCCTTGGAAGATAGGATTGTTTTCAGCATTATTTCACCATCCTTTCACCACCGTTTCAAGAACGGGAGCCCTTTACATCCGTTAGCATAAGAATCCTTCTTTGGAGATGAGATATTTTTCTGGGGTGGCAAGTGCAGGGCCTCTGTCAGTCCTGGGTTTGTTGGACTAGCGCCAGACATGAGAAGTGCGCCTTTGTGGGACAGGTGAATAGTGCCGATCCTGTTTCAGTCTAAAGACTCTCTGCGTCCTTAAGCATAGGAGAGTTTTCCCAAACGAAAGCATGCCGAGGCCCAGTAAACTTGGCATTTCCAATACTTGGTACTGGAGAGTATAAAGAAAGTGTTCTTTGAAGTATTATTCCACTGTGGTTTCACCATTATTTTCAGAACCTGAGCAGGTTTCACGCATTAGCATAAGAATCCTTCCTCTTTGTTGAGATTTCTGGGTGAGGTGTGACAGCTGGGCTTCTGTCAGCCGTGTGTTTCATTTGATTTCCTCTAGAGTTGGTAAGTGCATATTTGCGTGAGATTGGAAAAGTGTGAATCGTGCTTCAGATTTCATCCTGCCACAATTGAAATCACCAGTATGTTCGTAATTATTTGCCATTTCCATAGCGTTTTGCATGCTAATAGTCATGCGGTCGATCTCTGCATCCTGAAGCCTATGATGCTTTTCGCAGACAAAACTCTGCTGAGGCCCAAGTAACTTGGTATTTCCCATACCTGGCACTGGAGCCTTGGAAGATAGGATTGTTTTCAGTGTTATTTCACCATCCTTTCACCACTGTTTCAAAAACGGGATCTGTTTTGAACCGTTAACGTAAGAATCCTTCTTTGGAGATGAGATATTTTTCTGGGGTGGCAAGTGCAGGGCCTCTGGCAGTCCTGGGTTTGTTGGACTAGCGCCAGGCATGAGATGTGCGCCTTTATTTGATAGGTGAATAGTGGGGTTCCTGTTTCAGTCTAAAGACTGAAACAGGATCCGCACTTTTCACCATATCTTTCAGAATCATTTGATTCATCATCTAGGAATGGCGAATCCTTCTGCAGACCAATCGAAGGCTAGGCCAAAGTAACTCAATCTTTCCAAGTGGGGTGTGGTACATCTTTTGAAATAACCGCTAGGTTGAGAACTATTGGGTATTTTTCGGTAGCACTTTTCACCATAATTGTCATCAGGTTGGTTTCTGTATCCTGAGACATACGAGAGTTTTCACAGACGAAAGCATGCTGAGGCCCAGTAAACTTGGCTTTTCCAATAGTTGGTACTACAGACTGTAAAGAAAGGTTTCTTTTAAGTATTATTCCACTGTGGTTTCACCATTATTTTCAGAACCTGAGTAGGTTTCACAATAGCATAAGAATCATTCCTCCTAGTTGAGATTTCTGGGTGGGGTGTAAGTGCAGGGCTTCTGTCAGCCCTGTGTTTGATTTGTTTACCCCCAGAGTTTGTAAGTGCATATTTGCGTGGAATGGGAAAAGTGTGGATCGTGCTTCAGATTTCATCCTGACACTTTTCAAGTCACCAGTATGTTGGTAATTATTTCCCATTTCCGTACCATTTTGCACCGTAATAGTCATGATGTCAGTCTCTGCATCCTGAAGCCTATGATGCTTTTCCCAGAGAAAACTCTGCTGAGGCCCGGGTAACTTGGTATTTCCCATACCTGGCATGGGAGGCTTGGAAGATAGGATTGTTTTCAGTATTGTTTCACCATCCTTTCACCACTGTTTCAAGAACAGGAGCCCTTTTCAACAGTTAGCGTAAGAATGCTTCTTTGGAGATGAGATATGTTTCTGGGGTGGCAAGTGCAGGGCCTCCGTCAGTCCTGGATTTGTTCGACTAGCGCCAGACATGAGAAGTGCGCCTTTGTGTGAGAGGTGAATAGTGTGCATCCTGTTTCAGTCTAAAGACTGAAACAGGATCCGCACTTTTCACCGTTCCTTTCAGAATCATTTGATTCATCAGCTAGGAATGGCGATTCCTTCTCCAGACCAATCAAAGGCTAAGCCAATGTAACTGGATCTTTCCAAGAGGTGTGTGGCACAACTTTTGAAATAACCGTTAGGTGGAGAACTATTTGGTATTTTTCCGTAGCTCTTTTCACTGTAATTGTCATCAGGTTGTTCTCTGCATCCTTAAGCATAGGAGAGTTTTCACAGATGAAAGCATGCTGAGGCCCAGTAAACTAGGCATTTCCAATAGTTGGTACTAGAGACTATAAAGATAGTGTTCTTTTAAGTATTATTCCACTGTGGTTTCACCAGTATTTTCAGAACCTGAGCAGGTTTCACGCTCAGGGTTCATGTAAGGAAATGACTCAGGGAATTTTAAAGTTGGTGATTAGTCTTAAAAAATCACTTTAACTTGCATTATTTTGTTTGATTTTTACCACAGGAAGTCAAGTAGGACATGGATATAATTTTATTTTCATTGAGGATGAAACTGAAGCACTTAGTGATTTATTTCTTTGTAGGATGGTGCAGTGGCAAAGGCAAGACTACCAGTAACCCAAGAATTGTGCTGTGAAGTGTCAGGCCTCTAATAAAATAACAAGTAAGGACAACATAATTCCAAACATGGGTATGGAGCCATTTCATTATTAATGAATATTATGAAATAAAAGCTGTTTTTGTCTTCCTCTTCGTGAGTTATGCTCTTGACAATGGTTTTGAAAGAGATTATAAAAAGAGACAGATGATGGTTCTAGTATCTTACTGTCTGAGAAAAAATTTCCTTTCCGAATGTTTCTGCTTACTTCTATTTACATTGGCACTTGGACTTGTTTCCTTAAAATTATGAGTTGAGGCAGTCTTGATTTGTTTGAGCACAATTGTTCCGAAGTAGAAAGAGAAATAGGAGGGGGAGGATGCAAGGTAGGAGGAGGAGAGAAGGAGCCTCTTCTTACTGTTACTAAAGAGCACTAAACTTAGCACTTATATCTTGGGAGAGTGGGTGTTAAGAAGAAAGGAATGAAGAGGAGTGGCTCTCTTTCTCTCTGTTCAAAAAAAGTCGCAGATGAGGGAGGCCATTTTTCCGATATTTAGGGGAAATAAGAGAAAGTGGAAAAAGTAACCCTATTATCACTGAATTATTCCATAATAAATTTCTCAGTTTAATCTCCCCATCTTCTTTCATCCCATTTCCGCATATCTCCACCTCAAGACTGTGTCAAGAGAGAAGTTATTGGGAGATAATTTGCACCTTGATAATCATCGTCTGTCTTGCCTAAAATGCCAGTCCAGTAGAACAATACAATCTGAGGCAGAATGGTGTGCTTCCTACATAATATGGCTTCAAAAAAAGTCCTTTCCAACCAGACTGCTACTCCTAAATCCCTCTAATATAAAAATTCTTCTGACCCTTCCTCCCATGCTCTGCAGTAGCTATGCTGAACTCCTTTCAGTTTACCCCAAACACTACACTCTTTTCTTCTTTTTGCTTTTGTACACACTCTTGTCTTAAACTGGAAGGGATCCTTCACAGCCAGTTATTACCTTTTTCTAGAAAACTTTCCTGAATTTCTAGTTTGGATAGGATGTCCATCTTATGTGCTTCTGTACTGCTGTGCTTACCTCTTTCATAGAATCCTTCATTTATTCATTTATTTAACACTTAGCATGGCAGATACTACAGCAGTTACTGGAGATCCCATTGGGAGAAAGATCAATACTGACCCTCAAAATTGGCACTAGACACAGATTATTTCGAAGAGAGTTATTTTATTTTCAAGAAACAAATAATTTCTGTGCTATGGAAAGGGTTTAATGTCCAAAAATTTTTGATGTACTTTGCAAATCACTTTATCAAAACAAAAATAACGTTTACATCTCAAATTGTCAAAGATGGAATAAAATTATGGTTTAATTTCATTTGAATATATATATAAATTAAAATATATTCAAACCAAATCCAACTGTATATTAAAGTAATATCACCAATGCAAAGCATTCTAAACTAATGTTTGGAAATCTATAAATATAATGTACCATGTAGGTACATAGAAAAACAAACCTATATGGTCATCTAGCTAGAGAGAAAAAAAAATTATTTGATTGAATGCAACATTCATTCTTGATTTAAAAAAAAACCTGTTAGTTATCTAGACGTGAGACAACTTGATTTTAAATGGTGAAACTCTAGAGATAGTTCCCTAAAAGTCAGTCAAAGATTGCTGTTATCATCATCATCATCATCATTATTTTTTTTAAAGATATATCCAACAGAAAGTTGTAATTTTTTTCTCTCCAGGATGGGTATTGGTTATGGGACATGTCATAATATGTGAGAAAACATACTTTCATTTGTTATGTCACTGAAAACTATAATCTTGGAGAAGAGTGAAGGACAAGGAAAAATGCTCATGATATAATATTATGTGATGAGAGCAAGCTTCAAGGCAATATAAATGATCATAATCTTGTATATATGTAGTTGGAAGAAAGCATATGAAAATATTAGCTGTAGTTTTCTTTGATAGATTAGGTTTTGTTGTACTATAAGTTTTCTTGATCTTTTTCATATTTTCCAAATTTTGTTCAATGAACCTGTAGTTTCTGATTGTAAAAATAGAAAAAATAATAATTATTTTTTAAAATTGGGAAACTGCCCTTGGGCAATAGTTGGCATCTTTATACTCTTTCTAATGATTAGAACATCACCAAAAATAGCGTAAACGTCCAGACATGTTTTGGCACTAGCTTTTTCTAAAGGCCTAGAAGGGAAAAGAACAATCAATCGACAGGAAATTGGACAAACATTTTCTGTTGCTTAATTGCATAGACTAACGGTTCAATCTCACATAAGTATCAATCCTGAGAAGACGTATTGACACAGCTGCAATTCTTGCAAAAGGATTCTGCAGCCTACCTTTTAGAACGTGACCAAGGTTAGCAGGGCAGATGGGATGCGCTAAAAAACACCAGTGGTATCACATAGTAAAAAGAAAGACAGATGAGATACCTGGTGGATAGGAGGGGCCATGAAGAAGCATCTGGGGCTTCTTTCTCTTTGTCAAGAAAAAGATAAAGTTTCAATTTCTCGGTTCTCTGAGCTTTGTCCATCTCCCCAAAGGCCCTGTCCTTAGGTTATTTTTCAACATTGGGTACCATCTATGGAAGGAAATAAAACTCTGAGTATCATGGCTCATGTGTATCCACCTATCTTCTACTTGTATTTGCCAACAGAAGAAAATAGTAGTTTGTAAAGCATATAAATTTAGCTGGCATTTGATATTTTGCCTGAGGAGCCTCTTGAATCAGGCTGTGCCATGGCCGTGCTGAGAGGTTTCCAAAATTCCAGTACTAAGTATTGCGCTCTAACTCCAGAGGTACCTAGTTTCCCCTATTTATGAAGCAACTTTGTTTTTCACAACATGCGACAATCTCCAGTGCTTGTGTGAATAAATAAGACCTTGTGAAGGAACTAATAATGAAACCAATATTGAGTAAGACGGGACAAGTAAAGACAAAGGCAGGAAACAAAGTCCTCTTCTCCTTTTTCTGCACGGTCTTGAAAATTATCCTGAGTTTTCTCACTCACATTTCTGTGTGGAAACCAAGTGTAATTTCTGTTTCTGGGAACACAGCAAAAGCTTTTAGCTCTTTTTTTCCCCCAGCATATTATAGGGGTACAAATATTTAGGTTACATATATTGCCTTTGCCCCACCTGAGTCAGAGCTTCAACCGTGCCTACCCCCCAGACTGTGCGCACCGTACCCATTACGTATGTATATACCCATCGCCTTCTCCCCCCTCCCATTTGCCCAATGCCCGATGAATGTTATTACTATATGTGCACTTAAGTGTTGATCTGTTAATACTAATTTGATGTTGAGTACATGTGGTGCTTTTTTCCCCATTCTTATGATACTTCACTTAGTAGAATGGGCTCCAGCTCTATCCAGGATAATACCAGAGGTGCTGTATCACCATTGTTTCTTGTGGCTGAGTAGAACTCCATGGTATACATATATGACATTTTATTAATCCACTCGCTCTTATCTAGTGGGAACTTCTATCTGAGCAGCAGTCTCCTTGCTGTGTTTGATTGATCCAGCCCCTCCTGCATGCTCTGACCATTTCTAAGGCTGTGTGTGGAAGTCTCCTGTGCCCCCCATTCTCTTACCACTTTGTCCTGACTCCTGATAAGGCTTATTCATAAAAAAGTGCTATGTCTTAATGGTAAGATCCAGAGGACCTAGAGTTTAGTCTTGGCTCTGTGGCTTAATAGCTGTACAGACATTTGGGCAAGACACTTAACCTCTCTGAGCATGATGTGTCACCTGTAATGTTGGCATAATACGTCTTACAGAATTGTTATGAAGGTTACTATGACATATGTAGTAGTTCTTGGCACAGAGTGAGTGCACAAAACATGTTAATTTAATTTGGACTATCAGGCATTATGTTTTATCTTAAGGAAAAGATGAATAATTTACAATGACATTCATAGTTATCCAAGACATTTCCTTGATTTAATAATTCTTTCATCCATATTTCTTTTTCTTTGTTTTATCTACAACTTTTCCAATTAAAAAAAAGACAAAGGAAAAAATAACAATTATATACCATGTGGGATCCTGAAGAGGATCCTGGAACAAGAAAAGGAATTAAAGGAAAATTGGTGAAGTCTGAATAAGATTTATGGTATAATTAATAAAAATGTACCAATGTTAATTTCTTACTTTTGGTAATTGTACTACGGGTGTGTAAGATATTAACATGAGAAGTGAGGTAAAGAAATTCTTTGAACTAATTTTGTAACTTTTCTGAAAGTTTAAAATCAGTTCAAAATAAAAATTTTTAAAAATATAAAAAGCAAATTATTCAGAATTTGTCATTTCCATTTCTCCTTTTCTTTCTGAAACAAATCTTTACAACTCTGTCTCAATGATTCCTATTCAATTCTTCGTGGAAGATTCTTACCTTCTCCACACACAACAGGTAGCATGTTCTGTTGGGACCTCAGTTTCAAAAGAAGGATGTACTTTTAGAAATAAATTCATTCATGGCTTTGTAATACTCCTTTCTCCATTATTGTATCAATTTCTTTGTTCCGGATACCAAATTCATTATGGTTGCACTTCCTCAAGCTAGCTGACATCTTAGCTGTGTTCTTTTTTGAGATGTTGCTATGCTACGGGGCCCACAGTTAAGAATCCCACCGTTTGAGGTTACTGTGGGTAGGGTCAAAGGGAATAGCCCAAAAGTAAGGCTGCCACCCTTCTTGCTCAAATGCTCTGTTGTGAATTTGTATCAGCAGTAAATAATATAAGTTATTCTGACCTCTGAGCCCTAAGTTTTCTAAAGGACCTACCAGTGGCTCCAGTGGCCAATTTAAATCCTCCTTTGCTTTTTTCAAAGGGACTATGTAATCCCGGAAGTGATTTAAAGTGGTATTTTCAAATTGTGTGGAAGGCAGTAACTCTTAAACTTTAGTGATAATGTCTCAAAATCCTAATTATACATAACTTATTAAGCAATAATTTATTTTTTAAAATAAATAAAAATAAATGACATGGAACACTTAGTACTTTACCAGATGTGGGTATTTTTTCTCCCACATCAAGCAATTCTCTGATACCAACTAGGACCCTATAATTCAATTCAATTCTGACACTGTCTACCTGGTGTTGGCATCAGATGTCATAGGTGAAGGGCTCAGTCCCCCACTTCAAATGCTAGTTGCAAGTCCAGCCCTCAGGTACTTGTGATCAGCAGCTATAAGTTAAGGGTTCTTATGAACCCCTCCTTGGGTTTGATCATTTGCTAGAATGGCTCACAGAACTCAGGGAAACAGTTTACTTATATTTATTTATGTTCTTATAAAAGGTTACAACTTGGGAAAACCACATGGTAGTGATACACAGGGCAAGATATGGGGAAAGGGGCACAAAGCTTCCATGTCCTCTTGAGGTGTGACACCCTGCACATGTTCAGCAGCCCAAATCCTATCCTTTGGGTTTTTATGGAGGCTTCATTGCAAATGCACACTTGATTAAATCATTGGCCATTGGTGATCAACTTAACTTTCAGTCCCTTTCCCCTCCCTAGAGGTAGGGGTAGGTGAAAGGGATGTGGGGCTGAAAATTCCAACTCTCTCACCATTTGGTTGTTTCCAATGGCAATCAACCCTGTCTGAGGCTATCCAGGAGCCTGCAGCCATTAGTCATCTCATTAGTATACAAACAGACCCTTTCAAAAATTCCAATGGACTTAGGAACTGTGTACCAGAAATGAGGGCAGAGATCAAGAATATATTTCTTATCAGAATGTCACACATATACTACATATATGGTATTGTAAACTGGAGATCATAGTGTGTTTCTGATTTTATAATCTTTTTTAAAAGTAAATGTATACTGTGAATTATGTAATTTATAAAGGCATTTTTAACTGATGTCAAAATATATGTAAATGGAAAATAGAAAAAAAAGTAAATGGAGAGTGAAACAGTAATTTCCATCTATCTTTGTCTCTTGAGAGTAGTGACAATGGCAAAAGACTGGGATCAGAGCTTCTCTTCATTCCTTATTCCTAATGCAGAAAGGCCCAGTCCCACCAAAGGTGTGGATGCCCAGCCTCAAAGAAATGTCCAACTCACTTTGGCCATTGCTTCCAAACTGCCTTCTCTAACTCCACTTATCCTGTCAGCATTCTGGCTCTCTCACACTTCTGTGACAGCTCCGACACTTCTTGTGACAACTCCACATCTTATTATTTTAACACCATACACATTTATATTACACCAACACCTCCAGAGTATATACAGTAATAAGAAGGATATGTACTTTAATATGGGGATGTAAGCTCATTTGTAATAGATAAACTATCAAACAAGGAGAATAATTTGACAAGAGTATGTTAATAATATTATTGACATTTGTTCTTTAATTTTATTCTTATTTGAGATCCAATTAACACCATTTGCTACACTTGCTGTCAAAATTGTGGGTGTCAACCAAGAAGCGATGAAAGACCAGACTGTAAAGCAGTAAGACAAAGCATTTATTGGGGTCTTAAGAATTAGAATTTGGGAGACACAGATTCAGCTAAAAAGCCAAATCGTGTTCTGAAGAGAGGAAGGGGAGTAAGGATTTTTAAAGGGATTCTGAGGGTGATTTCACAAGTTGTTTTGAAAGAGCTATTGGTGGAGGCACCCAGCCAAGCAAATGAGTCCATATCTCATTGGTTTTCTCTGTTTGAGAGTTGCATTGCTGGTAAAATTCAGGATGTTGTGGTCTTTGTGCTTTGGCCCAGTTCAATGACTCAAGGCTAGTTTCTGGCTTTTTTTT
This sequence comes from Lemur catta, assembly GCF_020740605.2. Classification (NCBI taxonomy): domain Eukaryota; kingdom Metazoa; phylum Chordata; class Mammalia; order Primates; family Lemuridae; genus Lemur; species Lemur catta. Next base: position 28,227,409 of record NC_059137.1, read on the forward strand.
TTTTTTTTTTTTTTTGCAAGGTTGTAGATTGTGCAGATAGTGCTTCTTAGAATGGCTTCACAACCACAATTTAGAGCTGTGGACCAGAGTGACACCATTTTGCATATCACACTTCACATGAGTATATGCAAAGAAGCAAAGGCAAGATTCTTGTTCTTAAGCAGCTAATTATATAAAAAGAAGGCAAAGGACAATGAAACTTGTTTCATAGGGTTAAACATGAAGAGCAATAACTTTCCAATAATTTTCTGCCTCTATAAATATTACTATGTGGTATTTCTTTTTATGGTATTATCATAATTTCAGTGTCTAAATTCTGAATGATGAACCACCTCTGTATTTCTAGAATTAATTCTACTTAATTATAATCTATTGTTCTTTTAATGTAACATTTCATTAAATGTTCTAATTTTTTTAAAGGTATCTTTTCCAACAATGTCCATGAGAGCTAAGTTCTTTATTAGATTTTGGTGTCAAGTTTATGCTAGCCTCATGAGATGAATTAGGAAAGTGTTCTACACTTTCTATCTGTGAATATATTGTGTAAAACTGAATTTATTTCTTCATTAAAAGATTAAGATAATTCATTGTGAAGAAATTTGACTGGAGTATTTTTTAATATATTTTATTTTTTTAGAGCAGTTTTAGGTTAACAGCAAATTGAGAGGTAGATCTCCCAGCATCTCTTAACCTATCTTGTTGTACACATTCAACATTCTCAGGTATGCTGCTTTTTGCAGGCCTTCCAGAACATGGATCACTTTCAACATATGCTTAACCATCTTTGAAGCATTTGTGCCACACTTTTATTTGAACTGCACTCATTGGATCATCCCCCAAAGCCTTCTAAATCATTCGAATAGTTTCCATGGAGGAATGTTCAAGCTCAACGCAAAATTTGATGCAGATTCATTGCTCTACTCACTCAGTCATTTTGAATGCCATGGCCACACAGTACTCATGCTCACTCAGTGGCATCCAGCACCCCACTGACTAGTACAGTGAAGTCATCATTGTTCACGCATGCACATTCCAATCCACTCTCCTTGTCTGCCAGGTTACATCAATGTCACACAAATCTTTCTCGTTATATTAACAATGGATGGGTACTTTCCAGACAGCCCTTGTATAAGCTACTTTATAAAGTTGCTTCAGTGGCATTGTTTCCAGGTCTTATTGCTGCTTGAAAGAATTTTCTTTGCTTTTGCTTTTCATCTTTTAATTTCTGCAGTACAATCTTTCATGCTTCTCCCTCTAATTTAAAATATTTGTGGTCCTTATGAGTGTTATAATGCTGATGAGAATTGAATTTCCTTAATGTTGATATGGTAGTATCACAAAGCAAGCAAATCATCTTATCTTTAGCAGAAACAAGAAAATATTTCAATTCTCAATCCTCATTAAAAAATCTGTTTTCTTTCAGAATTCTCTTGGTCTTCTTTGACATGATAGGCTGTTAAGCAGACAGAATCAAAAAATACTGTTGAGCTGTGTGTGCAACTATTCACAAATTTCACTTCAAACAGAAATACAGTGCACCATTGTCAAAAGCTGATAACAGACTGGTGTACTTGACCCCCATAAACTCTCACTGTTATAGCCTCATGTAGTAGTGGCACCAGTCAGGAGGGGGAAGTCAGAACTAAATCATGAGCGTAGCAGCTGTCAGTTTAGCCCTCATGGCTTACTAATGTTCTAACAGTGCTGGTCAATCTGGGAGGATTATTTCATTGAAACTTATTTTATTCTTTGATATTTTAAATACATTCATTTTAAAAATAAAATAAAAATATAAAATATAAACAAAAGTGTATTAATAAAAATAGAAGGATTTATTCTGTAAAATTTGGATTCAGTCAAAAGGCTTCACTTAAGGACCTAGAAGGCCACAGATTCCCCACCCCTGTCCTAACCCCTAAGGTGATGGCATTAGGAGGTGGGGCCTTTGGGAAGGTATCAGGTCATGAAGGTGGACTCCTCATGAATGAGATTGGTGCCCTTATGAAAGATCCCAAAAGACTCCTCACCCCTTCCTCCATGTGAGGTTCTAGTGCGAAGACTATGAAGAAGCAAGGCTTCATCAGACACTTAATCTGCTGGCCCCTTGATCTTGGACTTCTCAGCTTCCAGAACTGTCAAATTTCTGTTATTTATAAACTACCTAGTCTTTGGTATTTTGTTATAGGAACTGAAATGGACTAAGACACTGAATATTCTATTTTGTATTTGAAAGTTCTGAAAATAGTCTGAAGGGTATTATTGTGAGTAGTACTGCCCAGAGATCTGGGCCCCCTACTCTCTCCAATGCCTGGGAGTGGCTGGAACTGGCAGTGATGCTGGATGGGGTAATCAGGACTGAATTCCATGCAAGTCTTGGTCACAGGAAGTCAGGGTTGCCAGATTAACAACTAAAAATACATGATACTCAGTTAAATTTGAATTATTTCTAATTTCCTTTGCATATATGCTTTTGTCTAGAAGAAAAATATTGCATGAGTAATACTTATATTAAAATTGATTTATTTATCTGAAATATAAGCATCTATGTTACAAAATTCTGTAATTATATTACTATAATGATTTGACTTTATTTAATTTGTTTTGCAGAATTTGCTGATTAAACTCCTTGCAATATAGCTTTTATAGTGGTCACATTCAACCTATTTTTTTTGTCTGTTGAACATTGATTTATGAGAAACATGCTCAACACTTGCTCTAGGAGATAGTATACTGAACATGTCCTTGCATAAAGTTAGCAACTCTGAGAATTGCTCCTTAAATTTGATTTTTCTGAAGCACATAATACTATCTTTCATTGCAGAAGTTGCTTTCCCATTTTGCAGGATTATATTGCATTTCTCACTCAATGAATTTTTAAAAATATTGTTCACTGACAAAAAAAAGAGCACTGTTGTCAAATTTTATTTCCTTCTTTTTAACACTATACATGTTGGTTCCATGCCAGAAGAGTATTTTGTAACACCCATGTAAAATAATTGAATTCTGTAAGGGTTGATATTCATTTCAACAGATAGTTGTGGTAAGTGTTGTAATAATTAGTCACTTCAAGTCAGAATTTCTTTTTCTGTTAATGGTATAGTTTTCTCACTCATGGAAATTGTTGTGTGGTCTGCCTCACGTGGTGCATGCCAGTGTGGGCATAACTGAAGGAGAGGTTGAATGAGGTTGGGATATTGTGTATATATTTGAACAGAGCATGTAAGTGAGCAGAATTACAATGACTGTGCATATGGGTAAGGCTGTTTAGAGGGGCCAATGAGACCAGAATGAAGTTTATGGGCTTTGAGACTTCAGGATTAAATATCAAAATAAAGGTAATTATCATTTTGTTTATTAAGAACAAAGTACCATTTTGAATTAAGTGTCATGGATTATGGCCACATCTCCCCATCAGAAATAGTCAATTCTAATTTCCATGTCCTGATCATTTTACCTGGATAGCAGTCCTAAATTTACTCTTCCCAGAGAGTGTAAAGCTAGAAAAATTATTGCTGTTTCGTGAGTCACACTTCAGTTAAAATGTTTTAGCAACCTCCTTTTAATTGCTTCTGAGGGACTTTATCCCAAAGGTACTAGAAAGTTTCAAAATATTGTCCAATCCACATTGTGAACTTTAAATTGCTTTTGAGATTTGAAGCATCCTCAAAGCAGCAAACACCTTAAGTTGCTTTGGTGCTCCATCGGCTAGTCCTTTAAAGGACCCTCTACTCGTGAAAAGACTGTAAAGAGCTTCAACTTTCATTGTTACTAGGAGTCATTTCTATTTTGCCACTGGTTAACTGCTTTTTACAATAGCAATGGCTGCTACTTGATTTTAATGAGCACTGAGAAACAAATAGTTCGTCTTTTAGTTTTATCTTACTGAAATGATTGAGATGCAATTTATGAGGCTAGTAGTCTCATAAAAATGTAGGACTTCTGTTTCTGCCACTTTAATATAGAAATATTTCATATTCCAGTGAAATGGGGATACTAATAATTATAGCAAATTGCTATGCTTAAGAAGTTTTTGAGTGACCTACAGCAGTGAGAGGAAGATCAACAGAACGCTGTTAGAGCAGAGGAAGATGATTTCTGTGCAAGGAGAAGAGTATATATATTTTCTTATACCTGGAGGTAAAAGAGTAAATCCCTTGTTACTGAAACTTCTTAATTTAAACAATTATTTGTGGTTTGATTGTAGATTGAGACACATGCAGTAGAGTTTTTCTAAGGCCAATTTATCATTCACTATGTGTATGAGGCAGAACAACAGAGTGACCTAGAGACACTTCCTAATTTGTACTGAAAAAGACAAGGAACAGTCATTTTACCTAAAAATCTTTCCTTTTTTCTTTTGCAAGCAATACTTATGCTCTAGTTAATATTGTTGGGATATTGTACATATTCATATTTTGCCTAAATTAGAAATAACCCAAAGTCCTTTTTCTGAAAGTACATCTTTTCTATTTGTTCTTTCAGATAACAAAATTCTTCTGAAACCAAGGTTAAATTACCACTGAAGCAGAACTTATATATACCACTTTGTTTTAGTAACTGAAGAACAGTGATTTTTGTTAAGAATAACATATTAGTGTGAAGAAAAATATTAAGTTACAGATATATATGTTGGTTAAAATTGTCAAACTTTGGACAATAATATTTTATACATTTTATATTGTTCTGGATTATTTGGTCAAAATATTATGGTGACATTGTATTAAAAATAATTTTAAATTATGAGATACATAATTCTAACCTAGTTGCATGTGTTCTTAATATATTCTTTAACAAGAACATATTTTTTTTAGAGCTAAAGACTGCTTCATGAGATCTGAAATTCTAACTAATCTTAACTTAGAAGACTGTAACATATTCTTGTTCTGTTTGTGTATCCAATTATAGGTCCTTATTGCCCATAAGGGAAGCCAGTCAAGAATGCAAACGATTCTTACAGACACTGCTGTAACTGATCCACATACATCCCGGCCACTGCAGAATTCCTATTGGTGAAAGAAAATATTACCATGGGAAAGTCCAATCAGTCTTCCGTGACAGAATTTGTCCTGCTGGGGCTTTCTGGCTACCCAGAGCTTGAGGCCATTTACTTTGTTCTGGTCCTATGTATGTATCTGGTAATCCTGCTGGGAAATGGAGTCATCATCATTGTGAGTGTTTATGACTCCCACTTGCACACCCCCATGTACTTTTTCCTCAGTAACTTATCGTTCCTGGACATCTGCTATACTAGTTCTTCTAGTCCCCTATTTCTCAGCAGCTTCTTAACTTCCAAGAAAACCATTTCCTTCCCTGGGTGTGGAGTGCAAATGTTTCTCTCCTTTGCCATGGGAGCCACCGAGTGTGTCCTTCTAAGTATGATGGCGTTTGACCGTTATGTGGCCATCTGTAACCCTCTGAGATACCCCATCATCATGAGTAAGGCTTCCTATGTGCCTATGGCTGCTGGGTCCTGGATCGCAGGAGGCATCAATTCTGTGTTGCAAACCTCTCTTGCAATGCGGCTTCCTTTCTGTGGGGATAATGTCATTAATCACTTTACTTGTGAAATCCTGGCTGTCTTAAAATTGGCCTGTGCTGATATCTCCATAAATATTATTAGCATGGTGGTCGCTAATATGATTTTTCTTGTGGTCCCAGTACTTTTTATTTTTGTTTCATATGTTTTCATTCTCTCCACCATCCTGAGGATCCCTTCTCCAGAAGGAAGGCGCAAAGCCTTCTCCACCTGCTCTGCCCACCTCACAGTGGTGATTATATTCTATGGGACTATCCTCTTCATGTATGCAAAGCCCAAGGCTAAAGACTCTTCTGGTATAGACAAAGAACAAGTCACAGACAAAATCATTTCTCTCTTCTATGGGGTTGTGACACCTATGCTGAATCCCCTCATCTATAGTTTGAGGAACAAAGATGTGAAAGCAGCCGTGAAGAATATACTGTGTCGAAAACGCTTCTTGGAAGGAATGTGAATTCTACTTTATTTCTTTTTAAAATTATTTTACTCTGAATGCAGGGCTTTCATTTATTTTGGAATCTATTATCACCTCAAGATTCCAAAATAAATATAAGAGTTGGTGATACCACTAATTCCTGAAATTCTCACTTTTCTCTTCCTAATATTTAAATGAAAGAGAGAAATCTAGGGCTAACCTTTTCATTTCATGGTGGGGTTAAGGAAAAGAGGGCCAGAAATATATGGGTTAAAGGATTCTTATCCAAACATTCTCCTGATGGATAACAGAGTTTGATTTAGTCTTGGAATGATGACTTCTATAATCTACATAAAAGGAAGTACCATTTTACTAATTTAACCTCTTATCCTCTGTGTGCATTGATTTTCTAGTCACATCATTCTTAGGAGTAACAAGTAGAAAGTGTCTTGTTAAGGAACAGAGTACAATATGAACTCAACAGTAAATAATTCATAATGGGGTAGATTTGATAATAGAGTGGTAAAGGGGGGACAATTTAAGGTATTAGGTACCTGGCCTGTATATATGTCATAGAGGGAGAAGAAATAAAAACATGAAGCTGTTTTTCCTAGGGCTGATTTTGAATGAATGGCTGCAAACTGACAAGCCCTCTTCTGTGCAGAGGTGTCTAAGGGAATGTGACGCTTTGTGCAGACGACCCAGCTGATGGGGAAGTTTGTTCTACCTTGTGTTTCAATAGAGGAGCAGTGGTGTCTTTGGGTGAAAAAATTGCTACTGTTAAATGATACCAAAAGCATTACTTTGTTTCTAAAGAACTTGATTGCACGGTTCTCTGTGAACACAGTGATAATGGGTTAACAGTACAACAAATTAGGCATTTTTGCAGTTATGTGAATTTGCTACAGAATATGAGTTTTCTATTCATTCATTCAGTCATTTATTACTTATTCAATTATTCAATCAACCAGTATTTACTGAATACCTATTTTGTCTCTGTCATTGGACTATTGCTGATAAAAATAAAACTAAACAACCTAGAAACAAAACCAAAACCATGGTCAAGGAGCACACAGTTTGTAGAATACAGATTGATACATAAATTAGGAACAAAAATATTAAAAATACTTATTCATGGCTTTTCTCTCTCCTCTACCTTCTAAGGACCGTTTGTTGGGTTAAGCAGAGTAATGGGTGGACTTAGAGTAATTTAAATGAGATAAGCTGATCTTCATATAAAAGGGCTTGAACCATCTCTAAGAAGAAGAGATAGTGGAGTAAGGAAGAAATCAGTGCAAATTGAAGATTTTGAAGATAGAGAGGCAGATATTTAAATACATACTGCAAATATAGCATTAAAGAAAAAGGAAAAAAAATGGCTAAATAGAATTTTGGGAAAGCATTGATGCTGGTTTTCTATGGCCCTTCCTCAGTGTGTCTTGATAATCACAACAAAGATGTACAATATTCTTTAAGATATTTGATGATGGATTTGATGTCTTTTGCAGTACCACCATTGTTAGAGCTCAATTGAGTCAATTGCCTACCGCCCAGTGAAGGCCAATATATTGAGACAGCAGGTGTTGCAGGGGAGAAAGAGTTTATTTTGAAAGACGTCAGGTGAGGAGATAGGAATAATTTCTCAAATCCATCTCCTTGTGAATTTGGGGGCTAAGGTTTTAAAGATGGTTTGGTTAACAAAGGGGTAGGAAATTTGGTCTGCTGATTGGCTGGGATGAACTCATAGGGTTGGGAAACAGAAAGCATCTTCTCAGGAGATTTTGTGGGTAAGGGGTTTCAAGGCTTGTTGTATTTGTTCCTATAACTATCCATGGGTCTGGTTGACATCATCGGGTCCCTCCAATGCAGAGTCTGAAAAATATCTCAATGACCAGTGTTAGGCTTTACAATAGCAATGTTATCTATGGAAGCAGTTGAAGAAGTAGCAAATCTTGCACCTGTCAGGGAGGATACCTGCCATTAAACAGTAAGCAGTTACAGTAGTCAGGAAGTTAAAGAACAATGGCTGGTTAACTTCTGTCTATATCTATACTTTTATAGAAATCAGGCTTTTATTATCATTTTTCCCTTATGGCTTTACATTATTTTAATGTAGGTGGTTTCACCATGCTGAGACTGGCCATAAGATGAGAATAACTTAGGTGGGTCACAGACTTAAGGAGGTCACAAACACAATGCAGTGTAAGTGCTCTTGTTGCCAAATTCAGGTTCGGCTGCTCAAACCTGAGAGCATCAATCAAACATGAGAGGTGAGTACTGATGAAGGAAATGTGCTTTATTCAAGTGCCGGCAGACAGTGGAGATGGTGAACTATGGTCTTGAAGACCATTTCATTTCTTCTGCTTACTGAGCAACTTATGAATGGAAGGGGTAAAGGGGGGTGGTGGAAGAAAGCAAACTTTGTGCAAGTCATCATGACTTGCTCGATGATTATTAGCAAACTGTAGGTTGCCTAGTGGCTCTTGTTATCAGCAGCCTGTGGTTGGCCTGTTCCTATTCCAGAATCTTGATCTGTTTTTCCTCAAGGTTGTTTTTTAATCTTGTACCTGGTAGCTGTGTAAGCAAGCAGTGGGTTAATTCTAAACTTTTAAGAAAGAACAAGACAAAAGCATACTGGCAGCAAAACAGTGTCCCTTTAACTAGCCTAGTATTATGGTCTGAATGGCTCTTGGGGTGCACTTACACTCTTATAGGGAAATATGTAAAAATTCCCCTAGAAAGAGAAGTCCCAAAAAGGGAAAGGGGTACTTGCGCTTGGTTGAGCTGGAAAAAACAATTCTTGTACAGGTCTTGTGGGCAAGAATTTTCCAGACAGAAAACATCATGTGATAAGATATGGAATACCACCAAGAGTTTAGAATGGCTGGAACTTGGGTTATGTTGTTAGTTTAGTGACAGAGGAGAAGATTGGAAAGGTAATTTGGAGCCAAACGGTGGGAATTTCAGATGCTAAGAGAAGAAGTCAGTATCTCCATAGGTCTCTATCTATCTATCCATCCATCTATCCATCAAACATAGAGCCATGTTTCCTGCCATTGGGAAGCTTTCAGAAGGTCTCAATAATTGTAAGGCATCAGGAAAAAGCAAAGACAAGTGTCAAGGACAGTGTAGACGAAGGCATCATTTACTCTGGGGCAGTTTTGGAAGACTCCCTAGAGAGTAAGACATTTCATCAGAGAAGAGGAAATGTGACAACTCAGGGAGTATAACATATGCCAGGGTTCCAAAGTGTGGAAGAACATTAAATAACAGACAGCTTGATTAGTGATTGTCAAGCTGGCTTCTAATTAGAATCATCTAGCAAACTTTAAAAAAAATGTACTGATTCTGAAGTCTAATCTCCAGAGATTCTTATTTAACTACTATGAAATGAGGATCAGGCATTTCTTTTTCAGTATCATTTAAAGGAATACATATCATAAAATGTGATAGATATCTTATACAGGCTATTTTAAAAAATCTTTTTAGTTAATTAATGATAGTGGACAGTGTTATATATAATTGTCTTCATTTTTGTTGACTAAATATTTATCTTACTCATTCAGCACTGGATATGTGCCTGGCCTTATGTTAGTACTGGAAATCAAATGCTGGGTATGATGTGGTTCCTACCATCAGGGATTGGTTTGAAAGAACTCTGTAACAAATATTATTATTGCCATTTGACAAATGAGGAGTTTTAGGCTCAGAGAAGTGACTTTGCTAAGGTAACACAGGTAATAAGGGGCTGCAGGATTTAAAACCCTTTCTGTTTACACTAAATTTAATGTAAATTTAAGGAATAGCATTACCTCTCTTAAGAGAGATTTCCGGAGGACAAGAAGGCAGGAGAGAAATTGTTACAAAGTTTTAAGAACAGTTGTTTAGCCTGCTCCACATGCTGAAATTTCTCTTTAGGAGAATAAGTATTTTGATTCTGAATTTTATTATTGAAGCAGGGTTTTTCCATGTATGCTGCAAACTCAGTTTCCTCTGAAATAAAAAAAAAATACTCCAAAGTATTTTATTACTGTCCTCTAAAAACCATCATTCAATATTTAGAGTTACTTTAAAATTTGTTCTTAAAAACTGAATATGAGTTTGTAGTACAGAATTGGGCAAACGTAGAACAAGAGGAGTGATGATACCTTAGGCAACATTACTACATAATTATAACTCACTATCCACACAGGGTGACATTTTTATGAAAGGAAAATAGAATAAAGTTATTGTTTCTGAAGCAGAGAGAAATAATCAGTGCTCTTTCAGGGAAGTTTAGTTATCTACTATATTCTCTTGTCAATTAATTATCAGAGAATAATGTACCCTGATAGGCTTTTTATTTTATTCAGCCCAAATTACTTCTTCAGTATATTTTTTTCTGTCTTTTATCTTCCCTGGTTTCCCCTACATTAAAAGATTATCTGATATTTTACCAAAAGGGTTTAGAATTGTGGTTTGGGGGATGAAATGATATATTACATAAAGTCCATTTCTTTTATTTCAAATACTTGGACTTGTATCTTTACTGTTCTTCTTTAATTTTGATCAGTTAGTTTATTCAACAGTTAATGGCTGACTACTATTTTAAATTAACATGATAGTGGACTTCATACAGAGAACAGGGAGTCATAGTTCTGCCATTAGATTTCAGAAGCTAACAGACGAAATGGCCATTTGATTTAAAATAGCATAAAAGGAAAACCACTTTGGTAGAGGTAAAGGTCAGGGCAGCTCAGAGGAGGCAGAACTCAAGGGAAGTATTGGAAGGCTTTGCAGAAGATGTGACACTTAACCCATCTCTTCTGATACTGCTAAGATTTCATCAGAGAAGGAGGAATGTGACAATGCAGAGGAAACAGCATGTGCTTTGTCCTTAGGTGTAAAAGAACATGGAATAATTGGGTAAATACACAGTGAATGGAACACAGTATGTGCAAAGGGCAGGGGGCAACCTGGGCATGGAAAGAAGAAGGTGAAATATATATAGCTGTAAATGTAGGCTGGGGCCAGATAAGGTCCTGGGGTAAAATAAAAAATAAGCATAAATAAATAAATGTATCAAAGGTATTCCAAAGGAGGCTAAAATATGTTTTATTTGTTAAGTAGTTATATATGTTGGATTTCCTTGGGAAGGATTCATTTCATGTATTTTTTGTCTTGTTCTCATACATTTACTTGTATTCCTTAGACCACTTGTCCCTACTTTTTATGAGATCACTGTCATTTTCATAAAGACATATAGTTAGATCATTAATCTTGAAATTTCTTTCTAACTCTGAAATTTTGTTTTTACACATAATCTCCATTTCTTTTGTTCTATTTTTATTTAAAACTCTTGCCTTAAAATATGTGAGCTTATTTTGTGCACTAACTCAAAGATGTCAGTTTCTCATCATTTCTTCCAGCACTAGTGCCTACTCATCAATTTTTTTTCATAGCCTCAAGCACCTCCGTATTCCTCAGGCTAGTATAGATGATGAGATTGAATATGGGAGTGATTACCCCATAAAACAGGTTAATCAGTTCATCTGAAATAGTTAGTGTCTTTGGATGTTGGCTTCATGACCTTGAAGAGGATTGTCCCATAAAACACAATCACCACTCTTGTGGGCTGGACAGGTAGAGAAGGCCTTTTTCCTTCCTTCTGAGGAAGTGATTTCAGTGTAGCTTAGAGGATGAAACAGAGGAAACAGAAAGTAGCAGTAATGGAATAAGTGAAAACATTATATTGCCCAACATCATTACACCCTCATTCAGGGAAATATCTATGTAGGCCAGCTTCATTAAAGATAATATTTCACAAAACATGATTAATGACATGTCTTCCACAAAACAGAATTCATAACATACATACATGTTGTGCCAGTCTGTTGAGAAAGCCTAATTCGTAGAGACAGCTGCCATCTAAACACAAATCACCATGTCTCTAAGGATGGGGTATCTCAGGTATTTGCTGATGACACATAAGTCATGCCATCACTGCCAGGAGCACAAACTCTGTAGACCCCATGGAATAGAAGACAGACATTGGTACAATACAACCTGAGAGAGCGTTTTTTTCTCTAATAGCAAATTTATCAGTATTGAGGGGGCAAAAGAAGATGTAAGGCAGATATCCAGGAAGGAGGGGTTACTAAGGAATAAAACACATGGGCATGTGGAGGCAGGAAACCAGGACAGTTAGGATGATCTAGATTCCATTTCCAAGGAGGATCACCAGATATATCACTAAACACAGAACAAAAAGGAGTTTTTGTCAACTTATGGGTTCTCAGAAAGACCTCTCAGAATGAACTCAGTCTCACTTGTTCAATCAGTGGTCCTTTCCATTTACTTTTTCATACCTGGAATAATCCAGAAAAGGAAACAGCATGTGAGTTAAATGAATGGACCTGTATTAAGTGAAGTAAGAGGTAATTGAAGTTGGCGGTCCAATAACTATGGTAACATTAGGTGGAGCAGTGGTAACAGCAGTGAGATTAGTTTATGGGATTCCTCTTTAATCTCATAAAGCAATTGAGCTACAGTGGTAGCTCATTAAGTATGTAAACTTCTGTATTCTAGTTCCTGAGATTGATGTATGAGGTCTGAGGAAGGGAAGAACAATTTGTGTCTTTAATACGTATCTGTTGTTTCAGATACAGTTGATCCACTTTGAACAATCAATATTTTGGAGAGAACATGCTTTAGCATGATCCACAAAGGGTTATTTATTTGATTTTGTAACATGCCAATCATTAACAATACCATTGGTTTAGGGTTTTACAATTTGCAGATGTGTTTATACACATGACTCATTTTATCATCACTATAATTGAGGAAAATGAAAGATGAAATTTATATAAAATTATAGTAAGTGGGAATGAGCTGCTATTCAAATGTGGTTTTTCTGGTTTTAAATCTTACGTCTTTTTTTGTTTTTTACTGTACTTCAACATCATCCAAAAATTATATAAGTTGGGTAAGGGGTGGGAATCAGGCATCTTTTTTTATAATGCTATCCAGGTGATTCTAATGTGCAACCAGGAAAGACTGCCTCTGGTTTAGTAATGTGCTTCCAAACTTTCGTATTTCCAGGAATCACCTGGGGAACCCTTGTAAAAGATTCTGATTCAATAGTTCTTAGGTGGGTTTTGAGATCTGCATTTAGAAACATGTTCCCAGGTGATGCAGATACTGCTTGTCTGTGGAATGCACCTGAGTAGCAAGGATCTCTGCCTCTCTCTCTCTAATACCTTAGAGAGCACCATTGGTGCACCAGTGGCGTGTAGGGTAGTAAGTAGAGAGTAGCCGATGTGAACGAAGCAACATTCTTTCTGGTGAGATTCAGAGGTAAGACTTTTGTGTTTTTTGTTTTTTTTTTTACAGTTTCGTGTTCCTTAGATTTTACATATACAAGCAACTAAATTGCACAGAGAAGAGCCTGCCTTTTATTCATGACTATATAAAAGTCATTGTCTTCCACTTGTTGAATTTGTAGTTAGGGCCAATATTTTCCTAAAGAGGGAATTTTAGATCTGCTCAAGCATCTGAGTTGTGCACTAAAGAGCAGGGAACAAATGCCCTCAATGTTTAAAAAAGTTTAACAAGTAAATATTAGCAGGTGACTTTCTTGTTTATAGTAAATGAATTAGAGAATATCATTTTTAAAACACCTCTGAATCTTTATGATCTTCTACCTTAGCTTCAAAATATACCCCTAGGTAAATAAATAAATTGGCCCAATAGCTAAGTTACTATTAATACTTAGTATTTTCAAATAACAGTTTGGGTTATGATATAGGATTTGCCACCAGATTATGCTGCTCCCTAATTAAACAATGGCCAACATGGAGGATAGTTTCTAATTCTATTGGCTTTGGAAAGGAGGACTGTCATCTAATTCAAGCTTTTCTAAACTATGCATGCCTACAAATAGAGCAGGAATGGGTGGATAGGCCAGGATATACTCCTATTTGGTACTGTTTATGATTGGAATTTGATTGACTATAGGAGCACAATCAACCTACTCTTAGTTGGCCAGTAGAATTCTGATAGAGACATTTTTATGACATAAAAGGCCTTATTATTTATTGCATAACTAGGAGCAAGAGCTTCATTTTCACATTAGTTCCCTTTATCCACTCCGTATCCCCTTGGGAAATGCAAGGAGGTCCAGGTGGACACCACATATGAGGAATATTGTCCCAGCTGAGCAACAAGATAGTGACTTTCAATGAACATTAATAGTCTGGGTTTTGTATTAAATCTGTTTCAGGAAGGTATGGATCAAGTGAAATGCCATTTCTTCTCTTTTAACGTCTTTAAAATATTCCTATTTGGAAACTATTTTCAGAAAATAATCATTTTATGCTGTGAATAAGGTAGTATGTTTGGTAGTCTAACATCCTCAAGATGGTTGCTGCCAAAAGATTTTACTTGTAAACATTCCTATGGGACCAACTATGTCTTTTGATGCTTAAAAAAAAAAAAAAAAGATAATAGCACAAAAGCCATTATTTGTATTTCTCTTGTAATGCTAGAGTAACTCCTTAAAAAAGCAATTGATAGATTCCAAATGTTTGATCCTTCAAAGAGCACCATGTTTAACACTTTTGTGCTGGGAACTTTTCCTGCATTTATGTGTAAGTTTGCTATCATTGCATGCTACCTTTTGAAAAAATTTTTTTATGCTTGTCTATTTTGAGGAAGGGAAATTATGAAATTATAATATATTCATTTAATGGACTATTTGTAACTATTAAATATATTTTTGAAGAATTTGTATTAATATAAAAGTACTTATGTTATTATAATTAAATAAAAGAAAAAACGCTATTCAGCTTTGTTTGCAAAACCAAATCATAAACCAAGAAAACTTATGCAGAATAAAGGCTGGAAAGAAATATTCAAATACTTAGTCTTGTTATCTTCTCTGAAATTTCCAAATTTCTAAAATAAATATAGATAAAAGAAAAAGGTAACTAAAAAAGAGAAAAAATGGAAGCAGTTCCCCTAATTATGTTAGAAAGATTAACTCAGTAAAAAATGTCAAATGTCCTCAAATAGGCAATTTATGTAGGTATCTGGAGATTACACACTGAGGCTG
Source organism: Lemur catta (assembly GCF_020740605.2). Taxonomy (NCBI): domain Eukaryota; kingdom Metazoa; phylum Chordata; class Mammalia; order Primates; family Lemuridae; genus Lemur; species Lemur catta. The sequence goes on from NC_059137.1 coordinate 28,242,451, forward strand.
AGTTGCACTGTATACCCATTAGGATGTTTTCCACATCCTAGGTTATAACAGAAGGGATAACTATAATTTAAAAAAATTTTTGATGAGGGATTTTAATGAACCACTTAGTTTTATAAAATTATGACCTATGCCCCAGCTTTAATGAGATAGGTTGAAAAAAATAACTAAAACGTTGTCAAAAAAAAAGTAAATGAACAGTCTCATTAGCTTGAAACTCTGTTCTGATGATACTGATTTGGAAAGTTTATTTAAGTAATGTTTGATACAGGATTTAGGAGGCCCCTTGTGACTTGGAAAGAAGGAAAGGGGGGAGAAATGTGTAAAGAGCTCTGTTACTAGAGCCCACCTTTTTAATTTTTTCAGATAAAATACATAGTTACAAACAAAACCCCAAAACTGCTTTGTTCTTAGGAAGGAATCTTGGCCACATGGAGGCAGACAAGGACTCCAAAAGATGGCCCAAAAGCAATTTCTTGTGATGAGGGATGGTCAATGAACTTCAGAAACAATGATGTTGGGCACTCAGTTTTAACTTGTTTCCTCTTCAGTGCTGTGCTTCTAGCCATTACCTTCAGACCTTTGGTCAAGTCTGTTTTAGTGGGTTAGTGGTTATGTGGTTAACAAACTGTGCTCATTATTTGGGTGAAGCAGTTCAGGGAAAGCAGAGCACTGTCTGCAGGAGTAATGATAAGATAGCTGAGGTGTACAGAGCATCTGGAATATATATATCCTAATATACATATATGTATATATATAATTGGCATAAAAGTATTACCTCACTTGATACCATCACCTCCTAATAAATTAGGTAATACTTTCATGCCCATTAATCTGTGTGATAGGTATATCTGTTTATTTGAATTCTTTGGAAATGCCTACAGTGTGGAATGGGATAGAATTACAAACTACCTTGTAGAGTTACAAGAAGAAAAATGGATAGCTTAATAGCTTCTATGTTTTTATTGTATGGTTTAAAAATTTCTGGATTTGTTGTGAATCTCAAAATGCCACTCACATTTACAATAACATGTAAATTCCAAGTTTCAGATCCACAAACAAGTATTTCTAGATTATTTGTACATTAAAACCAGTTTTTCTTACTAATTTAGTAAAAATGAGTCAATATGACTTACTATGTATAAAATTCTTATAAAAATGCTTGGAAATTTGTTTGCTATTATTGTTTTTTTTAATTATTATTTCAGCACATTGTGGGGGTACAAAAGTTTAGGTTACGTATATTGCCCTTGCCCCCCTCATCCCGCCGAGTCAGAGCTTCAAACATGTCCATCCCCTAGACAGTGGGCATCGCACTCATTATGTATGTATTGTTAATAACCAAGAATTAATATAGCCTGAGTGAACAAAGGTCTGGCCAAAGTCATTATAATATATTTAAAGTGAGGGTGTTGGCAGTACATAAATAATAGATTGAGGATGAGATAAGACATATCTTCAAGACTTCTGATGGGTTGTTTAAAATACAATAATGGATGTAATATAATTAAGTCTACAGGGCATTATTCTTGAAGTTTCCAAAAGTTTTGAACACCTTTCCCCTGAAGCAATTTAAAGTTATGGCTTAGAAAATTGCAGAAGTCCCTGAGAGCAAGAAATATTTAAATTGCCTCTCTGAGTCTAAAGAATTTCCCGGGCCTTCACAATGGAACTGTTTCCACCAGGGCTTCAAGGGCAAATGAAATGTGCCATATTCTCAAACTGACCTGCCCAATATTTTTTGTTTTCTTACTTTTGAGCTAGCAGAACCAAAATACAATCCTGTTGTAAATGTATTGAATTATAATATGTGGAAAGTTTTGAAACAACTTAGAAATGGTACCTTTTGTCATCTATGTTTTGCAGATAATACATCCTGTGGTACTATGGCTCCCCAGTGGTAACCCCTTCTTCAGAAATGCATCAGCCTCATGGAAATTTTTGTTGAATATCCTAAAATAGAAGATCAAGGCAAAACAATCTTCTGTGTGTTGCAACCTAGGAGGTGAGTCAAACTTCCATTTACAGGTAATTGCTGAAAACATACTAATCACACAAATCCAAGGGAGAGTCAGTGTAATAATGAACTAAGTTACAATAAGCCATGTGTTTTGTGGATATGAAATTTCTTATTTGAGAAGAGTGTAAAGGGAACAGGAATAGAAATTTCAGGATTATTTTAGATATAGTTAGAAAATTGAGAACAAGTAAAAAAAGTAAAGTATGACCAAAAGAGTAGTTGCACATCCAAAGTAATTTGAACACCTAAAGCAGAGGATGTTTAGGCTTATAATTTCTAACTGAGAATAAAGATTCATGTGGTCAAAATACAGTTACCTTCATTACAAGTGTCTTTAATACATTTAACAGTATCATTTCTCTTTGGTCCAAAGAGGTCGCTGCACAACAGGCAGCAGATCTGCCCTCTTGATCCAGAACACAAAGCAGGCTGGTGTCACCAAAGTTCTGATTCTGTGGCAATTTACCTCATAGCAACAATTCAGTTTTTATTTGGTTCAGTTTAGCAAGTGTTTGTCCAGTGCTAATCGTGAGTAGGCAATGTTTTAGCATGGTCCCTGTCTTGAAGCCTCTAACTAGGGGTACTGTTTGGAACACTTTATTACTTAATCTTGAGTACATCTTTGAATTTGTGAATAATGGAAATGAAGAAGAGCAATGAGTCTTTAGCTAATTGGAAGAATTTTGACTTATATTTGTTTGCATGAGTATTTTGGGAATTGTTTTGAATATTTAAATTTTTTGTTGTTGGTAATGCATTTGTATGGTGACTTTGGATGTAATATTTGGGAGATACACAAACACATGCATTTAGATTTTAGATGAATGAACTGAAATAGCCCTCATTTTGAAATGTTAACCTCTGAGTTCCTTGTTTTAAATTACAGTGGATTTTTGATCTAATGATATAACACTATTCACTGCGAAGTGAGTAGTCTTTGGTATTGATGTACATCCATCTCATATCAACAATATGATGCAAAAGAGTAGGTTGAGTTGCATAAAAAGAGATCAGATACTCGAGGTCTGACTGATGAAATTTTTAAAGATACTCTTGTAGGAAGGTGATACTGGGGACAGAGATGTAAAAGAATTTGAGAGAACAAGTCAATAAAAGATGGAAGGAAACAAAATTAGTGCTAACCACATGTAATGTACTTTGTATGCATTTCCTTATTTATTCTCCCAAGAATCCCATACTAGAGCTATTAAAATCCTCTTGTTATAGGTGAGGATATTGAGACTCAGAGAAGTTAAGTAAATTGTCCAAGTTCATATAGCTAGTAACTGGCCAAGATAGGATTTAAATGTTCTTTGGATTAGACAAAATGGATTTGACATGATAATAACTATATGGTGGCATTGGAATGATTCTCACAGACTGCTTCTCAGTCGTCTTTTACGAGGGAATTGGGATTTGGGCGGCTTATTAATAACAGCATTAAAAAGGTGAATCTGGGACTCAGCTAAAAAACAGAAGCATGCTTCTTTAGGGTATAAAAGAATGCCAAAATATAAAGGGTGGGGTTGATGGAAATAAGGGTGAAATAGGATGAGAGAAGTACCTACTAACAGCCAAAGGCAGGTCTGGCTAATTAGAAACTGGCTGAAATAAGTTCAAAGGACTCAACTTAGACCTTAAACTTGTGCCAGGTTTTTTCAATGAGAAATAGTTTATGTGTTAAGTGCCTGTTTTTTTGCAGAAATTACATAATTACTTTTTGGAACACTTTCAATGGATTCTGTGTCCATGGACAAGGATATTGCTGGAAATTTGTGTGTGTGTTTAAGGGGTGGTAAATGACTATTCCTAAGGGAAAATTAACAGAGATGGCTTGAGACTTTCTGAGGCAAGGTCTTTGGAGGCAAAATTCACCATTTCCAATTCCTGGGTGACAGCAGTGGATATTTCCCTGCGGAATCACCCAAAGTGAGAAATGTCAGAAAATTTCCCATTAGAAGAAACTCTTTAGTCATAGGCTTTCTTTTGTGTCCTGTTCAATTGGACTTAGGTAGCAATTAATTAAAATGTCAATTGAAAGGTATTTCTATTAGAGAAGGAGAAGACAAGCCGCTGACTGGGAGACAATGTATCCCAGCAAATATCATACATAATAAAGGACTTGTATCCAGAAAATATGAAGAACACTCAAATCTCAACAAGAAAACAAACAACCCAATTAATTTTTTTTTTCTTCAGGACAGGATCTCACTCTGTTTGCCCAGGCTAGAGTGCAGTGGTATCATCATAGCTCACTGCAAACTCAAACTCCTGGGCTCAAGTGATCTTCCTGCCTCAGCCTCCTGAGTAGCTGGAACTACAGACAGATGCCACCATGCCTGGCTATTTTTTTCTATTTGTTTTTTGTAGAGATGGGGTCTAACTATGTTGCTTAGACCGTCCTGAACTCCTGGCCACAGTGATCCTCCTGCCTCAGCCTGCCAACTAATTAAAATTTACAGTAGCTTTATTCATAATTGCCAAAAACTAGAAACAGCCTAGATGTCCTTCAAAAGGTGAATGGATAAGGCAAAGTGAAGTGCATCCATCCATGGAATATTATTGCACAATCACAGCCTAAATGGATCTCAGAGGCTTTGTGCTAAGTGAAAGAAGCCCAACTCCAATGGCTCATATGATTCCATTTATATGACATTCTGGTAAAGGTAAACTGTAGGGACAGGACACACATTACTGGTTGCCAGGATTTATGGGTAGGTGGAAGAGATTACTAAAAAACTCATAGAATGAAGGAGTGTTTTGGGGTGATAGAAGAGTTTGGTGTTCTGGTTAAGATGGTAGTTATATGAATCTATACATGTTTTAAAATTCACAGAACTGTACACTAAAAGATAGTCAGTTTATGGTATGATATTTAATTGTATGGTAATTTTAAAAAGCAAAATTAAAAGAAATTATTCTAGCCCCCACCAATAGAAAGGTGCTTGTACTTTAACAAGAAGATTTCAGATTACAGAGCTTTATATGAATTGGACATGTTTTTCGGATAATCAGGTGCTCAATAAATGCTGGTTGGGTTCATTTCTGATTATTTTTCCTTCAGATTGACACATTCTTTCAGTGTTTGAATACATGTGGGTTATTGCTGAGTTCTCCTGACCTGGGAGCCAGGCTACCTTTTGAAAATAACCTATCAAATCTCTTATATAATACATTTTGTATTGCTTTTATAATTCATAGAAAAACTTTAGGTAAGTGTGGGCTACAAGCATGCAGGCTTGAGTTTGAGCCTAAGCTGTGCTACATATTAGTTGTGACTTTAGGCTTAACTTTCTCACTTTAGGTTTCCTTATCTTTAAAATGATAATGTTGTGGGGTTTAAATGAGATAATGTATGGAAAAAAAAATCACGAAGTTCCTGGTCCAGAGTGATTGATCAATACAACAGCTTTTCCCTCATACTTCTCTTCCTATGTTGTTTATTTCTTTTATTCCTTTCCATTTTCTCCCTTCCTCATCTTCCCTATTTTTTTTTCTTCCTTAATCTTATTTGGTTCATGGCAAATTTTTATACTGATGCACTGGTAAACTTGGACTTACCATACTAGAGATTATGTGTATTTAAAAATTCTTTGACTTCTTACAGGCAAAATAGAACAGTAAAATGGAATGGGAAAACCAAACCATTTTGGTGGAATTTTTTCTGAAGGGGCTTTCTGGCTACCCAAAGCTTGAGCTACTCTTTTTTGTGTTAATCTTAATAATGTATGTGATCATCCTTCTGGGAAATGGTACTCTCATTATGATCAGCATCTTGGACTCTCACCTTCACACCTCTATGTACTTCTTCCTGGGCAACCTCTCTTTCTTGGACATCTGCTACACCACCACCTCCATTCCCTCTACGCTGGTGAGCTTCCTCTCAGAGAGAAAAACCATTTCCTTCTCTGGCTGTGCAGTGCAGATGTTCCTTGGCTTGGCCATGGGAACAACAGAGTGTGTGCTCCTGGGCATGATGGCCTTTGACCGCTATGTGGCCATCTGCAACCCTCTGAGATATCCCATCATCATGAGCAAAGATGCCTATGTGCCCATGGCAGCTGGGTCCTGGTTTGCAGGGGTTGTCAACTCTGCTGTACAAACTGCATTTGTGGTACAATTGCCTTTCTGTAGGAATAGCGTCATTAATCATTTCTCCTGTGAAATTCTGGCTGTCCTGAAGATGGCCTGTGCTGACATCTCAGGCAATGAGTTCATCATGCTCGTGGCCACAACATTGTTCACATTGATGCCACTGTTCTTGATTGTCATTTCTTACTCATTAATCATTTCTAGCATCCTCAAGATCCGCTCCTCTGAGGGGAGAACCAAAGCCTTCTCCACCTGCTCAGCCCATCTGACTGTGGTGATAATATTCTATGGGACCATCCTCTTCATGTACATGAAGCCCAAGTCTAAGGAGACACTTAATTCAGATGACTTGAATGCTACTGACAAACTTATATCCATGTTCTACGGGGTGATGACGCCCATGATGAATCCTTTAATCTACAGCCTCAGAAACAAAGATGTGAAAGAGGCAGTAAAACATCTACTGAGCAAAAGGTTCTTTAGCAAGTGAGTGGAAAATGTACTGGATTATGAACACATTGGACATTGTGGAAATTTGAGACTTACATTAGAATTTTGGTTACTTTTACTGTTTTTTTCAGCAGCTTCATATATTATGTTAAAATTTTTATAATGAGATATAGTATCTCAGAATTATTGCATGTTCCCTACAGAGAATTTGCCAAGATACAGGACATTAAGATGAGGCAGAAAGAGAGGTTACCTATTACTCTAATACTAGAAGGTGGCCACTTTCTAACATTTTGAACAGTATCTTTAATATTCTGTATTTTTTACTGTATTAGAATTGGTTATAATGTACCTTTTTATGTTCACTTTTTTTTACATAATAATATTTCATAGGCAACATTTCTTTAAAAGTTTTACAATAAATCTTTCTGTTACTAAGAAAGCAAAACAGAAACCCCCCCAAAATATCACACCCATTTTCTAGTGTGAGAACTTCGTGTTGTAGTCTTACATTAAACTCCAAATATTCTTGAGCCATTACATTGTATTTTCTTGTTCAGTATTTAAACTTTTTCTATGGAGCTCTAGGGATGCTGAGCACTTGGGACTATAGAGGAAGTAAATAAATAGAGCTCAAGAATGGAGCCTGTGCAATCAATCAGGATATCTTAGCTTTATCTCCTTTCTTTGCTTCAGCTTATAAGTTAGCTTTAGCATGCCGAATATTTTGCAAAATTAAAAATGGGTTTCAAAATCATTCTATTGGTCCAGATAATAACGTGGGCATGTGTTGTGTTGGATGGAGTGTCCTATCAGTGCCCATTTAGAAGAAGCCAGGTTTCTTTCTATTCTGAGAGAATTCCAATACTTTTCCAAATCTTAGAAGAATATCTAAGCTCTTTATTTTTAGTGTGAATACCTGTATTCATGTCTTATCTCTGTTACTAACTAGCTTTGTGATCTGAGGGAGCAGAGAATTGGATGGTAGATAGGAGGTGACATTATCTACTTTTCTTGGTTTTCTCCTTAACTTTTACTCTATCTGAAGAACACATAATTTACAGCCAAAGATGTATGAGAAAGTGTGTTCAGGAATGAACCACATTCTAGGAAATCCACTTGATTGGATAAATTATATATTGATGGATCGGTGAATTTGGAGGATATTGGGCATAAACATATTTTACATAGACAAATAAGTTAAATGTTTGCAGACTCTTTGGGTAAAGTCATTCATTTTATCTTCCCAAGTTCATTTTTTAATTTTAGTGGAAGGAATATTAAACAGTAACAAATTATATTTAATTATATCTGGTTTTCATCATAGTTTTTTACAGATTAAATCTGATGACAAGGGTTGAGACCATTGATCTGTCAAAGTCACACCCTAACAAAATAGGCTTTAAGAACATATTTGTTCCCATGTACCAGCTCATAGGACTTTTTCCCCCCTAAGGAGTCCAAGAAGGTGGAAAACCCCTGAGAATCCGGCATTTTATGTTTGACATGTAGGCCATGTTGGATACTCAAATGCTAATTTTGTTTTTCTTCACAGCTTAAGTCCAAACACTTCCATAAACTCTCTAGGATGACTGATTTAGTTCCGAGTTTTATATCAGATTTATACATTTCTGATGAAAAATTAATTAAAACAGGTAGAAATTGTAAAGTCTGTATTTCTCCTCACAGGAGAAGACAAGGAGGTTTTTCCCCTTACAGGGTTGTAGAATTAAGGTCTACAAGAAAAGCATGCTACCTGTCTTGATGTATTCATGTGTTCAAATTTTCAGGGCAAATACACAATCATTATAATACTGATATAATGCCTTATTTTAATACTTGAGCCTCTAGAGAGTTTTTCATTCAGAAAATTTATTTTGAAAGCTTGTGGAGGAGGATTTTGTTGTTGATAGCAATTTTTTTTGACTTGGGAATGTAGATAAACTTATCTGGTACACTAAGTGTGTATCTCTATGTGTGTGTGTGTAGTGTGTAGTGTGTATATATGTTGTGTGTGTGTGTTCCTGTGTGACACTTCTACTCGATTGCAAAATCTGCAAAGGTAAAGATTTCTCTATATCTCCCTCTTCTCTACTCCATTGCACTCAACTTGGAACATAATATATAGAATATGATTTAATATACATTTTAAATCCATGAATAGGAAAACTATAAGAAAGGAGGTGCAACACGAGAGAAGCACATACCTTTATATTTCACTCAAGTCCCCAAGCAAGTTCATGGTTAGGAATTAAGAGCAGAGATACAGCAAAAGAGCCAAAATTGCATATCTTTTCACCCAAATTATTTCGTCTTTTCAGTACACTTTTATGCCTGCCCAATTTCCAAATACTCTAAAGCTTTAGATCATGTTAGCTTTTTATGGTCCTGGAGGCTTCTGAAATGGATACTTAAAAATATAGCAATATATTGATTATCAGCTAACTCACATACATCATCTTACTAAAATCCTGTGATGTGGGCAATAGTGTCACTATCTCATAGATGAGGCTACAAAGCTTAGGGAAGCTAATGTCTCTTTGAAAACCTTTTACCAGTTTTACCATCCAGAAATGTCTTTCTCAAGGACCTAGGAGCCATCCCTTTGAAAAGTAATAAGCAAGATAGTGCCCATATCTCCTAGGTCTTGTGAGAGGCTAAGAGCCTAACTTCAGTGGGTGCCTTGCTCCAAGTTGTAAAACGTCCCTGTCCTGAAGACAGGAGAAAGTTTATTTTTCCTTTGGATAAAGCCAATTAGCTTTTAAAAACTATTTAGCACTTGTTTTAGTAGAGTTGAGATCAGAGTACATTCTGGCCTTTCTCCCTTATTGCAATAGCCTTTCTTACTGTTTAGCTTTGTCTGGTGCAATTTTTGCTTTCACAAAGCTTTTTTGATGTTTTTCATATTTTGGTATATAATTTTCTTAATTTTCTTCATATCTTCATAACTTTGAAGATATGCAATCTGCTTTAGTGGAATGAGTAATATCTTTACAACTTCTCATACCCTTTTAGATTCAAAACTTTAGAAATGAAACAATATTGACTTTGCCTCTGAAAAATTAAAGGATGCATGCTCTTAGGTAACTACTTTCACTCTTTCCATGTAGTTGTTGGGATTATAGTCAAATTTCAATTTTATTTTATGTAAATTTTCTTTCAAGATTTACAATAATTATATTCTTTGTTTTAGTTGCAATTCTACAATTATTTCTGAGTTTAACTATATTCTAAGTTTATTACTAGTCTTTTCAAATGACGATTTCCCCATTGGAGATGAGGATGTAAATATATGAGGATCTAAATACTTGAGAAAGTTTTCTTTCTTTCACATTGAAAAATACTGGACTGACATAGAATTCTTGAGTTACCACTTTTTCTGTCCCCTCCTTGGTACATAACTCCTTCACCATAAGACATCCAATATTACTGAAATGGGGTCTAATCCCATCTTGATGTTTTTTATTCTTTTGTAAGTAATTTCTTCTTTTTATTTGGGTTCTTCTGCTTAGATATTTGAAGGTTTCCTTTTTTTTTTAATCCCCTGGTACTTCATTTATTTATCAAGATGCTCCTTGTTTTTTGGTACTCTATTAATTTTTTTTCTTGTAACATGTTGAACTATTGTTTTGAATTCAATTGAATTAAATTCAACAAATATTTATTGAATACCCTCTAGCTGCTTAGGATACATACATCAATGAATGAAATACAGACCCTTGCCTCTGTGGAATATACATTCTTGCAAGTGAGATGGCCAATAAACAATACCATAGTGAGTGAATAAATAAGTAAATAAATATTTAGTAAGTTAGAAAGCACTAGGATTGATGGAAAAAGAAACCATGGAGCAAGATAAAGGAGGCTGAAATCGCTGGAGGTTGGAGAGATAAAGTTGCTGTATTAAAAAGTATAGTCAGATAACTTAGTTTTCAAATCAACAAAGGTAATGAGAGACAAAGAGGGTGACTATATAATGGTGAAGGGTACAGTTCAACAAGAAGACATAACAATTCTAAATATGTATACACCCAACTTAGGTGCACCCAGATTCATAAAGCAAACCCTACTTGATCTAAACAAAATGATAAACAGCAATACCATAATAGCCGGAAACTTCAACACTCCGCTGACAGCACAGAACAGATCCTCCAAACAGAAAATAAACAAAGAAATAATGCACTTAAACAAAACTTTAGAACAAATGGGCCTGACCAACATTTACAGGACATTCTATCCAAAATCCACTGAATATACGTTCTTCTCATCAGCCATGGGACATTCTTTAAGATTGACCATACCCTAGGACACAAAGCATGTCTTAAAAAATTAAAAAAAATGGAAATTATACCATGCATCTTCTCAGATCACAGTGGAATAAAAGTAGAAATCAATCCTAACATAAACTCTCATTTCTCCACAAAGTCGTGGAAGCTAAACAACCTTCTCCTGAATGATTATTTCATAAATGAGGAAATCAAGATGGAAATCAAAAGATTCTTTGAACTAACTGACAAAGGAGACACAAGTTATCAAAATCTGTGGGACACAGCTAAAGCAGTCCTAAGAGAAAAGTTTATTTCCATAAGTGCCTATATCCAAAAGACAGAAAGATCACAAATAGACAACCTAATAAATCAACTCAAAGAACTGGAGAAAGAAGAATGGACTGACCCCAAACCCAGCAGAAGAAGTGAAATTAATAAGATCAAATCAGAACCAAATGAAATTGACAACAAGAAAACTATACAGAATATTAGTAAAACAAAAAGTTGCTTCTTTGAAAAGATAAACAAAATTGACATGCCTTTGGCTAGACTATCTAAGAGCAGAAAAGAAAAATCTCTAATAAGCTCCATCAGGAACATAAAGTGAGAAATTACAACTGATGCCACAGAGATACAAGATACCATCTATGAATGCTACACAAACCTTTATGCACACAAACTGGAAAATGTGGAGGAAATGGACAAATTTTTAGAAACACACAGCCTCCCTAGGCTCAACCAGGAAGAAACAGAATTCCTGACCAGACCAATATCAAGAACTGAAATTGAAACAGCAATAAAAAACCTTCCTAAAAAGAAAAGTCCGGGACCAGATGGTTTCAATCCCGAATTTTACCACACCTACAAAGAAGAACTGGTGCCCATCCTGCAGAAATTGTTCCACAACATCGAGAAGGATGGAATCCTCCTCAACACATTTTATGAAGCCAACATAAATAACCCCGATACCCAAACCAGGAAAGGATGCAACAAAAAAAGAAAACTACAGACAAATATCCATTATGAATATACATGCAAAAATTCTCAACAAAATCCTAGCACACTAAATCCAGGTGCTTATCAAGAAAATAATCCATCATGACCAAGTGGGCTTCATCCCAGAGATGCAGGGATAGTTAAACATATGCAAATTTTCACATGCTACACATCTGATAAAGGGCTGATAACTAGAATCTATTTAGAATTCAGGAAAATCAGCAAGAAAAAAATCAAACAGCCCTATTAAAAAGTGGGCAAAGGACATGAATAGAAACTTTTCAAAAGAAGACAGAAGAATGGCCAACAAACATATGAAAAAGTGCTCAATATCTCTAATCATTAGGGAAATGCAAATCAAAACCACAATGAGATATCACTTATCTCCTGTGAGAATGGCCTTTATCAAAAAGTCTCAAAACAATAAATGTTGGCTTGGATGCGGAGAGACAGGAACACTCATACACTGCTGGTGGGACTGCAAACTTGTGCAACCGCGGTGGAAAGCAATATGGAGATACCTCAAAGAGCTACAAGTAGACCTACAGTTTGATCCAGCAATCCCATTATTGGGCATCTACCCAAAAGAACAAAGGATATTCTATAAAAAAGACATCTGCACTCGAATGTTTATAGCAGCACAATTCACAGTTGTAAAGATGTGGAAACAACCCAAATGCCCATCAATACATGAGTGGATTAATAAAATGTAGTATATGTATACCATGGAGTACTACTTAGCTATAAGAAACAATGGTGATATAGCACCTCTTGTATTTTCCTGGATAGAGCTGGAACCCATTCTATTAAGTGAAGTATCATAAGAATGGAAAAACAAGCACCACATGTACTCACCATCAAATTGGTTTCACTGATCAACACCTAAGAACACATATAGGAATAACATTCATTGGGTGTCGGGGAGATAGGAGGGGGGAGGAGGGGATGGGTGTATATATACATAATGAGTGCAATGAGCACCGTCTGAGGGATGGACATGCTTGAACCTCTGCCTGGGGTGGGTGGGGGGACAAGGGCAATATACATAACCTAAACTTTTGTACCCCCATAATATGCTGAAATTAAAAAAAAGCATAGCATAGACCTGGTTTTGAAGATGACATTTGAGCAAAGCATGTAACAAAACAAGCATTCAGGTATAGGGATTTGTAAGGAGAAAGTGTTCCAGACAGAAAGAAAGCTGTGACAAGCCTTATGAAAGGATTGTGCCTGATGTATCGAGGACTTCCAAAAAGGTTGAAATGGCTGAAGCTGAGAGAACAAGGGGCATAGTTGAAATCAGAGAGGTGACGGGACTGGGCAGAGTGTGTACGGGAGCTAGATCAGGTACATTCAAATCTGTTATTTCATAGTGTTTTCTCGTACAAATTCTTTGAATATTTTTCAATATATTTTGTTTGTTTTTTTAGAACTATAGTGGCTATGTTGGATAGCCATTATTCTTCATATCGATGTTTCTTATAGTCACTCTAATCTCTTTGACCTTTTATAATATGCATTCTGTATGATTTTCTCAAGTCTAATTTATACACTACTTATGCTCATAGGGAGATAATTCTGGGTAACACTGAATCCTAATATATATTTTGAATCCTCAGTAAATCCATATCATAAAAGCTGACATCTAGATTTAGTAAAATATGAAAACTTTGGGGTTTGCTGTCCCTTTGTTCTTGTGATAAGAGAAAAGCAAAAGTGAATGAACCTTTTTGTTTCGTATTTATAAAATAAGCAAGTGCTCATTGTTTTAGAAAAAATTAAATGCCATGAAGTAACCCTAATTATATTTACATTAAAAATAACTTGGATTCTGTTATTAAATGTAAATTATATAAAATATATATAAATGGGGCATTTTGGCAGGGCATTTTGTAGATTTTATTTGCAATAAAGAGATACTCATTTCTTCATTGTGGATTTAGATTCTTCTATACTTGTATGTTATGACTGGCTTTTGAAGAAGTATGAGTGTGCGTGTGTGTGTGTGTGTGATCTTTTAAGAAGTTGCTCACTGGAGGTCAGAAGAAGATTCTTAAAATGGATGAATGACTCTTGCTAGAGGAAGGAATGTGAACATGGGACTTTGGGACAGTCTTCTTAAATAGCACTGTCTGTCTCAGTTAGGACTGGAAAATTGAGGGAAAAGTATATAACCGAATTTAGTATCAGAAACAACAGATGAGATAAGGAGGATACTTTGATGTACTACCCAGATATCCCTTAAATAAAGAATACATTCCTCCGGCTGCAGGTGGTGCTGAGGGCACACGACAAGCGGCAGTCAGCCTGTTCATTGTCTCTTCCAAAGTCACACCCTTGGAGCTTTTCTGGAAGGTTGCTGCTACTACTGTCAATGTTCCTCCTCTTTTAACAACCTGATTAACTTCAGTGCTTCCCCTATTTTAAGACTTGGTTTGATTCTTGTCAATTGTGATCAAAAATCTTTTATGGACACAGAACATATGGTTTCTAAAGATCTTTGTGAAGGAATTAAGTGATATATGCCTTTCAGAAGTGGTCTTCAGTATATTTCATTCTCTTGGGATGAAAGTTGAGATGCACTTAATGATTTCCTTGATCATTGGTTGAAGCTGTTGTCGGGCCTTCATCTCAGGTCAACCTTCCTTCTGCTCAATCCAACTTTCTTCTCTTCCCTTCTACAGATGTTTATCCCAAGGGCACTCATGGATAAAAACATCCTCCATGTATCTCAGGGTCTTCTTCCCAGATAAAATCTGTGACGGGAAAACTGACTTTGATTCTGCTAGAGTCCACCCCTAAATAGTAGTATTAATCATATTTGGGTCTCCCATCCTCTGTGTATCCCTTTTATACAAGAGTAAATTCCTATCTCCTAAAAGTAGAAGGCAGAACTCACATCCTTTGCAGCTAGTATAGACACGTGACTATGTTCCAGTAGTCATACTCATTCACAAGGGATTTCTAATCCAGAGTGAGTAATTTGAGGACATAGGCTATGTGAAGAAGTCCCATTTGGTTGGAGTTTTTATGGTGGTAATGGTTGCAAAGTCAAGTTCCTGACACTAAACCTGATGAACTTGTGCTGGAGGCAATGGTGTTTGAAATGTATTTGAGATGTTGGCATTTAATTCTCCATTGCAACAGCAGTGGTGGTTTCATCATCAGCTCAGGTTCTGTAGTAAAGTTTTGGGCCTTGTTCCTGAATATTAGCCTGTCTCTTTGCCACCCACTATTATTTTCAAATTCCCAACAGATATTAATCTTTGAGATTTGGGAATGATAAATTGGAATTCTAATGAATTCTTAGAAATTCCCTCAATCATAAGTAATTGTTAAAATGCTTCCAAAAACAACAGTAGCAGCAACAAAACTTCCAACATTCTGTCTGTATTTTACTCATTGTGGTAGACACAATTCTGTGATGGCCTCCAAGATTCCTGCTTCCTGGTGTACACACCCTATATAATTCTCTCCCTTTGAGTATGAGCAGGGCTTGTGAACATCATGGGATATCATTCCCCATGATTATGTTACATTATATGGCAGAAGGGATTTTTCAAATATAATTAAGGTCCCTAACCAGTTGGCTTTGAGTTAATCAAAAAGATTATCCTAGGTGGACCCAGCCCAACCAAGTGAACTCTTAAAAAAAAGCCAGAGAGATTATAACTGAGAGAATCTTGCTGCCTTTGAAGAAGTAAGCTGCTAGGTTATGAGAAGATCATTTGGTTGGAACTTGAGGTGGGCTCCTAGAAGCGGAGCATAACCATTGGCTGACAGCCAGCAAGAAAATGGGGACTTTAGTTCTATGATACAACTGAATTCTTCCAATAATTTAAATGAATTTGGAAGAGGACCCCATGGTCCAGGTGAGAACACAGTATAACCAACACCTTGATTTCACCCTTGTAAGACTCTGACCAGAGGATCCATCTACTTTTTACCTGGATTTCTGACTCATGGAAGTTGTATGATAATATATTTGCATTATTTTATGTCACTAAGTTATTATAATTTATTATATGAGTATAGAAAACTAATATTCTCCACTTATGCTGAATACCTAAAAAGTGGAGAAATCATTAAAAATGGTTTAATCATTAAAGTATCAATTTTAGTAGTATTTACAAAGAACTATAGACTGCACTGAATATTCAAACACTGGAAAATGCTCAAATAATATTAACATTTTGATTTATCAGGTTAGCATACTATAGAGATTATGTGTCAAAATTGCTGATTTAGATTTATTTTGCTCTCTGACTTATTTCTTGAAACATTAACAAAGTATTAGGATTTGCACAAAGTATACTATAAATATAAACTTACTAAATTTGCATGCAAGAATAGCTTACTGTTAGTAGCAGCCAGGGCCATGAACATGCAACAAGTTAAACATGGCAACAACTACCCCTTGTGTTAGTTTCCTCCTCTTGCTTTTAACGTCATGCCAGTGGGTTCTTTCAAACCACTATTGTCACACTTTCGTTCTCAACAGAGAATTATAAACCTTTTTGTTTTTTCTCAGTTTCTCATTTTTCTTGAGATTTGTGATTTGGAAAACAAACTTCTTGAGAATGCTGGGTAGGAATTCCTGCATGGGGACATTCCCATACTGTCGTTTAATGAATTTCCTTTCTGTTTAAATCATCCAGAAGGTATGCTGTTGTTTGGAACTAAGAGCCCTGACTGATACACATAGCATATGAGGCCCTCCTTTCTTTGGTTCCTGTTTAGTTTCATTTTCCATCAACCCCCAGTTGCTTTTTCATTTATGTTCCTGTGATGCTGAGTTATTTCAGTTTTCTGTCTTCATCATGCCATTTCTTGTCTTACCCCATTTGTGTTACTGTTTGCTTTTCCTGGAATGCCCTTCCCTATATTATTTGCCTCTCAAATACTCATTCACAATTTAAGAGTCAGTTCAGCTACAACCTTTCCTGGAAATTATTTCTTGATTCTAAGTTACTTGGCACACTAAGACATCATTTTTATCACAGCATTTACCACTTTTTACTGAAACCATCTGATTACATGGATTTTTTTTTCTCCCTACCTATAAGATTCTTGGAGGTAGGGACTGTGTCTTAGGCATTTTTATATTCACTAGATTCTTGCTATGAATTTCACAGAGTAGGTGTACTGTAAATTTTATGTAAACAGAAGTGATTTAAAAATATAAAACACCCAGTAGAAAAATAAGTAGAGGGCATAAGTATATCACTCACATAAAAGAAAATATAGCTCTTTATGACACACACAAAGTTAAATATCTCTGAAATTAAAAATTCTGTTTAATAGTGACATACCATTTTTAAGCCCTTTATATTAGATGAAAAATCTAAACTTTTGACAACAACCATTGTTGATAAGAGCAAGATAAAATTGGCAGCAGCATAACACTGGTGGGAGCATAAATTAGTATTACCCTTTAGATTCATAAAAATCTTCATTCATTTTGAACCACTCATTTCACTTCTAGAATTCTATTTGAAATTATTTTGTTAAAAATAAATTTCCAAAAATAAAAGAAAGAAGGAAAAAAAATCATTCAGAAATATCCAGCCTCAAGTTGCCTCAGTTTATACATGGGAGAGAAGGGCAAATGATTTTAGCTTAAGTTATTATATTGTTTTATAACTAAGATCAGGCTCCTTTCTGAACTTTGGTTATCACTATGTTATTCAATTATAATTTATTTTTGGCTTGCTTTTTTATACCTTTATATTAATATATTGCTTGAGAATACCTTTATTTTTCTTACCTTGCCTTTTTTTCCTTCTTTCTCTCCCTACTACTTTCTTTCCCTCCCTACTTCTTTCTTTCCCTCCCTCCCTTCCTTCCATCCTTTGATTCTTTGTTTACAGTATGTATTACTGTTAGAATCAATGACAGTATAGTCCCTCTTTGACTAATGATGGGGTTAGGTCCCAATAAACTCATTGTTAGTTGAAAATACCCTAAGTTGAAAATGCATTTAATATACCTAACTTACTGAACATCATAGCTTAGCCTAGCCTACCTTAAATGTGTTCAGAAGACTTACATTAGCCTACAGTTGGGCGAAATTGTCTAACCCAGAGCCTATTTTATAATAAAGTGCTGACTATCCCATGTAATTCATTGAATATTGTACTGAAAGTGAAAAACAGGATGGTTGTGTGGGTACTTGAAGTATGGCTTCTACTGAATGTGGATCACTTTTACACCGTGGTAAGGACTGTCCGTAAATACATGTTTATTGGAAGAGTCAGCTTTCACTATAAGGTAAATCTATAAAGTGAATGGAAAATGTATGTGTACAGGAAATAATTATACTTTCAAAATGGAGTGTGTATGTGTGTGAGAGACACAGAAAATTCAGCTGGGGAAATTTTGACGCCAATATAGGTGTTCCCTTCTGATTTTGTTTATGAAGTAGAGTAACAGGCCTTCTGTAATTAGGTCCTCAGGGCTTTATTTCTGAAGTTTGATAAGTTTTATACATATTTCATCTCTGAGGCTATTTAAAGTTGTGCATAGAGGTTTGTTTGTAGGAGTCCTTAAGAGCAGAACATTTAAATTGTTTCCTAAAGCCTGAAGAAGATTCTTTAGGAATTTGTGGGTCTCCACAATGGAGCAGTATTTCAACCTGGTCTTCAGGGGAAAATCTAATTTGCCCTATTCCTAAAATTCATTGGTAAATATTAATTTTCTTCCTATTTTTAAACTAGGGGAATTTAACAATACTTTCTCTGAAGTAGAGGAATATAATGATATCTTATTCTAATAATCACATCCATAACACCATATTTCTATAAATGTCACCTAGTCAATGAATTTCTATGACAAAATGATTGCACACTGGTGCATGCCTCTTTGGAGCTTCAGTTACCAATCAGGAGCTGTGAAGACTGGCTGCCTGTAGAAAAGTAAGGCAAAGATATCTGTTGCTGTTTCAGCCTAGAAAGAGAAACAACCTCTGGTTTGGAGGTAAGTTACTGAAAAAAACAAGAAACAAATTTATCAGCCATAAGCAGAACTTGGACTTATGGGTTAAATCAGTTTGCAAATGATAGTTTTTCTCACTAGGGAAGACTTTGAGTATTGCAAATGGAATTTAAGAGTCTGTTCACTGGGATATAGTAGGGGGAAAAAAAAAACCATGGGACCGAAAGAGCAGTTCTGCATGCAAAGACAATCGTTCAACAAACTGAAAGGAATTTGCCCAACACATATAAATTACGTTTTGTCAGTGTGTAGGTTTTTAGTGCATTACAAAGTATTTGGACACTGTGTCATCTACTATAGCTAATTGAAGCTCACTTCACAGTAGATAGCAGACTATGTGTTATTTAGTACAGAATTCATAATAAACAAATCTTTAACTGTGGTTCCCTAACAATAACTCAGGTCCTTTGGTTCAGTCAACTGTGAACCAGTTGAACTGTGTGCTAGGTACTGTGCTAGGGACTCTATACAGAGACAACATGTGAGGAGAACACTATGACCAATTTGGAAAATTTAAAAAAACTAAATATAATAATCTCCTGGGATCTGGAAAAGCTAATTTGCCAAAGGAATGCACAGTCAGAAAGAGCCAGCTTGGACATTATCTTTGTCTGTTTGCATGTAAAACTTATGACTATTTTGAATATTTGCTTTTCTATCATTAGGTCATAATTGTAATAGTGGGTAATTTCTTTTTTAGGTTAAGAGGCTTGCTAAAGATAAAATAGTCGAAAATCTTAGTCAAAAAATATCAGGTGTTTTAAATCTAGAAATACTGGCACCTTATTACAATCTTAGTTTTTATGGAGTGATTTGAAATTTATAAAAGATGTATCTTTTGGATGATTTTTCCCTTCTGCCACCTAATTCACTGGCATCCACAGGATTGGAGTGAATATTTTCTCCCATTTTGTAGGTTGCCTGTATACTCTTTTGATTACTACTTTTGCTGTGCAGAATCTTTTTAGTTTATTTAAGTCCCATTTGTTTATTTTTGTTCTTGTTGCATTTGCTTTTGGGGTCTTTGTCATACATTTTTTGGGTAGGCCAATGTCCAGAAGAGTTTTTCCTTGGTTTTCCTCTAAGGTTTTTATGGTCCAGATCTTACTTTTATGGTCTTTAATCCATCTTGAGTTAAATTTTGTATATAGTGAGAGGTAGGGATCCAGTTTCGTTCTGCAAATGACTATCTCATTTTCCCAGCACCATTTATTGAATACGGCATCCTTTCCTCAGTGTATGTTTTTGTCTCTTTGTTGAAGATCAGCTGGTTGTGGGCTATGCTTTTATTTCTGGGTTCTCTATTCTGTTCTATTGATATACTTATCTACTTTTATGCCAGTGACATGCTGTTTTGGATACTATATCCTTATAATATGTTATTTATGAGTAGTACACTTTAAAACAAAGTGAAAAAGAGAAGTTAAAAAGATGTACAAAGAGACAGCAGGCAAAAGCAAACTAAAAGAAAGCAGGAGTTTAATATCAACATCATAAAAGTGGAATTAAACTTTAAAGTGCCAAAGAGAATAAAGATATATCAGTTACAATTTATGAAGAAAATATATTAACCCAAAACCTGTATAAACTAAATATACAGAAGCTAAACATATAAAGCAAAATGATCCTAGATATATAAGAATAATTTGATTAAAAATATTTATATGGAATTGATCCAATCGAGGTGGAAGAAAATAAGTAATTATTTGGAAGATTTTAATAATATATTTAATAAACTTGATTATGTGTATACATGTATACATGTTTTATGTGTGTGTATGAAACCATTTATCTTTCCCAAGGAGAAATCATTTTTTGTTAACATTGACAACATACATCATGTAATTGGCTCCTCCAAAGTCCATAGGTAGAGAATTATAGGTCATGTTATCTTATCATAATAAAATAAAATTGGAAATAAATAATGAAAATGGAACAAAAATACCTAATCACTAAGTAAGGAAGATACATCTAGATAACTCTTAGATGAAAGAGGAAATTAAGAAAAATAAAAAATCATCTAGAAATCAATGAAAAGATCATTTCCTCAAAAGATCTAAATCTATAATAAAACAAAGCATTCTTTAAGTGCCTTAAATAGAGCTAGAGATAGAGGAGAAAGATGAAATATTAAGAAATTAAAAATAAAGAAATTTTTTTTTTAGTTCATGAAATCAGAAAAACAAATCCAAATATGCTTAAAGAAATTTATGAAGACAGAAACTTAAGTTAATGAAACAGAGAAAAAAGTGAAGAGGATAAATCTATCCTAATGCTGCTTTTGTTTTTTTAAAAAGACCCATAATATAAGTAAGACCTGTAATATTTGACTTGTGCATCAAATAATGAAAAAAAATTAGACAGGAAAAGTAATAAGAAATGAGAGAACTTCTCATATAAGGGAGAACACAAAAATTATAAGGATTAAATGCAACTCAGCGACAAAACATTTGTTGTTATAGAAATTAATAATTTTCTAGCAAAATATGAAGTGTCAAACTGTACTCAAATCATCATATTGAAATCTTCTTTCTGATTAATCACATTTTTTGTCTGATTTTTTTTTGAAATGTTAGTTCTGTTAATCAGATTACAAGGCATTCTAGCCTGTGAGCCAAATTCTCTTTGCAAAATGAACGTTAAGTGCTTAATTCTGCAGGTATACTGTTTAGATTTAAGTCCTGGCTCCATCATTTATTTAGCTACATGAAATTGATCTTAAGCAAAGTACTTTGCTTTTCTGTGCCTTATTTCCCCACTTTATATAACAGGGATGGTGATGTTAATAATAACAGTAGTTACCTCATATGGTTGCTTTTCAGTCTAAATTAGGTAAAGCACAAACAAAACAATGAGCAGAGGATTGGCACAGAGTGAGAACTGTTAGTCATTATTTTGTCTTTGATTTTTGCTCATTTATCCAACAAATGTTATTGTACATTTACCTCTGTGTCTGCTCTATTCTAACTCTTAGAACTGTGAAAATAAACAAGAGTAAGTACCTGCCCTTATGAAGTTTCCATTCTACCGGGCCAGACAGACAATAAACATAACAGTAAGATTTCAAGGAGTGATAAGAGCATTGATCTATTCTGTGGTGATTTATAGCCAATAAAAATGGTTTATTATTCAGTTACACATAATACAATGCTCATTTTTCTTATAACCTCCAGTTTATATATGTGATGAAAAATATGACAAAAAGTTCAGGTTTCTGCAAGGAAGCTTTAGGTTTGCATCTTAGCTCTGCTATATACTGTATACACACACACACACACACACACACACACACACATATATACTATTTACCTCTGCTCAAATTTACATAAGATTTCTGCTTTGATTTATTTGTCTGTAAAATGTGGATGATA
The DNA here is from genome assembly GCF_020740605.2 of Lemur catta. Lineage (NCBI taxonomy): Eukaryota > Metazoa > Chordata > Mammalia > Primates > Lemuridae > Lemur > Lemur catta. The sequence continues at coordinate 28,264,638 of NC_059137.1, forward strand.
ATAGCTTTCTCCTAGAACTGTGATAAGATTAAACGAATTAAAGGGTATATTGGGTATAGCATGAAACATGTTAGTTTCTTCTTCCCTTTCCTCTTTCCATTCATACCTTCCCTCTTTTCTGTCTATTTTTCTTTACGGCCTCCCATATTTCTTTGCTCTTTTCCTTTTGTTATTTTATTGTTTCTCTGGAAGTATGGTACTTGTGCATTGGTACATGTTTGAAAGTAATCATAGTAAAATACATATTGGTCTTAACATGCTTTGTCTTACAGGTAAAAAAGAGACAGTAAAATGGAATGGAAAAACCAAACCATTCCGGTGGAATTTTTTCTGAAGGGGCTTTCTGGCTACCCAAGGCTTGAGTTACTCTTTTTTGTGCTAATCTTAATAATGTATGTGATCATCCTTCTGGGAAATGGTACTCTTATTTTAATCAGCATTTTGGATTCTCACCTTCACACCCCTATTTACTTCTTCCTGGGCAACCTCTCTTTCTTGGACATCTGCTACACCACCACCTCCATTCCTTCTACGCTGGTGAGCTTCCTCTCAGAGAGAAAGACCATTTCCTTCTCTGGCTGTGCAGTGCAGATTTTCCTTGGCTTGGCCATGGGAACAACAGAGTGTGTGCTCCTGGGCATGATGGCCTTTGACCGCTATGTGGCCATCTGCAACCCTCTGAGATATCCCATCATCATGAGCAAGGATGCCTATGTGCCCATGGCAGCTGGGTCCTGGATCATAGGTGTTGTCAACTCTGCCGTACAAACAGTATTTGTGGTACAATTGCCTTTCTGCAGGAATAATGTCATCAATCATTTCTCCTGTGAAATTCTGGCTGTCATGAAATTGGCCTGTGCTGACATCTCAAGCAATGAGTTCATCATGCTCGTGGCCACAACATTGTTCATATTGACACCTTTGTTATTAATCATTATCTCTTATACGTTAATCATTGCCAGCATCCTCAAAATTCGTTCTTCTGAGGGGGAGAAGCAAAGTCTTCTCTACCTGCTCAGCCCATTTGACTGTGGTGGTAATATTCTATGGGACCATCCTCTTCATGTACATGAAGCCCAAGTCTAAAGAGACACTTAATTCAGATCACTTGGATGCTACTGACAAACTGATATCCATGTTCTACGGGGTGATGACGCCCATGATGAATCCTTTAATCTATAGTCTTAGGAACAAGGATGTGAAGGAAGCAGTAAAACACTGAGAAGAAAAGTTTTAAAAAACTTTTTAAAAAATAAATGAAAAAAGAAGAAAAGTTTTTAAAAAGTAAATGAGAAAGGGGCAAGTAATTTTATAATCACAATGTGGAAATCAGATAGAAAAACTAAAACAAATAGGTTCTTGAAGCTGTTTCAAATTCATCTCTCAAAGCCCTAAAGCTCCAATATATTCTGATGCAGTACCTAAGAAAAATAAGTAAATAAATACATTTCAGTGTTTTGGGAGTCAGTGATTATGGTTTTTTTGTTTTTTGTTTTTTCTTCTTGTTTTTGTTTATGAAGAGCTTGGCCATGAGGGCAAGTAGAGTGATAGCGTAATAGAGAGGGAGATTTCCAGATGAGAGAAAAGGCTTTTTTTCCTTTCATTTTTGATAAAATTATTTTCAAAAACCAATTTCATGCTTCTTTACTTTCTTTACAAGACAGAATGAAATCTAGTTTTACATTTTTTATAACTTAGTTAAAATTATGGATTTCTAATTCTATCATTACTAAAATAATTTACTAGAAGTCTATTAAAATAAATAATACTGATTGTATTCTGTGCATGTAGCTACATACTCCTAAACTTAGCACCTTTAGTCCAAGGACAGTGTGATATCTATCCCAGATTGTTTCCCTAGCCTGGATCCATGAACTAGGTCTAAGTCCTTGGGAGTGATCAGGTGCAGGCCAAAGTTTAAACAGTTGCTGTGAGCCAGGGCCCAGACAGTACTGTTTTGGGATACTTATGACAAAATATAAAGCCCACTATTTTGGGAAACACCTTGTGGATTTGGAATATGATGGCACTAAGGGACTCAACTATGGAATAGTAACCGTATATCTTTATTTGCTTGTAACTATTCTAATTAACACCAATTGCCCTGGTGTAATTATTAATAGTTCTCTCTTTCACTATCAAAATTGACCCAGTTTGGATGATCTAATATGTGGTCACCCTAAAGAGTAGGGCAGCAGCAGCATCAGATTCCAGGGACATGGCAGTATGTATACCTGTTTGTTGGTGATGTGTGACTGTAATATTTTTTGCTGAAATCCCCATGGGTCATAAAAAGCATTACTTTAGACAGATAATGACTTGTGTCTATGGTCTGCCTGGTCCCCATGAAAAGTACTGGCCTGAAATATACAATTTGTCAAGCATTTAGCTACTATTAAGTTTTGGTAGAATGTTTAATAATGGACACCCTTGAAGCTCTGACTTGGGTGGGGCAAAGGCAATGCATGTAACCTAAACATTGGTACCCCTGTAATATGCTGAAATAAAAAAAAATTTAATAGAGTCGTACTTACTGAAGAGCAGAAGTATGCTCATTTTTTAATGTTTGGATCCAGTTAGGAGGGATATAGGCTTATTGTTAATGACACTGATTCAATGAGTATAGATCAGAGCAGTTTCTCATCTTCTCTGAAAATATAAACAGCTTCATTTTCAAGTATATTTTTTCACCTTAAGTTTTCAAATAAGCTCTATGGTATGAGTTTCCATTACTGGGCTCCAGACAGAATGAAGCTTGAAACATACAGTCTTCAGGACAGTTGACCTTGGTGTATGCTAAAATGTATTAAGCTTTCTACCGAGGTCTGGGCCTCCATCACCTTGGCACAAGTAATTCTGTCTTAGAATCTGCTCATATTGCAGTTCTATTGGCCGAGAGACTGTATTATACTGATGTGTCCCACAATTTACCTTAAAATTTTTAATTTGCTTTATATTATTTGAGAAACATTTCTATCTCTAATAAAGAAGAGTACAGGTGATTATTGTCATCTTCCTCTCTAAGTATTTGACTCTATATCAAATACTTAGGGTTAGGAGCTCATCATCTTTGATTCTTTTTTTTTTTTTTTTTTTTTTTTGAGACAGAGTCTCACTTTGTTGCCCGGGCTAGAGTGAGTGCTGTGGCATCAGCCTAGCTCACAGCAACCTCAAACTCCTGGGCTTAAGCGATCCTCCTGCCTCAGCCTCCCCAGTAGCTGGGACTACAGGCATGTGCCACCATGCCTGGCTAATTTTTTCTATATATATTTTTAGTTGTCCAGATAATTTATTTCTATTTTTAGTAGAGACGAGGTCTCACTCAGGCTGGTCTCGAACTTCTGACCTCGAGCGATCCACTCACCTTGGCCTCCCAGAGGGCTAGGATTACAGGCGTGAGCCACCACGCCCGGCCCATCTTTGATTCTTAATTCAACTAGTTTCTTTAATTCCACAAGTAAGTTTGCATATGTAAATGACAAGTTGAGAAGTCTTTAGGTTTTTATGTTGGCACAGAGAACTATATTGAAAATTTACTCATTTTAACATATATCGAAAACTTGCCATGTACAGTGTAGCCATGTGTTATGAAAAATCTTGAATGCAAGTTTTTACTTTGCTAGCACTGTGTGGAATGGGTTCTTGAGAAGCTCACAGTCCAGTGATGAAAGGGATGGGGGTATTCACATATGGGTATAGTTCAGTGTGATATACTTGAATAACATAAGTATATACAAAGAATGAAGCCCTACCTAAGAAATTTGCACACAGTTTTTCTTTTCACTCAATAAACATCTATTGAGTATCCATTAGGTGCTTCAAGTTATATCTGAGATTTAATTAAATAAAGAAAATGAATATTTAGTAAGAAATCTTATTTTAGTGGATGCTGTAAAGGATCAAAGATGAATCCTAGTAAAAGAAATTATACATAACTTCTAAAAGAATTATGTATGTGTTGTATGATGTAACCATATAACTCAATAATCAAAATGATTATAGCAGAACTAAACCTGTTACATATGATTTTGTGAATTTTAGGTATAGGATAAGCATCACCTATAGATATGTATTTCATTTTCCAGTAATTCACTGAGAATCTAAGTCTGTCGAATTTGTGAAGAGGAACTACTGAAGAAATCTAGGAGTCAGAACAAAGTTTGATATCAGTTGTTTTCTAATCCTGTCTCATTAGACTTGTCTTTAGTATGAGGAATTGTTATTCTGTTTTTGGAGCTCCCCCATTTGGTTTCTGTAATCACATCATATTTGAGTTATTCTATACCTCTATTTTGAAGGAACAGAGGATGTTCTTTCTCTGCCCTACCATATTATTTTGGGATTTCCCAGGAATCTAGCCTTTCTTGACCTCTTTTCTCTGCATGATATTCCTGGGTAATCATAAGTATGCAATCACCATTTCAAGTATCACCTATATGCAGGCAAATAACAGCTATGTTTTCTACTTCCTAAACCTACTATGATCTAGATCTGGGCAACCTAACTGGTCACTCATCATCTCCCTCATGGTATCTCATAGGTATCTTAAAGTCAACATGTTTCACTCCTAGAAACCAAGGATACTTCATTTAATAGAATGGGTTCCAACTCTCTCCAGGAGAACAAAAGAGATTCTATATCCCAAGAATGGAAAAATAAGCACCACATGTACTCACCAGGAAATTGGTTTCCCTGATCATCACCTTAAGTGCACATTTGGGAATAACACCAATTGGGTATCAGGCAGAGATGGGGGGTGGGGGGAGGGGATGGGTGTATACCTACATGATGAGTGCAATGTGCACTGTCTGGGGAATGGGCACGCTTGAAGCTCTGACTCGGGGGAATGGGGGGACATGGGCAATATATATAACCTGAACTTCTGTACCCCCATAAGAAGCTGCAATAAAATAAAAAAAAATTTAGTTTTGTAAATTGGCATTTATATTAAAAAAAAAGAAACCAAGGAATTACTGGTATTCCTCTTCTCCATGCTGCATCTTGCACAGGGTTCTGAAGATTTGATGAAAATATACAATGGAGATTAGAGGTGAGCAGGAAGTGTATTTCAGGTAGACAAACTGTATATTAAACACATAAAAATATAAGATGGCAAAGTATGAGAAACCACAAGTTGATTGCTATTTTGGAGTAGAAAGTGTATGTGGAGGTGAGAGGTGGAGTATTGGGAGATGAGGTTGGAGAAACAGGCAGCAATGAGAATGTGAGGTCTGTGTATTTGATACTTCATTTGAATTCTACCTTGTAGTACAATGGTTTTTAAACACATCTCTATGTGTGATCAGTTGTAAGATATGTTGTAAGTAATTTGATTCAAGTAGTAAAATACTAAACTTTAAAAATGATTATCTTTTTAAGAAAGGCTGTGTTCAAGATCATTTCCATATTCAAAATTTCCTTGTTGAAAATAGCAATCAGGTAGTGTTATAGGGATTGGGCTCTTGCCTATTTCCTATCCTCATTTTTTTTCATATTCCTTAGTATGCAGCCTATCCATCTGTCATATTAAATAATTTAGAGCTTTATGAAGTGCAAACAAAGAACTTCTCATTACAACTTTTGCCAAAAAAAAAACAGCTCTTTTCCTAGTTAACCTCCCCTGCTCCTTAACCTGATTAGGTCCAAAGCTTCTTTGGATTAAACTAAGCCTTAGAGGGTCTCACTGAACAGCTGCCCCAAACATAGTTAGGGTTATTACTCTGTGTTTGCCTAGTACCCCGAGGCATAAAATATATCGTGGTATTGGAATTGTTTATTTACTTGACTGTGTCCTATATTTGATGGTGAGTTGCCTGACAGCAGCAGATTTTGTGTAATTAAGCTCTAGATCTTCAATGCCCTATAGTGTATTCAATAAATATTGCATGAACGAATGAATAATTAATGTGACATTGCCATTAACATTGATAGAACAATGACCCTCATAAAGTACCCCTAACAAAACCTCCCTGAAAGTTGGTAGAATTTAAATTTTTAAGTATACACAATGAAATTCTATTCACTATGAAAGATGAACAAGAAGGAATAAAATGGTCAAGCCAAACTGGAAAGTCATTCCAAAATGTTATTTTTCAGGGACTGACTCACTACCCCAAAGTTGAGATCATCACATTTATGCTATATCTGCTAATGTACCTGATCACCTTGCTGGTCAATATTATTCTGGTCTCTGTCAGCATCTTTGATTCCCACCTGCACAAACCCATGTACTTCTTCCCCAGCAACCTCTCCTTTCTGTACATCTGGTACACCTCTTCTGCTCTCCCTCCAATGCTGGCAAACTTTGTTTCAGGGGCAAAACACCATCTTCTTTTCAGGATGTGCCACTCAAATGTAGTTGGGGGTGGAAATTTAGTTCCCACCGACACCTAGGGTGTGTGTGTGTGGTGGGGAAGAGAACTGACTTGCTTATTTTTGTAAAGCTCCATTCTGCCTTCTGCTGGGTGGGGTACCCCACTAACACTAGCAAGGTGGAAGTGAAAGCTGGACTTCCTGCTCATCCCATCAACACCACCTTGATGGGGGAATCAGTCACCTGTTACCGTTGGGCCAGGAGTAGAGGTTTAGCTCTCTGCTTCGCTCCACTAACACCACAATTTGATGGTATATATTTTGTTTTCAATTTTGATGGATATTATCACTGGATATAGAATACTAACTTGGCAAGATATATTTTTTATTAACACTTTAAATGTACCAGTATATTGGTTTATTCTGGCTTCCATTGTTCCTAATGCAAAAATCATCTGTAATTCATATGTCCCCTCTGAATGTTATTTTTCCTCTCTGCTTTTTATTATCTGTTTACATATATTCTCTGCCCCATACTCTCTTTCCTCCCTATCTGGGACTCTAATTATAGTCATGGAAGACCCTTTAATATTGTCCACATGTCTGCCATGCTCTATGGTTATTTTTAATTCTTTCTTTATCTTTCAGTTAGATAATTTGTATTGATTTCTTATTCACCTATTCTTTCTAGTGCCATTCCCAGTCTGCAACGTACCCCATCCAATAAATCCTTAGTTTCATATATTGAATTTTTAAGTTTTAAACTTTCATTGGGTCCTTTTAAAGGTCTTTTTAAGAGATTTACATTTTTATATTGAATTTTTCCAGGTTTTTACCCATTTTGTCCATCATTTCCCCTAATTTGCATGACATAATTATTTTAAAGATTTGTCAGCTAATTCCCAAAGACCACCTGTCAAGTAGCTAGGAAGATTTGTCATCCTCTAGAATTTAGAGCTTCTAGAATCTTTGTACCCAGTTCGTTCTTATACCTGAAGCATATATTTTTAGTTTTTTCATTTTTTTCCTTGTTGCAGGAGCTACTGTCTCTTCTGGTGTTCTGTATCTGTTCTGAAGTAAAACCCCTATCCCCAGTATCCCAGCATTTCTTGATGTCATTTAGCACAATGCAGAGGCTGTTATAAGGAAGAATGGTTCCTGACAGCTTGATTGATCTTGAACTGCTTACAAATTGGGGTAGTAGAATGTAAAGAGATTGAGAGACAAGGAGGGTTTCAGTTCAAACATGTTGTGTCTCAGTTGAGTATGTATCATTTAGGAGGGTTTCCAGATGGGTATTTGAACATGCAAGAATTGAGTTGGAGAGATAAAAGCAGATGATTTTGGCTGGATTGGTGGGGGTTACTCATGACTAGATATAAGGTCAGAGAATGGCATTAGCTGTGGACAGCAGTGAACTTAATAAGTAGCCTTCAGGTCCACCATATTTTAGGGTGAAACTGAAAAGTACAATCACCAAAGGAAGAGTGGAAGCAGCCTTATGGCAGGAGGAGGTGTGCATTCTGCACACTCTGAATGTGCACATGCAGGAAAAATTTGAGGCAGAGTTTCTAGAAGATGTTAACTGACCTTTTTAATCCTAAGAATAAGGGTTTCCTGTTTCTGAGTCTCTACAGAAATATAGAGAAGAGAGTAGTAGAAGATGAAGTAGCTCTTTCCAGATGGTTTGATTTTTTCACTGAGGCATGATATAAGGTCTTCTATTGAGAGAGAGTGATCCGAAAAAGACAAAGCATGGCATGGGATCCCAGCATATGTAGAAAGGCTTTGGACTATCTACTGACCAGAATGGATAAAGATCCAGCAAGCAATATGCATGAAGTTCTCAGAGAAGCAGTAGAAGCACAAGTAAAGAATAACAGTAATATTTTTAGTGATGTGAGTAAGCCAGCTTATATTATTCTCTTGAAATGCTGAGAATTGAGGAGAATTAACTAGGGAATGGGGAGCATGAGGGCATCTTAGGCAAAGTGCTGGGAGATCATGTGTACATACACACACATATGTATATATATTCATTTAATTTAAGCTTGTTCTCATTTCAACATCAAAAAATCTATGAAATAAATATATTCCTTATTATTATATATAACAGGAATCAGAGGTTAGTAAAATACTTCCAGTCATATAGACTATTTAAATATCTTGAATTCAAATCCACACCCTTCTGATACAAAATTGTCTCTTAGTTTACCACAACATAGTATTCCTCACCTCATCAGTTTGCTGCTGATAAGCCTGTTACTTTCATTTTAGAAGTCTCCTTGGAAAGGAGGAGAACTGAATTCATTTTGCCTGGGTGACCACAGCTCCTATGAATCTGCATTTCTAAATTGTGACAGTGTATCAGTCAGGGTTATCCAGGGAAACAGAACCTATAGATTTCATATATTTATATACACATACATATATATATATGAAGAAATATAATATATATAAATTCTTAAGGTATTAACTTATGCAAGTATAGAGGCTCAGAATCCCACTATCTGCCATCTGCAAGCTGGAGACCCAGGAAAGCTGGTGGTGAAGTTCAAAGGCCTGAGAGCCAGAGAGTCGATGGTGTAGATTTCGGTCCAGGTCTGAAGGCCTCAGAGCCAGGAGTGCTGAGATTAGGAAAAGACTGATGTCTCAGCACAAGCAGTCAGGCAGAGTTAATGCAATTTTCCTTTTCCTTTTTGTTCTATTCAGACTCTCAATGGATTAAATGATGCCCACCCACGATGGGGAAGTGCATCTGCTTTACTCAGTTCACTAATTCAAATGGTAATCTCTTCTGGAAACATCCTCGTGGTTACACCCAGAAGTAATGTTTAAACAGCTATCTGGGCATCCCATGGCCTAGGCAAATTGACACATAAAATTAACCTCCAAAGAGTACCATACAGTTCACAATAACAAGTCATAATTTACTTCTTTCTCATCACTGTATCAGATCTTGATTTTTGTAATGCTCCTGACACAAAAGTACCTGTTACAAGGTAATACTCTGGTAGAGGGAACGCTTTATTAAGGAAATCATTAAATGAAGAATCTGTTTCTGGTGGCAATCCATAACATTACAGTAGGATAGAGTTAACTTGTGGTAAGATGATAATTAAAAATCATAGCTAATTTTTATTGAATTCTTATTCTTATAGACTTGATACTATTATTAGAAACAATCTAAAATTTACAGAAAATGTACATTAAAAATCTTTTCCTCCTTCAGTTATTTCAGATGCGTTGCCAATACAATGCTCCATCAGTCTTGATTGATTTAGTGTGTTATTTTTACAAACAAGGGCATCCTCTTACATGACCACAATACAACCATTAGAATTGAGAAATTAGTTTTGATACATTACTCACATGTAATCTCTAGACCTCAATCAATTTTAGCCAATTGTTTTAATACTATCCTTTAGAGCAAAATAATCCAGTTCAAATGTTATGTTGCATTGTGTGGTTATGTCTCTTTAGTCTCCTTCAGTCTGTAACAGTTTCATCTTTCCTTCATTGTTATGTTCTTGACCTTTTTGAAGATTAGAATCCACATGTATTATAGAATGTCCTTTAATTTGGTTTATGCGAATGTTTCCCCATGATTGCATATTTGGCAGGAGTACCACGAAAGTATTGCTGTATTCTCTTTGCATACTATCAAGGAGCCCATGATTCAATTTGCCGTATTACTAGCAAAGTTAACTTTGGGAATTTAATGAAGATGGTATCTGCTACCACAAAATTACTTTTTTTCCCTTTGCATTTAATAAGTGTTATTATCTTGTTCCTCATCAAAGTTTCAATTTATTCATTGCTTTATGTCACTATGGACTCATGGTGTCTTAAGTGGGTTCTAATAATTTAATATCACTATTGATTCTAATGCTCATATTGTCCCTGATTTTCCCAGTGGGAACACTTCAAAACTGGCTTATATATCCTTTTGACACACATCCCACAACTTTTGAGCACTTTTATGCTGGCATAAGAAAGTTACAGCAAGGTATTCCAGGTCCATCTTGATCTTTCTACAATTTCTAGAACTAGCCCTGGTTCCTTTTAGTGGAAATCTGTATTTAGAAAGCAAGATCTGGTACTAGGTGTACAATGGTGATTGGCATGTCACTGCTTCCAGGCCCTATTGGTGAATCTAGGAAGTATACACATTTATATTTGTATTAATTTCTATACCTATATCTTGCTATCATTTCCCTATTTATCTTCCTATATGTATATGTATATCACTTTCTGTCTACGTCTATTGAAAACCTTGTATTCACACTGATACCTCCAATTCTAATTCAACACAGTAGGGTTTATTCTAGTTTTCTTCCTGTCCGTATTTGTAACTCTCTCTTTAACAGTGAGACACGTGGCTGTTTTATATCTAATATGTTTACTTGTTACTTTCTGGATCACCCTGTGTTTTACCATTTTTCCATTTCTTTTGCTTCAAACTCTGCCACGAGCATGTCCTCTTCACCCCACTGTCTCCACAGGCATCCTTCTCAACTTGCTTGGGTTTTGAGACTTCACACAAGATTGATCTGGTTCTGACACACTTTGACTTTTGTCCCCTCCTCAGTTGTGCCCTTGTCATTCCATTTAGGTCTTTAGGGATTTCCTGTTCACCCCTCTCAGACTTCGGCACTCATATTCTGAATCTTTCACCCTGTGGATGCTTTCCTCACCCCATTAGGGCTTTGACAGCTCACTCTGAACCATCTGCCTCACTCTCCCCTTGGTGAGCAGACATTTTCCATACCCCATTTGTGTTCTAATATCTTCTTCCAGTCAGCCTTTCTTTGCAGCCTTTCTTTGTAGCCTCTTTTCGGGAGATCCTCAACCAGGAGCTGGGATCCACACCCCTGTCTTGTGTGTATGTGCCTTTTATTCTGCTTGGGCTCTGACAGCCCGAACTGAGCCATTCTTCCACGTTGGTATCTCCCTTACTCCACCCAGGCTCCAAAATATCATGCTGTGAAGAGCAAGTAAAGGTGCTGTCCTCCACACTGTTGGGTTACCAGAACGTTTGCTGGTGGATGGTGAGCATAGATGTCCTCCTCACCCAGCTCAGGCTATGACACTGTGCCAGACAGCTCAACTATATATCATACAGATATATGATATTTTATAAAAAGTACAACTACATATTATAACTGACTTGCCATTTCAAGGGTTTTTTTAATGAAAGGAAAATATTCCAAATAAGATTATCTTTTGCCTCTGAAAGAGTGAAATTATGAGTGTCCTTTAAGAATTTATACAATTGATATATTTTTTCAGCAATTGCTTATTAGAGAATGATATACACTGGTTTTGTCTAACTCAGCTCAAGTGAACTCTTCAGATTTTTCAATCTTTATCTTCCCTTATTTTTTCCTAATTTTAAAAATTAGCTGTTATTTTACCAAAATATTTCAGAATTGTCATTTGGTAAATGAAATAATACATAAATTCCAGTGCTCTTATTTCCCTGTATTAAATGAGATACTTGAACCATATTTTACTATCCTTTTAAATTTTTAATCAATTAATTAAACAGTAAATTACTGCCAACTGTTTTTAATTAACTTGACATTAGACTTTATACAGAGAACAGTGAGCCACTGGGAAGATTTGAGAAGCTAACAAATGATTATAATAGAAAAGGAAAATTGCTATAGTGGGATAAAGGTTAGGGCAGCACAGAGGAGGGAATAACTAACTTGGGGAAAATTTTGGATGGTGTTGCAGGGGATAGAACACTTCAGCTGTCTTCTACGAAATTGTTAGGATTTCACCAGAAAAGGAGAAATGTGAAAATGCACATGAAATAGCATACACTATTGTCATTAGGTATGAAAGAAGATGACATAATTAGGTAATGACACAGTAATTGGAACACAGCATGTGCAAAGGGATTGGAGGATGGTCAGGGAAAGAAGGTGAAATACATAGTTGTGTATAGAGGTTGGGGCTGGATCAAATCCCCGGATAAAAGAAAAAGCAAGAATAAAACAACAAGGAAAAAAACTGTGAAATAGTTTTCCAAAAGAGAGGGCTGAAAAACCGTGTTTGGTTAAGCAGACTTTCGGGCTGGATTTTCTTAGAGAGTCTCAATTAAAATATTTTTCTTATTAAAAAAGTTTACGCTTACTTTTTAGACCACTTGTCCGTACGTTTTTATGAGATCACAGTCATTTTCATACAGTGATCTAACCTGTTAATGTTCAAATTTCTTTCTAACTCTGAAATTCTGTGACTCCATATATATGACGTTTAATTCTTTTGTTCTGTTTATCTTTAAAACCCGTGCCTCAAATTTGTGAGCTTATATTGTACAGCAACTCAAAAGTGTCAGTGTGTTTTCATTTCCTCCAGAACCAGTGTCTGCTCATCAATTTTCTCATAGCTCCATGCACCTCCGTATTCCTCAGGCTGTAGATGATAGGATTGAGCATGGGAGTGACCACACCATAGAACAGGGCAATCAGCTTATCAAAAGTAGAATCTTTGGACTTCGGCTTCATGTACATGAAGAGGATTGTCCCATAAAACACAATCACCACTGTCATGTGGGCTGAGCAGGTGGAAAAAGCCTTTTTCCTTCCTTCTGCTGACTTGATTCTTAGTACAGTAGAAAGGATGAAAACGTAGGAGATACAGATCAGCAGTAATGGAGAAAACAAAAATATGACATTGCCCAACATTATAATAATCTCATTCAAGGAAATATCTGTGCAAGCCAGCTTGACAAAGGCCAATATTTCACAAACAAAGTGATTAATGACATTTTTTCCACAGAAGGGCAACTGTACTGCAAGAATAGTCTCTGTCAATGAGTTGAGAAAGCCTAGTCCCCAGGAGAGAGCCGCCATCTGAACACAAAGGGCCTTGTTTATGATGATGGAGTATCTCAGAGGGTTGCAGATTGCCACATAACGGTCATATGCCATCACTGCTAGGAGCACACACTCTGTGGATCCCATAGTGTAAGAGACGGACATTTGAACAACACATCTAGTGAAGGAGATGGTTTTTTTCTCAGATAGGAAGTGTATCAGCATTGAGGGGATAAAGGAGGATGTGTACCAGATGTCTAGAAAGGAGAGATTGCCAAGGAAGAAGTACATGGGAGTGTGGAGGCGGGCATCCAGGAGAGTCAGGGTGATCAGAGTGCTGTTCCCCAGGAGGATTACCAGGTACATCACCAAGCACAGCACAAAAAGAAGTTTTTCAGCTCTTGGGTACTCAGAAAGTCCCTGCAGTATGAACTCAATCTCTGTCCAATTGGTCCTTTCCATTTATACCTGGAGTTTAATGAGTCTGTGCAGTATTATCATATGAAGTGAGAGATAATTGAGACAGGAGGGACAAGTGTGTCAGAACTAGGTGGAATGGTGGTAAGAGAGGTGAGTTTAGGTATTGGGACTCATCTGCTAGCTCATAAGGCAGCGATTGAAGGCACATAGTAATTACACTGGTAGCTTATTAAAAATGCAGGATTCTGTATTTCATTTCCTGAGATTGTGATGCACAAAGTCTGAGGCAGAGAAGAACATTTGCATTTTTAGAAAGCATCTGTTATTTCCAATACAGTTGATCCACAGACCCCACTTTGAAAAATCAATATTTTTGAGAAAGCATGCATTAATCTGTTCAACAAAGATTTATGTATTTTATTTCATAACATGCCAATCATTAACAATACCATTGATATAGGGGCTTATAGTTTACAAATATTGTCAGACAGTTTATCATCAGTATAATTCTCTGAGGAAAAATTAAGGCTAGAGAGAAACTTATATAAAATTATATTAAGTGAGGGAGCTGCTATGCAAATCTTCATTTTCTGACTTTAAATATCACTATTAAAAATACACTTTATAGCCCTCCCAAAATTATGCAAGTTGTCTAAGGTATGGGAATCAGGAATTTATATATATATATAAAATACTCTCCAGGTGATTTTTAATGTGCAACTGAGGAAGAGACCCATTCATCTTGTGGAGTGCTTCCAAACTTTAGTATTCATACAAATCACCTGGGGAATTTTGTTAGAGATTCTGATTCAGTAGATCTGAGGTGGGTTCTGAAATCCACATTTATTAGTATTTTCCCAGGTAATACTCATAATGCTTGTCTGCAGAACACACTTGAGTAGCAAGGTCTTTAGACCATCTGTCTCCAATACTCTTGGAAAGTGTTGATGCTTCAAATAGCAATTGGAGAGTAGACAATTTAATCATTATTAAAGAGATGTTTATAATTTTATTGGCTATGGAAGCAAGCACTCTCATCCAACTCAAGCAGCACCCTGTTTTGGAGGCATACATTACAAAGAGGGTAGGATGTGATGGGTAGGCCAGCATACACCCTTTTTTGGTATTAAGATTGGAATTTGCCTATAACCGCATGTATCAACCTAATATGAATCTGCCAGTGAAATTGTGAAATTCTCTGAAAGTCTGTGTTGAAGATTTTTCAGGGAAGATAAGATTTGGGTAGAATGCTCTCTCTTCTCTTTTCTGGGAACAGCTGCTAAAAGTCCATTCCTAAATGGTAATTAATTTCAGAAAATAATTATGGTGTACATTTAGTATCCTAATGGCCCTGAGATAGTTGCTGCCATAAGGATTTCACTTGTAAATATAGAGAAATCATCAACTTGCTTTCATACTTTCAAATGAAAAAAAAATAACAATATAGAGTAAATTATTTGCATTACTCTTGCAATGCTAGTATAGCTTTTAAGAAGCAATCAACAAACACTGTTGAATGGCATTATGTCTGAAAGTTTTTCTGCATTTAGGTTTGCGTCCCTAACATGGATTCCCAGAATCTGTTTGGGAACAAGGAATTAAGATTGTTAAGGCTCTGGATAGTTTCAAATATATTGCTTTCTATGGGACTTGTAGTGTCAAATAATTCCATATTTACCAAATCTTTGTTATTATTGTATATTATCTTTGCAAACAGCTTTTTGTTCTTGTCTAATGCAAGGGGAATTGTTAAATAATCATACCACATGTTCCCGGTGGGCCATTATTGCTCCTATTAATTTATTTATGGGGAATTTGTATGAACACAAAAGTGATATTTAATTTATATTTAAAATGATCAAGTGAAAACAAACAAAAAAACAGTGTATGGCATTTTTTGCAAAACCAAAATCTAAGCCAAGATAACCTAGACAGCATAGAAAGGCTGGAAAGAAATATCCAAAATGTTAATGGTTATTTTAGATAGATTTTTTTCCTACTTTTCTGAATTATTCAAATTTCTAAAATAAATATACATAAAGAAAAAATATAATCAAATTAAAAAACTCTGAGGCAGATGTTTATAATTATGTTAGAAAGATGAACTCAGAGTACAAAATGTTAAAACAGTTTAAATAGTACAGGGATCGTCTTAGGAGTCTAGAGATTGCACACTGTGGATGAGTTGCCTTTTCTAGTTATCCACAGGAATCCACTATTTCTTTGTATTAAACATTAATAATCGCTGCATTTAAACCATTTGCTTCTGAAAAGTTACACTAGCACTGCAAGCGTAATGCAAAGATATTATCCATGCTCAAACCTTACAGTTAACAGTCTTTATTGTTTTCAGGAAGTACATTAAAATAAAGAACTTGAGTTCCTGACTTAATCATATAATCTCAAAAGAGAGGGCAGACTATAGATGGCTAGAACAGAATTGGTTAAAGATGAAATGCATATTTGTAAAAGGCTCTAACCTAGCCTGAATCCTAGCCATCTTCTAACATACTAAATTTTTTCACTGAAAAACACGTAACATCCATACCCTGAATACTCACTAGGGGAAACAATCCTGTAATCTTCTCTAGCTCTTCTAAAGAGATCAAGTAAGACCATTGCCTTTGAGCAAAGTTTAGTGGGCATGCCAACTCTCAGCTTATAGATTTTGTAAACTCTAATCCTTAATTAATATACCAAGTGGAAAGATAGATTATTTTAGCTCACAAAGGGAAGGGTAATTGACAACATGTGAGCTCTTAGTATGTATTTGGCACTTCATATAATTTTTATCATTTAATTTTCAAAGTAACTGAAATACTACTGTGACTTGTTTACAAATGAGAAAATTAATTTGAGATTTAAAGGTTAAGGAGAAATTTCAATATGTCATAGTGGTAAGTGCCAGAACTATGATTTAAACTCTTCTCTTTATGATTCCCAAATCCCCATCATTGTTACCACTATTACCACAATGTTTACTTATTTATACAGAATAAAAATTTTATAACACTGTAATTTAATTAGATGCATTGAACTTTCAACCAGGGTCCATGTTACAATTATGCACATAAAGGATACATTTGCCTCTTTTAAAAACTACTTATAAAGATATTATCCACTATAATGAATTCAAACGAAAACTACCCAAAATTCCTTTCAGGTATATCTGGGGAATTAAGGTCTAGTATAGTGGAATTTGATTTATTATATTAATGAAAACTAAAAAAAAAGTCTTAATACTTTTTCTTTTGCCTTGGCTGCCTGGGGTTCAAACTAACACTTATAATTACTTCTCCCTTCTCTTTCATATTATTTGTTTCTAATTCTATTTTTACCATAAACACTTTTAGTTATATGTTTTATCAAACCCTTATTGGACATATTTTATATATGAATAATATGCAAATCACCATGTACTCTTTCTTCAGATGACTGGTACTTGAAACTCTAGTGAACCACATTAAATATAATAGTCATTATCCTATTATTTATAAGGTTTATTACATTGCAAGGAACTATTTTCCTCATATGAATTAATCATATCTTAAAAGGGATTGCAGACCATGGGACTATATTGGAATTAAGAAGAAAAAAACTAAGTAAAATATCCTGGTTTAGCAGGTGGTGCCTGGGTTTTTGTATTTTTTTCATTTACATATATATTTATATTTTTTAAAAGCACAGGCAATGACCACATTAATTCAAAAATCTTTAAATATATTGTTAGGATGTTTTCATTTTGAAATAATTACAATAAAATTTCTCTTTATCTTACCTCTTTACTGGATTTTAATTATCACCCACACTATTCCATGCTATTACGTAAAAGGAAATATTCCCAGAATTTGAATTTCATTTACATTTTTCAGATGAGATCAAAAGATTCTCAATTTGGAAGACAGTGGCTCCTCTTTCCTAAAAAAAAAAAAAAAAAGGAAAAGAAAAAAAAAATTAAAAAGAATAGCCACAATAGGGCAATTTCTCTGTATATATATCTTCTTAAGAGCGTGTCAAGGAAATAAAACATTAGGCATAATGGTTAATTATGCAACTCTAGTTTTTCCATAATTTGTCCTTAAGTCGACACTTACTCAAGGGAGACTCAACTTCTTTTAAAGGAGGTAAATTCAGCACTTATTTTTATAAACTTCTTCAGTCCCTAAGGTTGTAAGTCAAAAACTTAGGATTCCTTAGGGATAAAGTCCCTGGCTTCTCCGTATTCCATAGGCCCAATTATCTGGACCTAAGGAAACCTCCCTCCCCCAGCCATACATTTCTTGGAGTATTCATTGAATATGTCTGTATTTGATGGCCTTATCATAAATTGGGGCTGGAGTCAGAAAGTCCAAAAGTTCTCAGAAAAGTTAAACTTTCCTTAAGGATTTCTTTCTCTTTTTACTGCATAACTAATACTAGTTTAACACCATAGAATCCTAAATTTCTCCTAGAACTCTTTTTCTTCTTTTTGTTCACTCTAGACCACATACATTTTTTCTTTATACTAATATAATTGCAGCAAAGATGAATTTTAATCAGCATTTGCCATTTATATCAATAATTTTCTGTGATTTTTAATATTCTTTTTTAATATTTAGAGAATATTTCATTCAAGTGAAATTACTATAATATGGTCTATAATTTTTGTATTGTAGGACATTTTAATTTGTTTTTAATTTTTTGAGATTTTTATACAATGAGAGCTTGTACTCCCCTATCTCTTCCTGGCCATGTGGCAGCTACAGCTACATCATCTTGAAATTGGCCCAAGGTTGGGGCATAGCTCAGTGTTAAACTCTCAAAATAACACTGTTTGTGGGCTTGCAATCAAGGAGGGCGGGGCCCTTTTCAGTTGAGCAGCCTGGGCAAGGAACCGTGGGCAGTATGGTCTGCTCACATCTCAGTCTCACAGGGGCCCATAGCAGGGTAGTGAGAATTGTCCCACATGTGTGTAAAAGAGCTTGGCTCCCCTGTTCCTCCTCAGCTGGGCAGCAGCTGCAGCTGCCTCAGCCCAAACTCAGCTCAAGGGAAGGGCACAGACCAGGTTTAAACTCCCAAAATGGCACCTTGGACCTGTGACCATAGAGGATAGGGTCCTTCCCAGGCAGGCTGTGTTGGAGGAGACTGTGGGGACTGCAGTTCTCACGAGACATGGTCTCACAGCAGCCTGTTGCAGGGTGATGGGTATTGACCTACAGATATTTTGGAAAGCCTGGTTTCCCTGTCCCTCCCCATGTGAGCAGCAGCTGTAGCCTAGTCAGCCCAAACATGGTCTGAGGGCATGGTGCAGCCCAGTGTTAAACTCTCAAAATGATGCTTTGGGTCTGCAACCAGGGAGCCTGTGGCCCCACCCAGCTAGGCAGTGTTGGCAAGAAAATGGAAAATGCTATGCGCTCATGTCTCAGTCTTAACAGCAGCCTGTAGCAGGGCAGTGGGGACCTTTCCAGGATGCATAGGAGTGCTTGGGCTCCTCCGTCCCTTCTCAGAGCTGCACAGGGGCTGAAGGTACATCTGGAGTTCCTGGTATCTAGGCTTCTTCAATGGCACTGGCTCAAGCAGCCCCAGGCTCCGATGCCTGTGAGATTCTGCGTGGATTCCTTTTATGGAGCAACATCTCTGTGCAGTCACCAGGCAGCTCCTTATGTTAGGCCTGAGATCCATATGGGTCAGGGGGTTCTCTTGTAACCAAGATCCAAAAAGCTCATTTCAGAACGTGGAGCCCTGGGGGCTTCTCTCTTACTGTTTTCCCATGTCCAAGAGCTTCTCCTGCTTTTTGGCCAGTACCTGGCTAGGCCAGGCTTTCCCTGAACCCTCCCCTTACCCACTTTTGGTGCTTCCTATCACTGCTCTGGTAAATCCTAGTGTTCTCTCCCAGACAATCTGTTCAAAATGTGAGAATCTGCTTACTCTTCTGGTTCCTCTCCACGGAGGACACACATACTACCTATGCCTAGTTGGCCATTTTGATTTGAAGGGCTGCGTCTGGCTTTTATAGCAATGGAATGGTTTTGGAGTTGGAAACATGGGTTAGGACTCCAGTTTCCTGACTGTGGCTTAGTGACCTCTAGTAAGCTATTTAAACTATAAAATGAGTAGTGTAACTATCTTGCAGTACTGTCACATGATAAAGTTTAAAGAGTCATTATCATGATTTTTGGCATTTAATTGAAACTCCATAAAAGACAGCTAACATTATTATATTTGATTATAAATCAGTGAATCTGAGTACAGTTTGCCTAATGCTGATGCCATCCTAATCACTTTCAATTGGTTTTGGTAAATAAAACAGGTGTGAAATCATTTTGCTTCATTATGAAGCTATATAAATCAATAGAAAGAGTATTAAAATGGATCACTGTCACCAAAGAATGGAATCTATTCCTTGATGAGTTGAGAAAAGTATGGATTGCTTCTATGAGACAAAATTATAAACTTTATTGACTTGATTACATAAAGTCTTAGCAAGTCATTTAAGATAATTCCATCTAAAATAGAAGAGACTCATTTTTTTGATAAGCGTGTTTGAGTCAGTTTAGTTCAGCAGGCTCATTAGCAAACACAAAGATGAGTAATGCACAGCTCTGACAAGTCTTGAGTTCCTGCTTAATATGGAACTATTGTCAAACTCATAGAAGTAGAAGGTAGAATGGTGTTTGCCAGGGGCTAGGAGGTAGCGAAAATGAGAAGAAACTGATCAAAGGGTAGAAATTTTCAGTTATAAGATGAACAAGTTCTGGATATCTATTGTACAGTATGGGTAGTGATAGATGTATTAATTAATTTGATTGTGCTAATCATTATACAATGCATACACATCAAATCATCACACTGTATACCTTGGATATATTTAATCTTTATTTGACAATTAAATATTTAAAAATCAAAGCCAAAATAAAATAAAATGACATTTTTGCAACAACCTCCTAAATGGTCTCTCAGCATCCACTACTATTGCCTTTTTTCAGTATATTCTCCAGACAGTAGCATGGCAGATTTTCAAATGTGATACATATCAAACCACTACTCTGATTATTAGTATGTTATATCAGCTGGGTTTCTGCTCTGGTTGTCATCTATGTCTTGTTAATTTTTTTTTTTAAATATCAGCCCTTGCTGGGGCCCAGTTTCACATTCATACTAAACTGGGAAATGACCACAACTTGATATCTTGTGAAGACTCTCTTCTAGACAGTGAAATTTGTCTCACTATGAGAGAAAATGCTGCAATACATGTTCAAGATTTTCATATGCAGCACAGGTTGCCATTAACACAAAGTAGAAAATATTTAGGAGAAACAAGGCTCATACTTTCAAGAGTCAGGGCTGTCATTCCAGAACATTCACTACTACGTCCTTGAGCCTCAGCTCCCTAAAGACATGAGCTCTTTCAAACCACTCCCATGCTCATCTTTGGGCATTTCCTCTGTAGCCAGGGCTGAGCTAGAAGCATCCTGCTTCTCCTAGCGCTCTGTGTGGAGTGGGGTGAATGAGGAGCATGGTATGGCAGAAACACTGCAGTTGGTACGTCAGCACAGCCCAATTCTCTTCTCACTGCAGATGCCTACGTCCAGTGCTACCAAATGTAAAAGGAACATATATGGATAATAGTTTAGTTGTGCCTATTGCTAGGTAATGGTGAAAATGACATCTTTATCTGAGTCATTTGAGAATGACATTTGAGAATGTCATTTGAGAATGACATCACAAATTTGAGCAATCATGAAAAATCCCCAACAAATGGTAAACCAACTTGATCAACCCTTGTTCACATTTGTGCTATATTCAATATAAATATATTCTCAATGGATTATCTCATGGGTGGCTAATCATATCGCTGCTGTTGGAAAGCTTGGACATCCCATCTTAAAATTTCTGTGATAGATGCTCATATAATTAGATTCATATCAACAGTCTGTTGTTTCAGGGTGGTCATGATTATTCCACAGTGATTCTGAATTAGTGTGATGGATAGTCATATTACAAAGGTGCACTGTTAGTATGATCACTTATTTACCATTCTTTGTTTATTTTCTGTTCATCATCTTACTGAGATTCTACTTTGTGCCATCTTTAAATGTCATTATAGATCATGTTAATCAGAATTACGGAAAAATATTAATACTTAATACCATCCTAGGTACTGTGGGGTTGTCCTATAGCATCCTGCCCTACTATTGTCCTGGATTTGTGTGAACTCTGCAAGAGAAAGAAATCTCCACTCCAAAAGTTGGATCCATTCTATTTCCGAACTACTCTCATTATATTTTTTAAAAAAATTACAACATTAATTATGTGGCCCAGAATTAATTTCCCAGGATGAAAATGAACCACTTGCAAAATTTAATGTATTCTGGAGGTCACAAACTCAAATATTTTCACTGCTATATAATTAATGTTACTTTAGTAAAACAGACTGGATAAAAAGCAACATGGAAGGACGAGGAGTGTGGAAAATCTCTTTGATTTCATGTGGCTAAACAAAATGCATGTGCTCTCATATTCCCTTTCTTACCAGTTTATCACTGTGACTCTGTGTTTTTATTGGAGCATGTGTTCTTTGCCCTAATTACACTTTCTGAATGACTTGCTGATGGTAATGCATAGAGGACTGCTTCCTTTTCCCAGCATGAAGGGATTACACTTTTAGAATTTTCCACATGATGATCTCATACTTTTTTTTTCCTGTTCAGTTATAACTTAGGAGAAATCAATCTCCTAGGAACAGTCTCAGATTCCCTCCAGAAAACTTGTGGAGGGAAGAGTGTTGTTAAAAAGTTACAAGTTTACTTTAACAAGCTTGACTAGACTGTTAGGCATGTGGGATCCCATCCCTAAGTAACCTATTTGTACCTTGGTCTCCAAGAGAAGTAGGTCAGTCAACTTTTAATGATGTCCTCTGAGATGTAGTTACCTGCTCAGATGTAAATATTAGAGTGTGTTTTATATTCCTGTGGGAAGAGATTACCAAGGTAGGAGATAACAAGTAGAAAAGAGATGATATCTTCCTATGTTGGTTGGCCTCTTCGGAAGCACCAGGTTTTACATGGTTAAAGGTCATATAGAACTGAAAATTGTCATTATCTATCTGCTAAAGAGATGGATAGGGAAGTCTTGACAGGTCTTTTAGCAGTCCAAAAAATGGAGCTATATGGTGGGATAATGGCAAGTGTATGGATTTTTGAGTCTCTTTAGTTGTGTTCCAGTCCCCACCAAGCCACCTCATAGCTGTGTGAACTAGGGGAATTCATATAACTTTTTAGACTCCACATTTCTTATTGTATAAAATCATGTGTGTGTTCAGGTTTTTATTAGGATTAAATGTGTCTATGACATAAGTGATATTTAATGTGTTTTCTTCCCTGAGCTACAGAAAACAGTCACTGAAGTGGTTGCTTCAATTTTAATTAATTTGCCATAGGGAAAAGATTTCTTCCTTCCTTTTCCAACTTCTCTGGAAAACTCCTGGATGTTGGTCAGAGTTAGTAAAAAAAAATTCCTGTCTGGGCTTAGGAAAATAATTGCTCTTTTATCTTTGTTTAGAGTCCTACTGATCCTATAACATTGGACTTACCACTGTTGACTCTCCAATCTGCCCTAGAGGAACCATTCTTGAACTCATTGGGTGGGAATCCCTCTTATCCATAGTAATATCTCTGAGATCTTTACTGTCAGTATCTCCAGTTTTCTTTCTTAGAGTTAGTATATTCTCTTTTAGGCATTTTGAGGCTCTCTATTTTGTGATCTCTGTGACTCCACGTAGCCAAGCCTCTCTTTCTACCCTTTGGGAAGGCTACCACTTGCCTCTCTTTTCAGTGGTTGTACTTCTTTCTTCCCTAAAAAGTGGAGTGAGGTTAGTAACAGTTGCTCTGCTTTTCTCAAATACTGCAAAGACATTACCTATAATATTTGCATCAAGAATCACACCATCTCTGGCATCAAGTTGAATGTCCATCATTAGTCTTTCAATTTGCATTTCCATATACTGGCTGGATTCCATCCACCTGGTGATTCACTATCACCCCAAGTAAACCTGTTTATAATTGAACTCCCCCTATTCCTCTAGCTCCTTGGTTTGTTGAAATAAGCACCTTTTCTCTAGAGTGAGAGAAGTGTTGTAAATGTGGATGAGTGAGCTAGTACATTTAATCCTTACTATAAATTTAAAAAACTGAGGTTTAGAGAGGTTAAATCTCTTGCATAGGCTATAGAATAGTAAGGTAGTTGTGGAAGAGAGATTCCATTCTAAACAGTTTGACTGCACATTCAGCCTCCTAACCACTAAACTTTTCCGCCTCCTTTAATGAACTAAAAATTCATGAACCCTCTCATCTTCCCTAAAGTGCATCACCATGCTGAAAACCTGTGACTTTAGGTTTATTCAGCAATTTTCTGGTTGGTTAAAGCCCTTGGTCCTAGTGCTTACTGTCCACTACCTGAGAATACAGGGGTATCTGTGAATTTCTCAGGGGGATGATGCAACCAATCAGAATGGACACTAATTATAAACAACCAATACAGCTATACCAGTGGCTACACTCTCAGGCCTGGTTTTATAATTTTTTGATTGTAATTTTATTGTTTTGTTTTAATATTTTTCTCTGACCTTTATGCATGATAAAGGGATGATATTTAGCTGGAACACATTATTTACTATGGCCACATTGGTTGTTTATGGCAGGAATTCATTCTGATTTATTGGAACACTTGCTGTAGAGGTTAAATATTTTTAATATTACTGCTACTCAGTCACTAGAAGTGTGTTTTAACTGTCCCAGCTTATAGAACTTTTTAATTAATCACCTTTAATTGTACAGAAGAAAGAGAATGTGGACTGGTTAATGTTGTTTCTTTGAAATTTGCTGATTTTTTCAGCCCAATATATCAATTTTTGCATATATTCCAATATGTGCTTTAGAAGAACATGTATTTTATAATAGCTAGGTTAAGCTTGTTAATGTTTTTTTCCAAATCTTTTTATTCCTTATAAATAATTGTTTATTCTTTTAGTGCTTGGGAGGGATATGTAGTTATATTCAGTTTTCCTTTATATATTGAGGCTATTTTATTAGGGGAATAAAGCTTAGAATTATACATCTTCCTGGTTAAGTGAACTTTTATCATACCTCTCTTACTTCTAATAATGCTTTTTTGATATTAAATTCATTTTGTCACATATTAATATAGCAACATCAGCTTTTGGTTATTACTTATCTACTATATTTTTTCTATCTTTTAATTTAAACCCTTAAATTTTTTTTACACATTAGATATGTCTCTTGTAAACATATAGATTAAAATAAAATAAAAAGTTGCATACCCTTTTAAAATAAAAGGTTATTCATCTAACATAATATTATTTTTAAAACTGTGAGTTTAGTTCATTTACTTTGATTATGGTTATTGTGGGTGTGAACTCTAAGGGCAATTTGCTTCTGTATGTGCTTAGTGATTTGTGATTGTAAATTCAAACTTTCTATGGGAATCCTGCATAATTAAATTGAAGGTGACATCCTCCAGAGAGCATTTGATCTGCTTTTGCTGGGAATAAGGAAGTGGGACTGACATAAAACCATAAGGGCTGCTGCTAGTCCATATGTTGCATGTGTGAATATTGGAAAATGTGCCTCATCTTAAGACACTTGATCTCCAGCTTATGGCTGGGCCTGGTGGCTCATGCCTATAATCCTAGTACTTTGGGAGGCCGAGGTGGGTGGATCGCTCGAGGTCAGGAGTTCGAGACCAGCCTGAGCAAGAGTGAGACCCCCGTCTCTACCAAAAATAGAATGAAATGATTTGGACAGCTAAAAATCTATGTAGAAAAAATTAGCTGGGCATGGTGGCGCATGCCTGTAGTCCCATCTACTCGGGAGGCTGAGGCAGTAGGATCGCTTAAGCCCAGGAGTTTGAGGTTGCTGTGAGCTAGGCTGATGCCATGGCACTCACTCCAGCCCGGGGAACAAAGCGAGACTCTGTCTCAAAAAAAAAAAAAGACACTTGATCTCCAGCTTTTGAGGAATTGCTATTGATATTATTAGAACAAGCCACTTTTCTGCAATTTCCCTGAAAATTGTTATGATAAATATTCAAGTCTATGCCTTCTAGGTTGTGAATAACATATTCCTAAATGTGGTGCAATTGCATAAAGTACATCTTGTAAAACCATCCACAGTGATCCTGAAGACCCTCTTTTCCCCATTAGAGGGTTCAGGTCTAAAGGAGGAGTCCCAGGTTCAAATCTTCAAATTTGTATCAGGCTTAAGATCCATTTGTACAGCTGATAGTGGTATTTCCCATCAGGCTAATCTTATTACTACTGCTTTCTTGCTGGTCTTTCAGCTTTGTTTCATCTCAGAGCTTCTTATCTTATGTGAGGCATGTGTGTGTTTGTGTGTCAGGATCGGCTTGGTTGGGATGGTTAGGATGCCCTAACAAACAACCTCTAAACCTCTATGGTTTAGCACAATAAAGGCTTACTTATTGATCCTGCTACATGTACAATGTGTCGTGAGTGGCAGGGAAACTCTGACCAAGTCACTTAGGAGCTTAGGATACTGGAAGCTCCATCTTGAAATGTACTTTTCCACCTGGCAAGGGGACGAGAAAGTGGCAGGATCTCTCACCGGTAAATGAATGTTTCTATTTGGAAATGATAAACATCACTTGCACTAGACTTTCACTGGTCAAACCAAAGAAAATTCGCTCAGCTTCCAGGGCAATGGTAATGTTTCTGTGTTTCTGTAAGGAGAACCAGAATGTTGAATGAATAGCACTAATCACTACCACAGGACATTAAATAGGGGATTTCTTAAAGAAAGCATTCACTTTTTGTAATGCCAAATACATATCAATATGTAAGTTTCATTTGGTGTCCAATAATAACGCAGCAAAAGGGACCCTATTTTTTATAGGGATTAGGTCTTGCTATGTTGCCCAGGCTGTTCTCAAACTCCTGGCCTCAGGTGACCCTCCTGCCTCGGTTTCCCAAAGTGCTGGGATTATGGGCATGAGCCACCACACCTGGCCTCTCTCTTCTTTACTGCTACTTCGATTATGTGTACATTGGTACACTATAGTGTCTCACATTTCTCTGAGGTTCAGATTATCGTATAATGATTATATGATTATTATGATTATGTCATCTTAGAGTATACTAAGGAGACCTTCATAGTCTACATTTTAGAAATAAGAAAGCAACTGCAGAAGAAATGCCTAGTACTTTCTATTATTTAGTTGTGTATGGAAATAGTGGTCAGACACATATTGCTTATGCTCCATCTGATTTGCTACATTTCTCAAGCAGAGAACTTTATATATCATTGAAAATATATATATGAATATGTCTTTTATAAAGATACCTCAAGAGAAACTAAAAACTTGACAGGGCTTTTAATTTAGCAGAAGCAAAAGCCAAGTGACAGACTCAAACCTCTGTGGGTATGTTGCTGATAAACTACTGATTCTGAATTTGGAGAAAAACAGATACAACTAAAACCAATATTGGAAGCAGCTAATTGTCCTGGTGAAGAACCATAGCTGGGGTGATGCTGGTGGTAGGAACAGGAAGCAAACAGGAAGGGGCAAGTCGCTTATTTTCATCCAACCTATCATTCTCCCTCTAGTAATTCTTTTGGCAGAATCTAACAAAAGCTAGATAACAAAGGAGGAATGTGATTTTCAGTGTCCCAATTATGACTGACAAAACAGAACATAGAAAGGTAGTTTTGAAGCTGAGAGATAATAGTTTAATAGCATCCATTATTTCCTAACAAATAAGGATGAAAATCTTATGCCAACTCAAAGATTTATGGTCTATTAAAGTACACCCAACACTACAAATCATAGAATAGCCAATGTTTATTGGGCATTTAGGATGTTCCAGGCATTATTAAATACAATGCCTGAGTTAACTTATTTAATATTATGAAATTACCATAATTACCTGCTAACAAGACAGGAAAGTGTTATGGGCTTATTATTACAACTTAGAAGTAGCCGTAGTCTTTTACTTTAGATTTGTGTTTTATATTTTAACTACCACAGATTCCTCAAAGAGCTGGGTAAGGGAGTGCTTTCGTCTGTTGACCATATCTGGCTCAATTACCTCAATGGAAGTGTGGCTTCTATTCCTCACGTGGGTGTTGCTCCATAGAGGTGCACTCTCCAGTAAATACAGATCATTTCAATCTGGGGCCATCTCTACTGTCTTATCCCCCAGTGCTCAAAACCCTGTAGCTCCTCAGTCCATTGAGCAAATTGACTCAGTCTCTTCTACCTCTTCTTATCTTCATATTGGAATTTTCATCAGTCATTAGTTCTGTCTAGTTTTTCTACTACTTAGGAGCTGCATGATCCAATGCAGAGTAGAAAAGAAGTCCTCATTGAGTACCTATTATGTGCTAGCTTTTGTTATAAGTTTTCTGGATGCTATAGGGCAATAAAAAGATAAGATTCTATCCTCAGGGAGCTTATATGTATGGTGGACATAAACAGTAAATAAATGACCAAATTAAAAGTTAATATATAATATATCACGTGCTGATTAATATTTACTTTGCATACTAATTAATAACATAATTACCAAGGTTACAAAGTGCTTTGCAGAATACCTTTTACCTTTATTATTTTCTAATGGTTTAAAAGTGATTTTTTTTTTGGCTGGAGCTTCCTTAGAAATTTTCAAGTTTTGCGTTTCCATAATTATATGTTTTAAAACCAGGAGCATGTTTTATTTCTACAGTTAGAAGAAACTAATATTAATAATTGCAACCAAAATATTTCTGTCATATGGTTTTGAATGCCACATAGTGAATTTGTTTTCACCTGGTAATCTTTTCTTCTGAATTTTGTGTCTGCAGCAGCTTTGAAGTTTGAGTCACATAGTATAAATCAGTATTCATATTCCATCGGAAAAGCTTTTCCTACACAGCATGTTCTTAACAGCAGCCTTTACATCCTTGTTTCGCAGACTATAGATGAGAGGATTAAGCATGGGGGTCATCACTCCATAAAAGAGGGAGATGAGAGCCTCAATGATGTCTTGGTTTTCTGGATCAACCGAGGTTTTAGACTTGGGCTTCGCATACATGAAGAAGATGGTTCCATAGAATATAATCACCACTGTCAGGTGGGCTGAGCAGGTAGAGAAGGCCTTACGTTTTCCTTCAGCGGAAGGGATCCTCAGAATGGTGGCGATAATAAAAATGTAAGAGATGGAAATAACTAGGAATGGAATAACCAAGACAACCAGATTTGACCCTGCCATGCTGATCACGTTGATTGAAATATCAGCACAAGCCAGTTTCAGGATAGCTAGAATTTCACAGACAAAATGGCTAATGACATTGTTAGCACAGAATGGTATCTGCATTGCAAGAGATGTCTGCACCACTGAGTCAGCAAGCCCAGTGACCCAGGATGCAGCTGCCACAGGCACATAGACAGCCTTGCTCATGATGACAGGGTATCTCAGTGGGTAGCAGATGGCCACAAAGCGGTCAAGTGCCATCATGCCCAGGAGCACACACTCTGTGGCCCCCATGGCAAAGGAGAGGAACATTTGCACCATACATCCAGAGAAGGAAACCCTTTTCCTTACTGTCAGAAAGCTGTCAAGAATTAGTGGGACGGAGGAACTTGTGTAGCAAATGTCCAAGAAGGAAAGATTACAGAGGAAAAAATACATGGGGGTGTGCAGGTGAGAGTCATAGATGATAACTGAGATAAGGACTCCATTTCCAAGTAAAATCATCAGGTACATCCACAAAACTGGCACAAAGAAAGCCATCTGAAGCTTTGGGTGGTCAGAAAGCCCCACCAGTACAAATTCTGTCAACATGGAATCATTAGTCTTTTCCATATTACATATACCCTTTCTTCAACAGAAATCTATGCATGATAGAACAGAAATCTGTTAATACACTGTCTGCAAGCACTACTTCTTTCAAGAATCGTATTCTGTGTTACTGTAGTTCTATATTTAGATGCAAAAATATGACTCTGGGGAAAATTTCTTACTGTAAATGCAGGCCACTAGAGCAGGAATCCTAACCTGACTTTCTCAAGGTTAAGAGAAAATACATTGGATTATAGGACCCTTGGATCCCAAAGTATTTTATTGCCATTATATTGCCAAATTCTGCCTCTTAACCCATTGGTTGCAACTCAGCAGCCTACAGCCTGGATTTAGCAGACAGATATGTTTTGTTTGGCAGTGATTGTCTGTACTGTGTTTAAATTTGAATTAGAGACCAACATTCTAATCAGGAGATATGGTATAGCAATCTGTGCTTTTAGCTTGTCTTCAAATAAATTAGAATGTTTGAAAGCATTGGACCTGTTTCCATCATGGAGCTCAGTTATAAGTGACTCATTGGATTTGAAGCATGTCTCTTCATTCTACCAGAGTAGTCTTCTCACTCTCATCTCTTGTCACTGGAGGTGAATATAAGTTGCCAATTAACAGGTTATTCTCAGTTAGTCTCAATTGTTTATATTACCTGACAGGATTTTATATGTACAGGCGGTCCCTGAGTTACAGATGACCCGACTTACGGAGTTCCATACTCACAAATAGGCTCCCAAGGCTCCTGATAAGGATAATTTATAATTAAATAATTAAATTAGCATTTCAGTAACTAGTTTCTTCCATGCATGTAAGCAGTTCATTGGCACAGTACCTTTATGCTAGCAGTTAGTCTCATTTTTTTTACGGTTGCTTACACACAGTGTCACCTACATCTTAACTTTTTAATTTGATTTTGTGTCTGTGTTTACCCTTACAACCATGCCTCCAAAGCAAAAGTCCACTTCAAGTCCAGATGAGCCTGCAGCGCAGAGAAAGGTGATTACAATGGAAATAAAAGTAGAGATAATTAAGTGTTTGGAGAAAGGCCAGATACTATCATTCATTGGGAAAGTATTAGGCTGTAATTGCTCGACTATCGGAACAATTATAAAGTATAAGCAAGAATAATGAAACATGTGCAAGGCAGTTCTCCAACGAAAGCATCAGTTATTACTAAGCAGTATAGTGGATTAATTAGTGAAATGGAAAGAAGATCAATAAATCATAACATTCCTATTAGCCTAGTATTTATGCAACATTAGGTGAGTGTTAACAATTAATATTCTTTTTCTGAAATTTATTCTATCTCCTATCTAAACTTTTTGTATTAGTTTCTTTTTAGGTTCTGTTTGTTTAAATTAAAGAACACAACAGTTGCTGTAACTTATCATTACAGTACAGGGGTATTATTATAGTATTATACTGTATTATTATTACCACATGTAAGCCATTATAGTACTGCCATTATTATTATTATTATTATTACTGTATATGCACTGTTTATCAGGAATCCAAGTTACATACAAACCTGACCAAAGGCCATTCTTAGGTACATATCTTGTCCATAACCTGGGGACCACCTGTATTTGAAACCTTGATCCATGGATATTGGGCTAACTTATCCATTAGGCACAGTAAGCCTGCTATATTGTGAGGAGCCTAGTAAATGTTTTGATTTCTTTTAAAATATGAAGAAAATTGTACTTCTAAGTTTTAATACATAATGTATTTGTCTTTATATGAATGCAAAAGTAAAATGTAACTTTTAATTTTTTAATGGAAAAAAGGCCCCTTGAAGGCAAAGTGTGCCTAGAACCCATCGAAGTCGTGATGTAGCCCTAGGTGGCTGAATATCTTTTTAAAGCTCAGTCTGGTCTGCTGGTGGTACAGTAGTGTTTACATATCTGTATATCACCTCTTTAAGGAGAGCAACCTCATTGAGAAAAGGAACATATCTTTATATTGTTCCAGTATCTTCCTCAACATGATGAGGAAGTATGTGTTCAAATAAATATTTTTTTAAAAATGGAAATGAATTGAAAGTATTTACGAAGCCAGTTTTATCATGGCTTTGATAAAAAGATGAAATGTGTATTGTAGTCTTCACCTAATTTGTTTAATATTTTTACCTCATGTAAGACTATCACTTAAGGATCAACTTCACTAACAGTGCTTTTCTCCAAAATATATACATTGAACTAGACCAGTGATATACAAACATCATTTTTAGCAAATAAAATTTATATAGAATTGTAATATATAAAACAAACAAAAAGAGTTTTCTATCTAAAGTTACTCTGGTATCAGGGCAGAAGAAAGCACTGTCTTTTTATTATTTACTCTTCCTCCCTCAATTAAATTTAAGTGGATTTCCAAGGATTATAGTTTGAAAACCACTAATGTAATACATAAGAAATAATACTAATAGTCTGCATTTTTAATCATTTAATCAATAGCAATAATAATAAAATAGCAATTTATGTATTTATTATTCTATGCCAGATACATTTCTAAATGCTTTTATTCAAAACAACCCAAAGAAGGTAGGGGCTATTATCTTATTAGCTATGGATTATCCTTCCCTAAACATTTGGTGAACATCAGCAGTAATTAATGGTATGAACAGACTGAAGAAAAAAGTAATTATTTCAAGAGATGCAGAAAACATATTTGGTAAACTTCAGTTCATAATTTTTATATAAACTATCGGAAGTTTGCAAGCAGAAGGTTGCTTTATAAACTTGAAGGAGAACTATATACCAAAAACCTATATCAAATTGCTATTTGGTAATAATTAATGAAGATAGTTTATACATTCTTGTTAAGATCTAGAATAAGATAAAGATGTCCATTCTCAAAGTTACTGTTTAACACACACTTGCTAGACCTGGTTAAAATTATAGACAATAAAATGGCCAAGGTAGAGATAAAAAGAACTAAAAAATTTAGAAGACCTTATGAGAAAAATTAGTAAGTCTTCTGGCTGTAAGAACAATGGAAAAAATCAACAGTTCTTTCTATATTAGCAATAAATAATTAGAAAACATAATAGAAATATATAATAAAAGTAAAAAATATATAAAGTATCTGGTTTTAGTTTCATAAGGCATGCACAAGACCTTTACAGAAATCCTCTAAAAATTATAAGAAGGGGCATAATAGAATGTGAATAATTGAAAAGTTATAACAGGTTAATTGTTAGGATAAGAATAACAAGGTTGCCACTTCTGCCTCAAAATTAGTCTATACATTCAATTGGATCCATTAAAAATTTAGCTGGATGTTTTGAGGAATATGAGTATGCATTCTAACATTTATATGGAAGAATACAAGTATACAGCTTGCACATTTTTGTAAAAGAAAAATAAGGAGGAACATCCATATTTAAAATATACTACAAAACCACAGTAATAAAAATAGTATGATAATGATGCAGGGATATTTAAACAGTCCAGTGGAAAAGAAAAGAGACCTTGGATATAGACACGTGTATATATGGGAACTTGGTATATCATAAAACAATCAGTGCAAAGCAATCGAGAAGTTACACCTATTAAACATGGAAAAAAAGATAAAATTAGATCCTTGGATTACCATGCATAGAAGTGGAAACCAGATGAATTAAAGGTTTAAAGGTAAACAAATGAAATTATTTAATCAATAAAAGACAATATAGAATATCTTTGTGAACTAAAAGTGGAGGAGCATACTTTAAAAACAAAACCCAAATGATGTATGGGTTTTGAAGTATGAAGCAAAACTTGGTGGTTTTAATTACATCAAAATAAAGGGGTTTTTTTTAGAGGAGGACATCAGGGATAAGGTTAACAGACTATAGGAGATAGAGCATCTAAAACTGACAAGGGGCTAATATCTAAAATATATAAAAATAAAAATCTCTTGCTAATCAAAAAATAAAGTGTTAAGCCAGCAAAGAGTTAAAAGATATGAATCAATGATTTACAGCAGCAGTTTCCTAAATGACTGACACATATATGAAGAGATGCTCAAACTTAGAAAATCTGAAAAATGCTTATTAAATGTTTGAAATCAACACTTTACTAAAATCTTATAGCAAAAAACCTGAAAAATACTCATGAGTGTTCAAAAGTGCTCATTTAAACAGCAATGAGATACCATTCATCTTCATTAGAAAAGCGAATGATACCAAATGTTGGCGAGCATGGCAGGCAGGTAGAATTCTGGTGGGACTGTACACTGGTGTAAGGGAAAGCTCTTTGGCTTTATGAATATTGGGCAGGGCCTAGTGATTCCCATCCTGGAAATGTGTCCTAGATAAATTATTTCCCAGGACTATAAGGGGACAAGCATGAGGATTCTCATCATTGCCTTGTTTGTGGCAAAAGGAGGTTGGAGGCAACATTGCTGTCCATCATTAGAGTAAGAGTTCTGCGACACGCGGGCATGTGTGCACAGTGGAACAGTTTACAGTAGTTAGAAGCAAGAGAACTAGATGTCCCCCTCTGCTGATTTGTGATGTCTATTAAAGGTAGTGTTAAGGAATTCTAGTTTATTCTCCAGGCAATTGGGAGCCATTGGAGTTTTGACCAGGGATATTAAGTAAGAATGAGAACACACACACAAGATTATTATTATTGTACGGACATTCTTTAGGTTCCTGTACTTTTCTCACCAGTATTCAACTGTGACCTCTGCTCTGTAATTATTTTTCAGGGCAGGGTGATCATTGACTCCTTCTTTGGCTTGTAGAGAATCTGACTCAAAATTCTTCTTCTTTTGGAAATAGACACATAGTAGTTCATTTTAGGTCAAATTAAAAAAAAAAAAAGTTTTGTTTTTCTTGTCAAGAAGGCATTCTTCCCATTCCCTCTGAGTTGTCAGCTTAGTTCTGTAATAGTCAGTGGAAACTAAAGTGTGTAAGTTTGAAGTAAAGGCCAAAACTTTGTTGGGACCTTCACAGCTAGGTCTTAAGTGATTCCTTTAGCTATTAAACTTAATGAAAGTCTTTATGTTAGTTGCTTCATTCTGCCTTGGTTTTCTAGTTTCTTTCACTTCTGAGTGTGAAAACCACTTCACTGGAAACC
Source organism: Lemur catta (assembly GCF_020740605.2). NCBI lineage: Eukaryota > Metazoa > Chordata > Mammalia > Primates > Lemuridae > Lemur > Lemur catta. The sequence goes on from NC_059137.1 coordinate 28,299,110, forward strand.
CAGAGAAAAAGAAAAAGTCCCAGGTAATAAGTTAAAAGGATTGGTGCCTATTATTGGCAATAATAGGAACCTCACCCTTCTTGCCTTTTGTTTTTTTTTTAAAGAAAACCCTTTGTCTCTCCCTTCTCTCTGAAAATTTCTCTTCTAGAAGTAGTAAGACATATTCATTTTGTTTTCAGATTTCCTGTAGAGGTCCCAGGGTGGATTGAACATTATAAGCAATATTAGTCAAATGTGCATGAGCTGAAAAGAAACTTGACTGCACCTCTTATTAGCTTTGAGGCATTATGCTAAATTTCTAGCTGCTTTCAGCTGCTGTGTCCTCAAGTATATATTGGGACTAAAGAGGCTCATTAGCGTGCTTGGAGTTTAATTGTTATCACATGGCTAAGTTTATGGTAGAGAGTTACAACTAAAAGAGTATGAGATTCAAAATTACATTCTTAGGCAAAGAATAAGTACAGGATGAAGAAGCATTGATCACAGTAATTCTTGCCTAAGGAGCTTCCAGAAAGTGTTAATGAAAGAGGTAGTTTACATTCATGCATATTTACAAAGAATTATATGAAATTTGAATTACATTCACACTGAGATACAGGAATCATATATTATTTTATATAATTTGAATTCAACAATTATTTTGAATATGACCAAGCAAGTGATATGATATCTCATCTATTTTTAAAATCTTTTCAAACATAGTGGTCATTGCAACTGCTGAAGATGGTCAAATTATAGTATTGCAGTTCCACACATTTGGGACAGAGAATTAATTTTTTTCGGGAGATTGTAGGCCCAATAACAGTGTTCAAATTGTTTGGCTACTGAAGAAAATGAGAGATAACATACCTGTTTTGTAATAATGTTTCTAGGTTAGAGCACCAGACAGAGGAATCTAATGTTCTCTTTCTGTCTGCTGCAGGGAGTGGAGAAGAGGCAGAATAAATGGTTTTGAAGAGGCAGATGACATTGGAAAAGAGCACTGAACCTCATCTGAGAGTACTTAGGTTGGAAACTCAAAGACTTGGAACCTCCTTTTTTCTCTTTTTTAAATGAGGTCAATTCCTACCTAAGAGTTTTGTTGTGAATATTATCCAGGCAATGGTCTAAAATATAATGCAAATCTCTATGACACTAAATGATGACAATGTGATAGAGGAAAAAATTAGATATATTCAGTTAAAACATATAAAATTGATACCTTATGCGTAGTTTGAGGAACAATACTTACAAAATAACAAGATGTAATATGATGTCACTTATGTACTTCTGAGCTTGAGGAATGGTTTCCTTTCCTTGATTTGCGATCAGTCTTCTTCCTAACAGCTGTTTTACTTTACAGCCTCAAGAAATGCTCTCCATCCTGTGTAATAATTTTCAGGATAAAGTGAGGGGATAGAAGTGAGAATTAGATAGCAAGCAGCATGCTGTAGTTATTTTCTTCAAGTTTCCACTTACCTGTAGTTTATTCCTCAGGTAAAACTGATAGATGAGGCTATCTAAAATCTTCTGACATTCAGGTGCAGGGTTTCTAGTTCAATCTTGGGGAAAAAAAGATATAAGATGACCCATAGGTTCTTGGGACCTATGTGGTGACCTAAGTCTTTCTCTACATTTTGAACTCCAGAAACATCCTCCGAAGGACCAGCCATTAACACAGCAAGGCAATTTAAATTCTTCTTGGGGTGATCCAGGGAGGGGTCCAATATTTGCAACAAGTTAAAGGTAGAAACATAAACATGGAGGATTAAAAACTTTCTGAAACTCCAGGGAAAATGTTGCCAGACCCAATTATATGATATAATTGGTTCATTCTTATTCTAATACAATTCTAATAAGAAATGTATTGCTGTTTATGTTACGACAAGATTTTGAGACTAACATAAATAGAAAAAGTTTTAGTAAGTATTGTTTTTTTTATTTTGTGGAATTATTTGAAAACTTGCTGTGATTAATGGCATGTTGTACTCACTTGCATAGTGCTTTCAAATATCTAATGGAGTTCTCAGGATACTACTACTGTGAGTTAGTACAATAATTCCCATTATGCAGATGTAGAGCTGGAGACTCTGGAAGTCAAATTATTTTGCTGAAGGTTGTCCAGCCAGTTTATGAGAGAGTAACAAAGACCTGAAATTCAGCCTTTGTGACTCCAGCTCCTATTTGCAGCTCTGCACCATCTCTCACCGGTAACAGCCTGCAATGAGATTTGGGAGTATTGAATCCATATTCCGCAATGAGTGCAGGGCCGTTAGATTGGAAAGAATACAGACAATAGAAGGTGTCAATTACATATCAATAAAACTTAAAACTGAGCTTATCTCCCCTCTAGACAAAAGTCAGAGTTGAAGCGAGTGGAACAGACTATAATTTCTTATTGAAAACAATTCTTCTTTGGCTTTAATACCAAAGGTTTGCACTTGAACTCATCTTTGGCACAAAAATAAGTCCTCCTTTCTCAAAATTTTTCTAAAAAAGCTTCATCTGACAAACCCATTTTTCCAAACTGGTAAATTCTATTTTAACCGCCAACATATTTCTTCTTTAGTTCACTCCAAATGCACTTAAGTTATGCTGTTCAGGCACCTGCCATCCAATGCCAAAGAGAAATATTAAGAGGTAGCAACAACTGAATGAGGGAGTGGGAATTTTTCCATGCACTTCACGTGTATTCAGTCCTTATTACCATCTTATGAGATATGTGCTATTACTACCTTCATGTTATAGATTGGTAACTAAGGAATGAAAATGATTTTTATTGTGCAAGGGTGTAGAGGTTGTGAGTGGTGGGAACTGGGATTCATTTCAGATAGTCTGGTACCAGAGTCTATGCACTAAACCACTGTAAATATGCCAACAAAAGAATAGGATTACAAGTAGTAGAGGTATAAGGGTGTCCTTGCATGGTTGTATCATTAGATAGTTATTAAATGGCACTGGAATTGGCTGAAGAGTAGATACCAGTGATGATGTAAAAACTCACCTATATTTATATCAGTATGTCTAAATGTCTGTTTATCCATATATGCAGATATATAGGTAAGATTCCAAATTGAAGACTTAATGACACTACTTATTTACCTAAGATATCATTATTAAAACCTGATATCTCCCCTGTATACAGTCAATCTGCTGATATCAATTTTACCTAGACCGACACGCACATGTCTGTAGAAAACAACGATCAGGCCAGAAGATGAAAGAGTCAAGGAAGTATTTATTCTCCCATATGAGGAGTGCACAATGAATGGTGAGAGGCATTTCGTGACTGTTCCTGTGAAAGAGTGGGAATGCTGTTTGTTCCAACCCACGCTAAGTGAGGGAGTGCTACAAGAGAGCCTCTTGAGTTTTTGGATGCCTTCAAGGAAGAGTCTGGCATCTGACCTGATGAATGCAGGCCTGCTGAGCTCTTGAGGCTGCAGACTAGCAGAGGAGCTAGTCTAGAAGAGGGAGGAAGGCAGTTATTCCTGGCCAAATCAGCCTGAGATATTCACACAGGATCAGAAAGTGTGATAAAAGCAGTGATTCAGGAAATAAAATCAGTTCTTATTTTTCGCCAATGAGCTGAAACTCCTTAGTAAATCTACTAAGTTCTTTAATTTTTAAATTTAAATCCATTCGGGCTCTAGAGTTCTTGTTTTGTTCAATGTATTTTAATATATTATCACAATTATCAATTTTAGTGTCAATTTGAATCAAACTAGCCCATCAAGCTGGATCCTGTTTCTTTTTGACAGGTGCTCCTGATTCTTTGAGACTTCCTTACGTTCTGGGACAAAGTGCTTCAAATTCATCTAGTGTTTTCACATCCCAAGCTCTAGAATCAGTCATTTCTCTAAGCAGCCTTGATTTCTCTTACTGGAGAGCACATTTAGAAACTAAGACCTTAGTACTACGTATGCTTATTGCTACCAGGGTATTATTCCTTTTAGGCCCTCTCAGCAATCACTACTATGAAACAGATTGATGCATATATATATATATATATATATATATATGTATATATATATATGTATATATATACATACATACATATATATGTACACACACACACATATATATACACACACACTTGTTTTAGTATCTGTATACCTATTTTAATATCCATGTTCATCCTGAGAGTTTATATTTATATATCCAATTTCAATCCAAAATAAAAGCTTTTACTCTATCCTTCTTGTTACATTTTTAACTTCTCTCTCCAGAAATAAGAAAACTGATTCCAAGCAGTAAAAATTATTTACTTTCTTAATTAATCCTAGAAAACATAAAGTTTCAAATTACTAATATATGTTATTGAGAAAAACTGTGAGCTTCCCCCCACCTCCCATTTTTGTTGCTAACCAACTCCTTTTGTGCTTGACATATTCTTTCTTTAGCTAAGTGAAGAAATTGCCAGGTCATGCCAAGTCTGAGTGGAATGAAATCCATTCTTTCTAGTTTTGGTAGCTGGATATTTTCTTTCTGAACTCTTATTGGTGATTTTTATATTACACTTAATAAAGAGCTTCTTTTTGCTGTTATTTTCCCATTTTTGGTTTTACTTCCATGCTGTCACCAGTGTATCCAGGATCCTTCACTGGCCTTTGTTATGTGTTATTTGTTGCCTGTGATATGTGTATGCACCATGTTTCTCTAAAGGGACTGAAAACTAGTTAGTGGTAGAAAACTTCCTTTTTTACTTTTCTGTATCACCATCTTAAGATGTGCCTTAGGCCCAGTGGACACTCAGAATATTTACTTGTGTGCAGATGAACAATTTTACCATAGACACTTAGTTCTTCAAATGCTGCTCTATATTTTGCACAGTATAGACATATGTGAAATTATATGTTTCTTTAGTATTTATGCTTCATGTACACTATGGATACCTCCAGTTGTTCCCCTTCTCGCATTCTTGAATATGCCATGCCATTTCCATTTAATTGGGAACACTTGTGTGCATTTCTCTCCCTGTTGGAATGCTTTTCCTGTATAACCCATGATGTGATACAAATTTCCGTTCTCAAATTAATTCTACGTACTTCCATAACAGAAGATGCCTAAATTAATGCTGGGCGTGCCAATGATTGTCTTTTAAAAGGCATAAAGCTGGAACTTCCTATGGTAATTGTCTGTGCCCAAATCCCAATGGTTGCCCCAGGGTAGTAGTAATGGGATTTGGCCAAAAGCTCCAATCAGTGTGATTGCATGTTGGCACTTAATAGTATTTGAGAATTGGGGTTTTAAGATTCCAAAGCCATAGACAGGGTAACGGTTCTTTGGAGCTCCATGAGTAACTGCTGTTATTCAGAGCCTTGTTCAAATTTACCTTTCCCCATCCCCTGTCAGCTTTGCGAATAGAGAAAAATAACATTTCCAGATATTAATATAATGTATGATTTCTCCATAAATCAAACAACCCAATCAATTTTGTGGCCTCTTATTTTGATTTTGAAGCTCACAGAATAAAAACTTATTTTTGAATGTTTGAAGAATGCCTTCTATTGACTCTAGCCCAAATAATTCCTTAAAAAATTATTGCTTGTGTTTGGCCCTGTATTTTAGCAAGTTCAATCAACCATTGCCTGGGGATTATATTATTTACCATCATTTGTAATTCAGTCTTAGTTTGATATTCAGATTAAGATATCATTACATCATCAAAATAATTAATAACAATAATATCCAATTGGATATAATCATTCTTCTCACCAGAGCGTGGCAATAAACAGAACAATTTAAATGTCCTCTGGGAGCATAGTAATTATTCATTGGCATTCATTCTTACTGGCTTTGGATTTCTTCTGAAATAGAAACAGAAGAGAAATAGATCACGAAATAACAATCTCTCTCACTTAATGTGCATCTTGAATTGTTAGGCATGGCTGAGGCTATGGGAGTAAGCACATTATTTAGTCCCCAATAGTTGACAGTTAACCTCCAGGAGCCATTAGCTACAGGCCATATTGAATGATTACACAAGGAAATTGTGAGTACTAATTACGCATATCCTTAATTAAAGCCAAAGTTTCTTGCTGAATCCCAGGTATTCTACATTAACCACTTGTGTGTATACAGATAATTCTAAAGGCTCCCATGTAGCATGATCTATTACAGAATGAAGAGAAGATTTACATGGTCTAATGATTTGGGTAAGGGAAGTGTCCTCCGTTCGTACATAAGATACATTCCAGAAATACTTTCTGGTAAGGGTAATACAACAAACATTTGTTACTTTCATTTTTAAATTCATATTTTAAGCTTTGTTTTTACTTTTAATCTTTCTACAATTGTATAATTCTATCCCCCACCTTAATTATGTTGCATTTTAACTATTTATTAGCAGGTTTCATTAACAGTACATTCAGCATCAGTGTCTAGAAATTCCAGTAAGGTCCCTATACCATCTCTAGGTAATTTTATGTACCAGTTCAGAATGTTTTGAGTCCCTTGGCTGGCATTGAATCAAGAGAACCTGGCCATACCCTCACTCAGAATCAAAATTCCATCCTTCGTCTCATACCATTGTAATCCGAACTGGTTCTGAAAGGGATTGCATAGTTTCTGTGAATCATCATCATATGTTTTAAATTCATCAAGCCTGGGATTGTTTGAGGAGATCTCTTGTAATCATTACAGCCTGAAGAGATGATGTGGCAGCTACATCACTATTTCTTTTATATTGATCTATTAAAATTTTAGTAGATTCACCATCTGTCTTACTCTGTTTTCTGTAGCTATAACAGAATACTACAGATTTGGGTAATTTAGAGAGAACAGAAGTTTATTTGGCTCACAGTTCTGGAGGCTGGCAAGTCCAAGAGCATGGTGCTAGCATCCAGTGAGGATCACCACAGGGTGGAAGGTCAGAAGGGCAAGTGAGCTTATGAAATGGAAAATGTAGGGCCAAACATTCTTTTTACCAGGAACCTATTCCTGCTAGTTAGCCCACTCCTGTGATAACAGCATGAACCCATTCACAAGGGCTCTAATCACCTCACAAAAGCCCCTCTTCCCAGTATCATCACATTTGTAATCAAATTTCAACATGAGTTTTGGAGGAGACATTCAAACCATAGTGCCATCTATTTACTCATTTTTTGTTCCATTTTCCAGCTTTATTGGGCTTTGATTGACAAATAAAAATTGTATATATTAAAGGTATACAATGTAATGTTTTGACATATGTATAAATTATGAAATTATTACCACAATAAAGATAATTAACATATCTTTCACCTCACAGAAGTACCTTTTTTCTTTTTTTGTGGTGAGAACATTTAAAATCTAATCTCAGCAAATTTCAAGTATGTGATACAGTATTAAACACTACAGGCACCATGATCTCCAGAACTTATTCATTCTGTGTCATTAAAACTTTTTGCACTCTGACAATATGTCCCCATTTTTCCCTCCCCACCAGCCCCTGGCAACCACCATTCTACTCTCTGTTTCTATGAGTTTGACACTTTAAGCTTCTATACGTAAGCAAGATTGTGTAGTATTTGTCTTTCTTTGCCTGGCTTATTTCACGTAGCATACTGTTCTCCAGAATTATGCATGTTGTTACAAATTGAAAGAATTCCTTTGTAAATAATGGAGAATAATCCATTGTGTGTGTGTGTGTGTGTGTGTGTGTGTGTGTGTGCATCAAAATCACATGTTCTTTATCTGTTCATCCATCAATGAGCACTTAGGTTGATTCAGTACCAGGCTATTGTGAATAATGTTGCAATAAAAATGGAATTGTTGATCTCTTTTTGAGATATTGATTTCATTTACTTTGGATATAGATGCAGAAGTGGGACTGCTAGGTCACAGGGTAGTTCTATTTTTTTTTTTTTTTTTGAGGAAGCTATGTACCATAATGGCTGTACCAATTAACATTCTCACCAGCAGTGGGCATGGGTTCCCCTTTCACCACATCCTCACCAATACCTACTGTCTTTTTGATGATAGCCATTATAACAGGTATATGTTGATGTTGAGCATTTTTTCATATACCTATTAGTCACTTATATGTCTTATTTTGAGAAATGTCTATTCTATTCTGGTCCTTTGCCAAATTTTTATGTGTTTTTGGTTTGTTTTTTTGCTGGAGTGCCTTATGTATTTGGGATATTAAGCTCTTGTCAGGTATATGGTACTACACTTTGTCCCTTCCAAAACTCCTGTTGAAACTTAATCCACAACGTGGCAGTATTGAGAGGTATGACCTTTAAAAGGTGATTAGGAATTGGATTAATCCATTCATGAATTAATAGATTAATAAATTAATGGATTAATGCTTATGATGGGAGTAGGATTGATGGCTTTAAAAGAGGAGGAATAGAGACCTGAACTAGCACACTCAGCCCCCTCACTATGTAAAGCCCTATGCCACCTCAGGACTCTGCAGAGAGTCCACACTAGCAAAAAAGTCATTACCAGATGCAGTCTCTTGACTTTGAACTTCTCAGCCTCCACGACTGTGAAAAATAAATTCCTTTTCTTTAGCAATTGCCCAGTTTCAGATATTCTGTTGTAAACAGCAGAAAAAGTACTAAGACATATGGTTTGCAAATATTTTCTCCAATTCCATAGGTTTTCTATTTACTCTGTTGATTGTTTTCTTCATTGTGCAGAACCTTTTTAGTTTGATGCAATCCTATCTGTCTATTTTTGGTGTTGTTGCATGTGCTTTTGTGGTTATATTTTAAAAAATCATTGCCCAGATCTATGTCAAAAGCTTTTTCTCTCTGTTTTCTTCTAGCAGTTTTACAGTTTCAGGTCTTACACTTAGGTATTTAATGAATGCATTTCAAGTTAATTTTTGTATCTAACAGTGCAACTTCATTCTTCTGCATGTAGACATTCAGTTTTCCCAGTACAATTTATTGAAGACATTGTCCTTTCCCCATTGTGTGTTCTTGACACCTTTGTCAAAGATAAATTGACCATAAATGCATGCATTTATTTCTGGGCTTTCTATTCTATTCCATTATGTGTATGTCTGTTTTTATGCCAGGACCATGCTCATTTGGCTACTATAGTTTTGTAATATATTTTGAAATCAGATAGTATGATATATCTAGCTTTGTTCTTCTTGGTCAAGATTGCATTGGCTATCTGGGATCATTCGTGATTCCATATGAATTTTAGGATTGTCTTTCTATTTCTGTGGAAAATGCCATTAGAACCTTGATAGATTTTGCATTAAATCTATAGACTGCTTTGGGTAGTAGGAACAGTTGAACGATATTCTTGCAATCCACGAACATGGGATCTTTTCACTTATTTGTGTCTTTTTCAATATCTTTCATCAATGTTTTATAGTTTTCAGCGTGTACGCTGTGTATACATCTTTCACCTCCTTGGTTAAATTTATTCCCAAGTATTTTTATGCTATTGTAAAGGAGATTTTTCTTAATTTCTTTTTCTCATAGTTTATTGTTAGTGTATATAAATGCAACTGATTTTTATATGTTGATTTTATATCCTGCCACTTTACTGAATTCATTTATTAGTTCTGACAATATTTTGGTGGAATATTTTAGGCTTTATGTATGTAAGAATTCATCATCTGTAAACAAAGATAATTTTGCTTATTTCTTTCTGATTTGGATATCTTTTATTTTTTTCTTGCCTAAATGCCCTAGCTAGGACCTCCAGGACTATATTAAATAGAAGTGGTGAGAGTGTGTGTCCTTGCCTTGTTTCTGATCTTAGAGAAAAACCTTTGTACTCTACACCACTGAGTAGGATGTTAGCTATATGCTCATCATATATGGTATTATGTTTAAATACATTTCTTCTATACCTACTTTGTTGAGAGCTTTTTTAATCAAAACAATGATGTTGAGTTTTGTCAAATATTTTTTTGGCAGCTATTGAGATGATCTTATAATTTTTATCCTTTATTCTGTTAGTGTGATGTATCATTTATTTATTTCCATATGTTGAACCATGCTTGCATCCCAGGGATAAATCCATTTGGTCATGGTGTATAATTCTTTTAACGTGTTATTAAGCTTAGTTTCTTAGTATTTCATTCAGGATTTTTATATCTGTTTATCAGGGATATTGGTTTATAGGTTTTTTTTCTGGTAATAATAAAAATCAGAGCATAAATAAATGAAATGGAGCTACAAAAACAATGGAACAGATCAACAAAACTCAGAGTTGGGTTTTTGAAAAGATAAACAAAATTTACAAAACTTTTACTAGACCAAGAAAAAAAGAAGACTCAAATAAATGAAATTATAAATGGAAGAGAAGACAAAATAACTGAAACTACAGAAACACAAAAGATTATAAGAGACTACTGTGAACAATTATGTATCACAAATTGGATATCCTAGAAGAAACAGATAAATTTCTAGAAACATACAATCTACTAAAACTAAATCATGATGAAATAAAAAATCTGAACAGATCAATTACAAGTAAAGAGAATAAATCAGTAATCAAAAACCTCCCACAAAAGAAAAACCTAGATCCTAAGGACGTCACAGGTCAATTCTACCAAGCATTTAATGATGAATTAATCCTTTTTAAACTTTTTCAAAAAATTAAAGAGAAGGGATTATTCATTTTATAAAGCTGATTTCTCTGATTTCATTTCCATTTTAATTAACCATCTGAACACTTGCTGTTCGTTTAGTTGTCATAAGCATTTTTCATCTTTCTTATTTTAATTTTTACTTTATTTTAAATAGTCCTAATAAATCTCCCCTTCCCTGCCCCATCTTTAAATCCCATTTTTGAGAGTTAAGCTAGCAGACTCATATAGCCTTGCTCCATCACTCCACCTCCCCCCAAACAAGTTCACCAAAGAAGCCCCAGCAGTTGGAACCCTTTCCAACTGTTGGAGCACCTGATTCAAAGGTGTAATATTAGGAGACAGTTTAGTGTGAGCATATAACAATCCATAGTTGCTTGTGTCCTCAACATTTTAAGAGCTGCAGAAAGATGATTACATTTAGCATCTAAAGGCAGAGTTTGACTACACGTTTAAGGTATATTTTGTGTATCACCACCTTTATCCACTTTATCAGATTAGAAGTTTGTCCATCCATCTAGATCTTTTAAGGTTGCAGGAAATTGAGGATCCTGAGTAAGACTGTAACATACCTTTCCATTCTGCAGTATCAAACATAATAGAAATAGCTCCTTGTTTGCCAGTGCATAATATCCACATTAATAGTGGCTTAGCTGGAACCTGATTATAATGATTCACAGGGTGACTTAACTCTTCAAGTAAGTATCCCTGCGTTTCAGTTGTCTCTTGATTACCATCCTCTACAACTTGTATGATCTTTGTAGTGATTATTGGTTAAGTACAGGTTACATTCTGATCAAAGAAATGTCTTCCTAACTCCCTTTAGGTGCCATGTTCCTCCTCTTTACAGACAGCCTGCTCAGTCATAACTTGGTGGCCTTGGCAATCTTGGGGTCATTCTTAGTTACTTTCAATTTTGCTAAAGCAGCCAAAAGTAGCCAATGTACCAAATTCGTGGCTGACCTCCCATCCACCTGAATTTTCTGTTAATCCATTTAGTTCTTTTCCCTGGTTTTGGGACTATCACATATAAGTTCCACTGATATGTCTTTCCTCCTTTAAGTGGTTGTACAGTTTGAGTGACAAACTCAAACCAGTATTTGAGTTAAATAACCAGTGGCCTGAGGGCCAGCATGTCATTAAAGATTTTCATCCTCCCTTAATTTAGGTTTGCTTTTTCCAAATAAAACCGTAGTCCTCATTTAAATTAATATTAATGTATAAATTAGAGTCATTTCAATTATCCTCTTTATATCACCAACTGCAACAGTTATATAGGTTTGGATAACTGAGAGTACTCTCATGAGATTCCACAGGGTATAGTCACTTAAGATTTTGATAAAGGTAAAGGATACAATACATCAACATATAAAAGAACAGCCAGTCATTCACAGAGAGGTCCCAAAACTTCCAGTCACAGCTCCCAGGGTCCTTTCTCAATCACGGAGGATGTACTTTATCTCTGGATTGTGAAACCCCAAGATATGTACCAAAATAGTTTGGTCTCAGGAGAGCCAAGGCTCAGGTTTGATTAGAGCTCCTTTACACCCCACTGGCCACATTAGCTACAATCTGGTGTGTAAAAAATTAAGCCACATACAAATCATTATTGTAAAGAAGCTACCTTCAGGGGAGTTTTGGACTTTAGATAGCACAGTGTTAATGATAAGCTAGGACATTTCATCCTTCTCTTGACCAAATGTCAGTCCCCAACTTCTAGATGTTCATGGAGGGAAATATGAACTATCACATTCTTTTTGCTCTTCCTTACACAGCCAAAGTTGTTGGGTTTCTTTCCCAGGCTCCATTAGCTACTCTACAGCTAAGGTAGTAAAATACAAAGACTGATATTATTATATTTTCATTAGTTTTCTATAAAATGAATTGGGTTAGGCTGGAATTTCAAATTCTTCACCATGCTTGATTAATTATTTTACAGGTGGAGAGTAGAAATAACAACAAATTGAACTGTTGAACTCCCAGGTAGTAGTACTTTGTCTTTGAAACCACTTGAACCACTTTTGGGTACTACTTTTACTTTCTCTCACTTTGTATTCTCCACTTTTCCCCCATGTTTTGTTCGATATCTCTCTTTTTTATAATTTACCACTACTACTAGTGTTTGAGTTGGGGATCAAGATATGGAAAGGATAATATAACTTTTTATTAATATTCAGTTTAAAATGCACTTTCAGAGAAAAACACTGCTTAGATGATTTACTTCAAAGTAAAGCAATGAATAAGATAGCTTTTTAACGTCCACTCCAATTAATCTATTTTTGACTAAGAAAAGAAAACAAAAACAGACTCAATTAGGATGAAAGCAACAAAATTATTCCAGTGTTTGGATTGAGATAGTAGTCAGTTTTGGAGAAAATGAAGCTAGTAATGTTTTAGAGAGTAAATCAGGAGATGAACTGGAGAGAGAAAGATAGAATATTGTGGATCTTCATCTGCCATTCACTGGTATAAGTATATGCAGTTTTGCTCTTAAGCCGTTTGTTCATATGGCTTATAAAGCACTAAATTCTAATGAACTCTTTTTGTGACCTTTTAGAATTACTAGGCCCATTAAAGTGGGAGAGGAAATTACTATAGAAACATAATAACATTGTATTTATACATCATTTTCAACTACTCAGCAAATTGTATTATATTCATTTCTTTATGGGTCTGTTTATCCCACTGTGCTGAGATCTCCTTGAGAAGGATTGTAGCAACTCCATTCTCCTGGAGATAATAGATACTCAGAAATGTTTCTTATACACAATAATGAATATGAACATATTTTATGAACTCCGAGATGCTGTTAGGTATTACTATTAAAGAAGTGAAGCATAAGAAATGAAGATAAAAATAATGTTTTACTAAAATTATCTCTTGGGGCTCATATAAACTTGAGAAAACATAAATCAATAAAATAGCAGGGATATTTGTTTTAGAAAAGCACTCTATTCTCTGTTTGGAGAAGAAAAAATATATACAACTCCGTTTTATTTCATTTTTATTATTTTATTGATGAGCATGTTTAAGGCTATATTTCACATGTCAAATTTATTATGAAATCTTGATGTAAATTTATTCCATTAAATTAATGGAATTTTCTATCATTTTATTTAAACCATAATTATTGGAAAAAATGTTTCTGTCTTAAGAGTTTGTAAGAAATATTAGTTATTGCCTTGTGTAAATAATGTGGCCATTATATGTTATATGTATTTAATACAACTTTTTCCAGCCCCCAGTTCCTTGCAAAATGCTAAATCAGACACTGTAGTGGTGTCCAGTAAATACTTTTTGTCCAAATTAATTTAAAAGTAGGAAACTAGCAAAAATTCCAAAAATTTAAAAAATGAGAAATAATCCATTATTTAAAAAAATATTTTAAGATACTTTGTAAAGAAATTTGTCACCTAGAATATTAGATTTTGTAGTTATCAAAGTATTAATAGTGATTTTGTGACTTTGAAAATTATTTCATCACTTTATAACTCAGTTTACTTACTTATAGGACAGTGAATCTTAATTGACTTCTACAGAGTTTTTCAGATCAAAAACTTCTATGACACTACAATTCAAAAATATGTAAGAATCCTGGATATATTTTAATTTGTATTCATTTAAATGATCTTATTATTTTGGCATTATTTTGTATTTACAGACAAGTTCAAAGATAGTACAGAACTCCTATGTTTGTCATCTCGACTATTAGACTTTGATAATTGTGACATATAAATATTACTGTGTGACTTTGAAATATTATTTCATTACTTCATACCTCAGTTTATGCATTTATAAAAAGATAAATCCTAACATTTGATTTCTGCAGAATTTTCCAGCTCTAAGATCTTATGATTTCAAATATAAGACACACTTGACAAGATTCCATTTGTATTTGAGTGCAAACATACTGTTTTGTTGTGTGTGTTTATGTACATACATAAATACTTCCCTTGCTTTATTAAGTAACCTGTTATTTATCAGAACTTAAAGTGAACTTCAGTGTTAAAATCTATAATCTAGCTTAATAGACTTTGCTAAAACACTTCAATAATGTGCTATCTACCTGTCTGAATTCATGCCCTAAACTATCCATGATGGACTTTTATTTTGTTACTTTTATGGCTTTAGACATATGGATTAGTTTTTGTTCTGTGGATTTATGTATTTTGCTTATCTATATTTGTTTTCATTCTAAAAATGTCTGGTGATAGCATCCTAAATGGAGTTAATTTATCAAAAAGAATGAGGATAAAATAAACACAAGAGTTAAATAACAGTGTATTTAATTCACAGCAAATATCCATTTTATTTTCATTCACAATATCTAGATCATTTTTTTCAATAAATAGAAAGCCTTTCTTCCTTCCTTCCTTCCTTCCTTCCTTCCTTCCTTCCTTCCTTCCTTCCTTCCTTCCTTCCTTCCTTCCTTTCTTTCTCTCTCTCTCTCCCTCTCTCTCTCTCTCTGTCTTTCTTTCTTTCTTTCTTTCTTTTTTTTTTTTATTTCAGCATATTATCGGAGTACAAATGTTTAGGTTACATATATTGCCCTTGCCCCACCCGAGTCAGAGCCTCACGCATGTCCATCTCCCAGATGGTGCTCACCGCACTCATTATGTGTGTATGTACCCATCTCCTCCTCCCCCTTCCCATCTGCACAACACCCAATGAATGTTATTACTATATGTATACTTAAGTGTTGATCAGTTAAAACCAATTTGATGGTGAGTACATGTGGTGCTTGTTTTTCCATTCTTGGGATACTTCACTTAGTAGAATGGGTTCCAGCTCTATCCAGGATAATACAAGAGGTGCTATATCACCATTGTTTTTGTGGCTGAATAGAACTTCATGGTATACATATACTACATTTCATTAATCCACTCATGTATTGATGGGCTCTTGGGTTGTTTCCACATCTTTGCAATTGTGAATTATGCTGCTATAAATATGCCAGTGCAGATGTCTTTTTTTATAGAACAGAGACTTTTCAAAAGAAGATAGACTAATGGCTAACAAACATATAAAAAATCCTCAACATCTCTAATCATCAGGGAAATGCAAATCAAAACCACAGTGAGATTATCATTTATCTCCAGTGAGAATGGCCTTTATCAAAAAGTCCCCAAACAATAAATGTTGGCATGGATGCAGAGAGATAAGAACACTCATACACTGCTGGTGGGACTGCAAACTAGTACAGACTCTGTGGAAAGCAGTATGGAGATACCTTAAACAGATTCAAGTAGAACTATCATTTGATCCAGCAATTCCATTACTGGGCATCTACCCGAAAGAACAAAAACCATTCTATAAAAAATATATCTACACTAAATCATTTTTTCAATGCAAGCATTTAATTTTAGTAATTATCATTTGAATTATTAAACTCTTACTTAGAATTAACTTTGCTTTGGTAGATAAATTTTAAACTAAAATGCTCTCACATTTCATAAAGTTTGGTGAACACTTGTCCCTGTTTCCAAAAGATACATGGGCAGTAGAACGTTATTATACTTTTGAGCTTTAGTTCTGCCACAATATATTCCCAGCATAACTCTTAATTGGGTGTGTGGGACACTGTCCCAGACGCACCAGAAGTTTCTCCATTCCACAGATCTTGCACATCAACTTTAAATTGCTTTGGGAATTGGGAAACAATTACAATAAGTGTTGCATAACAAATATTTACTCTTCCATATCTAAGTAATTTGGCATCTTTTGTTGAACCTGATCTTAATTCAGAATTCTTCCATAAATACTAAGCAAACAGTA
The DNA here is from genome assembly GCF_020740605.2 of Lemur catta. NCBI lineage: Eukaryota > Metazoa > Chordata > Mammalia > Primates > Lemuridae > Lemur > Lemur catta. The sequence continues at coordinate 28,315,407 of NC_059137.1, forward strand.
CCGGATTCTTTTAGGAAGTGGAAGTTAATTTATCACTATAAAGGTAAGTCCGTTGTACCGTGAAACTATATTTCAATTAAACTAAATTAAACTCAATCTATAATTAAATGTATTATTCAGTGTGAATTTTAATCTGAGTAACCTGAAGCAATACAGTTACCAATTTATTATCACCAAGATATGCTGTGAATTATTATTATTTAATTATTATTTGTATTATATTCATTAATCCTTAAAGCAATTTCCATATACTATCTGATTATTTAGTTACAATATCCCTGAAAGAAAAGTAATACAGGTATTTTTATCACTCTTTCACAAATAAGAAAACTATAAATTACAGGCAAAGAACTTCAAACCAAAGACTTTGATTCTAGCCTGAGGCATTTTCCACTTTGATAAACCCATATCTTACATACTCAGCTGAGTATTAGGTGGTCCGTCTACACTTACAGTGCATAAGTGGGTGATTATCTGTATAAGATAGCAGTTTGTTAGCACTGACTGAAAGATACTTTTCTTGAAAATATTAAAGCCTGCTACAAAAGTATGCATGTGGTGTCTTAAAGTCATCCTGCTCATGAATGCATCAGTTTTCTACAGGGAAATTGCTTGACAGCCTAGAAAGTAAACCTTCATATATTCATTCAGAACCTATCTATGCTGTGCAGCCACTGTGTTAAACTTAGCTGTGGAGGGATGAGCCAGCTCCTTCCTCATGTCTCTTGTAACCTCACAATATATGATAAAATGAATTTAAAGAGAGAGAACAGAAGAAAACAAAAGGCAACAAGACAGGCCTGGCTGCAGGTAGATTTAAGGGAAACTTTTGCTGTCTTCTTCCTTTTGCATTTGTGACTGGGCTGCTCAGAGTGAACATGTCCCTTGTTGGGTGCACCTTCTGACCCATTTCTGTACCCAATTTGAGGAGAATTTTGGTTTATCATAAGTAGTGTAGAATAATTGCCCTTTATCTCTGAGCATTTTTGAATGAGTACAGTCCATTTGTCTTTGTGATCCCAATTTTTCTATGGCTCTTGCTGACCTGGCACAAATGATGGCATATAGGATCCTGCAATAAAATTTGGCTAAATAAATGAAATGAAGATACTTCCTTCCTCCCTCCCTCCCTTCCTTCCTTTCTTCTTTCCTCCCTTCCTCCCTTTCTTCCTTTCTTTCTCTATTTCCTCGTTTTCTCCTTTCCTCCCTTACCATCTTCCCTGTTTCTTGCCTTAAGCGATAAAAATTCACAATCTCTTGTGGACTCAGTTTTGTCAACCTAAGATTGAGATTGTATATTCCCTTTTTTGTCTTTCTCTTCAAAGTTTAAATATTTCTATCATGTAGTCTTACCTAAATTTTCCTTGAAGTAGAATCCTGACAGTTTGGATTTCTGACTCCTGGAAATATCTGATGGACCAAAATTTTCTCAACTGTTACCATGTGACAAACTGTGTCACAGAAGGGGGAAGAGTGGAGGTGCTAGAATTCTCAAAACTGTTAGCCATACAAGGCCTAAACTTGTGATTTTGACCAAAGTCCAATTTGATGGTGATTATGAAAAGATAAATTTTCACATCTAGTCAACCATCAGTGACAACCCCACTAATCTAAATATCTTATTCCTTGAGTTACATTTCTATTCAAAAATCATATAATACTATATTATATGATGTCAAGATTAGATGGTTGCTAAGGTCACAGAGGGTAGGCAATTACCCCACGCTCTGTGCTTTCTAATGATGGAACTCTTCCCCACCAGAACAAGTGCCAAATTCTTTGCCTGATTTTCTAGTCTTTCTACATGCCTACCACACTTTCCTTCTCAGATGCACTTGTCATCACTCTTTCACAGAAACTCCCTTGTCTGAGAATGATGCGCTGCCAATCTGCTTACTCCTAATTTTGGCTCAACTTCTGCCTTTTGAGATACTCCTCTTCTCCTCCAAACCTGTCTAATCCTGTACTTCCAGATTCAGCCTAAATCTGAAACTCCTTCTCAGTTCTTTCTTGCCTGATTATTTCTCATAATTTTTTTCCTTCTGGGAAAAACTATAATTTTCACTCAAGTTACAGAATGTAACTATATTCATTACACATTTTCATAAGTACTTTTCCTGTATAATAGCAGGAAATTTACATTATTCTTTTATTTACCCTTACTGTGCTTGGAACATGACTGAGTCCAAGGTAAGCTGTTAGTAATATTCTAAAACTATTGTGGTAGTCTGGTACAAGTTTATTCTCCTTTTTAAAAATATGTCCTTCAAAAATATTTTTAAGGATTATTTAACAATATGGTGTTAATCTGGAGTTTTCTGCAAACCACAAAAGAATTATGTTCTTGATGATTTCCAGGTTGTTATGCCAATCTATATAATAAGGCAAAAGAAAATTGTTTTCAATCAGAAACACCTAGCTAATCTGCCCACTCAGTGTAGACTAAAGCCTTGCTACTTAAGTGCTTTTTGTGCCAGTTGCATAAGCATCACCTGGGCACTTAATCTCAAGACCTGCTCTGAACACTAAAAGAGAATCTGAAGGTTTTTAAGACCCCAGGTGCTCTCTATGAATCTGAAAATTAGTGAAGCCATGAACTAGACTTTGTGTCAAAGATATTAACTTCAAACTCCACTTTATTATTTACTACCTGGTTAATCTTGGTCAAGTTCCATCCTTTATATTTGAAAAACTGACAATATATAAAGAATACACTTTATAAATTATAAAGCAATATATATATATTTATATAAAATATTTAAATATTACTGTTTTTTAGGTTGACTTAAATGAATACATTATCAAGATGAACTCTTCTCAAGCTACAGAATAAACATGTAAAGAGACTATTTAATGTTCTCCAAGGATTCTTCATCACATTTGTGTGGAACTGATCTATGCAATGGTCTTGTTATATGAACAGTTATACAAGATTCTAAGAGTGGGCTGAACTATGAGATCAATAACAAACAATGCCTTAAATAGATGTTATGGTTCAGGTTATGCTATTCAATTTATTATGATTAACTGTCTGTATAACACACTGTTAAACTGAGCTAATATAAGATATGCAGTGTCAGGCCTAGAAAGAAATATCTATACAAAAAAATCAAAGTTGCTGTGACACTTTAATTACTTTGTTAACTGCTGAATCAAAATTCCAGTATTTGTTGAGTAATTGTTTGCTCCACTGCTTGTTTGCTGGGGCAGAAGAAATGAAGAAGTTAGGCATAAGTTAGGCTTTAGTCTACACTGAGTGGTCAGATTAGCTAGGTGTTTCTGATTGAAAACAATTTTCTTTTGCCTTATTATATAGATTGGCATAACAACCTAGAAATCATCAAGAACATAATTAGTTGGTAATTAGCCAGGAGTTTTAGAAACCTCAACTCAGGAGAGTGTCCTCAACTCAGGAACATGTCCACAACAGCAGGAAATGTTACTTCTGTATGTGTGTCTGAGCATAGGTAAATCTTAACATATTACTGATGGGGGGTATAGGCACTTCTTATCATTCCCAATCTCATTGTGTTTAGTAACAGATGTTATTGAATATAACTGGATGTCAGAGCTTCAATCAAGCACTCCTAATACATTCTAAAAGAATGATCATTCGAGTAATTTGTACCATTTGTTTCTTTGCAGTGAATATATGTTATGTTAGGTATTCTTCTGACATCCTCAAAGCAGATAACATGAATGAGATTAATCAGACATTTGTATCAGAATTTCTTCTTCTTGGTCTTTCTGGATACCCCAAAACTGAGATCATTTACTTTGCTGTGATTCTAGTTATGTACCTAGTGATTCTAATTGGCAACAGTGTACTGATCATAGCAAGCATCTTTGATTCACATCTTCACACTCCCATGTACTTCTTCCTGGGCAACCTTTCTTTCCTGGATATCTGCTATACATCTTCCTCTGTTCCGTCAACATTGGTGAGTTTGATCTCAAAGAAAAGAAACATTTCCTTCTCTGGATGTGCAGCACAGATGTTCTTTGGGTTTGCAATGGGGTCAACAGAGTGTTTGCTTCTCGGCATGATGGCATTTGACCGCTATGTGGCCATCTGCAACCCTCTGAGATACCCCATCATCATGAACAAGGTGGTGTATGTACTGATGGCTTCTGTGTCATGGCTCTCTGGTGGAATCAATTCAGTCGTGCAAACATCACTTGCCATGAGATTGCCTTTCTGTGAGAATAATATTATCAATCATTTCACATGTGAAATATTAGCTGTCCTTAAGCTAGCTTGTGCTGATATATCCCTCAATATTGTCACCATGGTGATATCAAATATGGCCTTCCTTGTTCTTCCTCTGCTGGTCATTTTTTTCTCCTATGTGTTCATCCTCTACACCATCTTGAGAATGAACTCAGCCACAGGGAGACGCAAGGCCTTTTCCACCTGCTCAGCTCACCTGACTGTGGTGATCATATTTTATGGGACCATCTTCTTTATGTATGCAAAACCCAAGTCTCAAGACCTGAATGGAAAAGACAAGTTTCAAACTTCAGACAAGCTCATTTCTCTGTTTTATGGGGTAGTGACCCCCATGCTGAATCCTATAATCTATAGCTTGAGGAATAAGGATGTAAAAGCTGCTGTAAAATATCTGTTGCACCAAAAGTCTGTTCATTAAGAACATCACGGAACATAAATCTTTGTGTAATAGGTCCAAATGTGGACTTATAGGTAGATCAATAAGAACCTTTTTTGGAGAAACCATTTTTAGGGAGAGAGGTATTCTTATCTTTTGACTTCACCAGCCCTACTTAGCTATAATCACTGAGAACTATAGTTTGCACCAAACTCAGTTTTCCAACGTGCCCTAATCCAGATTTCACAAATATCATAAATGAATTCAATCAGAATATCATCTCTGGTGATATCTGAAATGAGTATTTCTGGTGGACTATGGAAAAACATAGTGGAAAACAATCACACATAAGCTTTGGAAATAGGCAATAGTATAAAATCTGCAATTTCATAAACTAAATGATATTGGATAGATTATTCATTCTTTCTTGCTATATTTATCTTACTTGTAATGAGGAAATAAATAAAATCCAGGCCCCAGTGTCATTTACAGTTTCAATAATTTGGAGAAAGCACCTAGCATAGTACCAGCTTCTTAGTGTCCTAGAAGTTCAGAATTGAAGCTAAGACTCTGGGTTGAGGACTTATAGCACCTCTTTTACTCTAAGCTATTAATAACTAGAGCCAGATATCTCTGCCTGAAAGTCATCCCATTAATATAAATCACACCCTCCTTGCCCTTCCCCTGTATCTATGTAAAGAGGAGACGAGGCCAGGAGAAGAAATAATCAAGGGAGTGTTGTACCTTATGGGAAGTGCACAATGAGTGGTGAGAGGCATTTCACCCTCGTCTCCGGGAAAGAATGGGAACTCTGTTCCAATTCAGGCCAAGTGTGGAGATGCTTCGAGAGCTGCTTCAGGTTTGGGGTGCCTGTGAAGAAGGAGAGTCTGGCACATGACTTGATGACTCGAGGCCTGCTGAGCTTTCAAGGCTGCAGACTAGCAGAGGAGCTAATCTAGGAGAGGGAGGAAGGTGGGTATCCTAGCCCCAAGATAGATACAGCCATTTCAAATCCTCCTGAGATGTTCCTGTAGGGTCAAAAAGAGTAAGTGACTGGGAAAATTAAATCAGGTCTTGTTATTTTCTAATGAGTTGAAGCTCCTCAGTGAATCTATCATATTCCTTTTTCTTTTTCTGTAGATTACTTGTCTAGAAGTCCAATGCTGAACACAGGATATCTTTGAGCTACACTATGCAGATTTCCTATAATCTCTGAGCCTATTAATGCTAGCTGGGCTTTGACTTTATTTTCCTACTCAATTTTCCTCTTTCCTACTTATTTTGGACCATGATATTATTCCATTTCTTCTACACAGATGCTTCACTCTTTGGCAATCTACTTCCTTCAGGTTGACCCAGGTTTCTAACTAAATGATCCAGTCATCAAATCCTGCTGTCCCGCTATTGTCCCACTAGAATTGGAGTATTGTCACTATACAGAACCTACAGCGGCTGGTCCTTCTCCTCTGGGTTGGATCACGTTGGCATTGCTTTTGCTTCTATTCTGAAAGGCATGTACCAGACTATGTGGATGATGGCATTTGAACTTCTCACGCCTCTTCTTCTGCTCAACCAGAGGTCCTACTTTTGTGTCTGATCCTTGTTTAATTCTCTTTAACTTTTGACTTATGACAGCAAAGTTTTGGGCATATAAAAATGTTATTGTTATTTCTACTTTTCTAGCCACTTCTTTAGCACCTAATCTTAATTTTTTTTTCCCTATAATACCAAGAGTGTCAACATCTTATATGCAGGCTTATATCAGGTTGAACGGATCACCTGCTAAAATATTCCATAGATATATCAAAGTGGGTGCAATAGGGCTTTGATATAGACAAGTGTGCTTATGCTAATCAAGAATCAGACAATTTACAGATTCATTAGTGAATTCCCTCTCTGCAAAATCAGGAAATCTGAAGGGATTGTTAAGTGTATTAATCTGATTCATAAATCAATATTTTCTAAAATTCTAAAAAAATATAAAAACAAAAAAATGTCATGGCTGCCTCTCAAAGATATCATTTTTAATGTTTTTCTTAGTAACTAGGAGTCATACATACATTACATTTTTGTTTTGATTGATATTAGGTATACTATGAGCACTTAATTTTTTTTTAATGTACATGATTTCACAGGATAAATTCTAAGAAATGAAGTTAATAGGCTAGGTAGTATAAACTTTTTAAATTTCTGGCTGAATTACCCTTAGAAATGTCATATTACTCCCCTAAGTACCATAATATGAATTTCCCCAAATATGTTTACAGCTCTGGTTACATACATCCACACAAATATCTATTTATTATATACATATTATATATGTGTATATATATATTCTTTAAAGCATTTTGGAAATATCCACTTTCAAATATTTAACAAAAGAGTGAGAATCATTTAATAAAACTCATACCAATCACAGAACTTAATTGCCAACACATGGTCAACCTTCTTTATCATTATCCATACCCACTTATCTTCTTCTTTCAGATTATTTTGAAGCAAATGGTGGGCACAACCACATCATGTTATGTATATAATGTAAGTATCAGTGAGAATGCACTCCAGAAACACATAAACCATGATACGAATGATGCCTCTTCCAGTTAAGAAACAGGACCGTGCTGGTGAGCACTGTGAGCCAAGAGGAGGGCACATGGGCCGTGTAAAAGACATTGTTGCTCATTCCAGTGGATTGCTGCTATGAGATAATGCAGGCTGTATATTTACTGATTTTCTAAATTTCAAGAGAGGCCAAATCTTTAAATTAAACATTGCAGCACTTACCCAGGGTAGGATATTTTACAGAACCCATGAGGTTTCAACGTGTGTGTGTATTCATGGAAGGCTTTAATGAAAGCATAGGATGTGGTCCTGCAGGTGGAAGAAATTTCATCGAACACTTCAGTTATAATTCCCAGGGCAATTTTGAGAAACTGTTAGAATGATTCAGTCAATGTTGGTTTCTATATTAAACATTTTGTTGCCATTGACTGCTAGTATTACTTGAGTAGAGTCTGAGTATATATTTTGAACTCCAAATGTTGATTTCCCCAGAATACTATCATACGGGTAGTAGTAACCTCCAAATATACTTTAGAGTACGTCAAAGTGCTTTTCGTAGGCTCCCTTTATATCAGCAGTCACTTCTCTTTTCTTCCATTTTTAATTTATTTTATCTAGATTATCCTCCTTGAAGTAGGACTGTTAGGTTCAGCTAGAGGACTGATCCACAAAGTTGGCAGCAACATAAATACAGTCAGTGTTTCCCCTTTATCAATGCTCAGTTACATGGAGTAGGGTTGGATAAGTCCAAGCATATAGGCCTGCATCATCCACCAGGTAGGAAAGTGACAGAAACCGATAATCCCACTTTAAAAATGTAAAAGGAAACATTTACATGTATTGTCATGGTGTTATGTTCAGTAAATGATGCTTATTCTGGAATTTGCAATGAATGGTCCACCAACAAAAAGCAAAGCAAAATTTTTAGAAAGAAGTTTCTATGAGTGACTGTATTATTCTCACTAGTTTCTCTATATCTTTTACAATATCTCAGCAATATCCAATGGTGATCTCCCTTTAATGACATGTATATTAAGTTTTAACACATATTCATTCAGTTGTAAAAGACATCCCTTTTGTATCATTCTCCAGTTTTGTAAGCGGGGGTTTCAGTCGCCCATTCCAATTTTTATTGGTTCCAGTTTTTGTGTATGGGAATGTATATGAGAAGTCTATTGTTTACGATGCTTTGTAACTCATTGTTGAATTTTACTTGGAGTTTCTTAGTTAGATGACCAACGTCCACATTAAAATAACGCTCTTGCTCTAGGCTCATACTAGTAGTAGTTGTAGTATCTGCTTTATTTGCAAGATATGCAAATGTGGATTCAGGGCGAGTTTCTCTCTCACTCAAGATTCACTATTATCCACCTGGAAGTCAGGGTAATGGGCCAATGACTTGCCAGCTCTGTCTCCTCCTGGATCCTTTCAGAAGCTAACTCATAACTGCATTTAGTCTCTGCTTTTTCTGCTGAGAAGCAGATCCATTTTCAGACATATGTCTTGCAAGGGAGACAGTGGGAGGCATATTTTTTCCATACCTTGCTGCATTGCTCAAATGCTTCCATGTCCTCCCATCTTATGTCCTCAAGAAGCCACTTGCAAAGAGAGAATAAAGACTCCCATTTGTTGATTCTATTTCTGAATTCAGAAGGGAAGTTTTATGATAGATATAGACAAACCACACTTTGATAATCTCTCTTCATGTTCATAAATTAAGGTGTCTCACATTTCACCACCCCATGTAAGGGTCTTTTATCTTCCAATCATAGAAGGGCTACATTTCAGATTATTCCCTTAGCTATTGTCTGAGAATCAGTAAAAATTCATATGGTATCATTATTGTCATTGTTGATTGAGGAAGACTGTTCTTAATTCTTCCTAAATCAAATACTAACAGTGACTTAGGAATATTATTTGATCACTTTTACTTCATTTTTACGTCTATAGAAAGAGAAGCCTTACTAAAAGATTTCTACAGTTTTCTAGCTCTAAACTTCTATGATCTTATAAGAACAAACCTGATACATTGCCATTTGCATTTAATGTATGCACACTATAGTTTCTGTTCTATGTGTGTGTGTTGTGTGTGTGTCTATGTGCATGCATAAATACTGCCCTTGCTTTTTAAGTAAATAGTTTTTTTTCAGAATCCGAGTATTTAACAGTGAGATGTGGTATCTATTGGGAAATAACAGTGAGAATCTAAGGTTAATATCTGTAATATAGCCTAATAAACTTTCCTAAAACAGTTTATTCAATAATGTGCTGCCCAGATATTCATTCTGAAGCTATCCATTCTGGACACTTTATTTTGTTTTGTTTTTTTTACCTTTGTGACCCTAAAAATATAGATTCACATTTTCCCTGTGGATTTATTTTATTTTATTATTTATCTGTATTTCCTTTCATTGCAAAAGAGGTTGGCAATGGCATCCTGAATAAAATTAATTTATCAAAAAGAATGAAGATAAAGTAAGCAAAAATGTTAAATCACAACACATTTAAATCACAGCAAATATCCATTTTATTTGATTCATAATATCTAGATCATTTCTTTCAATTCTAACATTTCACTTTAGTAGTTACCATTTGAATTATTAAGCTCTTAGTTTGAATGAACTTTACTTTGGTAAATATATTTTAAACTAAAACCTCTACCATTTCATAAAATTTGGTGAATATTTGTTCCTGTTTCCAAAAGTTCCATGGGCAGGAGAATGTGATTTCATTTCTGAGTTTTAGTTTAGTCGCAATATATTCCAATCTTAATTGGGTCGTGGGACACTGTCCCTGATGCACCAGAAGTTTTTCCGTGTGACAGATCTCTCACTCCAACTTTAAATTGCTCTGGGAATTGGGGAACAATTACAATTAGTGTTGCGTAACAAATATTTAATCTTCCACATCTATGGAATCTGGTATCTTCTGTTGAATCTGACCTTAATTCAGAATGTTGACATACATGCCAAGAAAAAAGTAACTGATTCTTCTAGGAGACGGAAATTATTTATCACTATAAAAGTAAGTCCTGAATACCATGAAGCTGTGACTATTTAATCCATAATTAAAGCTATCATTAAATATAGATTTATAATGTGAATAACAGGCAATACCGCTACCAATTTATTATTGTTACCAAATACAATTATGATAATATTAGCATTATTTTCTGTACAATGCTAGTTGATACATAAAGCAGTTTCCATACAGTATCTGAATTTTTCTCAAAACAAATGTATGAGAAAGTAAGGTGGGTATTTCTATCACTATTTTACAAATGAAAAAAAACCTGAGGCTATATATTAGCAGAAAAAAGAAGCTGAAAAGTAGAACTTTATGTTTTTCAATCCCAAGCACTTTTTCACTAGGCTAACCCTATGCCAATCCATTCAGGTGGGCATTAGGTGATCCTTTTGTATCTGCGGTACATAAACTGGTTAATCTCTGTATAAAATGACAGATTGTTAGTACTGACAGAAAGATATTTCTCTTTTTTAAATGAGACCCTGCTGCAAATGAACAATTTGTGCATATTAAAGTCCTGAATAGTAATCCACCAATACTGCACAGGGAAATTTCTTAAGAGCCTGGAAAGTAAACCTTCACTTATTCAATCAGAACCCATCTATTATGTGCAGCCACTGTTAGAATTAGCTGTGGAGGGATGAGCAAGCAGCATAGGCCAGCTCCTTCCCCATGTCTCTTGTTGTCTCACAACATACAAGAGAACTAATTTAAAGAGAGAAGAACAGAAGAAAACCAAAGGCATCAAGACAAGCCTGGCTTCAGGTGGATTGAATTGGTGAGGGAATGTCTGCCTAGGCAGGGCAGGTTTGAAGCACGCGGCAGGAGAGGCAGTTTAGGTAGCCTGAGATGTGCTGTGTGGATGGGGAAGCCGGCAGCCTCTCCAGGCCTGGACCAGGTCTGGGCTGGATCTGGAATATCACCATGTTTGCTGGTAAGCCAAGTGTCTTGCTGTCTTCTTCCCTTGCATTCATGACTGGGCTGCTCAGATTGCTCATGTCTCTTACCCAGTGTATCCCCTGATCAATTTGTGTACACTACTTGAGGATAATTTTGATTTATGATGCTATGTAATATTGTAGCAGGGTGAGTGTAGAATCATTTCACAGCAAAGGTAGTGTTCTGGGGCATATGATTCCAGCTCACAGCCATGACCTTCCTCCATGATGAGTAGTACTAAGTCCTCAGGACTTAACCACTCTCCTTGTGCATTCTTAACTGAGCACAGTCAAGTTTTCCTTTATGATCTCAATTTATCTGTGGTACTCACTGCCCATTCCCTATGGCTGACACGTGATTGCTGTACAGATTTTACTTCTACCTATTAGATACAGAAAGTAGTGGGAGGAGAATGGCTTAGGGCTTTGTCTCTGCCTGTTGTTATCCATGTGACCTCAGCCAAGTGAACTAATATCCAGCACAGTATCTGGAACGTGGAAGTCTGCAATAGAAGTTAAGTGATTTTCTAAAATTTAAATAAAAAGATTTTTTAAAATGTACTTCTGGCCTTAAGATGAGTAAATACAAATTAAAAATTTCTTTGAGGCTCAATTTTCTCATCTCTCATTTGAGATTTCAACATTCTCTCATTTCTGCCCCTCTTCAAAGTTGAAATATTCTACCTGATATTTTTTAACTAAATCATTTTCTAAAATGAGAATCCCACTGTCGAGTTTGGCTCCTGACTCCAAGCCATTATGCAGCGTAGAGAAATTTTCCTGCCTATCATCATGCAGCAAACTGAGTATTAGAGTATAGGGTGGGTCTCTGCTGAGATTCTCAAAACAGTAAGCCCATGTGAACCGTAAGCATGCAATGTTGATTAACCCGAAAACTGGTGGTGATTATGATGATTTGTATGTGCATGTATACCAGGCAGCAATTACTGATAACCTAATTAATCTAAACATCTTAATTCCTTGTGTTACATATCTGCTTAAAACCTCATAAAACAAATTGTATCATGTCAGGTTTGGACGGTAGCATAACTAAAGTCACAGAAGGGTATAAACATTTACCTTATGCTTGGTATTTTCTAATAATAGGCCCTTTCCTACAAAAAGAAATGTCAGTTTTTCCTTCTGACAACTGGGCCTTTATATATTCCTGCCTAAATACTTTCCCAGATGTGTTTACACTGAAACTCAGTTGTCTGAAAAGTAGGTACTGCCAACCTCTTCCTCCAAGACATTGTTCAACCTGCTCTCCCTTCTGGAATACCACACTTCCCTCTTCTCTTCCAAACCTGCCTCATCCTTTCTGTGCCTGCAGATCTGGTCTAAGTCTAGAAGTTTTTCAGAACTGTCTCCTGACTTGTTTATTTGTTTTACCTCCTCTTTCTGGGAGTATTTATTATTGACCCTGGCTACATGATATAATCTGTATCAAATTGTTCCATGCCGTTTTCCTGTTTCCCTTACTGAATTGTGGACTTTCTGATAGCAGACATGTTGTATCATACTTTTTCCATTCCTACTTAGCTTGGAGCAGGACTGTGCTCAAGTTAGGATATCAGTAATATTGTACACATATTACAGTGGTTTATCAAAAGTTTATCCTGCTTTCATAAAATCTGTTTCAAGAGTATTTATTTTCTGAAATATACTGAAGAGCAAGATGTGGCCTGGAGTTCGCTGGCAAACACAAAACAATTATATTCTTGGTCATTTTCCAGGTTGTTAAATCCATATCATCACAGAAAAGAACATCCATTTGAATCAGAAACATCTGGATAATCTACCAGCTCACTATAGAGAAATCAGTTTCTCGCTACTCAAAATGTGACCTCATCCCAGTGGATTTAGTATATTCTGGGAAGTTAATAGAAATGCATAATCACAGGCCCTACTCCAGAACTATTAAAATAGAATTTACATTTTAAGAAGATCCTCAGGTAATTTATATGAATATGAAAATTATGAAAGATTGAAATAGTTGATTATTATTCCAATAAGGCTAAAAATTCTGTTCAGTATTTGGTGGGAAAACAACGTATAACTTTTGGTGGTGTGGTCCAAACATCTCTAGACTTCATTGCCAAAGAGCTAAGCGTCAACTGCCACGTTTTACCTGCAGGCTGGATAACCTTAGCCACAGTCTGTCTTTCACATTCAAAAAATTAGACATAATGAGAAGATTCATTTGCTTTTTGTAAAGTGTTAAGTACTACACCCATACACAACAAATATATTTACCCATTATTACTGTTTTCTCAGGTTCACTTAAACAAACAAATTACCAAGAATAACTCTGAAGCCACAGAATACAACAAATGAAGAGAGACCATGTATTGTTCTCCAAAGATTCCTCATCATTTACATGTAGAGCTGGCCTACACAATGGTCTTATCATAGGAAATAACCAGATAGTAAGAGTCGGCTGTTACCATGAGATCAACAACTAACTTTACTTTTGAACAGATGTCAAATTGCAGTGTATGTAGTTTAATTTACTATGATCAAATGGCTGACCCACAGAAATATACATTTAACTACCTAGAAAGAGATCCAGAGTTCAAGGCAGACAAATATTCATAAAAATTAAACCTGCTTTAAAATTCTGGATCAAAATTCTAGTCTTTGGTGAGTGGTCTTTGGCCTTTCCCACTGGTCTCTCCCTGGGTTTGACTAAATGAAGTCAGGTTTGTTTGCAATATCTTAGGGCTTTCAGAAAACTCAACTTAGGGTCCCCTCGACATTAAGGAAGATCACTTCTAAATTTGCTTCTGATCTTAGGTTAGACCCAGGGCATAGAAATTATCAACATGCTGGTTGTATTCTAGGCACAAATACTACTGAAGGTAACTAAATGACGAAGCTATAAAACAAACACTCTCTATTTCACCATAGAGTAATACTTATTCAAGACATTTGTTACATTTGTTGCTTGGCTGTGAAAATATTTTATATTGAGTTTTCCTCTGACATCCTGAAGGCTGGGACATGAACAAGATAAACCAGACATTTGTGAGAGAAAAAAGGCAGGACAGGGCAAGGGCAAGGCCAAGGCCCGGGCCCCCATGCTAGTTAAAGCTGGTAGGAAATATTTGCTGAGTACAAAAGCTGTTAACCACTAAGAACAAAGGGAAATGTGGATCTTTTGTGTATAATTAGCTTGATTTAGCCATTCTACAATGTGTATATATGTCAAAACATCTTGTTGTATACCATAAATATATACAATTTTTACTTGTCATTTAAAGTAAATTAAAAAGAATAGAAACGATATAATTTGGCAATCATTGAAGACCTTTTTTTGTTTCGGGAAAGCAAAATTATAGAGAGAGAGATTTGCTTTTTGCCTTTACTAGCCCTGTTAGCCTAGAATCACTGAGAACAGTAGTCTGCTCGAAAACAAGATTCTCACAGGTTCTGATCCAGATCTCACAAAGACAGTGAATTCCTTTAGCTCTTATCATGGGTGATATCTACAATGAGTGTTTCTAGTACATCACACAAAATCTTTGAAAAGAGTTGTGGTTGTTTTACTGCCTTTACTCAATGCCCTTATTAAATTTCATTTTAATCTATTTTACCTTGGCTATCTTTATGTTAGTCTTTATATCTAAGATGATTCTTCCTTTTTTTCCTGAGTTCAGTAAACTCTCAGTAGTTCTACTTGTGTCTCTTTGAGTTATCTCCATATTACTTTCCACAGAGCTTATACTAGTTTGGTGTGGATTTCTGATCAAACATGGTTTTCAATTCTCCCAAATGCTTGTATCACGATATTTATATCAGTTAGTAGTGTTGTATTACAGTTTTCATTTGGCTTCATGTGTGTTTTCTTGAAGGGGGAGGGGTAGAGGTTTCCATCAGTTAAGGTGTTTTAATTCTCATTTTCTTTTTTTTCTTTTTTGAACTTAAAGACATTTTTTTCTTTTATTTAAAAAGATATAGTTGGGTAAAAGTGGGGTATTAGTGAAAATGAGAGGGAATGTGCATTCAAGGACATTCAATTTATAGTGAGAGTCAGAATAGCATGATGGTTAAGTGACAGGGTCTGTATCAAATTAGTTGGATCCCAGCTTCACCATATACCTGATTTGTAAACAGCATAAACCATTTAATCTTTCTTTACTCAGGTTGTTCATTTGGAAAGTGGAGGTGGCATTATGGTTGATGAAATGGAATAAAATATTACCAATACAACTCATAGCATTACTGTTTACATTAAATTACCACATGTAAAGAATGTAGAATAGTGTCTGGAACGCAATAATAGTTCAATAAGTGTTCTGGATTTTTACTATTTATTATTATTACTTTTAGTATTATCACTGCAGCCAGTGCCTTGTTCCATGCATATTTCAATTGTTCTTTCTTTATGTTGCCAGCACCTTATGAGTAAATCATTCCCCCTTGGAAGCTCCTGCTAGCTTTTCATTTCTTTGGCATTCAAATCCATGCCTTTGTTTCCTGATTAGTTAACTTTTTGTCCACACTATATAGCCATCTTTCTCATTACAATGCAATTATTTGTGGTGGGGCCATGTTTTTATGATGATATAGAATAGAAGGGAGTAAGTAGTGGGTGTAGAGTCAAGGAAGATCCCTAGGGCAAAATTATGCAGGGTGGAAGGTGTGATGGAAAAGGCAAAGTTAAGGAGTCTGAGTTAGCCTGATCACTTGTCCCATCCTCTACCCATCCTTTGGCTGAGGAAGAGCTAGAATAGGCCTAGTTCCACTTGGTATAAAGTGTAAACTATTTTGTGTGTTCCAAATAAATGAAATGATCCTTGAAGACTCCTCTGGGGTAGACTTGTCTGCTTAGACGAGGCACTGAGAACATCCACAGAATGCCCTGGTGTGCTGCACATTCTGCCTGTCATGTTCTGCATTCCTATTCTTGTTACTAGAACAGACTATTGGAGCAAACTTGAAAGGTGGCAATAGGGAAAAGCACTTGGATTGGCACTGAAGATGGCAACTAGCATTAAAATTCCACAGGCAAGGGTGTGTGTGTGAGAGAGAGAGAGAGAGTGTAGGTTAGATCATAGATTAAATCCAGGGTAATAATATTCCCTGGTATTTACACATTGAAAAATGATAGCAATTTCCCAAATCATTGCATGGCCTATAACCTGTGATCTGGGTTCACAATCAGTGACACAAGAGAGCTTTAGATAATTCTAGGGTTAATGGAAATGCCACTAAATGCAGGCATCTGTCCACTGTTCCTCATGATAGAGCTGAATCAAACTTTACTATTATCAAAGTACAGATGGAAGAAGCCACTTCTAGTTAGTACCTCAAAACCTTGAATGCAGCCTAGATACCATGCATTTACTCTTTTCATCATGGTAAATAATATAAAATGAAGTTAGATTTTGAAAGAACTAAGCACAGGGCCAGGAGTCTCCTATGATCATAGTGGTCTCTCTGACATGCCATACTCTCACATATCTGTACTGCAGTGACAGTGGAGGTAGAGGGAACCTTATAACAGTATTAACTTGATAAAGCCACTTTTAACCTTTGTCCTGAGAATTATTTTATTCTATCCTGAGTTTGTAATTTCTTGACATTTTAAGAAAGATTTCAGCATCTATTCAACCATAAACCCTAAATATGTCAAGCTTTACTAGTTCTCTTAGAACCTGTGACAAACTCTATGCCAATGGCATGACAAAGCAGACTGGCTTGAAATGGCCAGAAGTCTGCACAAAGTTGTCATGGTAATTGTTAATGTTATTATTTATCTGTCCTACCCCCATTCTTCCTCCCTCCTTTCTTCTCCCCCCTCCTCTTTCCTTCATTCTTTCTCAATATTTTCAATTTAATTTATTAATATTACAGGGAATTGTAGGAAATTTTAGCAAGCACTCCAGGTAATTATTTTAATCTGGCAAATCTGGAAAACCCTGGCATAGTTTATTTTCTTAGATTGAGTTCTCTAGATGCAGAGCCAGAAAAAAAATCCAGTTGCAAAATAATTATTGAGGGAGTGTTCCCAAGAAAAACTAGTATGGGAGTGAAGGGAGCAGGGGAGGGAAGGAGAGGAAGTGAAGCAAGGCTGAGATTTCAGGCCAATGTCCCACGGAGGATGACTGGAGACTGGTTTCCCAGAGGAAATCTGGAGTGGAAGTTATCACTCAGTCGTGTCACCGCATACAAACTAGTTTGAATGAAATAGATTTAAAGAAAGAAAAAAGGTGACCATTTAGGCAATCACATTTTCTACCTGTTAGATACTAAAATAATATGAAGGGCACTACCCCACTTCTCATGTTACTATTTTGAAGTTAGTTGAACACAATATAACAGAGCGCTTGCAATGTGGAACTGGTTTGCTAAGAAAGTGTTGACTCCATGATGATGTAGAAGACCCATGGCAAGTTAAAGGTCAAATGTTTTCATAACATTTTAGTTTAGCACCTAAAATGCTGGAACCTAATGCTATTATCAATTGACAAAAGTTAGAGCTGAAAATATCACATACCTTACAAATTACCTTCAAAGTCAGCATAACACATTGGTGCAAAAGTCTCTACCTTTATGTTTCCTAATTTGAGATGGTTTTAACAATTTGACTATTTGTCATAGTGACCATCACATTTTTTGCATCATTCTATAGAGGTGAAAATAATTTCACTTGAAAAGACTAAACATTGAATAAGATTGAATCTGAAAAAATGACCTACTGTGCCCCAGATGGGAAAATAAATGACAGTGATCCTAATTTCAAGCATCTTTACCTCAGTAATTAGATGAATCAGCCAAATTGTGCTGTTATTTGTGGTTTTCATTATAATGAGTTGGGAATGAGACACATGGCTAAATTGTACTGTGCCATCTGCAGCATGCTTATTTTTAGTAATCTACATTTGGTATAAATGGTCAATCTGATTTGGTTTTTCTCAGCTTTATAAACAAGGTAGCAGACAGCAAGAGGTAAAAAGGCTAAATGGAATTGAGATTCTTCTAAATTTGACCAGGATTCTTATTTTCCATAGCAAATATGAAAGTTCTAAGAACTTGTTTACTCAACAAATGTTTTTAAATTCCTATTATGTATAATATTACATATGCATTAAAATCAGTGAAGATTTGCATTTACGTGAAAATCCTTTATCTCACTGAGATTAATTTCCATATCTATCATATAATGAGAAAAATACCTATCTCCAAATTTATTTGAGGATTGAACAAAACAACCTGTAAGGTACCATGTTCAGGCTGAGTGGACTCTTGTAAAAAAGTCAGAGTATTTAAGGCCATCCCTGACCTTTACATTGCATAAAACATAGCAGAATTATTAGCTCCTGGTTACTTATGCATAATGATGGAACATGCCTCTATATTCACCTCTAGCAACTGCAGAAGGAGAAATAATAAGAGTAACCATTGGTGAGGTGTCCATGGCTTGTCAAACACTGAAATCCTGAAATGGTACCTTACAGATGATCTTGTTTAATCCTGAAATAACTTTGAAGGTAGTTCTTTTTCTTTTTGTTTGATAGATAAGAAAGATTCAGGATTTGAACCTAAAATTAGTAAGTGGAGACAATGGCCTGAAAACCTAGATTTATTTGAATACAACTGTACCATTGCACATAATAGGCAGTTTAAAATATTGGTTGAGTCACAGTCTACAAGGAGTAAGGAGACCACCCAGCCACAGGGGCACCATGGTATGGGGCGTCAGAGCCTGAGCAGAGTGAGAAGGGTGACACACGAAGGGTGAGCCTGGCGTGGGGACTCAGAGCCTAGGCAGAGAGAGGAGGCTGCCCACGTGCGGAGGCTGCCGTGTGGGGCGACCCTTCAGACACAGCCAAGGGCCGGATCTCCGGGCTGCAGCAGGCGGATCCCGAGGGGCGCCTGGCAGCTGAACGGGCCCTGCAGCCGGCCCTGGAACCTCACCCCTGCCAGCACTTCCAGGTGGCAACGTGGACAGTGTTGGCTGCTGGATGAGCGACCTTAATTACCCATCGTGTACGGCCACTAACCAAGAGCTCACTATGGAAGGATCCTTACACGCTGCGGTGAGCGCAGCGTCGCATCCGCAAAGGTGCTTTCCGGCGCCACCGGAAGTGCGTGGAGAGGCCGAGCAGCAGAACCGCGGCCCTCTTGCAGCACCGGCCTCCCGGGGTTTTCCCCATCATGGGCCCTGAAGAGGAGGGAGACTCAACTACTATAACTGAGGACAAAGCTGCAAGGGAGGTGGGCTAGGCCCTCAGCCCTGGGGAATCCCAGGAAGCAGGACTCTCCAGGAGGCGGATTTGGGTCCTTCCAGCCCCTCTGGGCTCTGCTCAGGCTCCCCTGCCTAACAGGCTGCCCCTGATCATGTGGCCCATCTCCCCGCGCTGGCCAGGGCTCTGAGATGGAAATGCGGTGAGAGGGAGCTACTCCGTATGCCCTGCCTGGTCCTGTCAGCGCTGCCTGTGCTGTGTGTGAAATAAATCTGCTGGGGGAAAAAAAGAAAGAAGAAAACAAATGCTATATGAACTTTTAGAATGCATCCATTGCATGCATGTGGTGGGGTAGCGTGGCACGGTATCTGGAGTCTCAAGTGGAGTAAGTGGAACAGACAAGTGTGAGACTTCAGAGCCTGAGCAAGGTGAGGAAAGTGTCTGTATGGAGGGGACAGTCCAGCGTGTGTAGTCAGAACCTGAGTAGGAAGAGGAGGGCATCCTTGTGGGGTTGTGGAGAACAGTGGAGATAGGAAATTGGCTATATACAGGCAGATTACTAAAATAAGGAAATATATAAGAGATAGCATAGGCCAAGTTTCTCACTGTCAGAGAAGAGAGTTAAATATAGAAAGGGAAGAAAGCTAGAGTGAAACTTGTGGTAACCTGAGTGAAACTGGATATATCAGTAAGAACTAGTGGTTTTCAATATTGTAAATAAATATGAAAATGAATACAAACCACAGCTTAAGTTTTCATATATGGATAGGTCTGCTAATAAACTCTACTCTGTTCCACTGCTCTTTGTGTCTATCCTTCTCATCTAAGGTTTAATATCACAATCATGATAATCCTTCACACTTGAATAGCACATTAGAATTTACAAAGCACTTGCAAATCCATTATCCAATTCAAACTTCAAAATGATCCTGTGAATTAGGTATTATTATTCACATTTATCTCAATGAAGAGACTGAGGCTCATAAAGATTAAGTGGGTCAGGTTTACCAGATAGTAAGTGGAAGAGCAAGGACCCAATCTTCTATCTTCAGTTACCACTGTTTCCATCAGACTCCATCAGGTAAGGAAAAGAACAGTATCTTTCAAGCAGCTCCCAGAGCTATGCACTTTGTTCACAATAACCAAAACAAAAACCTTGACAAATTAACAAATGATTTAACAACTATGGCTGTTGTTATAAACATGTCCATTATGCTCATATTGAAAGTAAACTCTATTTTGAAAGTAAAAAAAAAATGTGTGTTTATGTATATAGTATACACACACACACACGTCTGTGTGTGTGTGTGTATTCTAGCTCTGTCCACTGAGAAGGCCTGGGAACAGCAACTTCTAGATCCAAAGACTTTCCACATCCCCTGGGTTTTCAAATCATGCCTGTTATCTCCCTTAACAATACTCTCTAGAGGAGAACCTCACAACTTGACACATAACATATCGTTTTATTTTCTATATTCTAAGATCATTAAATAATGTGGTTCAAGCTCTTCCATTTAGTGCTGTGTCAGTTTTCCATAATTCTCATATGATAAAAATAATTGGATCTCATAGAACATACAGATTAGGAAATATCTCCCCTCAAAATTCTAATTTGCTGGATTTAAGTTGAGCCTGAGCATTATATCTGTAGCAAGTGTTTCTAGTTATCTTTATTTTCAAGATGGTTGGGAAAGTTTCAGGTTAGCTTAAAACAAACAAAGTAGCACAGGTCTAAGTGTGTTCTTGGATGGGTGGGAAATTACTTGACTTACTTTAGGACCACATCAAAAATCAAATAAAACCTTATTAACCTGAAAAAAGAAAACCAGAAATATTTAGAAAAAGAACTTTAATCAGGTATTTGTGAATCTAATGGCATGGGTGAGTTCCTATTTACTGTGTGCTTGCAAAAACAAATAAGTGCTTCCTCTACGTTCACATGAATATATTTGAAGGTGGTACACAGAGGTGGGTCATAGTGAGATGCTCCTTAAGACCTTGACATCAGGTTGTTCTCTGAGAGTTAAAATGATAAATTTTCCACAAGGAGTTGAAATTACTCATCCATTAAAGTCAATCAACTGTGAAAGTGAAACATCCAAGAGCACTGGATATGAATATTGCAAACAAATTGGATTTGGATGTTACCTCAGAGAAGCAGGACTGGGATGTGATGCAATTCTGCAAGCTCAATTCTAATATGATGTTTCCTTCTTGATAAAGAATATTATAGCTTATCTGTAGAATCTAAAAAAGGTTAATTCATAGAAGTAGAAAGAAGAATGATGGTTAACAGAAGCAGGGGTTGCAGGGGGTAGGAAGGAAGGGAGTGAAGAGTTGTATATCAAAGGGTACAAAGTTTGAGATACAAAGGAATAGGTTTTGAGATCTGTTGCACAGCAGGGTTACTATAGTCCATAATAAGGTACTGTATACTTTAAAATAACTAAGAGAGTAAATTTCAAATGTATTGCCATAGAAAATGATAGGAAAGTGATATGATATGATAATTGTTTTGATTTAATCGTTTCACACAGTATACATAGAGCAAAATATCACATTGTACTTCATAAAGACATACAATTATGATTTGTCAATCAAAAACAATATTTTAAAAATGTTGTAGCAGTGGAAGCTGCTCACCATGGGACAAAGAATAATGATGGAGTCATCAGAACACAGTTCAGTATTACATATGCATAGTTCCATCCTTGGGGGACAGCAGCAAAAACATATTTTTGCACTATGCAGAACTTAACATCACCCTGGTTCTGATTGTTTGGACAAGATGACTCTTTTGGAAGCACCTGAAATTCAAGGACCCTCTCTAGGCTTATGGTTTTCCAACCAGGTAGAAAAAGCTATTTTATTTTTTTATTTTTTTCTGGGCAGCTTCTTAGCCTGTCTCATAAGCAATTTCTAGCTCCTTGCATTCCTTAAAAACATTGATAAAGACAGTGAAGATGATGTCACATGCCCACTGGAGCTGACGAAACACAAAACTTTCATTTCAATACAGTTTTAACAGGTTTTCTTTTCACCCATATAAACAAATAAGATACATTCCTGTATGTGCAACATTTGTGATTACCTGAAATCAGTGTTTTTATAAATTGGTGTCGATATTGGGTGGGTAATAGATTCAACACCCCTTCTTCCTCTTCAACCAAGTAATAGCATCGCACTGTGATCACTATTGCCTGACCATAAAGTGTTTAAGTAAGGATAAAAATCAAAATAACTGGGTTTCTTTTATTTATAATACAATTTTCCAGTCCCCACCTTTGGAGAGATTCTGAATTAATAGAACTGAGCATCTGATACTTGAGAAAGAAAATTTTTCTGATGTATACTAAGGGTACTTGGATTATGATCACCAGCACAATTCCTACTCATGGAATTCTTTCCTCCTATATGGTTCCATTCCTAATCCATTCAACCATGACTGAATCATTCCCTGCAAGTTCTTTCCTGCTCAGGCTGGGACCTCTTGTAATAATTATAATTGTCTCACCTCCCTAAACTTAAGGCTCAAGGAGATTATACTTATGTATCAACAGGCACCTTCTCCATAGGATTAAGCCATCACCCCATAAGTCCAAGAAAGTTCCTCTAATAAAGAAGAAGTAATGTGTATACATTGGCCTCATTTTTCTCCCGCTCCAGTGAAAAGACAAAAGTGCGTCAATATGTAATATTGGTGAAATTATAATTTATGTAATTTTGCTCACATAAAATATACTCATTAATCTTTTTCTACATTATGTGTCTACACTAATATGTCCCTTCTTTTGCAATGTAATCTCTACAGGGTAGGGATCTTTCACTTTCTCAGCCTTAATTGGTCAAGTCAGCATGCTTTAAGAAAAATAATAACGTGATGAGTGAGTGTGGGTGATGGTGATGAATTCACTGAGATAATCAAGGTGCAATGTGAGAGTATTCTGATCTTAAACCCATAGATACTTCAAGATCTCCCAATTGTTATGGAGACCCACCTCATACGAAGGGTTATAATTGTGCCGACCCTTGTTATATCTGTACACACACAGGTGTTTATTCATTCCCCACATACACATGTCAAGCAAATCACTCTTACTATAGTTCGTTAAATCTGAGCCCATATTTTTTCCCTTTTAACATTTTGCAAACTAGGAAGAATTCCAAAATTGGTGTCTTGGTATATGTATCTACCATGAATTGTGTCCATTCTAATTTAAAATTATCTATTTCTTTTTAAATTCAGGGACAATTTCAAATCATTTACATTATTCCAAAATTTGCTGGGCTTAAAATTTTACATTTTTTATACATTAGTTATTGTGATGGTTACATAACAGCTGGACACTGAGATGATATAGCAAGTCAAATATGAAACAATAGACAGTTGTCTAATTTTAATGTTATATTAATATTTAATAAATGCTAATTACTTTCTTAGAAACTGATTCTGTATATATGATTAATTAATATGAAAAGTTTTACTTACAAGGCAAATCAGGATAGAGGACATAATGGTAAACTCCCATTGAAAAAGTATTTTCCAGGGTTTTGGTTTAAATTAACTATTATGCAGTTTTCTGAATAAAGTTTGAGATTATCCAGATGAGAGTGTTTGCTCCAGTATTATTTGAGGATGGATATTAAAACACTATTAAGAGGATTTCTAATCAGCAATTTTTTCACAGCCATTTTCACCTCTTTGTTCCGTAGACTGTAGATGATAGGATTCAGCATGGGGGTTAATCCAGCATATACCAAAGCCATAAATTTATCTATTTCCTGAGAATCTACAGCTGAGGGCTTCAGGTACATGGAGAGAGCTGTCCCATAGAACAAAACCACCACAGTCAGGTGGGCTGCGCATGTTGAAAAGGCTTTGCTTCGACCGTCCACTGAGCTGATTCTCAGGATGCTGGAGAGAATAAATGCATAAGAGATACAAATGAGGAGCATTGGCATGGGAAGAAGTACGCTGATCACCAGCATGATTAACTGCACCATGGAGGTGTCCACACAAACCAATTTTAAGACAGCCAGGATTTCACATGTGAAATGATCGATGCTGCTATTACCACAGAGAGACAGTGGCAGCACAGACATCGTTTCCACCAGGGCAGTGAGACAGCCTGTCACCCAGGAGCCAGCCGCAATCTGCACACAGACTCTCCTGTTCATGACGATGGGATATCTCAGGGGGTTGCAGATGGCCACGTACCGGTCATAGGCCATCATGGAGAGGAGCACACACTCAGTGGAGCCCAAGGCAAGAGAGAAGTACATCTGAGTGGCACATCCTGAGAACGAGATGGTGTTTTTCCCTGAAACAAAGTTTGCCAGCATTGGAGTGAGAGCAGAAGAGGTGTACCAGATGTCCAGAAAGGAGAGGTTGCTGAGGAAAAAGTACATGGGGGTGTG
The DNA here is from genome assembly GCF_020740605.2 of Lemur catta. NCBI lineage: Eukaryota > Metazoa > Chordata > Mammalia > Primates > Lemuridae > Lemur > Lemur catta. Next base: position 28,340,151 of record NC_059137.1, read on the forward strand.
CAGGTGGGAATCCAGGATGGTGATGGAGATGAGGGTAACATTGCCCAGCAAGGTAATCAGGTACATCAGCAGGCACAGCACAAATATGATGGCCTCAACTTTGGGGTAGCGGGAAAATCCCAGGAAGAAAAAATCTGTCCAATTTGCCTGGGGCATTTTATTATGCTATGTTCACCTGTATACACACATAGGTGGATTAACATCACATTACATATAAAACTAAGGACTCACACCTTCACATACCTGGCATGTTTTCTTTATATGAACTTGTGGTCTATTCTCAAATGCTTCCCTAGGTTAGTGATAATAATGCATGTTTGAAGGAATCTGTCATTAATAAAGAAAATTTAAGCAGGAAATCAACAGATAAATGTTACTTTTGCTGCAAGACTTTTGGCAATGTTGGGGTGGGAGAGGGTTTATTTAATAAATATCATGAGAGGATGAATAAAGAAACAATATTTTTCTTTCTTTTTTTCTAAGCTACAATTTAACTGATTTGTGACTATGTCATCTGTTTACCTCTGGACCACTGAAATTATTTTCTTTCCCTGGTTTTTCTTATTTAGGAACTGTTCTGCATTCCAAGTTCGCAGTTTCTTCCACCACTGCTATAGCTATGTCCAAAATAATCTGAAGCCTCAATAATTAAAAAGTATAGATTTCTGCAGCCACAAATTGACAGGAACCTAGAACATTTAGACAAAACCCAGCATTTCCTTCTCAAACTCAGAAAAACGGTGACAGATACTCTCACAGTGAGAGGCTCATGGTAGACATTTCTTTCATATCATTATGGTTGTCCTCATGTTTGTGCTATAGAGACATTCCCCCAAAGAACCAGCCACTGGCACTGCAAGGCAATTTAAGTTATGTGTTGCTTTTGAAAAGTTTCTAATTTATATAGCAAATTAAAGTTAGAAATCTATTTGTACAGTATTACAAATTCTGAAACTCCAGGGATGATGTCCCATAGATCCAATTATAGTCAGCAGTTTGTCTGGTCTAATTGTAGTGTTATTCAAACAAGAATAAACATGATCCTGTCTACACGGTTGTTGGGAAAGGGAACTTTTCTCCCAATAGTGTTATAAAATCAGTCAGGCTGGTTAATTTCAACAAAGTTAAGGAGAATGAATAATGTTGACAGTTTCATAATATGAATGAGATCAAGTCATACTTGATATGGAGATCACCAAAAATGGGGGAATGGGTGCTTAAGTAACTCTACTATTATTGCTCATTACAGCTTAAAGGGAAGAATAGTGACAGTAGATAATCTTCATGCAACATGAAGGCTCATCTGTTTTAAGAAACACTTTTCCTTTTGGGAATTTTGCTTCACCACGTAAAGGCATCTTGACCCTTCAGTACTCCATTGAAGACTCTTTTTATTTGAGTGATGCTTTATGATCCCTTTGTACAACTTACCTGTTTCCCAAGTGAGGAGCGAATGGTTAATAGGATATGGTGGTTGGTGGTTGTGGAGAAACATGCTGTCAATTTCATCCCTGTACAGTTGTGACTGGATAACTTCTTAGTAGAAGATTGTAATCATGGCCATTACTGAATTATTTATATCACATCAAATATGTCCTCATTCTTAGAGAAGGCTATAAATTTGAACAATTGCCAAGATTTTTAAAAGCACAATCAAAAAAATATATATATCCCCTCCTCACCAGCTAGTATTTGCAATCAGAATGCATCTTTTGTTCTTTTGTTTACTCACTATCACAGAGACATAACCTTCAGGGCCCTGGGATCATGCATGTAATTCACTTCTTTAACTGTAGGGTAGCTTGGTGCACAGGAAAGGCTAGGGCTTTAGTGCAACAAACACTTTCCACTTCATTTTTGTCATCTATAGCAGGTTGATGATCCTCACTGAGATTCAGCTTACTTGTTAGAGGACAATTGACAATATTTCTTTTTCAGGGTTGTTGTGAGGAATAGAGATATTTAATGTGAAGCAACTAACAAAGTACCCATTATATAGTAGATATTTTAAAAATGTTACTTTTTTTCCCATTGTATGGTTTTCTACTTGCTTCTTGAATCCTATTTCTCCCTTATCATTATTCTCACTTCTCAGTCATTCCTTCTTTGTTTGACTATGGCAATACCCTTCCTTTTCTTCCCTCCTGTGGGCAGAATTCACTGCAATCACAATATAAATGGTTGAAGCAAAAGAGAAGAAAAAAGATTGATTGACGTCTCTCTCCAGAGTCCTCCTTTGCTCTGAATTTCCTTATCCAACACTTCTTCTAATTCACCTGTTCAGTTCCTATAGACCAAGACTTGTAAGGCTTGAGGTTCATGTTTTATGATGTTCACAAAACAAGCCTCAGTAAATCTCAAAACACTGGAACATACAGAGTATATTCTTTGAACATACTAGAATTAAACACAACATAAACCAATATCAGCACAATAAGTAGAAAATTCTAAAATATTAGTAAATGAATCAATATACTACTAACTGACCAATGTGTCACAAAACAAGTGAAACTAAAACATATTTTGAAGGATCATGGAAATACAGTATGTCCAAATGTGTGGGGTGCAGCCAAAGCAGTATTTAGAAAGAGAAGTTTTAAATTATTATAATAAGAAAGAAGTGTTTTAAATCAGTTACCTAAGATTTCAACTAAAGAAGCTAAAAACAAGAAGAGCAAAATAACTCAGAGTAAGTAAAAAACAATAATGAAGAGCAGAAATACGTGAAATGGAAAAATATAATAGAAAAATCTACAAATCCAAAAGGTGACTATTTGAAAAAATTAATAAAATTGATAAACCTCTAGCTAACTAATTAAGAAATAAAAGTGGAAACAAAAACTAAACACTTCAGGAATTAAAGAGAATATATTCCTGCATTTCCTAAAGGTAATTAAAGGAGATTAAGGGAACATTTTTAAAAACAGTATCCTAATAAATTCAACAATTTCAATTAAATGGGTATATTTCTTAAACATAACTACTTACCAAGACTAATACAACAAGAAATAGAAAATATGACTAGATTTATAATACTTAAAGAAACTGAATTAGTAATTGAAAACTTTTCCACAGAGAAAACTTCAGACTTGGACAGTTTGCTGGTGAATTTTGTCAATTTAAAGAATAAACAGTATTAATCTTACAGAGAGATTGATACAAACTCAGAAAACACAAGCAAAATTTCCAGGTCAGGTGGGAACACCTCCAAACCTTTTTTTATGAGGCTGATATACATACCGTGGTACAAGAAAAATCTGACTAGAACATGATGAAAAAAGAAAATTTTACACCAAATCACTAAGGGATATAAACTCAACAATCCACTATGAAGTATCAGTAAATCATATCTATCAGTATAGCAAAAGGGTATTCTATCATGAACAAGTGAGTGTTAGAAAGAAAAGGTCAGTTTAATATTTGAACATAAATCAACTAATTTCACAGGATTAGCAGAATAAAGGAGAAAAATTTATATGACCATGTTAATAAATGAAAAAAAGGATTTACAAAAATTTAAACTCTACTCATGACATAATAAATACTCCCAGCAAACTGGCAACAAAATAAGCTTCTATAACATATTATAATAAAGGATATTAATGGAAAACCTCAGACACATCAAACATATGAAAGAAAAGGTGAATTTTTTTTTAATTTCAAAATATTATAGGGTTACAAATGTTTTTGGTTACATATATTGATTTTGTTATGCTTGAGTCAGGGTGACAAGTGTGCCCATCACCCAGATAGCATTAATTTTACCTATTAGGTAGGTTTTCAGCCCTCCGTTCTTTCCCCTCTCCTCTGCTTGATTTCCACTGAATTTTACTTCCCTCTGTGCACATGTGTGTTCACCAATTAGTTCCAATTTAATAGTATATGTGGTGCTTGTTTTTCCATCAATGAGATACTTTATTTAGGATAATGGTCTCTAGTTCCATTCGAATTGTTGCAAAAGTCCTTAATTCATCTTTCTTCATGTCTGAGTAGTATTCCCTAGTATACGTATACCACATTTGGTTAATCCACTCATTAATTGATGGGCACATGGATTGATTCCACATCTTTGCAATTGTGAATTGTGTTGCAATAAACATTCTAGTGCAGGTGTCTTTTTGATAAAACTACTCCTTTTCCTTTGGCTAAATACCCAGTAGGGGGATTGCTGGATCAAATGGTAAGTTGACTTTTAGTTCTTTGAGGAATCTCCATGCTGTTTTCCATAGAGGTTGTACTAATTTGCAGTCCCACTAACAGTGGATAAGCATTCCTTTTTCTCTGCATCTAAGCCAGCATCTATTGTTTTTTCAACTTTTTAATTAAGGCTATTCTGACTGGAGTAAGGTGATATCTTATTGTGGTTTTAATTTTCATTTCCCCGATGATTAGTGACATTGAGTGTTTTTTCATATTTTTATTGCAGATTCTTGTTATTAGCCCTTTATCAGAGGTATAGCTTGTGATAGCTTGTGAATATTTTCTCCCATTCTGTAAGTTGTCTATTTGCTCTGTTGTTTATTTCCTTAGCTGTGCAGTTTTTTAATTTAATCAAGTCCCATTTATTTATTTATTTATTTTGCTGTTGTTGCTGTGATTGCCTTTGGGGTCTTCTTCATAAATTCTTTGCTTAGGCTGACATCTAGAAGAGTTTTTCCAACATTTTCTTCTAGAATTCTTACGGTTTCATGCCTTACATTTAAGTCTTTTGTCCATCTCGATTTAATTTTTGTGAGTGGTGAGAGATGTGGATCCTGTTTCAATCTTCTGCATGTGGCTATCCAACTTTCCCAGCACCCGTTTACTGAATAGGGCTTCTTTTCCCCAGTGTATATTGTGGTCTGCTTTGTCAAATATCAGATGGTTTTATATTTGGTTTCTCTGTTCTGTTTCATTGGTCTATATCTCTATTTTTGTACTAACACCATGTTGTTTTGGTTATTATATCCTTGTAGTATAGTTTGAAGTCTGATAATGTGATGTCTCCAGATTTTTTCTTTTTCCTTGAGATTACTTTGGCTATTAGGGTTCTTCTCTGGTTCCAAACAAAGCACAGAATTATTCTTTCTAGATCTGTGATATATGATGTTGGTATTTCGATGGTGAATGCATTGAATCTGTAAATCATTTTGGGTGGCATAGACATTTTAACAATGTTGATTCTACTGATCCATGAGCATGATATTTTTTTTCTTAACCAGTTAGCTAGAAGTTTATCAATTTTATAGTGTTACACAGAAGTGGTGATACTGGACAATTTTGTCTTGTTCTTGATCTTAGAAGGAGAACATTTCTTCTTTTAACTGACTTTATCTATCTGTTTCACCTGGGACATATCCCTATATTAAGCTTCTTTTTTCTTGTGTCTGACTGGAGGACATTGAAATATAACAGATCATCTTTCACAACACTTTCAAGTACAATATCTCTAAACTCTGATATTCACTTGTATAAGCATCTTCCAAACTATATGATTCTTTCTTACAGAGCTGTAGTGAGTGAATTGGTACTACTAATTTATGTGTGTGTACATATATAAAAGTCTAAAATTACATATCTATTACATATAATCATATATTTTTCTATATATTTTTTCTTTTACTAGATCTCTATTAAGCACATATGTGAATATAAGCTAATGTTAGAGAGAATTGAGGACAAGAATAAAAAAATGATTAGACAAAGGGGTAGATAGTTCCAAGCTAATATAATAGGGAATCAAATCAATGTGAAAAATAATAGGAGGTAATTAAGAGTTGAAACTGTGGAGATACAATATTGAGTTGGAAAAGCAGAGGAGGAGCAAAAATGAGCGTCTGGAAACATGGACTGGCTGTCCAGTCAAAGAAGAGCTAGGAAGATTAAAGCCACTTACCTGGAGTGATGGGGAGTATTGTAGACCTAAACCTAAGAGGGTAGACCTAAATATTTACCTGTATGTTATCTTCTTTGCTTCAGTATTAAGGACTCAGAGAAAGCCTAGCTTTTCTAAAACAGAAAGATTGGTATGGTATGGTGGTACAGACAGAAATGAGGAAGAGGCATTAAAATGCTCTGTAAAGCCAAATGAATTGAGATTTTTTTTTTAGCAAAACAAAAAAACCCATAAAACAAAAAACAACAACAAAAAAAGAAAGCAAAGACCATGTTTCTTCAGCTCTGTTTCTGACCTTGAATAAATTATGTAATTAATAGCCACCAATTTTAAATTACTGAGTTAGGTGCTAGAGATGAAAGAAGATAATAAAGTCAAAACCCCTTCCCTGAGCATCCTCTCAATCTAATCCGGAAAATGCAGCCCAATGGTAGAATTACAGAATTACCTGTCGGTCGTGAGGGAGTGTGAATAACCTTTGCTGTGGTCTGTGAATGGGTTACAAAGAACATCATGAAATGCTTGCTACCGGAGTTGAGTTTGGAAAGTTTTTAAGCGCAGGCCAGTGAGTATGTGAAAGGAAAGACTTTAAGGCAAGAAGAATAACTATATATTTAAACTTGGAGTTGTAAAATGTCATTTTGCATTCAAGAAGAGATAAGTAGATCTGTGTGACTGGATTGTTGAATGTGAGGTGAAGTTGGAATTATCCCATGGGGTAGTTTCTGACAATTGAGGGGCTTTATAGTTCACATTTTAGGTACGGAAAAGGGATTTTTACCAGGAGAAAAGCAATATCAACATGACTTGAATTTTTAATAAGTCACTTTGGTAGGATTCGGGAGAAGGGATTGAAAATGAGTTAAGGCTGAAATGAGAACTGTCTCAATGAAAGTGGGTGGGAGGAGTTTGAGTCCTGAGATAGTAAGACAGAGATGTATATTACTTGGGTTATACCGTCATCTGGTGTTCACTGTACAGTATTAATTCAGAGAGTTAGATAGCATAGCATAGTTGAAAATAGTTTGACAGGATTGGGAAAATATTAAAATGAGCTCTCAGCTGAGATCATAATGTGGCCTGGCAGGTACTTAATTAATATCTTATTTTGACATGTCTTAGAAATTCCTGGGAACAACACCAAAGATGTATTGATAAAGGGCACCTGGGGGCTGGATGCCCATCTCCGTGACTCAGCAGGATCTATGTGTGTGTTTAAATCATGAGGGAATTGTTCTGATGAATTTGTGGGGCTTAGGGAGTTTCTTCGATACTTCACTGATCTTCCCTAAAGAAGACAATTGCTCATCCCTGAATGAACATGAGTCTGGGTGAAACATCCTTTTACCTCCTCAAAGATGACATAGGATCAAGGGAAGGACAACTTCATCTTCTAAGAAGTAGGACTGTTACTCAAGTCGCAGACTCCCTGGAGCCTCCCACCTTTTCTAGAGGGGGAAGAGTATTGAACCCAGACAGGGTTATTACACAGGAAAGTGTATTGGTTTGCTAGGGCTGCCTTGACAAAATACCACAGCCTGGCTGGCTTCAACAACAGAAATTTATTCTCTTGCACTTCTGGACGTTAGAAGTCCAAGATCAAGATGTGAGCAGATTTGGGTTTTTTTGGAGGCCTCTGTCCTTGGCTCGCAGGCAACCGTGTTCTCCTGGTGTGTTCACAGGATCATCTCTGTGTGTGCATGTGGCTGGTGTCTCTTTCTGTGGTCGGTATTTCTTCTTTTAAGGACACCAGTCATATTGGATTAGGTCCCACTCTAAAGATCTTACTTTTTTTCTTTTTTTTTTTTGAGACACAGCCTCACTCTGTTGCCCCGGCTAGAGTGAGTGCCGTGGCATCAGCCTAGCTCACAGCTCAGCCTACCTCAAACTCCTCAAGCAATCCTTCTGCCTCAGCCTCCTGAGTAGCTGGGACTACAGGCATGCATCACCATGCCCGGCTAACTTTTTCTATATATTTTTTTAGCTGTGCGTATAATTTCTTTCTAGTTTTTTTTTTTTTAGTAGAGACGAGGGTCTTGCTCTTGCTCAGTCTGGTCTCGAACTCCTGACCTCGAATGATCCTCCTGCCTCGGCCTTCCAGAGTGCTAGGATTACAGGCGTGACCCACCGTGCCCGGCCTAAAGATCTCATTTTAATCATCTCTTTAAAGATCTTATCTCTAAATATGGTTACATTCCAAAATACTTGGGCATTAGGACTTCAACAAATGAATTTTGGGGGACATGATTCAATTCATAACAAGTTATGGTCACTTGGCACCTGGGTATTATATACTTGTTCAGGAACATACCCAGGGCCTATTATTAAAGCTAGTACCTTCGAAGTGAGCAAAAGTTTGGAGTCCTGTGATGTAGCCTGGCCACCAAAATCTAAACTTATACTGTCCAAGCAGGGAGTTTGTTCCCTTGGTGCCAGGAAGCATGGCCACCTGGTAAGCTTTCTGATACCCTTCTAGAATTGGGACACCAGCAAAGCAGATGCTTTAGGCAGGTGTAGTGGTCATTGTTGAAAGCTGGATGCACAGAATTACTGTTTTCACTGCCTTTTCTGCACTGACAGTAAGGAATGCATTGTCTCATCCCCAGTCTATAGGGACCTCAGGACCTGAGGGTTTCAGTGCAGTTTCCTTTTTGCTTTCCACCATAATTTTTTGTTGGTAAGGATTCTCTAAGGTTACCATAGAAGCTAGAGAAAAAAAAATCATATCTAAGAAAAATTTTCAAGGAGCAAAGTCAAAGAAATGAGACCAAAGAAAACAGCAGAACAAAAGTGGTTTGCAGCCTGAAGCAGGATCAGGGGGTCTGAACCTCATGGCAAATGAGATACAAGCAGTAACGGATCCAATTGGACAGACGAGGATCTACATTAGTGAAAAGAGAAACCAAAGATGGGTGTGATTTTGCATATTTCTGGAAGCATAGCAAGGGCAGAATAAATTCATTTAAATAGACACTTTAGGGCTGACTCTCTTGTGTCACATGATTGACTGTTTTGTAGGTACGGTGTCTTTGTCAGCTTTTTATTACCACCACGGGCACTGTAATGTAGTACTGACTAAATAGAGAATTGTTACGTGAATGAATAGTTCATCACAAAGGTAACATTCCTGTAAACAAGCACAAGATGACAAGCAAGGAAAGGCTACACTGGCCTACCCCGTGGACAAACAGGGACGTGGCTCTATGTGTGAACTCTATACTACCACGGTTTTCTAAGTATAGTTTTAACTCTTCCTTTGAAAGGGTTAAAAATCAATTTTTATTTGTGAAGTATAGGTCAATAAAGCTTGGAGGTTATGGAAGGGAGAGTTTAAATTTAAGCCCTATGATGTTCTACTCCCCTGTTGCCACTAGATGGCGAAAAAGACTTGTTTGTCTTTGAGGCCACCCGGATGAAAAGCTTTCTCAGCAGAGAACAGATTCACTGGTTTTTCTCCCTATCGTTATTGATTTTTACAAGCAGAAAAAAAGTTGTTTATATTTTTAATCAAATTATTTTAAAACAAAATAAACTGTTTAAGAGAGTTGTTAGTGTCTTCTATCAAAGGTTAAATACTAAGTGATGGTTCTATGCTCGGCATTGAGCTGGAAGGTGTTGGGAATAGAAAGAAGTAGAAAGCTTCATCCCTGTCCTTGAACTTATCAGTATCTCTTACATTAATGTATCTGTCAATAGCTGCCTCGCCTGACATTGCTTATTGCAAATATAGGAAAATTCTATGACGAGGACCTGTTTGTGGTTCCAATGCTAATCGTGCTTCTGCTAATCAAGACAGCAAGGTAGGACACAGTGTTCATTTCCATGCTGAGTGATTTTTAAAAGCTTCAGCCACTGCAAACTCAAGCTTGTCCCATAGCATGGTTTCAGTGGGGATGGATGGGGGGTATGCCCTGCCTTGTAAAGACAGATACTACTGTTTTTAGTAAATGACTTTGAAGAAGGTATATTAGTTTGCCAGAGCTGTCATAACCAAGTACCACAAACAGAGTGGTTTAAACAACAGAAATTTATTGTCTTACAGTTATAGAGGCTAGAAGTCCCAGATCAAGTGTTGGTTTCTTCAGAAGGCTGTGAGAGAGAATCTGTTCCATGCCTCTAACGTAGCTTCTGGTGGTTTGCTGGCATTTTTTTTTTTTTTTTTTTTTTTTTTGGCATTCATTGGTTTGTAGAAGCATCAGCCCTATCTCTGCCTTCATTTTCACATGGCATTCTCCCTGTGTGCATTTCTTTGCACAGATTTTTCCCTTTTATAAGGACAACAGTCATATTGGATTAGGGCCCGCACTACTCTGGTGTGACAGTATGACCTTGTCTTAATAATTACATCTACAACAGCTCAATTTCCAAATCGGGTCACATTCTGAGGTACTGAGGAGTAGGATTTCAACATATGAATATTTGATAAGACACAATTCAACCCGTAACAAGAGGCTTTAAAACCATTATCAAAATGGGGATTATAAGGATCCTTTGGTTGAGTTCTTTTTCCTTTTTGGCCATAGTGGCGGTTAAATTTTATGAGATAGTTAACATGGCCATTGCGTGGAAATGTATCATTGAAACTTTATGCTAAAAAGCAGTGATAAATTATTTCTTTTTCTCCTCCCTCCCTCCCTTCCTTTTCACCTTTCTTCCTTCCTTTTTTTTTTTTCCCCATGTGATAATGTCGTGTTTACATCTGGTTCATGACTGGAAAATACTGAATCAGTGGAAATAGAGAGGGCATAAAATTAGGATAGGCTAGGGGAGAGAGTTTATAATCTATCAAAATACTGGCACCCATGCTTCATTTTAAAGAAAAAAATGACAACATAGAGTCTCATTAAATTCTGAGTGACCAAGTTTCCTGTAACATATATTCTAAGGTCTCTTGGTAAGAAGACCCAATTTTTTTTTTTTTTTCGAGTCTCGAAGGGCACTAGCTGCTTACCTCCATAGGCAAGGCAAAATGCTCTTTGTAGCATCTTTCTGTATTCTACTTGCTATCCAAAGTGAAGTCCATTAGGGAATGATGTTACCTACAGCAGCCAAACTGGCCACTGGGAAGCATGCCAAAAAGAGGACATTAGCAAGTGATTCTGGTTTAGCAAGAACATGAGTCAACTGCAGTTTCATTGTAGCTAGAGTTTAGTGTTGTATTTAATTTTCCTTCAGTACATGTATGATTTACATCATATATATTTAGCAAAATGCTTGCAAGCTTTTAAAGAGTACTTTCTGTGTGAAAGCCCAGTTTTTAGCGCAGAGAACTCTAAACTGGATAAGTCATGATCTCTCTCTTTAGGAGTAGTATCCCCCCATGAAGTTAAGCTCATTCAACAACCTGGATACATACGTGCATTTCAGCAGCATGAATGACCTGAATGTCCACTGAGACTAGTGCCAGAATCCAGGGCAAGTGCCAGATACTCTGCAGGTGGTGGATGGGGACACCACGCCAGATTGGAGGTAATTCTTGTACTCTGGCCATTGCCTCTTTTCTCAAACCCTATTGATCATTCTGCTGGCCCCATCTATGGGTCAGGCAGGTGAAAGTGGGCAGAACACCTGCATACATCTTTGAGCATATTTGCTGAGTACGATTGTCACCATGATTAGTGTCCTCTTTCCCAGTGAAGGACAACTCCTGGATGTCCTCTATTAACCTTAATGTGCTCATTAATTTTTCAATTTATCACCATTCTCAAATAACATTGTTTTAATCCTTAACTCTTTTTTACTGGCTTAAATTTATTTTCAGAACTCTCAATTTTGCTTCATCCAACAGCTCTTTAATATATGGAATGAAGTATTCCTTATGATAAATATATAATTTATTAATGTAATGGAGTAATATTTCTGCAGGAAAATTCTTCCTAGTTTTATGCCAGGTTAACTATACTTCTGCAGAGAATACTGTATCTTTCAGGTGCTCTGCCAATGGAGTAAGCGTGAGAACTACTGGTGTAAGAGTACACAACCAAAGAGCTGGTGGAGAACTGCCAGGCAGAAATATATATTAATAAAAATAGCAATAGGTAGGACATGGCCAAAAACAGGGGTTGACATACTAATATAAGATATAGGCCATGCTTTCAAGGAGTCACATAGATTGAAGATAGCATCTCATTTGTTTTCACTCACACTGAGTTCCCAGGATTCAGCACATCATTGGTGCTCTGTTAAATACATGTGCACTGACTGCATGACTGAGTAGATTGAAAATAGTTAGCAGAGTAGCTTTGGAACTGGAGACCCTATTAAGAACTGTTTAAAGGACCAATGATTTAGTAGGCAAATGATTTGCAGGCAGGTCACAAGATGTTACAAGTCCTGATGTTTGTATTATTAATTTTATTATTTTTATGGATAAATAACTTAAAAATTGACAAATTTAATTGATGTACGGCCTTCAAAAGCAAATAAAATAAAATAAAATCTACAAATCAATACACCAGAAAGTTGTATGTCATGGAATAAACCTTAAATTCTCTGTAACACTAATTTATTGTTACCATAGTGCCTAACATAGTGTGCCTAACTTGACCATGGAGTTTTCCCAAATTTATCCAGTGTTTAGTAATCACTTATTAGTTTGAAATTGAAGGAGAAATGTCCAAGAAGCAATCTCAAATCAAAACCAATACTTTATGCTGTAATGACAGGTATAAGGCTCTCATTTAGCATGTCTTGAGTTCTTACTATGTACCAAATACCCAGTCTTATGATGCAGCTTCCTTTTCTGAACTTTATTCATTATTAAAAAATAATAATTTTTCTTACTATGTTGATACAAAATTATATTGTATATCATTCTCTATTAATTATTGTTAATAGAAACAAAGGGTTTCTTTTATTCAGCTCTTACTAGAAACACTTCCCGCTGTGAAAAATCAAATAATTTCTAGCCTTGAGAATTCTTGAATTCCATAAAAAAATTAATGCCCCAAATACTTCAATTAGGAAATATGTGCAGTAGTTAACTTGTTTAAGAGCTTGGTAAAAAGTCATTTGAAAGAGACTCAGTTCATGGAGGACATTAATTATAGCAAGAGGTCTTTTGATATTGACATCATGTTTGTGCTAAGGTCATAGACTCTCATTATAATTTAAGTGTTTTGACATGTGCTGACATGTTTAACTTACTGAAACACATTTAAATATTTCTATAAATCATCTACTAAAGGTGAAGACTACCCCCAACAAGTATCCTTGAGAAATGACTGTGGCATTCTTCATGAAGTCACATTACAAAGGCTCAAAGCTGCTAGTCCTTCTGCAGTGTAAAATGAAAATGTTTTGTGTGTCTTAGAGGGACCAGTGAGTATTGGTGCTGTCATTTCAGGGAGTCATGATAAGGTACTTTCAATACATGTAGGTAGATAAAATCATCTTCAGTGAGAGTATCTCATAGGACTCAGCACACAGTATCCAACAATTTAATGACATACAGATATAACCATACAGTTTATACCCTAGTACAAAGATAAATGACTGAGTTATGGACAATGTCCAAGCTTGACTAAAGTGACCAGGCTGTCACAGAGAAAGTTGTCACTGAATTATCTGTAATGTGTACATTCCTGTTAACAAAAGAGTAGTCCGATCTGCTCGAGTCTAGAACAGGAGGAATTTTGTAACAGATAGAGACACATTGTCTAAAAGACACAGAGCCTGACCACTGGAGAATGAGCAAGATTGAGGGACGTGGAGAAACCATTAGCTTTTTTATATCTTTGTTGAAATACTCTTCAAGAGCATCCAATTCCTTTGCTCTGATTCTTTGTTACTGAACAACCTTCTGACAACACATTTATTTCCAAACTACCTAAGTACCTGGTATCCAATACCAGGGAAAGAGTGCCCTGGACTTGTTGAAGTGTTATTCTTCCATGGTAAGTTAATAAATCTGCTAGTATCTGCTTTATCATCTACCTCTTAAGAATGTGGTTGTTATAAACCATCCTCTGGGAGACCAGTTAACTCTAGGTGCACTGATAAATTCAAATTTCTGAGAATGAGAAAATCAAGGGCCAGACTTTGGTCCCTTAAGTCCAACAGACTCTGAGGGAAGCTCCAAGGCCCTGCGTAGGCCCTGCTTGTCTTCCTTGCTGATATCAGTACTTTTTCCGAAGTCAGCGTGTTCTCATTATGACCATCCGCTGATTAGTATGTGGCTTAAACATTCAAATTTTCTCAGAAACAGATTTTTTTTAATCTTTAAAACAGACCTACCAACTTATAAATACACAGAGAGGGTAAGGTCTCCTTATAAATCTTGTAGTTTGCAAGATATGTTTTGATACCACACATCCTAGCATGGCAGTTTCATCCTTCTGCTAAAGTCCTCCTTGTACAGCTGGGCTCCATCAACTGTCACCTCCTGTCTTCATGCCTCAGCTCTTCCAGGTTTTTGTAATGGAAGAGCTTGTTCAATTCAGCATAACAACAGCAGCAAAAATAAATTCTGTGAGTGATTATTATGCATTAGCCAACATGCTGGCTACTTTCATACATATTTAATTCTCTAATTAGCTCTTCACCCTGTGAAACAATTTCCATTTTACAGATTAAGTAATAGAGGCTTTTGATAATAACTTGTTCAAAGACACACAATGAAATATTTGCAGTTTGAATGTTGGCTTACATGAGTCCAATATCCATATTTTTTATGGTATAGCCTTCTGTGTCTAATTTATTTAATGAATTTAATAGAGATCTTGTCCTTTACTAGTATAATGTAGTAACTTTCCAGTAGCAAAAAGTCCTATGTTTCAAACCCCCTTGGATGTTACAATGGGATAGATCTCACCAGTTAAGACAATGGAATGCAGCACGTAACATCTAGTAATTGAACTGATTTAGAACTTCTTAATAGATTCCATGTAACTTAAAGATTTTTTTACTATTAATTAACTCAGCCATGGTTGGGCTGGCTTGATCGTTCTGCGGCTTAATTGCTCTAGGGCTCTCCACTTTGGCAGTCTTTTCACAAATACTTGAAGTTGAGTTCATTATCTGGTGTCTGTGAAGGGCTACTAGATTTACCACTTAGGCTGACAATTCTCAATGGCTCAAGGTCTCATAAAAGAGATAGTAAGATAAATATAATTGCAATGAAATGTGTTGTTACAACCATATTGAGAAATTGCTGCAGGAACCAGCGGTGAGGGTAATGAATCATCTGGGCTTGTGCGAGAGCTTTACAAGTGAGAAGGTATCATTAGTTCAGGTCTAAAAAGAAGAGATTGGGAATTTGCCAGGAGAAGAACTGAATAGGAGGGAGGGATTTGCAGGCAGTGGACCCAGGTTTTCCAGAAGTATTGACATGTGAAAACATTCTTTAAGTCCATAGAATGATAAATAATTCAGTATGGTAGTTTTTGTTATTTGTTTGTTGAAATTATGAACACATTGCCTAGAGGTTAAGATAGGAGCATGTAGCCAGAGCCAGGTCATGAGGTTTGACATACTGGCATCCTTGAATCTTGTTGCTTACTGGATTTCTGTCCATGCATGACAGCTGGTCTAAAAGGGGAGACTCTATGAAACAGACTTAGATCCTCCATGATCAAGTAGGCTCTAATTGTAAAGTCTGACTATCCTAGCTTCCTGGCATAGATTAGCCTCTGCTTCAGGTTATGGTCAGTGTATGCAGTGGAAAAACAATGGATCTTTCATTTACCCTGAACATTCTTTGGATAACAGGTTGTCAATATGTGGTTATCAGACTATTACATCTGAAAAATCTGGAGGGCTTGCAGAATAGGCACATTCCTGGGTCCTGGGATTCTAAAATTATTTGCATGAGGGTAATGCCTAGGAACCTAAGTTTTTAATAAACATTCTGCAAGAATCTGTTACATGCACAAATGCACAGACCCTTTCCTTATAGGATAAAGTTCAATTGATATAGTTACATTGATTAATTAGAACTCATGTAACAAAAACATTTACTTTACTTTAAGACAAAAGAAATTATAAGACAATATACTGATAACAGAAGTGTTTGTTTTTGGCTTATAGTCTAATTTCTGAGTTTGAATTAATGCCCACATTAATATTAATTAATTGCTACATTCCATCTTGGAATATTTTATATAAAATATTATAGTCACACAATACTTTATACAGCTGGAGCTGGTTGAAGGATGTCTCCCTTGGGAAAGAATCCAGGATCTCCAGTTTACCATAGACCCCATCCAGCCTGCTCCACTCTGGTCTTTGCCTGGCCTGTAGAAATTGTCGTGTCTCCATGAAAGAAGGCCAATCCACGTCTTAATCACTCCATGCCTTCCAGTTTCATTCCTGTTTTTTCCTCACTTCTTCTCATGCTTAAAAATTGCCAAGTATTGGGAGGTGGATGGACAGAGTCCTCCATCCCTCTGTGTCTTTGCACACACTCTTAGGTCTAAAATGTCCTTGTCTTCCTCATATTCTTGGTCATCTTTAAGGCCCAGTGCAAATGTCATGTCAACTGTGCAATCTTCCCTGACTTCTCCTAGACCAGTTTAGAAATTCCTCCTCTGAGCTCTCCAAGAACTTTGCAAAAATCTCTTGTACCTCTTATCACATTGTACTATAATCACCTATTTGCTCTAACATCTCTACCACTAGACCATAGGTTTATTCAGTACTTGATATTTAAAAGAAATTCTTACCTGGGCTTAATATAGAAAGGATTATCTCAAACTCACAGTTAACCAATAATCCCACAACACCGATTTCTTAATCATCTTAGTAGTAGAAATTGTGGAATTATTTTGAAAGAATACATTAACTATTTTGGCTTTACTCAGAAATGTTTAGGCAGAGTTCATCACATAGGTGCAGTGTATCTTTTTATTTCATTATTTGATTGTCCTTCCAAAATGAAGTTGAATATATCACAGGAGACCTAAAAACCTACTTCATTAAATTTTTTTCTATCATAACATACTACAAATACATCTTAGCTGAATGCAATTTGTGATAATTTCTTAGAATAACATCCTATTCTATATTTAACTAGAAACTTATCTAACATTGAAGTCACATTTAACTCTGAATTCTATTTAATCTCTTTTTAGTAAAATGGCCTATTTCCCCTTTCATAATAATGCCAGTTTCAGCTATTTGCTATCATTTTCAACATTCCATTTCCCCCAAATATCATCTAACTTTTTTTTCCTGTTCTTGAGTATACTTATTAGTTTCTCCCCCTATTTTTCTGGCCAAATGCCATTCAGGGTTTAATTAATTCCTTCTACAATATTTGCATGCTATGATTTTCTTTAATTTATTCTGTCTACACTCTTGCCTTATTTAATTCAAGGGAACATTTGGGGAATGGATATGGTTTGCATAAAGGATGCCACGCAAATAAATTATGCTGCTTCCAACTGCCAAAATGGGTAAGCAAAACCTTGCAAAGCCATTTCTATAAAGTCCATCTGCAAACAATGAGAACACTTCTGATTAATGTAGGCTAAAGCTACCCTGAAAGTCATTAGCGCACTTCAATTGCACTTGCACACTTCAAGTTTTAAAAAGTAGTGCTGGGGTTTAAATGTTTGAAATTACTCTTTCAGCACCAGTTCTAAAAAGGATGTGTAAATCTAGCTCTGTTTGGCTGGTAGTTCCCTGTCCAGATGGAATTGTGCATATGAATTTATAGAGCATTACAAGCTTGGAAGTCCAGTGATTATACCATGATGTTTCACAGATCAAATTCTTTTCCTTTGTGAATTGTTGCCAATATGATAGCATTTAATTTTTAGAAAATAACTTCAACTCCATTAAAACTAACTGGGTGAATTAATTTAAAATATATTTCTGGAAGCTGTTCGGAGACAGAGACAGGCCTGAAGGGAAGGAGAAGCAGAGTTAGAGGTAGTGGCACTAGTGTAAAGTGACACAGAGAAAATCATCTGGCCTGGTTGCTCTTCTGTATCCTCTCTCCCTCTTGGGGACCTCTAATCAGACCTTGGGACAGGTTCAGTATTGTAGTTCTCTAGGGAAGGAAGCCCCAGATACCTGGGAGCTGAGCCTGGGTGAACTCCTTTTATTGGGAGCCCACCCTAGATTCTCAGCTTGCTGGCTATCTAGGAAACCCAGGCAAAAAAGCACAAGTCATTGGTAGTATTAGCTTTATATCTTTTGCCAGAGGGCTTAACTTCTCAAGGCCTTAGCTTCCTTATTTTAAAATAGAAATTATATGTACCTCATAGAATCCCTTGGAAATGTGGATCTTATTCCAAATGAACTACACGCATTTGTTTCTCAAAAAGAACTGTAGAATCATTTATCAGTGGCCACTAAAAAAGGCAAAATTGCATTTTCCTGATTTTCACAACATTTTGGGATTTATACCTGGATGATAATTCCATTCCAGATATGAGTTAATACTGGAATCTAAGTGGAGAAATGCCAGAAGGCTAGAATTCCTTCTGAACTTAAATGCTATTTGTCTACATAGACCTGAATTTTAGAGAATGGAATGCCCCATGGTCAAGCTTGTGAGACCTTTTTATTTGCAGTTTTATTGCAAAATAATAGAAGCAGAGAAAAGAAAAGGGTAGCATGCTTGTTTAGGTAATATCCCAAGAGGATAATTGCTAAGTTTTCTGGCACATACTAAGAGCATAATTTTCTGCTTCTCCATAAAATTGGCATGGAGAATCTCAATGTCTGTACTCTTATTGCTCAGATAAGGCATTCCATAGAGCCTTTCTGGACCAGTCTATGAGGAGAAGGCTTCTCTGTGGTATGCAACAGAACTTATTGAATGCTTTTTATGCACTGTGACGTAGCTTTTACACATATCCTTGCATTGCATTTTCACAATGATTCCTACTGCTATTCTTCAGTGGTTAATCTACATAAAAAATAGATTACAAAAGATACTGGATAGCTCTGTGGGAAGAAAAATAGTCACTTTTCTTTATTGAGGAAAGAGATTATTTTCAAAACTTTCCAGGGACTTATGAAGGTGAGAAATTTCAGAGCTAGGAGGCAGAAATATTTTTTCATGTGCCAAAATTAGCAAGAAGATAATAGACTAAATTATAAATGGAAGACAAATTTAAAAACAATGTAAACACCAAGGACAATGACTGTGCTCTCTTATTCTAGTGAGAATACAAGTTCATTATGTAATAAGAGGCTGAGTCAAGAGGCTGTTCCAGAGCCATGCTGCGACTCATCATAGAGTTCAGGAGCTGGAGTTCGGTAGATCAACATTCAATCTTGGCTTCACTATTTTCCAACTTCGTGACTTTAGGCAACCACTTAGCTTCTTTGAGTATTCATTTTCTACTTATAAAAGGAGAATAATAAAATGTCTACTTTATACAGTACAGATTAACTGAGTTTGTACAAAATATTGTACCTAACACACTGCTAAATTCATGAACATTAAGTAAGTAGAGTTATTATTAAAATTTTATTGTTTAGGCAACTTTTAGTGGACAGTCTTCCTGTAGCTTAAGACTGGAATAAATCCTTGGTGCCTAGGATTCCTGTATTCCCAGTTTAGAAACCAGTGGCTTGGGGATCAGAGGTTCATACCTCGAAGGGTGGCACAGATATTTTTCCATTTATAACACAGGGAATCATCAGAAAGCAGACTCTCTTCTTAATCCTGCTCAAATCAAATTACTTTTTTCTCTTTTTGTCATAAAGCAGCACATGGACTTCACGCCAAAGTCATTGTTAATGAAAATATGAAATTGACTTTAATAAATTTTCTGTATTACTTTAAAGAGTTGATACTGACATGGAATGTTTCCAAGACACAGTTGTCTATGGAATAATTTAAATTCATGTAGGGAGGTGTTAAGGAGGACATTTTTTCTGCAGCATCAAAACAAGAAATTACCAACTTTGGAGTAGACAAGGTGATAGTCCCTGAGGATAGAATAAAATGCCTTAGTTAAAACAGAGCAGCATTTTAATGTCTGTTTTAAACCTCTTATATATTGCAAAACAAATAGAAAATATTCAAGGCAGTCTTCATAGATCTGGTTCTGAGATGTCTGTGTGCATCAGGGATCATCTGTAAAAATGCATATTCCCGAGCTAGACATTAACTCTGACAATTGAGATTTTCTAAGGGAGAAGCTCGGTGATTCTGATGTAAACCAAAGTCTGAGGATCGCTACTCCACAGTTTTTGCCACCCCGTGTCCCAGGCATAAAGAGGCTCTGGATTCTAAGAGAGGAAAGCACCACCTTGGCTTTCTCTCCTACCATAAGCATTCATGGGATGTGGAAATTTTATTGGAACATTTAGCAGCAAGGTTATTTTTGAAGATTTTGTGTTAGTTGTGTGTACATTTATTCAATAAGTGATCTTTGGATACCCCGCTAAGTATAATCAACTGTAATTCCTGTTGGCAATAAAAGGAAGAATCAAAGAATTGAGACTGTCTTCAATTTATTCACATTCTAGTTGTAGAGAAACACAAGCAACCAAGAAAATACAACAGAGGGCATTAAGATAGATCCAGGCTGAGAATATTATGAAAGCATGGAGGTGGAGGATGAGAGCTTCAACCCAAATTGAAGAGAGGAACTTCTCAAAGCAAATGATGTTTAAACCAAATCTTGAAAAAATGATTATACAGAGAGGTTAATTTGAGGGTGTCTCTGAGAGCATATTTCAGTCATAAAGGATCAGGTTAAAAGGTTCAAGGGCGTGAAACAGCTGGGATAACAGCAAGTAGTTAGATACGTAGCTTTAAATACTTCTGTATATATTAAATTAATATCAAATAGATATAGTAATTAAGTATAACCAGAGTAATAGTTGTGTGAGAAGAGTCCAAAAGATGGAAAGACTCGGATCACAAAAGTCTTAGTTGGTAAAATAAGAAATTTGAGTTTTGAAATTTGAAACAAAAGAAAACTACTGAAGGATTTTAAGGGCCAAAGTGAAAAGATCAGATTTGGATAGTTGAAAGCCTCTTCTGCCATTCTGATTACATTTTGGAGGATGGTTAAAGGTGCGGTGATGCAACCGAGGGCTGGAAAGACATGGTAATCTTGGCAAATGACAACAGGAGAGATGAAAATACCAATGAAAGATGTTAAGAAACAATAAATGAGATTTCAAGACTCAATATGAGTTGTACTGTGAGTGAATAAATGAACACAATATCAATATTTAATCTGCAGAAACACTTTACTAACAAATGTTTGGGGAAAAAATGCCCATTCTCCCTAGCACACAGGATTTGAGAGAGAACTTAAGTATGCTTAACTCTTAGAACCCAGAAACTGTTCCCTGTCCTCTGGGGGAGGTGGCAAAAACTGTGGAGTAGGGGTCTTTAGATTTTGATAAGCATGAAAATGACCTGGTGTTTTTGAAATATTAAATTTGGATCAATGTGAGGAAAATGCATGAGTTTTCTCTTAATCACTTAAAAAATTAATCTAGAGTTGAGATGGTATCCTAGGGTTAACATTATCAATTAAACATTGAACAATATTGTCCAGTTGATATTAGGCAGCTATTATATCCTGTGAACTGAGATTGACTAAAGAACTCTGCCTGCATAGGGCTTATGTCCTAGTGTCAATTTAGGGTAAAACATATTATTTTTCACATATCAGATCTTTCTAGGAGTGTTGTGTAAGTGGAAAGAACAGTCACCTGGGACACTCCGTGGTTTGAATGAGATTCAAATTGCTTTAAAAAATATGGTTATGTGTGCTTTCTACAATGTCACAGAAAATACTAGGCAGAAAAATATTAGTAAAGTAAAAATGTAGATATATTTAAAAGGATTAATAACAGTTATTTTCCTAATATGCATTAGTTTTTTTTTCTGCTGAAACAAATTACCACAAACTTAAAGCAGTAGCTTAAAACAACACAATATTATAGTTACAGTTCTGTAGGTGAGAAGTCTGACATGGTCTCACTGGATTAAATCAAGGTGTGGAAAGGCTATATTCCTTTTTGCAGGCTCTAGCAAAGAATCAATTTTCTGAAATTTTTTCTAAATTTTTAGAACCTACATTTCTGGGCTTGTGGTCCTCTTATTCCGCCTTCAAAGCCAGAATAGCAGGTTGAATTCTTCTAACATTGCATAGCTCTGATCTCCTCTTCTGCCTCCTTCTACCACTCTTAAGAAATCTCATGATTGCATTGAGCCCACTTGGATGAACCAAAACAATCTATCTTAATGTCACCTGATTAGCAACCTTAACTCCATCAGCAACCTTAATTCTTCTTTTCCATGTAATCTAACATTTTTCACAGGTTTCAGGGATTAGGGTGTAGACATTTCTGGAAGCCACTATTCTGCCTGTAACACTGTTGAAGCTCAAACCTCTCCCTAAGATTTCTGCTTATATTCTCATAGTCACTTAAGAATTCTTATTTCCTAGCTTTACTGGATTTTTGTCTTCTTCTCTGAATCTTGCAGTGGCATTTACTTACCCTTATGCCAACAAAAATATAAAACAAAATCCCTTTAACTGTCACTCCACCCTCACATAAATTTGAACACTCAATTACTGTCTACATTGGAACTTTTTGAGAGGATTTGTGGATCAAGGAAACATAACATACAACAAAAATCGAAAGATATATAGTAGACATTTCTAATTTCTTATTCTATTGATCATTCACCTACTGTAGTTTCTCAATGGGCACTGACCACTTCACTGCACATGGTGCCCAACCTTCCTCCATAAATTTGGTATCATATTTGTCTTCCTCTTTATGCTACTTTTCTTCTCTTTCTCTCTCTCTTCACTCTCAGGTGCATAGCACATTCCTCTCACTTTCTCATGCAGAGACAATTGATCATCTCTTCTGTTGCTGTGGCTCTTAAAGACTTCAACTTCTTCAGGTTCTCATCTGCTTCTACAAGAGGATATTGAAGTATTTTTTCTAAGAAGAATTTTGGTGAGAATCAATAGAATACATTCTTCACCATTGACATCAAACATAGCCCCAAATCCTGTTTATGACTTTCTTACACAAATCTTCCACTCTCCTCCTGTATCATTTTGGTCTGAAGGATCCATTTTATTTAAAATATTAAACTATCAGCAAAATAAGGGCTTTGTTATAGTTACCATCCATGGTGAGATTTTGGAATAAAATGTTTCAACTTAATGAAAATGACAACACAAGAACATTTTCTGAGGTAAACTTTGTGTTGTGGCTACTCAATCTCAAATTCTTTCTTGCTGTCAAGAAAGATCTGGAAATCTAAATATCTCCCTAGCCTTTGTGGGAGATGAGATGTCATGAAAACATGATTCTGATCAATAAGATGCTGTATCAGTTTTCTAGGGCTGCTGTCACAAAATACCACAGACATATTGCTTAAAAACAGAAATTAATTTTCTCACAGTTCTGGAAGCTAGAGCTTCAAAATCAAGGTGTTCGCAGAGTTGGTTTTTCTGAGACCTCTCTCCTTGATTTGCAGAAGGCTACCTTCTATAGCTGTGTCCTCACCTGGTCTTTCCTCTGTGCACACACATTCCTGGTGTCTCTTAGGTGTGTCCAAATTTCCTCTTTTTGAAGGACACAGATCAGATTAAATTAAGACCCACCCAGATGATGTCATTTAACCTTCATTACCTCTTTGCTGGCTCTATCTCTAAATACAGTTACGTTCTGAGGTACTAGGGGTTAGAGCTTTTACATATTAATTTTAGGGGAATGCAATTTAGCTTGTAACAGATGCTAAGCATAAGTCCACTGAGATCATCCTCCAGAAAGCTAAATTCTAAGACCTCTCCTCTTCTCTCTTTTTTCCTAACTGAATAAAGATGTGATAAAGAGCAGCCATCATGTGATCCTGAAGTAAGCTGGATAAGTCAAAGATATGTCAGAATGTACATTGTGGAGTACAAAATTCTTCCCTGTGCCTGTGCTCCCTTCAGTGGGCTCCTCACAGGGTGAGTTCTTTTCTTGCTTCAGTCTCCACCATGCACCCTCCTATGGAGATACCATTCATAAACACCCACCAGCAGTAGACACACCCTGTCTTTCCATCTGACACAGGTTCATTTCAATGAAGAACTTAAGAGAGCGGAAATAGAGTTCAGGAAATTTAGAACTGTTGATAGATGGATGGTGCACCATCTGTTCCCCACACAGCCCCAGATAGATTCTCAAAATGTGAAGAATGAAAACCTCTGGGGTCCTCCTCTTGGAATAAGAGAAAAAGTCCTCACTTTGGTCTTCATGGCCCTACGCAGTCTGGTCCCTGGCTTCCTCTTTCAGGTCTCTACTCAAATGCCACCTCCTCCAAGAGGCTTCCCTAGACCAAGCTATCCATACTTACCTCTAACCGTACTTTATCGTTTTACAGCACTTATCACCACCAGATGTTATATAGATATGTGTTTATTATTATCTTCTAATAGGTTGCAAGCTCCATTAACATAGGAATGTTGTACATTTTATTTATTGTTTGTTATGCAGTGATTATAACAGTAAATGCCACATGTTAGGCAACTAATGAATACTTGTTGAACAAATCAATGAATAGACTGATCTATGGATTCTCCACACAGTCTTCTGAGGATAGGCTTTAGTTGGAAGAAGATTAAAATTTATGGAAATGGTTTTGTAGCTAGATGGGACCAAGAGAAGGCATTGATCACTAGCCTTTCTTCTGGCAGGTGATTTAGCAGTATTCGTTCAGTTTAAAGAACAGCAAGTGAGGCTCAGATAGTGAACTTACTGATCTAATGTCACATACCTTTTTATTGTCAGAGCTGTTAAGAAACCTCAGGTTTCTGTATTTTAGCAGGAAAAAAAAGACCACTCACATTACAGTACATTTTCTCTGTGGCAAATCTGTGTTAAACACTTTATTCAGTAAAACTATCCTATGGATAGCTATGTAGCTAAGAGAGGTAAAGTAACTAACACAAGGTCACTGGTAAGTAGCAGAGTTGGAATGTGGCAGCAGGTCTACTTCACTTCTCTGCCTTGTGATGTCCAAGTGAGCATCTATTGCAATAGGTACTCAGCCTTGGCTCCTAAGATACTTGGTACCATCACCCATCTCAGTGGCAACCTCTGAGTTGTATTTATAAAATCTTGTAGAAAGTTAACATATAATCTTAAAAATGTAACATGATGAAATGAGGATCATGTAAGGGAAGAGGTAAGTGTTGAGATATCCGAGAAAGGAAAATCAGAATAGCTTCCTGACATGAATACACATTTTCTTATTCAAATACTATAAATATATTCTAATAGAATCAGAATACTGTATTAATAAACTGCAATTAACTACGCAATTGGTTCATTTATTCAACAGATGTTTACTGAGCATTCCATGTGCACACTGTAGTATTACTAAGCAATGTGAGAAGCACAGAGGAATATAGACACAGTCTTTTCTCTCTAGGAATTTCTCATCTATTTGGGAAGACAAAACATGCAGAGGCCAAATTTAAATATACAGTCATGATAACAAAGAGGAGAGTTTCAAAGATACATATAGAAATCTCATTTAAATCAGGTATTTACATTTTTTCCCACACTAAACCTTATAGAACCTTAAACAGGTACCACCTGGACTGATTTGAAGCTTACATCAACTCCATTCTTTAGCTTGTCTTTTAGGTGGCCATCACACTCATGGGAAAATTAGTGAAAAAAAGAAAGCAGGGAAATGAAAAAGTTGAGTAATTCATGAGCCATTTTTTTTTTCATCAATTCAAGCATCTACTGTTTGTCGGGACCAAACTGTATCCTGGGGATACAGGGAGGGTAAAGCAGACATTGTCCTTGCCCTGAAGGATTCATAGTCTAGTAGAGGATAGAGTCATAAACTGTAGTGTTCCAAGGCTCTTATATGTGTTGAGATAAAAATCAGAAAGGGGAATGGAGCAGCGATAAAACATGTGGATGTGCTGAATTCAGACTGTCAGAGTTCGTAACTTAGCACCACTTACAAGCTGTGGGGTGTTGAGCACCGTTCTTAATATCTATGAATTTCAGTTTTCTCATCTATAAAATGGAGATAACAATAGATAATGCTTCCTAGGGTTATTGTAACTATTAAATGAATCAAAATGTGTCTTGGCAATAAAAGAGATATTCTCACTAGAATATCTCTTGCAGACATCTGGAAAGTTTTCCTACAGGCAGTTGCTTCTGTCTGAGATGACTCATGGAAGAGTAATGACTATCATGAAAGAGATTCTCGGGGAAATGTAATTATTTTGATAGGCCTCAACCTCTGGTCCTCTGGCTGGCTATAGGTGGGGATGTCATTTGGGAGTGAGCTGAGGTTGGAAGACAGACAGGGGCCAGATAATGCACAGTTCTGTATGACATGCAAAGAGGTTTGGACTTGATCCAGAATACAGTGTGGAGAAGAAAAATTTTAATCAGAGAAGTCACATGGTTAAATTAGACTTGGACAGTGCTGTAGAAATACACTGGACCAGGGACAAACTGGCAGCCAGAAAAGCAGTTAAAAGATACTTGGAATAGTTCAGATAATGGATGGTAATATCCTGAAGGCTTTAGCTGAGGAGGTGGAGAGAAAAGCAAAATACTAAGAGATTTTAGAAGGTAAAATATATAGGATTTAGTGATTTATTGAGTTTGTAGGTGATTAAGGAGAAACAGCCTAGACTGACTCACAAAACTGTCTACAAAATAAAAATAAATTATTCTTCCAGATAAGTTAAGTGCTGACTGTTCCAATTATTGCTGCAATTTGTTTCTACCATACTTACCCCTTGGGTGAATAAGTTTTCCTCTCCGATCAAGCATTTACCTGATTAAAGACAGGCAAGCACATTATTGATTATTAAAGGATTATAATTAATTCCGTGCCTAACCATTCATGGAAACTAGTGCTTTTGCTACAAAAATGAAAGAAATTTCAATTATCAATTATTATACTACAGAAAGCTAAGACCTAGTTGAAGAAATCTGTGCAAGAATGAACTTCAGGTTTATTTCTAATTCTTCAAAGCTTTGAAGGCTATTCAGTCATGGATTTTATTCCCAATGCAACTGGTATTCTGAAGTTTAATCAGGCAATTTCACTGATTATATAGGTGAAATGTTCCTACTTTATAGTTTATAGTTGCTATATGTATTTTGATACAGACTATTAAAAATGGCATTTTCAGCTTTTTATTGCTTTGAAAACTTTAGCTTCATGCTGGGAAAGCCTAAAGTGATCAAAAGGAAGGAGTAGTTTCTGATTACGGATTGGAGAATTTTAAATCTACCTGAGCTAGTCTTCTTCCACTACTATTGATGTACTAGATAGAAGGCTTCTCATATTACTGCATATGCTCATCCAAAGAAACAAAATTATCTACAGCCAGTGAACATTTCTTTGTGATTTAGGAATAAAAGACAAGTTTTAGCCTCCCTTTAGGTTAGGCACTGCAAAATAAGTTGAGCAGTTATTCTCTTTCAAAGTGCATTTTTATTTTTGTTCTATTTCCTAAATGTGATTTACATGGATTAAGCTTTTTTATTTATACATATGATTATCAGATGTTAAATGAAGGCATGCATTATTTAAACAGTATATTGCATGCCAAGATATCAGTACTGACCAAATGCATTTGGAATTTCCCTGATACTAATTAACTATTATCAAATGTTAAAATTACTGCAAGATAATAATGCTGACTATCTGATAGTAACATAGAAAGAAATGCAAAATGTTTTTTGTTTCAGTCTCTCTTCAAAGCAACCTAACTACTTATTATGAGATACGATTTGTTACGTTGCAGTAAAGCTGAATCAGGAGATGATTAAAGAAGAAATTATGAAATATCAAAGGGTGTATAATACATAAGTTTTGGGTAAAATGCTTCTTTGAGTTAAGCTTAAGACTTCATAATTTCTACTCCAATTCCATTTCCTACTCCGGAGAAACAATTTAGGAAAATACTCCAAAATATTAATCCTGAAGTTTTACATATGTAAGAAACTTAAAAATGATAGAGTTTGGATTTGAATCAGTGTTTTCAGTGTAAATTGTAATCTTCTACTATAAGAATAACCATAAACACTTTAACAACCACAAACAATGTCTGTGATTACAAGCTTTATCTCTCATGGCTACTTAAATTGTTCCATTTGACTAAAGTGACAAAAATTCCATCAAGGCCGAGCAATCATTATTTTTTTGTGTGAATTATATACTTTCTTCAGTGAATCATTGAATTCTTCGACTCATAAGGAAACTTCGGCAGGCTATTGAATTGTTTTATGTATCCTTGCTTTGAGATTCTGCTGCTCTAGAAAATGCCAATACAGCTCACTCATAAACGTAACTAAAGTACAACTTTTGGTCTGCAAAATGCTCTGAGATGGGAAGATAAAGAGAAAATCATTACAAATAATAGTTCAGAAAGAAAACAGCACACTAAAACGAACAAAGAATAAAAGCTTATAGATATATATGAGCTAAAGTCTTGCTAAACAGAAAGACTGCATTGTAAATTATATAATAACCTCCAGGGTTATGGTATAGGTAAAAATTCACAATGTCAGTACAACTAATTTTTGCTAAGAGTCTCCATCATAAAGTGAACAACAAACAACCATTTTGATCCATATTTATGGTTATCCGAGGCAGGGAAGGGATGAACAGGAATGGCTTCAGCTCATAGTGGTAACAACTGTTTAATTTTTTAGTTTAGATTGTAACTTTCACCTATAGAAAGTACACAGGAGGGCATCTTGATGTGATTGAAGAGTAAGATTTTTGAAACAGCAATGTCAAGGTGTAAAAACTCATTACTTTATCATTAAAGAGCGTGCACACAACAGACATTACCTCATCTCTGAACCTTGCCCCGTTCCTTGTTCTCTCCCTCTATTTTGATCACTCTCAAACCCTGGGGAGGTGAAGGGAAGAATATGGTGAGATTCCAGGATGGAAAAGTTGTCTGTGTTGCACATTCCATAATAATTATTTTTAAAAAGTTTACTTTTAATAAGTACGTTTAATAATAGTTTGTAAACTTACTGTAAATTTATTGGAATCATGTTTAGTATAATTTTTCTCTGATATAGTTCATAGATGGATGAGAAGGTCTTTCTAAGCATGTGATACCAAAGACAAAAGACTGGAGAAGTAGCTGGATCAATTTTACTGGATAAAAATAAAGAAAATGCAAAAAATTAACAAAACCAAGAAAACTTCAGTAACAAGAGCCTATCTGAAGGAAAACTTTAATAGGAAAAATAGTTGCAAGGTGTTAATATATGACCAACTAAAGGTTGATTTTTTTAACAAATCAAGGGCTATCATGTATCAATGAAAGAAGATGTAATACAGAATAAATAACACTGATATCATTTTGCTCTTATTAGATTGGCAAACACTGGAATGCTGGCTCGTGCCAAGTGTTGGTACAGATGTAGGGTGTAGGAAGCCTTAGGTGGTACTAGTGAAAACACGGCTGATGCAGCCAGTCTGGGGAAAATCTGGTCGTATTGGGTGAAATTCAATATGGACACACCCTATGATCCAGAAATTCCACTTCTTGGCAAATATTAGAATACACAGATCAGCACAGGGACATGTTCAAGATGTTCGTGGCAACATTGTTAAAATAGAAAGAAGTGGAAGCCTTCTGAGGAAGTGGGTAATGTGGTGGGTACAGACCACAGAGTTCTAGCCAGCAGGGAGAAGCAATAGACTTGGTGTACACAAAAGAACATGGATAGATTTTTAAGACAGAGACCTATGTTTGATATATGTGTATACATATACATGTATGTATATATAATAAATGAGCTAGAAGGGAACCTCTAATACTATATTATCCATATAAATTATGCATGCATATATATCAGAAAACTAATAAAAATTAGTTTTCTAAGGGATGTATTAAGCATGTTAAAATGGTTACTGAGGTGGGGATGGATAGAAATGGGAAAAGCGATAAAGGGAATAAATAGATTACAGTGCTGGGGCCTTGTGTAACCACTGATGACAGCTGTGCCTCTAGTTGAGAATATGATTAACCCAACCTTCTGCCCCTGAGGTCTAGGACGTCTAGGAAAAAACTACAAATACAATGGACAATGCCATATGGCAACTGATGAGAGAAATAAGAAATATGTATGGTTAAATGGTTAATAAAAATATAAAGAGCTGTCAAAGTTCACAGGAATCCACTGAACAGAGACAGATATATACTAGTTCACCACACAGTACACCTATAATATAATGTTCTCACCTGTGAGATACTTTCCTACTTAACACAAAGGGGCATGTGGAAAATATTGTTGCTTTTCCAACCCAACCACAACTCCTAATTCCCTTTTTTCTTTCTCGCTACCCACAATAGAGGTTGAAAAATACCACATTCCTATATTTCTGGTCTTCCTTGTAGTTGGAGTGGCCAGTTTAAACTATTTCTGACCAATAATATGTCAAGAAAATTAAAGAAAAGCCTTTGTTTTCGTGAAAGAATATAAGTAAAAGCTCTAGCTTTACTTTTTCCCTCTTTTCCTGCTTTGATGGTAGGCATGATTGCTGGAACTATGGTGCTATTTTGTCACTATGAGGCAACACATATAGAAAGGAAAAGCCAAAACCTGATGATAGGGAAGCATAACATTGCAGAAGAACCTGAATCTGTGATGACATCTTTCAGTTACTGAACTAACACCAGCAGCAGTCCACTACCAGACTTCTTGTTATGTTGCTAAACCAAATCCCTATTAAATTTAAGTCATTGTTAATATATTATTCTGTTACTTCCCAATAGAATCTGAAAAATAGACTTAGAAATGTCTGACATATAGAATACTGAGGGACAGGTTTCCCTAAGACAAAGAAAAGTCAGGAATGGAGAGAGGGTGTTCTGAGAAGTCAGTGTGTCTGCTACCTCAAGGCATTCCTATATTATTTTTTTTATCAGTAGCTAGTTTTGATAGAACTATAAACAGATATTGAAAACAAGGGACCATAAAGGGCAAATAAAAAACATACATCTAAAAATTACTTTAGAAAACTGAAAATTTTAGATAAGATCTCTCCTTGCTTGGAAATAAAACAGATTTGTGATAAAAAATCAAAAGAAGAGATACAAAGAGAGCAAAAAACAGGTATTAAAACACCAAAACACAAGAAGTGGATAGAAGTAAATTGGCAGAACTCAAAAGAAATGGAGGATAAGAATAAAATGATTATGAACATGAAAGATTCTTTAGAAGCAGCCAACAGTAGAACTAATAGAGGTCCAATACTAGAATGTAGGAGACTGGTTTGAAAAAAAATTCTCAAAATAAAATATAAACAATCAACAATATGAAAGTAATTAAACTATGGCTAGAAAGCAGAAAGTGGTTGTCTGGGAGAAAGAACTTGTTAGAGAAGAGTATGAGGGAAATCTCTGGAGTGATGGACATAGTCTATCTCTTGTGTGACGGTGTATGTGGTGTACACATTTGACAAAAGTCAACAAACTGAAGGCTTGAGATCTGTGCATTTTACAGTATGTTAATTAGATGTCAACTAAGAATATTCAAAAGTGATTAGAGAAAATGGTAGGTATGAATGGCAGAAAAAGAAGATCCAACATTCACAGAATTAGACCACTGAATTACAGTGGGGTACAAGTGGAATTGACAAAATATTCAACAATCTATATAAACAAGGGTTTTCCATAATAAAAGAAGACCAGAATCTGCACAAGAAAAGGATAAACTGTGCTCCAGAAATTATTGAGATGTGGATATTGCCTGGTGAACATATTTACTAAGGATAATGGAAAAATCCTATGACTGTTTAAAAGCACTCAATAACCTGAAAATTACACATATACTTTCTCAAAAAAGATATCTAGATTCAAATAAACAGGTAAAACCAAAACTCAAGAATATATAGGAAAAAATGATTTTTAAAACATACTGTATATAAACACATATGAAGTATGGCTAAAACTGAGAAAAAAGTTCATCACCTTCAACATCTTTCTAAGAGCAGACAAGTAAAACACATTCCACGCAAAGAGTAAAATGACCTAAATAAATACATTACACGAACAAGCAAAACCAAAAAAAAGCAAAAGGAACCAATAAAGTTTAAATCAGGAATTACTGAATTGAGAAACCAAAACCAACCAACAAATAAAAATGTTTAGCAGAACAAATACATCAATTCAGAAACATACTACTAAAAAAAATACAGCAAAACAGATAAATCATTAACCACTCTAACAAGGAAAAATAAAGTACCAATTAAAAATAGAGATGAAAATGGAAAAATAATTATAGATACGGAGGAAATTTTTAAATACTTTTTGAGTAAACTTTGCTCAGTCTATTAAAGTGGATTTCAAAATTGAATAAAATATAATAGCTGATATTCTAAGAAGTTCCATTGAGCAAAATAAACCCCTGAAGGGAGATAAACATTTAAAGGGCTTTCAAAATGTCAAAGATGTCAAAGTAGTTATTTAAATACTGCTATGAAAAACAATGTTGCTCTTAGACTAGATGATATTCTTGACGCTATTTTTCTCAGTATGCTTTTTCCTGTGAAAATTTGTCTAAAATGAACATTTTTACTTTATTTTTACTCTCTTATTTCTTAACCTGTTTTTGTAAATTTATTATACATGGATATTTTATAAGAAGCAAATTCTTCCTGGGCCCTGGTTTCAACCATTCTTAGAATTTTTGTTTCAGTAGGGAAGTTCAAACTATTTTTATCATTATCAACAATAATCAATATATGTGTTGAACATCTAATATGTACCAGGTACCATGCTCATATTGTCCTGGGCCATAGAGTGAGACCTTACCTCAAAAAAAAAAAAAAAAAAAAAAAAGGAAATAACAAGGAACATAGATTCAGAAATATTTTATTGATTTTTGAAAGTTACTTAAACTTAATCTTAGTTTATTATCTATATAAGGAGGATAAAAATAATAATGCATCATATATTTAATGCAGAAATGAGCACTCATGTACATAAAATGTCTAGCATGATTTTGGCATTCATTAATTACTCAAGGAATTATAGCTTTTATCATTTGAAATATTATCACTGTCCTGAAGAAGTTCCCACAATGGAGAGGCTCAAGCATATGAGTAGGATTACAACAAAGTGTCAAGGAAGCTTTGATAGAAAAGAGCGCATGGTATATAGGTAAAGGTGATATTCAAATATTTGATAGCTGGTAGGGCCAGGGCACTGACCAGTCAGAAAGGACACTGGCTTTAAATTTCAGCCAGTGACCATTCTGGTACATAGTGCTTACTGTAAATACTAGGAATGGGACATAAAAGAGAGATTGATTCTATACCCTTCTGGGGAGAAACCCAGATGCCCTATCAGTTCAGATTATCCTCCCAATAACTCAGGAACTATTGATCTGATATTGAGCACTAGCTTTAACATTATGCCTGATTCCTCCTTACTACTAAGTAGTTTGGAGTGAAATATACCAGAATGAGCCAATGGGTGTTTATCCTGCTCCCTGAGTTAGTACCTGTGATGCCTCTCAGCCTGATTTCAGCATCCAAGTGACTAGCCCTCAACAGCTATTGCTCTGACTCATGGTGTCAGACTTCAGCATCATTTCCCACCCTGAATCTGTGTCCTCCCTCCCTTGACCTTTTCCTTAGGAGAAAGGTCTTCATCCTCCCTTCCTTCCTGGGGACTGGAGCTCTGGCCCTAGACTGGAGCACAGTCCCTGTGGCCTTGAAATCTGTAAATAAACTAGCCTAAGGTTTCTGGTCTGTATTCCCAGACTTTGGAATATTGCTCATCATTTATCTTCTCTTTTCTTTTAGCTGCCACTGTCCATACCATAATACATTCTGTTCTGAACCAGTCCTGAGAGGAGGGGACAGAGCGAATCCATGGTTGGCAAGGGGCAGTCTCAGAGGATAGCCAAGCCAGGGCAAGCAACTGGGAAGGGAGTGCGGAGAGGAATGCCATATGGGGGGACGGGCAGAAAAGGAAAAATTTTTGAAAAAGAAATTATTGTAACTATGCTGTGAATACAGTATTATGCAGGTAGTTCTGAAGTGTGAATGTAAGAGTATATGTGTGTATGCATATGTATTTCAATTCAATTAACTTTAACTGTAACAATTCAAAGAAAGCCAACAAAGTTTAGTTATTTATTATGACTGTAGCTTGTATATGGATGTAAGGGGCCCTATTTATCATCCTTCTAGTTTCAAACAAAGCCTGTGCTTTTTACATGTCTAAACTGTCCAGATGCCAGGTAGCCAGGGACCAAAGGTAGAGAGCTCTGGACGGTACAGCTCTATTTGTTATTAAAATTCTCCTTTGCTCTCTGTTTGAATTTCTTGCTTGGCTTCTCTGTTCACCAAGACTCCAAACTCTTGTCCTGTATTCAGTTAGGATCCTAGTGCTTACTCTTCCGAAGTAAAGGTGACAGATACTCATCTTGGCTTTTGAACCCTGGCTGTCCTCCTTCAACATGGCTCTGTTTCCTCAGAGTGTCTCCTTCTCCTTACCCAGACTGCCCTAAAAAGAGAATTTGTAATGTGGACTTTGTATGAATTGAATTATTCTAATTTGCTGTAAGGTTTGTTCTTAAGTATTTTCATCATTATTCTATGACCTAGTTTAAACTTGTTCGTAATTTACACAGATTACATCTGGTAATGTTGATTATGGAAAGCAAAAGAGAGTGTATTCTGGAGCCACAAAAAATTAATGAGGTTTTATAATGTACATTGCAGTGCCTTCCTCTGTATTATATATTTATTCATCATTAACAAAAAGGTCCACATAACCAGTATAGGCTTGGAAAAGTCTAGAATTAAAAAAAAAAAAAACCAGCTCTAAAATAGAAAATAGAGGTCAGAAGAAGCAAAATCTAAGAGATATATGTTATTAATGAGTCATGTTCCAATTTTCTCTGCAAAAGTAGTAAAAGGTAAAATCGAAAGGAATGATCCAGCATATTGGATCACTTGGCCAAAGAAATAATGGCAGGAGAAAGGGGATTAGGACAGTTCAAGGGATCTGTGAAGGGGACAGAGAATGAGCGGAAATATTTCCATTTCTTTTCAAGGCAAAGGCACTATTAACTTGACAAATGGCTAGTTCATAGTTGTGCTGTTGATCACATACATTTAGAGTGTCAGAAAGATGTGGTGTGACAATGAGAAATAGGGTAGTTTGAAACTCTGCTTAGCAAAACAAAGGCAAAAATATATGAAAAATTGTCTTAGAAGTTTCCAAGATAATGGGAATAAAGAACCCATGGCCA
This sequence comes from Lemur catta, assembly GCF_020740605.2. Taxonomy (NCBI): domain Eukaryota; kingdom Metazoa; phylum Chordata; class Mammalia; order Primates; family Lemuridae; genus Lemur; species Lemur catta. The sequence continues at coordinate 28,375,243 of NC_059137.1, forward strand.
TTTGCCATGCCCAAAAGCTTGCTAGCCTTTGAATATGAAAATCAAAAGACTTAAATTTATCTAAGAATACCACTAACACCCAAAGTTGATTATTTCTAAGGGAAAGTTCTAAAAGCTTAAATCCATTAAAAAGATTATGCCAAGTGCTTTTGATGAATACTTCCCCAGACTTAAATTGTATTTCCCTAAGCTAGAGGTGGGAGGAATAAGATAAGAGACAGAGTGGCTTGGGGGATCCTAGTAATAGCAAAATCAACAAAATGTTAGGAATGTGGCAAGATCTGAGATAGAAATGACTGCAGATACACAAGTAGATAGACCATACATAGTCTTCAGAAAAATGTTCCATGACCTTAGCATGAAATTGAAGTTGTAAAGGCAGTGCAAAAAGCTCCTGTGTGGGGCTTTGTTAGAGTACCCAGTAGCTGAGTCATCCACACCAGAGCACACGTCCTTTCCTGTACCTATTCCTAGGGTCTATGATGCTGGCTGCATGTTCTATTTTTGACGTGGATTTGTAGTCATCAGCAGTTTGAATGACCCAGAGAAGTCCCAGCAAGAATTGTATCTTTGTGCTCTGAGATGTTGTCCATTGCCCATCTGACTTAAGCTGTGTGGACCCTCGACAACGATATATGCAATGGCCACTGAGGCCCACAGGCTCAGGAAGTGATGCAGGCTTTCCCTCCTGGATAAAGGTGAGGGAGTACTTGCTTTGGGGGGAAGGCTGAATAAGCATTACACTTACAATTTTACTGATCATATACATGACGCTCCAGAAATGGTGTGTTGATTGTCATCATTATTATTTAATTTAATGTATGCTATTTGTAATTTGAAGAAATATCATTTTTAAAATAACTTCTTAAGGAATTATAATAGATAAATAACCTGAACCAACTGAACTCATAGTCAAGACTCTGGTGCTCAATGACCACTCCTCCTCACAATGTCATGCCAGAACAGGACTTACTTGTTTCTGACTGGTCATTAGCATGTTATGGATCTAATATGCAAAAATTTATTTTTCTGGGCTTGATTAATATTTGCATTATGTTTCTGGGGAACATTTTGTACTTCGCCTGGCCACAGCTTGTTTCTTTTGTGTTTTATTCTTTTTTAATCTTTATGAATATAGTAGTGATCTGACTGCCATTTTTGTCACCCCATGTTCACCTCAGGATTGGTTCAGATGATCCATCCAGCAAGCAGTTGCCCACCTTGTTCTTTAATGGTGCAAACATTTCTTCCTAAAGCTGCATTATTGACTGAAGAGACAACCTTCTTTATTCACTGAACGTTTATTGCATTTCTAGCCTCATGGAAGACAGGAGTGAATTAGTCAAACTGATTGGAATGCAATTAAATACCTGTATAAACTAATGTTAAACTCTTAAAAATGAGATAAGCTTTATGAAGGAAGATTCTCAGGGATATAAGAGTACATGCATGATACAGGGGATTCTACCTATATGTGGGGTGGAGTGGACTTCATTAAAGGCTGTTCTGAGGAAGAGATGTTTGTGCTGAAATTAAAAGGATAAATATAATTTAGGAGAACAGGGGTGAGGAGAGGAAGGATGGGGATAGAGAAGACCATTTGACCATTTGGGGACAAATATTTTGCTAGACTGTGGTGTAATTTTCCCTCAGTAAAAAGGTGATTTTTATACTAGTGATCTATGGGATCACCTAGCATGTTTCTCTGAGCTTATAATACCTATAAACTGGTAGTTGTATTTAGAGACTAGATCAGATTAAAAATACTTTTTGGCAACTCTAGTTTTTCTCTTAACTTTTGTAAGAGTACCTTTTGATATACTGTCATTTTATATTTTGCTGTATTCAAATATGTTAATATTTTCCTTTGTATTCCCTATTTTATTTATGTTTAATCTGTGTCTGTGCAGTTCATTTTAGTACTTAAGAGCATATGGGCCGGGCACGGTGGCTCACACCTGTAATCCTAGCACTCTGGGAGGCTGAGGCAGGTGGATCGCTCAAGGTCAGGAGTTCGAGACAAGCCTGAACAAGAGCGAGACCCTGTCTCTACTAAAAATAGAAAGAAATTAGCTGGCCAACTAAAATATATATAGAAAAAATTAGTCGGGCATGGTGGTGCATGCCTGTAGTCCCAGCTACTCGGGAGGCTGAGGCAGTAGGATTGCTTAAGCCCAGGAGTTTGAGGTTGCTGTGAGCTAGGTTGATGCCACGGCACTCACTCTAGCCAGGGCAACAAAGTGACACTCTGTCTCAAAAAAAAAAAAAAAAAGAGCATATGGACTTTAGACTGTCTGGGTTAAAATCTTATCCCATCACTAACTATGTAAACTTGAATACTTTCTTAAGAAAAATAATATTTATTGAGCTCTGACAACATACTTAGCCTATTTCTTTGATTTTGTTTATATTTTATCTTGGCTTTTTAAAAAATCTTATTATATTTTTGTCTTTGGTATTTCTTTTCCATTCTTATACTTTCAATTTTTTTGCATTTTTACATTTTAGATGTGCCCCTTGTTCCTAGGTTTGGTGTTTTTTTCCTTTTTCTTTTTCCCTCCACTTCTAAGTGAAGCATTTAGTCCATTTCTGCTTAAAATCATGAATATATTTGAATTATTGAAGAAAGTAAGGTAAGAAAATGCCATGCAAATGGCAGTGGGTTATTTTCTATATGAAATGAGGGGAAAAAGAAGTTTTTAAGTAAAGATAGTTGCCACCTTGTTTTTTTAAAAAAAGATAACTCTAGTATTAGTATAGAGGGAAGACTTTATCAACAGGGCAATAAATAAGGACACTATTACAATAATCCGGATAACAAAGAATGCTTCATCCAGGACAATGATAGTGGAGATAGAAAGGAAATGATGAGTATTATATTGGAAGAGTCTGACTCAAAAGGAGGTACTTTTGCAGTACTACAAATAACCAGACATATTGACTGAGGAAGGGCAGAGCTGCTTCATAGGTTTTTAGACTATAAATTTTTAAAAAAGTGTACTTATTTATTTATTTTTATTTCAGAATATGATGGGGGTACAAATTCTTTGATTACATAAATTGCCTTTGTATCACCTGAGTTAGAGCTACAAGCGTGCCCATTCCCCAGACAGCACGCACCACGCACTGCACTCGTTAGGTGTGAATTTACCCATCCCCTCCACCCCCCCACCTACCCGACACCTGATGAATGTTACTTCCCATATGAGCACATAAGTGTTGATTGATTAGTACCAATTTAATGGTGAGTATATGTGGTGTTCGTTTTTCCATTCTTGTGATACTTCACTTAGAAGAATGGGCTCCAGTTCCATCCAGGATAATATAAGAGTAATCATTCATCTATAGAAGAAATAAAGATAGATAAGCAGACTTCATACAGGAGAAGTAATATTTGTGGTTTTAGATATGTTGAAGTTGAAAGGCCTGGAAATAATCTAGGAAAAGATGTCCTGAAGGAACTTCAACATTCAAATCTAAAGTTCAAGAATTAGATTAAAGTATAAAATGCCACTTAAGAAATCACCAACATATAAGTGATAGAGAAGATAGCAGAATTTATATGAATAACTGATTTTTAACATAAGAGTATATATGGGGAAAAGAGATGAGGGCCAATAATATACTGATAGGGAAAAGCAACGTGTTGAAAGATGAAGAGAGTGGACTGAAAGAAACACAGTGAGAGACCAAAAACATTATGAACAGTGGAGTGTGATGGAAGCCCAGGAAGAAAAGTATTTCCCACAGCAGGAAGTGTTGATTACTGTCAGGGACTTCAGACTTCACTTTACTCTCATAAAGTAAGGAGTGAACAGAGATTACCCATTAGATTTGGAAAATTGTGAGTAATTTGAAAATCTTATCAAGAATGTTTTAAGAGGTTCACTGATGAGGACAAAAGCAAATTTTCTTAAAATTCTTGCCTCAGGTCACAGGGGCCAGAGCTGATTTTTGCAAATGAGCAAAGGCATTATCTAGCCATTAGTCTTCTATGTGCTTCTTCTGCATGTGGAGCCTGAAAAATTCTCATCAGCCTTGACAGTCACCGGGAGTGCTATTGTGTCTGGCAATGAACACATCACCCAGAGTCATCTCATTCATCTTGAATCCTATGACCACAGTCCCTGAGGCATACAAGACATTCATTTGTTCAACAAACATTTACTGAACATCGACTTTAGACCACATATTGGGAACACAAAGATGAATAAGACTTGGTTCCTCCATCTGAGCTCCTCTTTGACTAGTCAAAGAAATAGATGGAAGCACATTAGGGAACTGATTTTTTATTCTATAATAACATAATCCACCAGGTAGGAAGCAAAGGTTTATTATTAAAAAGAAATATATGTATTAGATCAATGATATTAATTTTTTTAGAACTAGAGTGATATCTTTTTTGCTTTCCTATAGTTGAATACAAATAATCAAAAGCATGCCTTTCCATGAAAAAAACAGGCCTCTACACTGCAAATTCAATATCTGACTCAGACCTTCTCTGTATAGTTGGTGGATGATAAATTTTTATTAGTTTATGTCTATACAGAGCCAATAAAATGATTTTCATTCTGTTTCTCTACAGAGCCAAAAAAATAATTTAGGTATAAGTATTTGATCATTTACATTTGATCTACAGCAGCTGTATCAAATATCTGACATGCACACTTCCAGTTGTATTTTTCTACACCTATAGCAGATTGTACTAATCGTGTGTGACCCTTTTCCTCTCTAGTCACAGGTGTGAACACATAGTCATTTTCAACACAGTGTTCCAGGCAGCCATTACCAATCAATTGACATTGACATTGTAAACATGCACTCCTGGGTTAGTTTCATTGTTTCTTGGATTCCACGTCATTTTCTTTTTATGGATCCCCATTTCATTCTGTTGGACGACATCCTAAATGAATTTTACATGCAGAGAAGATAAATTTTGAAAACTCTGCATCTGAAAGGTTATCTTTGTCTTTACATTTATTTACCGGTTTGGCTAGATAAAAAATTAAGGATTGAATTCATTCCATTTTCAATTTTTGAAGACGTTGCTCTCTAGAGCTCCGTCTTCCTCTTGTATCTAGTGTTGTTGATGAGAAGTTAGGTGTATTTTACCCATGGATGCTCCCTTTTTCTTATCAGTTTTCTGCTAGATCGACTTTTACACTGTCAGGGTGGACTGACTGGATTATTTCCCCACAACCAACTCCGCACTATAAGCCTCTCCTGGGATAGCATGCTCGTCTTCATCACAACCTACTCCCAGTCTGTATTCAGAGTTAGAGCTTTCTCCATGCATATTAATATGATTCTTCCCAATCTCCAAGTTCTATAAATTCATAAAAATGTATTTTATTCAGAGAAATTTATTTTGTTTTAAGCAATGTCGTGAGTTATATATGTATTAACACAGTTTTACAGTCATTTGGTGGGATCTTGGAAGGTAGAAAATATGTGTTTTATCTGTTAACTGGAGCAGAAAATATTTTTTTGCTGATATCTATAGATCTTCAATAAAGGAATCTGCACATTTTGTTGAGCTAGGTGGATACTATTAGTGGTTGTGGTTAGCAGAGTGTGTAGACCAAATAAGGAAGATGAAATTATCATAAGTGGCCATTTCTTGACAGACAACAACATGAAATTAAACCATGTATAAGAATATGATATAAAATATCAGTGCTTTTATTCAGCCAATGAGAAAACAAACTACATTTTACTGTCATCATTCCTTGAATTTTGTATCCTTGTGCTAATTAAAGTCACCTTAAATTGTAAGGAACAGAATTCTATTCTGATTTGCTTACTCAAAGAGGTGGAATTTTCAAGAAAGATTTTGGGGCATGCCAGTAAGTCTAAAAGAAGTTTAAATAGTTAACATGGAAATGTCAGAAATCAGGGAAGCTCCAGGAGCCACAAGCAACAAGTGTTGTTCAATTATTCAGGGCAGGAAATGGGCAGGTTTACCGATTCCCACTCACTATATCCGTTCTAAATTCTTGAAGAGAGCTATGGATTGGCTCAATATTGGTTAAAAATCTGCCTCTCAATTAGTTATGGATAGGGTTACATAATATAAAAAGAGCCAAAAATCAGCCCTGAAAAAATCCTACTGATAGAAAGCATTATCAAAATGCTTATTCTTGAATGGCGATTGTAGCATTCACTTCACTCAGACAGACAACATTTCAGGATGCAATGTCATGGGTTCATTAGCCACTGGACCCAAAGGTCAAAGCTTCCCTATAATACACTTCCCTGGATGCTGTTGCTAAACTAGAAATTCAATAGCTTATGTTGTCAACAAGATCTTCCCTTCTTTCTATGTATTTTTCATGGTTTCAGATGCAAAGCATATTTGGGCCTCAAAAAGCAGAATGTAGTTTTAAGTTGTACTCTTGATATACATTTATATCCCTCCCAAGCTAACAAGTAAACAAAATCCAACAGAATTAAAAGTAAAAAAAAAAAAATTAGTGAATGGATGAAAGAAAATATTAAATAGGAGGTTTTTCACAAATGAGTCAGCTGACTCCAAAAACTGAGCTTATAGTAGCTTTTCTTTGCAAATTTATATGCAGTTCTAAATCAGAGACTATGATATTCATGTTTACAATAATAGAAATGTGTAACTCAAAAAAGATAGCATTGATAAATTGCCTCACTTTATGGAAAAGAAAGCAGTCTCAGAGAAGAGAAATGGCTTTTTAAGACTAAAGAGTTTGCTATTGCAAGAAAACTCCAATCCAGACCTTTTGACTCAAAATTCAGGGCTCTTTGAATTAGTTTCTGAAATGGCACAGCATGCAGTTCCAGGAGGCTTCTACTCTGTTGGTTGTTGGAATCTTTTGGTAATAATAATTGGGGTTATTCTACTGGAAAAGCATCCTGCTGTGTTCTATAAAAAAGAATGATTTTTCACCAAATCGATTCCCTATTTTATTTTTAGGATGAGTATTTGCCTGGAAAGGTTAAAATTGTCAGTGATATCCTTTTGGTTATTTTCAGACTCATATTTGAGGACATTTTATAAAGCTAAGCATTTTGACTTAAGCTTATTGCTCTGAAATTTTAATTAATAATTAATTTTAATATTATTTTTCCCTGATGACTTCTGAATATCTAGTCAGATCTGACCAAAGTGTCTTTAATACTTTTGTTATTAAATTTTTAATCTAAATTCTTATTTAGGCAGCAACTAGGAGCTATTTTAAATCTGGAGATATAAAACTAAATAATGTATGGTTTCTATTTCTCAGGAATTCATGGGATAATTAGAAGGAGAATTTGAAATTGAAATAATCATAATGTAATGTAATAAATGGTATAGTACGGAGAAGAATCAGAGCTTTATGAAAACATATAGTACTGGTCACAGGGGATGTATATATTTGAAAAGTTATAGATCTTTTACTCAAGGATTTCACAATTTGAGGGTTTAAATAGTGTTATCTATTCAATGGGGCAAATTTCCTATTGTGACTACAATTTGCATAGTCATTTAAACGAAAATAGGTGGTAAAACAAACATGGGACTTTGCTAGATTCTTTGGAGTAAAAAAAATTGAGACATGAAAATTTTCCTCTATTTCTAATATGGATATGCCAAAAACACAGGACAGAAAATTGCAAAATTTTATAAAAATGTTACAGACAATGCTTTGGAAATTTGGAGGCAGGAAAGGTTTTTTTCTAAATAGGAAGAGTAGACTTCACAGAAAACCTAGTTATTTAGCTTGGTGAGTATGATTAAGATGTGAGAAACTTATCAACAGGTAAGGTGTTAAAGGAAATTGCTAAAACATGAATGGCATCAGCATGCTTATTATTTATTTTGTACTTATGAAGAGAGAGATCAGCTATTTCTGTCTGGTTGGACCATAGAGTATATTAAGAAAAGTGGTACAAAATAAGGCTTAAAAAGAAACTTAGAGCCTAACTGATAGGTCGTTAAAAGTCAAGATACTAATTTAGCAATTTATCCAATAACCAATTTGGAGCCATCAAAAGTATCTGAACTAAAAGGTTATAGGATCAGAGTTGTAGTTCAGGAAAATTAATCCACCAGCCTCAAGTAGGCTGGTTTGGAAGTGAGAAACACTAGGGGGTATAGAGATCAATTAGAATATAATTTCAACAGTCTAGATTCTATGCTATAAAGACCTAGACTAAGGCAGCAGCAAGAGATTGCTGGGAAAAGTCATGCAAAATACAAAATTGTTTTCACATGAAATGTATGTACTCCATATACTTATTCACACATTAGCAGGTATGTTTCTCATATATGTGTGAAACATAAAACATTTTCTTTAGGAAAGTTACCCAAAATGTCATGCACTTTAGAAAAACAGATAATAGAGTGAATCTGAGTGGATCAATGTGATGAATTTCTTCCTGCTTTAGAGGTAAGAGTGTGATGGGAATGAGATATGGGAAGAGAGGAAGGAAACAAGGAAGGAAGGGAGGGAGGCAGGGAGGGAAGAGGGAAGGAAGGAGGTGATTTAAGGCATGAAGAGAAGATATCTAAGGAAAAATTCTTTGTCAGATAAGGGTTTGGTCAAAATTAAGGGGGAATGTTAGGAGCGTAGTATATGGTGAGATTGGAAGAGTTCTGGGGAAGGAGCGTATTTCCCTCTTCTTCCCAGCTATATGACCCCATGGTGTTAAGCTTTCTGAGACTCAATTTCCCCATTTTTAAAATGAGTGTCATATGATCTACTGGCTGTTGATAATGATCAAGTGAGAAAATGAATGTCTTGGAACATAATGTTTAGTATTAGGTATGTGCTCTATAAATATTACTCGAATGGTTTGAAAGTGGAAGACGGAGGAAAATACCATCTAAATGGCAGAAAACAAAGAACTGCAGCAGATGCTGTAAATTAAAATAAGTGAAAGGGAAAGTAACGTGTACCATCAGCAGAACACAGCCAGATTCTTCGTACATAGGAAAAGCTTATAAAATATATTTTTAAATAGAATTAAAAATATGGGCTCTATAGCTGACTATACTTATATTTTTTGGGAATGCAATTTTGGGACCTAAATGACCCCAGTTAAATTCAACACAAGAAATAATAGCACCATGAATCTTCAAACTGGCAATTGAATCAATCTGTATTTATATCTATATTAGGGAGCCATAATTCAGTCCCATTGGATGCCCCAGTTAATGAGATGTTGTCTTAGTGAGTTTCCCCATAAAGCATGTTTTTACATTTAAATTAAATGAGAAAGCCAATTTCCCGTGGCTCCCTCGGATTTTGCCCAGAGGCAAATTCCTCTAAAACCCCAAGTATCTTTGCTGCATCACTTTAATGATGTTGTTTTATTAAAATGTCCATGAAAGTTAAAATTAAGACAATGCATATTTATATGTGTAAAAACAGGTTAAAAAGGTAAAAAATTTTAACTCCAGTATAGGGTATACTTGCCTGCCTTTCCTGCTTCAGCCAGGATATGCTGAACAATTTGAAGAAAATTTGTGATCTGCAGTGCACCCTGCAGAGACTCAGCAGCATCATCCTGCTATTTCTGCAAGAGTAAAGGATAAACTCCTTGGGTTTCCCACTCAATTATAAGATAATTAAGCTTAGCTCTTTAAGAATGAGTTCAGGACTAGAACTGACCTCTTCTTCACTAAGTAGTGCTCTGAGGGCAAAACAATTATAGATGGTCTTACACACACACACACACACACACACACACACACACACACACACAGTAATCTAAGTCCCTTGTAAACACATCTGAAAAAATTGCTGCTGTTTTGTTTTTTTATTTTTACTTTTTTTGTGGTTTCAAATGTGCTTTGCAAACCAAATGGTTTTCTAATTACAAATTGGCAGAAATACAGGTCTGGAGAGAACGTGACACACATGCACACTCTCACTGGGGATAATCAGAACATCAGAAGCCAGCATGAAATTTTCAAAATCCACCCACCCTGAAAAAATCCACCCATCCTGAAGAACACGTAAAACATCTGTAGTTTATGAAAAGAAGGAGGGTTTTGGAGACTCTCAAATTATTCCATTTCTACAGTCACTTTTGTTTCTTTGACTCTGTGTTTCAGTGAGTAAGAAGTAGATGGAAGACTTGTCCTCATGTATCCCTTCTAAAAGAAGTAAAAATAAGATGCTCCAGACAGACACACATACATAATTTCTGAAAGAGTGGCGATCCTTCATCCCTTATTCTTTGCTGCCCTAGTGAGTTGGCCGGGCTTGGTAGAAAAATAAAACCTGAAGTTTTATCTCCTAACTTGTTTTCACTTCTAAAAAATGAAACTGTAATCACTTATTCAAATGGATAGTGTAAGAATTAAAGTATGGATGTAAAAGTGTTTATTGAAATTCTGAGGATAAAGTAAGTACTCAAAATGTGTTGAACAAATCAGGTCTATCAGCAAAAAGTTTTAATATCCATGGAAGTTAGGGTTAAGATAAGAAAGTTTTAGGCTGGGCACGGTGGCTCACATCTGTAATCCTAGCACTCTGGGAGGCCGAGGTGGGAGGATCGTTTGAGCTTAGGAGTTTGAGACCAACCTGAGCAAGAGCGAGACCCCATCTCTACTAAAAATAGAAAAATTAGCCAGATGTCATTCTGTGCACCTGTAGTCCCAGCTACTCAGGAGGCTGAGGCAGGATGTTCCCTTGAGCCCAGGAGTTGGAGGTTGCAGTGAGTTTTGATGACACCATTGCACTTTACCTGGGGTGACAGAGTGAGATTCTGTCTCACAACAAAAACAAAAAACGCCCAAAAACAAACAAACAAAAAAAGAAAGTTTACTTTTCTTTATGAAGTTCAGGCAAAGAGGAAAATATTGACTTACAGAAACTCTATAATCTAATAATATGACTAATAAATATTTTAAATTAATGCAGTTGTAAAGCAAATTTGGCTACTACCTCCTCTTATCATGTCTGGAACAAGATTGAAAGAAGCAGACAAGTTTAATTGGAATCTTACCAGAATAATTGATCTTAGGGCCCTATTAAAATAACAATGAGACTTTATCCTTAATGATTTTATTTATCTCCCAGGTAGAGAAAGAAAAATTTCTAACTTATTCTGCACAACAATGTGTTCAGTTATAGCAAAAGAAGGATGAAGCATCTTTCAAGGGTCAAATTTGTTAGACTTATTTTCTTCATCAATAGTGATTTTGACTAGATTGGAAATAGGAATATAGTGATTTGATCTAACAGGGCAATGGTTAAGAAAATACATGTGTGAGTAACTATCGCAGAGGTACCACAGCCCCATAGACCATGAGACTTGAAGTTTCATAGCTCCTGTTTTAAACCCCAATCTCTGACTATTCTGTAGGTCTTGGGTATAAAAGGGCATCACTGATGATCTCATTAAAGTTCTAGGAGGCTTCTCCAAACAGAGAGACTCGGACTTGGAGATATGCATGATGAAGAGGGGTAAATCCAGGAACAATAACCCCTGCTTCTGAATGTCATAGGGTTTCCTGAGAGATGCATGGAAGGTTTTAAAACTGAAGAGTTTAGGGAGAGATTGGAACCTCAGAGAAAGACAGCCAGATTAGGAAGGGGACTACATTGTCCAGTTAGATTTTATTAGGGAGTCCTGTAGTGGTGGTTATCAGTTTCTTTGTCCCATTTGGCTCACACCTTGGTGTGCACAATTTATCAGCCAGTATCCTGAAGAAGAAAACAGCAGCTTGATTTGAACACTAAACTTCACCCTCAACCTCCAACATGATTGTTAGATTGCGCTAATACGGAAATTTAACACTAATTTGGATTTAAGAAAGGCAACTTTAGATTTCTTAGTCTTCACTTCATATTGCCTGCTAACCATCAAGCATTGGGTCAGGTGATAAAAAAATGACAATAAGCCTCCTTTCTTCTCTAAAGATATGTGCAGCCTGGTGCAGGAAAAAGAAAAGTAAAATAAAAATGTTAATGCAATGTTCAACATGCTATAGGAAAACAAAAGAGGAACATACTAAATATGCCTGGGGAACAGAAAGTCTTTGAAGAATAAGTGAGATCCTGTGCTATGTCTTGAATGAGCAAGCAGGAATGCTAGAGGGGAACTCTAATGAGAGGAAATAGTAAATTCATAAGCATGAAATTACAATGAAGCAAAGTATTAATATTTTGTAGAACTTTCAATTCAGTGTAACTGGAACATAAAGAGGATGTGAGGCTAGTGGACAGAGAAAAGACTAGAAAGGTTAAGTGGTAACTTAAGGTTACTCAAATTCTATATATTATGGGATAAGAAATATAGATCCCTTGAAAAGTATTCAGCAATAGCTAGAGTAGATAGTGATCTGATTTGTTTTAGGAAGATTACTATTCCTGATAAAGCCAATATGGGTGTAGTGTAATTTTAAAAAAAAAATTATTGCTGTGCCCAATTTGCCATTATTTTATTTAGCGTTTTTACATATATATTCATGAAAAAAATACATTATACTCCTTCCTTCTTATGATGACCTTACCAGATTTTAGTATTTAGCTATTACTGGCTTCATAAAACAAATTGAGAAGAATTCCCTCTTTTTAAGTGTTTGTCTAAAGTTGGGATTATTTTTTCTATATATGTTTGGAAAATTTTACTGCTGAAGTCAATTGGACCTGGGGGTTTCTTTGTGAGAATATTTTAAATTACAGATTTGGTTTTTTAAAACAATTTTTATTAGATATGCACAGTCTTGTATACTCTGGTACTGAATCTCGATTAATTTTAGATATAGAAGAGGTTTTTTTTCATATATCTAAGAAATTTATTACAGACATGGAAGAATCACCAATTTATAGAAATCCTACCAAAATGGCCTAGAGCTACAGAATCTACATTTTACCAAGCTTGTCATCTAGCCCCTTCAGACTTCATCTAAGGACAGTAGCAGAATATGTAAATATCAAAGAAGAGGCATAGGTTCCACTCAACGCCATTCTGTGAAGTCTCCTAGGACCAAATCACTTTACAGAATAATCTTTGCTACCTTTGTTCTCCAGAAAATAATCCCCTCAAATTCTGAAATAAAAGCAGCAAAATCCCTGTATTAGCTTTGTATTGTTGCCATAACAAATTAGCACAAACAATATAAATTATCTGACGGTTTCTATAAGCCAGAAGTCATGTGGGCTTGGCTGGGTCTCACAAAGCCAAAATTAAAGTGTCCCCAGGGCTGGATTCCTTCCTGAAAACTTTGGGTGAAACTCTGCTTCCACGCTCATTCAGGCTGTTGGCTGAATATAGTTCCTTGGAGTTGCAGGACTAACGTCCCCATTTCCTTGCTGGTGCTCAGCTGAGGCCGCCTTTGCTTCTAGAGGCTGCCTGTGTTCCCCTCTCATGCTTTCCACGTGGCCCCCTCCAGTAAGGACAGGTTGAGTCCTTCTCATGCTTCCAACCTCTGACCTGAAGAGTTTTCAGTGAGAAGGAAAGGTAACATAATTTGACTTACTTTTTAAAAGATCACCTTGGCAGATCTGCAGTGAACACATCGGAGAAGACAAGATGACAGGGAATCAGTCATGAGGCTTTTGCAATGGTCAGATGAGAAATGATAGTGACTTGGGCCAACTGGTGTTGGAGTATGAGATAAAGTGAGGTAGAAACAAGAGGACCTGGTTAAGGATTGGGCGAGCGTTTGCAGACAGATACTGAGGGAAAAAGCAATTTAGAATGAAACCTGAATTTTGCTATAAACAACTGGTAGTGGACATGGCATTGTACAATATGAAGAAAAAATAGATTTTACAAGAAATTTTCTGGAACGTTTTATTAAAATTTTTGGAAACAATTTGGATCACTTTCTCACGCCATCAAAAATGTTTCAGACAGATTACAGCATTGAGTGAAAAAAAAACTGAGAACCAAATATAATAGAGTAAAATATAAATAAATATTTATCTTTATTTGGGAAATGTCTTTCTAATCTCAAAAAAAAAAAGTAAACGAACAAATTGTATGGGGAAAATAGAAAAATTTGAGTATAAATATTTGAAAACTTCTTATACCAAAAATATAATTAGCTTAAAAGCACAAATGGCAAGAGGTAACAACTGGCAATACAATTGTTGAAAAGGGATTAGCAATCCATATTTGTTAAGGGTAAATTGGAAGGGTAAATTAGAGAAGTTCAAGAAAGCTATAGGGCAAGTATATAGGAGGAAAGATCTAACACAAAGCCTTCTATCAACCAAGTCCCAAATGCATAACGGAGGGTGAACGTGGACTGACCTGGCTGTGAGGAGACATATTAAAATGTGTGCACAGTGTTTTATCTAAGGGACAGTGTAGTGATGATCAATAGCAGTCATGTGACTGAAAAAGAAACTCTGGCTACAGAGAAGAGACTGGATTGGTATGGTCAAGACCAGAAGCAAAAATACTGTTAGCATCGTGCAGGAACCAGATAGTTCCTGATTCCTGGTTTATATGTCTCATATAAAAATATAGGACATAATCTCCTGGTGGCATAAGGGATACTATTATAAATGACTTTTAGGAAGTTGTACCATCCCTGAGGTTTCATTTATAATTCATTTACATACAGAAAGCATCTAGAGAACAGTTCTGTTCTCTCTCCACATATAACTGTTTTCAAGTTTTATGTGTCACATGTTATTTTCCTACTCCTACCCTCTCTACTTCTGGCCAAATAAATATCTTTCAGGCTACAGTGCATTAGATTTTATACTTGATTTTATCAATGTGAAAACTGCTGACTTTTATAGATATTTTGCCTATGTTTGATGCTAGTTAAAAAAAATTGGTGGCCAAATCTTTGACACATTAAGGCTATTTTCTGGGACTTTATCATACTTAAATAATCCAAAAGCAGACAAAGAAGAATATTGGGGACAAAAGAATTGTAAATGATTCATTGAGAAACATAATATGCTCCATATTATAATAAAGTAATATGTAGCCATTAAAATGACTATAAAAAAGACTATAACCACAAGAACATTCTTATGAATCATTTAAACAGAGTATAAATGTATATTTATACTATGGGTAAAACACTGTAAAAATGATGTATATTTGGGGGCGAAGTCTAGAAAGGAGAAGTGAAAATTAAAACAGTTTGATTCACAGAGGTGATTAAACAGTTGTTCTCAAACTATAATGAGCAAGTGAATCACCTGAAGTTCTTTCTAAAAATGCACATTTCCAGGCCCACCCTACGAGATCTGTATTCAGTTACTGTGAAGAAGGGCTTCGGAACTTACATGTTAAAAAAGCATTCCCAGATGACTCCAGGGCAAGTCGTGAGTGGTCCACTGTTGGAGGCACTGTCGCAGGGTCGTGGTGATTTAAAAGTTCATAACCACAGTCTGCTAATGTGATTATGGCTTTTGCCCCAGAAATATCAGGAATATACTACACTTGATTGTTCAGCATTTAGTCACAATGTGATAGACTGAATTTTACACAATTGATGTAAAATATTATGACATTTACATATTTCTTACCCACATTAATCATTTTTTAATTGCCTGTATCTGTGGGCCTCTATTTTCCACATCTACTCCCTGGGGAGAGACTGAGTGAGTTTGCTAACTTACTGCTATATAGTTCTCAGTATTGAACAGTGCAAAGAAAAGAAATTTATGGCATCAGTTTATTAATTGATGAGAACCATACAATGATAGCTCTCTAACTGGGGAGGACTGAAGGTAAGACCCCTGTCATGGATTCAGTAACCACCTTTCTGGGTGAACCTACATTCCTTCCTCCTTAGACCTGGTTTTCCTTTCCCCTGTTGAAACTGGATCCCATCTTTGCCCCAACACACATTATACCCTGCTGTATTCTTGCTAGCAGTCTCTCCAGGGTACTGAATTGCCTCTTTTGGGTCAACTCATTAATTAGCTTTCTGCTTTAAAGGGATTTATCAGCAGAAAGCATGTAGCTGTGGCCTGCTGTGATTTAATTAATGTTTGCTGCCTAACTGGCTACTGTGCTTAGAACTGTGACTGGCACATAGAAAGTGCACAATAAAGGTTATCAATCATCAGCCCACTTGATAATCTAGATATCCACATTGGCCCTGATACTAACCACCTCTGCATCTGCATTGGATCCTTGGATTGATCTTTAAATGAGTTAACCACTGTGGCTTCATCAGCATTTCAAACCTCCAGCTTTTTTCTGGTCCCTGTTTCATCTTTCTCTTCATCTAGTCATGGGGATGAAGCTCCAGTCAGTCTTGCATCCAATCTCATCATATTTTGAAAAATCAGACTAGAGGTTATATATAATTTTTAGTGTAGACATAGGACAGACACAGTAATAGTTACCTTCTGAAAGTACACTACCCTAACTATGCATTAAAAGGAAGGGTAAGGAAGCAGCATCATGTTAGATACTTGGAACACATAATTAAGAGGAAACTGAAATTTGAAGATAATAGACGTTTAAGTGAAGTGACAGAGGCAAGATTACATTTCATACCTAATTGTAATATACCTTTTTTTTGCCACTATACTACAATGCCAGTCAAGCTGTCTCATTTGTTGAATTTAGTTTTAAAGGTAAAAACAAACCGCTTAGGAGGAAAGGTTTACTGTGAGCATGATGTCAGACAAGCCAATCAATGGGATGAACTTTTTTGTTTGTGTGTTTTGAGTTTTTCTAGAACTGCTTGTCTCAACCATTTGGCTATGGTATGGCTTTAGATTTTGACCAAGTCCAAAAATTATGAAAGAGAGAAGAAAGATGAGTTTTTAAGTAGAGATACTATAGACAAATTCTCAACATAAAATTAATGTGCAGGGCAAATGGGGAGCTGAGCAAAAGTGATTAATTGTTCATTAAAATTTACCTTGTTATTAAAATGTGTCAAGGGCAGATAGTTCTGAAAGGCTATTGAATGAGAGGAAGAGTGTGAGAAAAATAAGAAATGGCTGTGAGGTCATTCCTTTGTTCTCTTCTGTGAACTTAATAGCATGGGAACCATTGCATAATGACTGACATAATGATACAGATCAAAAACGAACAATACAGTAATGCAAATTAAGAGGCTGGTGTTAGTCTGACTTGGGAGAGAAATAATGAATACACAAGGTCACGTCTTGTGAAAATTTTTCTTTTATTTAAGAGCTTTAATAAGAGTTTTAAACAGACATTAAATTGCAGTTTGTATTTTAACATTATCAGTACCTTTTCCAATAAAATACTCAGGAAGACAGTTAAAGATAGCACCTAAAAACCATTCTGAAAACTCAGGATGTGTCTCAACCATTGGGGTCCAGAGTAGTTTCTATTAACCATCAGAAGCAGATGAAACTGGATTGAACAACACAATTATAACCTATGTATTGTATCCTTGTGGGAGGAAAGGAAGATTGAGAAGAATAGGAAATAAGTCTAAAATATAGTTTTATTCTCCCCAATTTAGATTGGGGAGTTGGATAAAAACAACCTGAACAACTACAGCCTTTCCTTGTGGATGTGGTTTCTTTACAGCTAGAGCCAGGGCCACCTGCAGTCCTTCTCTATCCTTCCTCAATACCTCTCCACCATCCATTCAGGGAACAGATTCAAAAGGAACAAACAATATGACAGGTGGCAGGAAGAGAAGACCAATGGTGTACTGTATTTCTTGGAGTGACTTTCAGTTATATACAGAGACGTATGTTCAAAGAGAGACAAGAACAATACTGAGGTAAATAATGCTGAAGAATGTGGTACTTTATATACTCTAATGAAAAAATAGCCACAGACACATTTTTACCTCAAATTTATCTATTGCTGTGCTGACATTAAGATAATCTTAATTTATTTCAAAATCAATTCATTTTTTGTCAATTTAATGTGCTTTTAACTGTTACAGTTAATTCTTCACACTACCTGGTTGCTATAGACTGAATTATGTCCCTGCCGCCCAATTTATATGTTAAAGCCCTAACCCCCAACATGACTGTATTTGGAGATAGGGTATGTAAGGAAATAATTACGTTTAAATGAGGTTGTAAGGGTAGGGCTCTAATCTGATAGGACTGTTGTCCTTAAAAGAAAAGTAAAAGACACCAGAGCTCTCTTTCCCTCCACCATATAAGGACACAGAGAGAAGACAGCCAACTGCAGTCCAGGAAGGGAACCTTCACTGGGAACCAAGTCAGCTAGCACCATGGTTTTGGACTTCCCAGCCTCCAGAACAGTGAGAAAATAAATTTCTGGTTTTCAAGCCACCCAGGCTATGGTATTATGTATGGCAGCCTTAGCTAAGTAATACATTAATATTTATAATCTTGCTATGTATTTCTATTATTTTCATTTTTAATTTATTTCATTTATTCTTTCTCTATTCATTTTTCTTTCATTTCTCTGACATTTGATTCTTTTGCTGGTAGTCTATTTTTAGGATTATCTATTTATAATATTATAAAATATTTGGTAGTGCAAGTCTCACTTATTAGTCTTTCAAAAATATTGACTTACCTATTCAAGTCTGCTTTTCCTCCCAGAATTATTTTAGCTATTTCCAAATGTATCTATATATACTTTTGGCTATTGAGATTATGATGAAACTGAAATTATTTAAGGAAGAATTGATACCTTTATGAAATTCATTCTTTAAATACAGGGACTCCCTGTCATACTTTATAGCTTTGATTAGAGTTTTGGCATTACCTATATAGAGTTCCCATATATTTTTTGCTTATTCATTGTAGTCGTATATAAAATATTATTCCTTACTGTTATCAAGGTAGTTATTGTGACATGAAGAAAATGTATTAACATTTAGATTAGAAGATTATGATGAGAATTTAAAATAGAAAAGAACATTAATAGATTAGATGATTTAATCAAATGATACCTCTACCTAGTTTGAAAATTAGGTAATGATATTACTCAAATTAGAGACAAGGACTCTGTGACCACTTCCTTCTATAAGTTACAGAATTCTTATTACTGATTTTATCTTGGTTTGAGTATCTCCCACTATTGTCAGACAGGAATTCTGTCATGCTCCAGCCAATATTCCCATCTACTAGGTACCTTCTGCAGAATCTAGGAAGACAATCCCCAAATTTGCTTGCAAAGTTTATCTCAAAATTTGAATGGCACAAGAATTTCCTAAGTGAGTAAACATTGAGTTATCCAGGAATTCAGAAGTAAGAATATAAGTGTTTGAGAAAAATCAAAATTATATATCTTTTGCTTAATAAACTTGAAGTCGGTAGTAAATAGCTTCCTATGATTTCTTTCACCAAATATATGAAGTAGCCTCACATGATATAAGTCACACCTAAATATTACTTAATGAGGGAGAAAGATGAAACTTCAATATATTAATAATTGTGGGGAAATGAAAAAAATCAATAGATTCTGGCACCATGGCCTCACTGGCATCTGCCTCACCCCTGCCTACCATAGGGGCTTTAAGGTCAGTAAAAGCAGACCAAGAAAAATGTCATATGCTGGGAATGAGTTAGGGCTATCACTGGAAAAATTAAAACCATCCTAAAATATGAAAATACTAAAATAATAACAAGGCAAATGAAAGCAATTATAAACATGCTTAAATCAAATGAAATAATATAAAGTCTCAGCAAAGAAATAGAAAACATTAGCAAATAAATAAAACATATATCTCCAAATTGCTAAAGAACAGATTTTCAACATTCTCACTAGAAAAAGTAATAAGTGAAGTGCTGAATGTTTTAATTATCTTGATTTAATCTTTTTATGATATATGTGCATCAAAACATCACATTGTAGCCCATAAATATATACAATTGTTACTTCTCAGTTTAAAAAGAGCATGTAAAAAATTCAAACATAAAAAAGGTATGAAGAAGATTAAATAAAGATTTTCAAACTGAGAAAATACAGTAACCAAAATATAAAAACTCAAAGAATGGGCTCAATGGCAATATGCTAGGGAAAAAAGCAAAAAATAGGTGAACTGTGTCATATAATAATAGAAATTGCCCAATCTGAACAACAGAGAGAAAACAGACTAAAAAGAAAAATGAACAAAGCCTAAGGAACCTGTGGGAGTATAACAAAAGATCTAACATTTGAGTCCAGAAGGAAAGAAGAAAGAGGTCAAGGCTAAAAAAGAGCTCAAGGGAATAGTGGCTGAAAACTTCCAAAATTCAGCAAAAGACATGAACCTACTGATTCAAGAAGTTGAGCGAACCCCAAACAGAACAAACCCAAAGAAGTTCACACCAAATGCAATATAGTCAAATATCTGAAAGCTAAAGAAAAAGAAAAAAGTACTGAAAACAGTATTTCTCATCTGAGAACAAACAAACTTGATTAAACTGTTATGCAGAGGGCATTGCACAGCAACCTTAGTTTGTCTTGTTCCATTGAGTTAATGTATTGAAGTCATAACAAGAAACAGAATGAGAGCATGTAAGTTTCTTTATATATTTTTCATTATGTCATGAACATTTTACATGATTGCTTCTTTATAATAGCTCCAGTAGAGAAAGAATCAGCTGCTTCTACATTCCAAATGATGTCATCATTGTCATTGGGTGTAAATGAAGGAAAGTCACCTCATAGAAGAAAAGAATGACAAGGTTATGTCTATGTAGCTTGACTGTCCATGAACTTTGTTTAACCACCTCCTCACAAGATTGTTGGGGCTAGGTGATTGACAAGATAACATTCTCCAGTGCTGCTGAAACTTTTGAAACTCGAAGTAGGAAATGTTCATTATCAGAATGCTGAAAAATGAGAGAGGGTGATATCTGATTGCTACCTAATATTGTAGAAATTGAGTACTTCATTGAGAAACTACTTTGACTGTTGTCTGTCTCCAAGTCCTGAACATTTCACTCACTGACTTATAAGAAGAATCTGTTATATAATTAGGCCTTGGAGAGGGAGGAAGTAGCCTCTACATCTCTACTGATTTTTGGCCACAATTTCCACCAAAACACTGGGAAGAGACTGTCATATATGCTATTTAAAGATAGGAATTATTATAATTACATGGAACAGTATTTCTCAAACTTTTGCAACTTTACATTACCAACTTAAAGTATATTTTTTAAAAGATTCATCAAAATTTAAAACAAGTAAAACACAATATTTAAAAATTGATGATTATTTTTTCAGGTCAATGAAATAGAAGAAGTTTTGAAATCTTTCACCAAGGTTTTTTTAAATATGGTTTAATAATAAATGAATATATATAGTTGACAATTCAGTTGATGTACTCTTTTTTTTATTTGCTGAGTTGCTTTTTTATTTTCAGCTTTATTAAGATTTAATTGACAAAAATTGTACTTATGTACAATGTAATGTTTTGATATATGTATACATTGTGTGATGATTAAATCAAGCTAATTAACATATTTATCACCCGACATATCATTTTTTGTGGTGAAAATATTTAAGGTCTATACTCTTAGCAATTTTCAAGTATACATTACATTATTATTAACTATGGTCACAATGCTATGTGATAGATCTCCAGAACTTATTCCTCCTGTATAACTGAAACTTTGTACCCATTGACCAACATCTCTTCATCTTCCCCCATTAGGCTTGGTAATCACCATTTTTACTCTCTGCTTCTATAAGTTCAACTTTTTTAGATTCCACATATAAGTGAGATCATACAGTATTTATCTTTCTGTGATTGGCTTATTTCACTTAGGAAAATGCCCTCGAGGTTCATCCATGTTGTCGCAGATGAGAGGATTTCCTTCGTTTTTAATGCTGGATGGTATTCCATTGTGTGTGTTTGTGTGCATGTGTGTGTGTGCGCATGAGTGTATCCCACATTTTCCTTATTCATTCATCTATTTATGGACATGTAGTTTGATTCCAGGCCCTAAAAGCATTCGCAACAAAAGCAAAACTAGACAAATGGGATGCATCAAATTAAAAAGCTTCTACACAGCTAAGGAAACAATCAACAGAGTGAAGAGGCAGTCTATAGAATGGGAGAAAATATTTGCAAACCGTACATCTGATAAGGGATTAATATTTGAAATATGTGTGGAGTTCAGAAGACTCAATAGTAAGAAAACAAATAATCCAATTTAAAAAAATGAAAAATGGTCAACAAGTATATGAAAAAATGTTCAGCATCTCTAATTATCAGGGACAAGCAAATTAAAACCACAATGGGATATCACTTCCCACCTGTTAGAATGGCTATTATTGAAAAGACAGAAGATAACAGGTGTTGGCAAGGATGTAGAAAAGGAATGTTTGCATGCTACTGGTGAGATTGTAAATTAGTATAGCCATTTTGGAAACTAGTATGGAGATTCCTCAAAAAATTAAAAATAGAACTATCATATTATCCAGAAATATCACTTCTGGGTATATAAGCAAAGAAAATTAAAGCAGTATGTTGAAGAAATATCTACATTCCCATGTTCATTGATGCATTCTTTTTAATCCTTTTTTTATTAAATTAGAACATTCTGATTTACAATTATAGTTTTCAGGAGTCAAAGATAGTGTTTGGTGTCTCTGTTAGATGGATGTAGAAATTCAGACTCAAAATGGACCCAAAATATATAGACATACTTTTTCAGAGACTACTTGACACTCTATAAGATCATTTCAAAAGCTGAAAAGCAAAATGTCTGAACATGAAAGATAAGAGTGAATGGATCTCTTACCCACTCCTTCTTTTATTCATCTCTGGAAAGCTTTCCTTCAGATTTTGAGTAAACGTGCTCATAATATATACCAAAAATTTCATTCCCCTGCAGGTGAAAAAACCATCAAGTATTGTGAAAGAGTGAAACTCTCAGCCATCAATCCATCTGCACATGGTTTAATTTTCTCCTTAATATATTATCCTTAACCTAAAAAAAACTAATATTTTAGCACTGGTGTTATAGATTCTGACTGTGCTAGGTCCTACCCATATTGATGAGAAACACAGTGTAGCTAAATCACTTAAAATATTACAGATGGTCTCGCATTATCAGAAATATTTCATCTACTAGCTCATTTCACTCATTTACGTGCCTTTACAACAATCAGGGTTCTTATGTGCATAAAAGCATTTCTTTGCATAGCATATTGAGACAGATGCATGATTCAGTCATATTCACATTATCTTATTTTTTTTTTTTTTTTTTTTTGACTCTGAATTGAGACCAGAAGTGGCCTCTGGCACTGGACGGCCTGGGTTTGAATCCCAGCTCCATCGCTTACCTGCTTTGTGACTATTGACAACTTACTTAACCTCTTGGTTGATGCATTGACAGGCTGAGGATCATACCAGATAGTAAAAACTTCATAGGTCATTGTGAGGATTAAACAAGTTAATTCATGCAGAGCTTTTAGACCAGTGCTTAATATGTAATAAGTGTTCGGTACATGTTACCCATTATCATACATGAATAGCACAAAGGCTAAAGTTATTCAAATATCAGTGATTTTTATCTAATTATTAAATATATGTAGTGCATATGGTTTTAATTGCTTTGCTAAGTAATTAATCTTTATTAATCAGAACTCTTTTTGATGTAAATTGAAAGAAAAAAATCTTATAACGTGCTTAATTGGAAAAAGAGAATGCATTAGCTTATATAAACTATGAAATCCTAGAGAAGATTTTTCATTAAGCCTGGCTGAATTAGGAATTCAGACATTGTTAACAATAATAAATCAATCTCTCTCTCTCTTGTTGTCTCTTTAATTTCTTGATTCTGCTTTTTCCTGATTTGACTTTATTCTCAGGAAAAATGGCCTTCAGCCAGTCTGTGATTATAATTCTAAACTATTACAATCTCAAAAAAAAAAAAAAAAAGAACAGACTTTCCCTGTCACAACATGCATATAAATCCTCATGAAAAACAAATGCATGAAAACAGTTTATGAAAAAAATTAGTTTCTACAGTTAATTGCCCCTTTCAGACTTCTCTTTAGAAAAATTTCTCCATATCCCTGGATGAAATCTCAGGCATGTTCTGTATCTCTTAGGTAATAACAAATAGTTTTACTTCCCAGTGTTAAAAAATCCAGGCTTGTATTAAAGCTTCAATGTTTCATTTACTTTAAATCTTACTCCATTCTCCAGCTTGGCTCTCTTTAGGCTGAAAATTCTGCAATGGGAAAATACAGTTAATGTTGGTTTCCTCACCATTTTTTCTTTTTGCTTTTCTACTCTTTCTCTAGTATTGAATGAATACTCTGGTGTTGGAATGGAGGAACAAGGAGACATAAGGGACAGGAAATGTTTGTCCCTCTGGTACACTCATAACCTGACATTGGTACTCTCTGAGTGTGGCAGATGTTCAAATGCTCATTCTTCTGATGGAGCACTTTTGTGAGTTTCCCAAAGACTTGGCTGGGAACCTCTCACCTGCAGTGCATTGTGTGAGTGAGGTATCCTCTGGCTAAGCACTATTATTTCCCATTTGGACAGTGAGTTCTGAAAGATATCCCAGGACTCTCTCTCTGGAGAGTATACTGACCACTTCAGATGGTGCTTTTGATTGAGATCTTTTAAAACACACAAGTTCAGTTGTCTTCTATGGGTTCTACATTGGGCCTCACACCTTGCCCTCAAACTCTGGAGGTCCAAGACACCTCTAGTGCACCTCTCTTTGCTAGAATTGGGAATGAGCCTGACTGTAGGCAGCATGACTGTCGTACTCCTGTCTGATTTGGTCAGGACTCCCTGCTGCCCTAGTCCAGTGCTGTGTGAAATTTTGTAGGTAAATTTTTCCAATTCTGGGGTTGTCTTAGTAGGTATTTTTGTAAAGTGCATTTTTGTAATTAGCTTCATCAATAATATAGGTAACATTTTGGTCAGTTTTCTTCTTTTATTTCACGTATTGTTCAGAATCTAGGTAGGGAAAAGGGGTTCTTTTCATTGGATAAACTGAAGAATCTCAATGGTCTACAGATCATGATACTAAGAAACATTAGTCTTTTGTGGAAAATATAGAATGTAATTGGAGAAGGCCTAAGACATGGCCTTTGCCTTCAAATTTTTAGTCTAATTAGGGGGCTAGGCAAGTAAGTCATTATATACTTATCTAAAATATAAGCAAACTCTACCTAGAATCAGAAAAATCCCACAATTTCTGAGATTTCAGAAAGTTTATTTTTACTGTAACTTAGTACATATTTAAAGAAATATAACACATGAAATTTCACAAAAATAACTAACATTAGTATAGTGGTTTTATTTTAAAGGTGGCTTTGCATATGTCTATTCATTTGATAATTTTACCAGTGTCATGGCATATATTATTATTATCAACATTATAATTATTATTATAAAGTAAGGCTCAGAATTATAAAGTGACTAGCCAGGTTACACAGGAAGCTCCTGGGGGGACTTTCTTCTGACATGCAAATTCTGTGCTGTTCCTATTCTAATTCAGTGCCACAGATACTGCCAGCAATCACTCTAGCTTTTCTTTGGAGTTCCTCCGGAATGATAAATATCTTCAAACAGTTTCCAACATGACTGCAAGAGCTAATGATTGGCTGGCTAGAAACAAAACATGTATCAGACACTGTGCGGAAGCACCCGTGCATTCATGGAGGCATTGTTTTTAATCATAAAAAGCTGGTATGACAAGTAATTTTTTGAAATATATGTTAAATTGTGTTTTGCTTTTCTAGGTATAAATAATTTTAAAAAATGAGTAGTTTTTATGTTTTGTACTTTGTATTTTCCTCCCTTCCTTCCAAAAAGAACTTTGCATTCTCTTCCCTTTGGTGTAATTGCTGAGCCAAAGCAAAATTATTGGAAGAAAAATCACTTTTAATGGCCTTTGTGGAAGCTTTAACTCATGGAGGGTAGGGAGAGAAGAGAAGTATCTTCCAGAATGAGGAGAAATATATAAAAATAGTAAAAGAGGTGCCACAAGATGTAAAAGGGGATGGCAATCTGCTAATTTATGTAATATTTGGGATGTGAAGTTGGCTCTTTTGCAATACTCATGGGAGCAGGAAGGACCCCAAGAGGGAACACCTACTTGATACAGCTCAGGAGGCTGGACCCTAGGCAGTAGAGCTGGAACGTAAGTAGAGACTCAGATGCCTGAGCCTGCTAGTAAAGCTCCAGAGCTACAGGACTTCAAAGTTCAGGTAGGATGGATAATGGGTTTACCAGATCTTCTAGAATGTTCTAAAGCAGCAGGCCCCAAACTTTTCGACACCAGGGACCAATCTCATGGAAGACAATTTTTCCATGGACCGGGTAGCGGTGGTTAGGGTGGGAGATGATTTCGGGAGGATTCAAGCGCATTACATTTATTGTGCACTTTATTTCTATTATTATTACATTGTAATATATAATGAAATAATTATACAACTCATCATAATGCAGAATCAATGGGAGCACTGAGCTTGTTTTCCTGCAATAGACAGTCCCATCTGAGGGTGATGGGAGACAGTGATTGATCTGACAGGAGGCGGAGCTCAGGTGGTGATGCTAGTGATGGGGAGCGGCTGTAAATACAGATGAAGCTTCGCTCACTCTCCTGCCACTCACCTCCTGTTGTGTGGCCCGGTTCCTGACAAGCCATGGACCAGTATTGTTCTGTGGCCCTGGGGGATGGGGATCACAGTTCTAAAGGCAAGAGGGGCCTCCATCATCATCTTTGAATGAAGACAAGGACAGAAAGAGTGTTCTCAGAAAGATTGGTTTTCTTGAGAGCTACTATCTAGGAACTTGAGGCCATATTTAATTTTATTTAAAAATCATAAAGCATATATATATATGTATGTATGTGTATGGGGTAGAGCTGAATAGACAAAATGAACTTGGCAAAATGTGCATAATTTTTGATGGCAAGTGCTAGGTACATGGGAGCTCATAATACTATTCTCTTTTTTGTGTATATTTGAAATTTTTCATGATAAAACATTTTTAAAATACATTAAAGTTAGATAATAATTTTGGTACCCCTAAGACTAAGGTCCATCCTGGACATGCTGGAAAGAGCCTAAAAAATACAATGCAAAGGGAGTAGCTAAGTAGCAATGCCTGCCATGGGCTTAGAATGTAAAAGTGGTAATATGTGTGCCATGTATTTTCCATCCTTGATCAAGATTCTCCAACTATTTTTGCTATAAACAAAGTCATCAAAAATCAGAATATTCCAGTTCAATCATCTTCACACAGAAATAGAATATGTCATGCTTTTGGGGGACTAGATTAATAATTTGAAGTAATAGCCACATCTTTTATTATAATAAAGTTATTGCCCAATATTAGATTCTAGCCTTTTACAAAAACCAAAGTGAAATGTTTCTGCTTGCTTTAGTTCCTGCAAAGTATCTACTAGGAACAGAATCCCTTATCCACTAAAGCTGCTAGATGCAATTAATCCTGCTAGTTTTGGTCCACCAGACAAGAAGAAGATGAAATAAAACCTGCCTGGGTGATCCCCAGAGTTTGGGGACTGGACTTCATTTCCAAACTCAGAAAAAAGCCCTAGTATCCAATTCCTGCCTCCACCAGCAGTCTCAGTGCCCCAGCCTCTCTCCCCAGTCTTGCTGTGGGGCAGCACTATTAGATGTTCAGGGCTCCAGAGTGATCAGATTCTTGCTCTTTCTAGAGCCTAAGGGCTACTAGATTTGCTGATGCTCCTGACTTGCCAGGCTCTTTCTAATTCTGCCATACGACCTGCAACTGAGGGGGGCCAGAAGCTGAGTCAACTGGGCCCCCTCTTCCAGATGAGGCATCTAACACTCAGATACCCTGGATGAAGGAAAGTCCAGCTGAGGGAAGCCAAAGCACCACCCCAGAGAGGGCTGGAGCAGACCTGTAAGGACACCTGCTCTCTAAGTGGAGGCTGCTCTTGGGAGGAGGCTGTGCTCCCTTGAACCAATCCTAAATGATGGCTTCCAGTAGCTCATGAAGATTTAAGACCACCTTGGGGATGGACACGCTTAAGATGAGCTTTTATAGAGCACAAACTACCAGCCAACTATCCACAGACACATCTAGGTCTCTGGGGGATGCCCACTTCTCCTTAGAACTGGCCCAAGTACATCTATTAATATATCCCCCAAAACAACAGCTTCTACTTTGGAACTACCCACCAATATCAAGGCCACTGAGAGAGCAAGCTCCTGTTCCTCTGAGCTGAGGACAGAGCATCAAAACCAAAAATGGTTTCAAAGTCCTCCCAAAGATCTTTGATGTGACGTATCGGAAAAAATGTTAAAACTGCTATTTCTATTCATTTTTATCAAATAGTCTAAAATATATGCTTTAATAATATATATGATTGTCAGTGGCTTCTTCACTTGGTCAATGTGTCTGTCACGTAAGGTATAAGTTGTATCCTGAGGAGAGAATACAAATTCCCCAACTCAAAGGGGTTGACAGCTGCAAACTCACACATCCATTCAAACTCACCACATCATAGTGCAGTTCACATATGCTTGATTTTGTGGATTCATGAATTTTGTATCACAAAGAGTAAAATCTTTCTAATACTGCAATTTTATAATACCGACAGAAGGTGTGATCATATAAACCTATTTTATGCATTGTTTTATTTTTCTTTTGTGCAACATGGATTCCTTGTTATTTTTTGGCAAAGAAATAGAAGAGTAACATTTTTCTTACACTAAATGACAAGAGTTCCATATTAGCTGACCTTTTCTGTAATGACAAGTAGCTGTCAATAGAATGCTGCCTAACAGAGATCCTCCAAAAAGATTAAGACACTTATTGTCTCCTTTCAAGGTAAAGGTGACATTCTAACAATGAGTGAGAAAGTAACTATTTGTTTTGTTTTAAATCCTGGAATGGGAAAAGAATGTTAAAAATGGATGTTTGAAAATGTTTACATCACTGTTGTCAAAAATGATATGTCTCATTTCTTACATTTAAACTTCCTCATATCTTGCATTGAAAAAATTGAAACAGAATTCTCTAATCTATTTTAAGATCTTCCAAATAAAGAGTTTCAGCAGTTTTGAAAACCATTTTATGCAAATATTAAAATGAAATCCCTAGTCGTTCACCAAAAAATCTGCTTCCACAATGTATACATGAATTGAAGCATCACATTGTACCTCCAAAATATATAGAATTATTATTTGTCAATAATAACATAAAACTTTAAAAAGATGATTTTGACATTAGGGTAGAGAGAACTTATTAAATTTTAACAATACAACTGAATAAGAAATGTTTTCAGTCGGACTAAGAAACTAATGATTTAGAAAATGCAGCTAATAAAGCACCTCTTGGATCCACAGATCTCTTGAGAAATATTTTACAGCTATTACAGCCATCAAAATCAAGTATCAAAATCAAATTAACAGAACCAGACCTTTAATTTCTATATCACGAAGATTTAAACCAAAATTTTGTTTAAATGATGGAGCATATTCCATCATATCACAATGTTAAAAATATTAATAATTTTAGTAAGCCAGATACAGATTTTTGTTTGATTAATAAATATAATAACATTTCAATAATCTTAATTCATGTTTTCTATATGCTTTGTATAAATGTCTATTCTGGTAAATGGTTCATATTGGGCATAATACCTAGTACTGTATTACATTATATGTATGTGCTTATGTGTGTCTGTATCTATCTATATTTATAACCAGGTCCATCTATCTAGCTAGAATAAAAAAAATATGCAGAGATGCCCTTGGGTCACACACATGAATTCCAGAACAACTGGCCATGGCTTCTGAACCACAACTTGAAACAGGAGCTCTGAGGATGGCTCATCTCTATGTCCCTGGCATAAGGCCTGGCTATACTCAATAAATGTTTGATAAATGAATAAAAATCTCAGTATGGCTAGAGGTTTGAATTGTCCTCGTACAAAAATAAGCATCCATGAATTATTTCAAAAATGTTTTAATCCAACCATATATGCACAGGGCAGTGAAATAAAATTGCAAATTGTTTATGCCTTTGGAAACAAAATGTTCCCGTTAGGACTGTCAAAAGGTGCCTGACGTTCCTGTAGTTAACCACTAGATGGCAATAGCTCTACATCACTCTTCCTGTTCTCGCTTCCCAGGGATCCTTCCCTACTGGTTTCAAAGGGGGCATCTAGAATGATTGTTAGCTCTGCAGATATTTGCCACACAAAAAGAAAAAAAAAAGGGCTTATCTCTTTTAGGAACTCTGAGATTGATATTATTAATGAAAATGCATTTCTGTGCTTATTTCTTGTTGCATATGTCTACGACTATTGCAACAGTTGCCCACCAATTTGATTATCTTGGAGCTGTAAATTATCACAACAAAATCAATAAAGAATTTATTTTAAGCCATAGGAGTCCATAAAGGTCTGCATATGGAAAATTTAAGATAATTGCTGTGCTTTTATAGCATTATAATTTCTCCTCTCTCCCCTCCTCCCACTTAACCTCATGGCTTTGGAACATGAACACAGCTACAAATATCAAAACGGCAGAAGTGAGAGCTCTGCTCTTGCTTCTCTCTCTGGCTGTTCCTGTATACAAACAAGTCACCTAACTATAATACAAGTGAGAGTTGTCCAGTTCCTCATTCATGGAACAGATCTACAAAGAGAGCCTGCAAAATGCATGACAGAATTAGAGACAGGATAACAACTGGAGAACATGAACCTCTCTTTAACTCAGTACCTGGGGAAAATGGTATCATGTAATTTTCTTTTGAAATAGGAACAAAATATAATTCAATGCTCTCATGGGAAGTTTGTTTGAATTTATTCATGTAGCTATAGCAGGGTAGTGGAAAGAAACCATATGCAAAACCCAGGAATTGGTGTGATCACTAAAGTTTGTTTTCCATAACTTTATCAAATATTAGATCTAGATGACTCAAAAATTGGGGAAAGAAACAGGTTAAATTAATTTCAAAGAACAAAAAACCTCTCAACCTATGAATTTGTATCTTTTTGTTTTTCAAATACTTTTGGCAAATATAGCTCTGATGTGTTAAAAAATGCAATTTTATTTTAGCATCTTATGTTGTGACAACTGACTTCTGTCCCCCTCCCTCAATTTTAAGATTATTCTAAAAGCAATATTGGAGGAGTCAGCGGTGGGGGAGAGAGAGACAGAAAACATGCACACTAAAATGCAGATACCCTGAGTATTTCTTTTTAAAATTAAAAAAATATTAGAGATTAAAAAAACCAAAATGTCACAGGTTTTTGTGATTAATTTTAGGCTACATTTGACTGTCTTGTGATAGAAAGTATCCCAAGTGACTAATCTCTCTCGTGCTTTCTGCATTTATTTAACTTAAATTCCATCTCAATCTAGTTCTAATAGGCTTCCTCCAGAGAGAATACTGAAGGATTATTTTAGGATTGAATGTTCTCTTCACTACCTACAATGAATTGTGGTTGCAGATTATTTTAAACACTGACAAAATCAATTAGAATCACTGTGGTATCTCAAAAAGAGCATTTATTCATTTAACAAGCTCACCTAGATGGCCCAGCTGTTGTGTCTGTAATAACAGTGTCCAGAACTAGAAGGTATAAAGGGACAGCAGTTTTCTATGGCAGGTGCACTTTTTCTTTCTTTAGGGAGAATAATCTTTTAAGGTATTTCCTAGCTCACCTTTTCTGGCATCTTTTTGGCCAGAATTAGGCCTTACACCTCCTGTAAGCCAACTGGTAGGAAAAATATATGTGTTTCCTTACTCTCTTAGAACAGTCATGAGCCATTCGCCAGATCTGGGTGCAATGTCGCCTGAACACACTGGAGTTCTGTTGGTCAGGAAGAAACAGAAGAAGGGTGGTGAGAAGGGAGAGTAGACGTTTGGTAAACAAGGAACTCCGCTACAAACAGCATTGTACACATAGTGGACTATAAACAGTTTAATACGACCACATGGAATTCCATGGGCAAACAGTAAAAGATAAAAGGTTGATGTAAGCAGGACCTAGATTCAGGAGGGCTTCCTCGAGTCAGTATGTTCTTAAGAGGCAATGGAGATTCTGTGAATGGCTTTTATGTTATGAGTTTGGTAATCTTGAGTAAGTGTGATATCCATAACTTGAAAAAAAAGAGCAGCCAGTGTGTGTCTGAGGAGAGATGTGCAGGGTATTTCCTACACTGGATGTTCAGCAGACACTGTTTAGAGTGGTGAATGGGGGTTGGCAAGAGGAAGTGGATCATGTGTGAAGGACAGAGGAGGCTGAGTCCCTCTGACACATTGTCTGGAGAAGGAAGGTGTCTGCAGTGGTGGAATGGCAATGATTGGTTTCTCTGGAGTACTTGGCAATAAGGTGCTTTGGAGTTCTATGTAATTGCTGCTTAGCTGGGGATGGAGGGAGACCACCACGGGAAAGACAAGGGTATGAGAGCCTGCAGATGTGGTTGGAGGGAAGAAAGATTTGTCTGCAACTTAGAGTTATGGTTAGGGTTAGGGTTACCCAGCCTTGGCAATATAGTGAGACCCCATCTGTACAAAATATTTTTTAAAAATTTAGCTGGGAGTAGTGGCCTATGCCTGTAGTCCTAGCTACTTGGGAGGATGAAATAGGAGGATTGCTTGAGTCCAGGAGTTTGAGGCTGCAGTGAGCTATGATTGGGCCACTGTATTCCAGCCTGGACAATGGTGTCTCCAGAAAAAAAAAAAAAAGGCAGAAGTGAAATAAGGATACAACTAATTTGAACAATATAATTAATGTTAAAATATTTATCTCCAGCTGTGAGTCCTATAGCTAGTTGACTTTTAGGTTATTTTTATTACCTTGACAAATATTGGTAGCCAAGAAAATAATGTAATATACAACAAATGAAAAGTAAACTACTTTATTTCCACTCTAGGACAAGATCAATTAGACAGTTCCTGCCTCAGGTTGTTAAAGAGACAGGTAGAACCATGGAAGGAAAACTATAATAAGCCAGATGTCCTATTGCTGATTAGCTCTAGGTCTTTATGCAAGGCACTTTCCTCTTTTGCTTCATTTATGTACCCATGACATGGAAAGAATGATGTCAAGGTCTCCTTCAAGTCCAACATTCTGTCTGTGACATTATGCATATAATTTTCATTCAGATAAAAGGAGATGAAATTTCAATGTTCATCTGGCAAGTGTTTATTGGTGGTGTCTTCCGTGCAGGTCCTGTACTATTTGGTGAAGATGGATACGTGAAGAAGCTATAAACCAGGGACCACCCAACTACATTGGGAATGTTCAGAGGAAGCTCTTAGACGAGAACATTTTTAAACTAGGTCTTTAGAGAACACACAATACATTTAGAGAATAGAAAAACATATCCATCATTTTCTTTCCGATGAGTAATTCATGATCCTCAAAATACATTGCACAATTCCTTTTCATGCTAGCAGTTCCTCTGATGATTTTAGAACTAGAGAAAAGAAAACAAGTTATTTCATCTGAGAAATCACCCCACTGGGTCAAAGCATATAAAATAAAGTTTGTGATGTTATAAAGGAAGATGGAAGTGCAAGAAAACAGGGAATCAAGTAGAACCTGAAAAGTTTGAAAAATCAATTGAAGTTAAAAGAAGATCGGTCAAGACAGGAAACATAGTAGCAGTAGCTCTGCAAGTTAGCTATTGATAGCTCAATCCATGCTGTTCCTAATGGGTCCTTACAGACACCAACAGAGGGTGGTAAAAGTTGGTGACAGGTGGTAAAGAATACTTAAATCCTAGTAAAGATTAGTTTCATTTCATCTCATCACAAAGGAACATAATTGCTATTTCAGTGAGAATTTAAAAGGGCATTATTCAATAAATATTTATTAATAGAATATTTTCTAGTGCTAAGTAGGGCAGGAAACCTAAAGAATATTTCAAATGAATATTGGAAAATATCTGGCTGTGTGCATGATGGGCTTAATCCAGACAAATTCAAGTTCAATATCAAACTCAGTGATTTAATAGCTGGGTGGGCCTTGGTAAGTCACTTATTTTTCTGAGCCTCAGGCTTCCTAAACTGTAAACTCACATCACCAATAATATTCTGCAACATAGAGTCGCCATGATGATTAAATGAGATGATGAGGATGAAATACACAACACAGGCCCTTAGGCAGAACAGATACTAGGTAAATACGAGTTCCCTCCTCTCCCCAGAGGAGTGCCTAGCCTACACCACCCTGGCTGTATCTGTCAGGGTCTAATCAGGAGATGGAAACCATACAGTGATTTGAATATAGGAAGTTTAAGAAAAAGATTATTAATGATAACAGGGGACTGGAATAACAAAGGAGTAGCTGTAAGAAGTAAAGAGAATTCTAAAAAAACAGAAGTGGCAGGTATAAGGACCACCCAGGGGTCTAATAGAGCATCCAAGAAAAAGCCTCCCACACCTCACTCCCACGGCTGAGATCCAGATCTTGGAGAGGGAATGGCTATGGCCTATTGGATGACAGAGAAGTCGCTGTGTGCTGCACTGGCAGAAGTTGCTAGAAGTGTATCCATAGTGCTGGGAAACTATTCACAGCTGGGGAACTATGCTCCATAGTGCTGGGAGGTACCTGCCTGAGGAATTTAACTGTAAAACCACTAGAGGGTGCCGGAGGAGGCTGTTGGTTGTAAGTGCTGTTGGCCATTGTGCGCTGTAGGAGCCAGGTGCTGAAGACCTCTGAGCTATAGAATCCTGGTGCTGGGGAGAGAGTAGTGCTGCAGGAGCTGGGTGCTGGAGAAGCCACACATGCTATGTGTGCCATGATCCGGGGAAGCTGTTCATGCTGCAGGAGTTAGGATCGGAGAAGCAGCCTGCACTGCAGGAAGCAGGCACTGAAAAAGCTACCCTCACTGCAGGTGCCTGAGAAGTGCAGCACGCTGGAACCAGAAAGATCCCTTTCCCTCTTCGTTGTCTCTCCAGAACTATCAACTGGCAAAGCTTAACAATGTCCCATATGGCAAAGAAGAAATAATTGAAAAGACCAGCTCCATTTCACAGGTCAGGGGATGAAGAGTGGATTTGGAGGTGAGAGACAATAAAATGATAATTTGCACACTGGGTAACCTAGTTTTCTCTTTGGAATGCATCAGTGTGGAATCATACCCTCTGAATTTATCTGAAGACCCAGTAGGTATGAATGGCCAACCATGGTTAGGCAGCCAAGCTCCTGGGAAGGGCTATTCAGGGCTGCTGACCACTAAAATCAGGGGAGGAGATTTTAGCATGTGTCTATCCATGTACATTCGAGCTCCTTTACCTTCTTATGAAGAAGACACTTCTAATCTCATTCATCAAATTCTAGGCCATAGATTCATCCGCATTTGCTAGTGGGCAGGAACACTGTGCCATAAATAACAGGAGTCAGCGCTACCCTTTTTTTCTCTCACTTCTCTTCTATGGTCCCCTTGGGAGGAACTATGCCACTTCTTGTATTTTCTACAAACCCTCCCTAGCACCTTGGTCAGGGTGTCAAGTCCTTGCACCATGTAGCTGGTCAGTAAGTGGTAAGGTTCCAAGATTTGAAATTAAGCCAAAGGCAAGCAAAGAGCTGGAGACCTCTAACTCAGCTTTACCAACATTATGCATTAGGAGTAATTAGGCACTCATCCAAAATAATAATGAAGTAACATTTGTTTCCCATTGGCTTTGCTCCCTGTGTCTACCTCCCAGTAGAATCTGCAAGGATGAGCTGTGATTTGCCGAACAGGATTCAGGCATCTACATTTTTTGTTACAATAACAGCAAACACCTTCAAAATGTCATCTTAATAATAGCCATCGTGTTTTTGTAGCCAAACACCTTAAGTGGTTGGCTTAAAAAAAGAAACTTATAACAATCATAAATGTAGAAATATTTAAGTAGTAATTTATACTGTTCAATAGAAATATTTATATAGGAACTTTACAAACTTTTCACATGTTTACTTAAGTCTTCACAATTTTTATATGAGATGATTATTCTTACTCTTCCTTGACATCTGGAAAACTAAAGTTGAAAAATACATTTCCCAGACTCACATAATTTTTAAAACACAGAGTAGCGATCTGGGCACAGGTGTTTTGATTCTTAATCCCATTCCTGTCAATTAAATAAATATATTTAATTTTAAAATATATTTAATTACAAATTCCAGACACATAGTAGGTATTCCATAAATTTTGATCTCACAAATCCCTGTGCTCTACTTGTACTAGCTACTTTCTTTGCACAGGAGGTGAGCTGTTAATGCAGCGTATTCTCAGCTTCCATTGCTATGAAAATGCTAATTACTTAACATCTTGTTCTAAAGGCCAAGATCCCAACTGAGATTATACCTGGGGCTCCTGCTATAATAAGCATGGCTTCTGGGGTGGGAAGGGATAAATTTTGATCCCTTTCTACAGCGTTACAAAGTTGTTTTGTCATTTGCAATTTTTGTTTATTGGGGAACAAGATAAATTCACCCCAGTCTGCTCATGCTGCTTAAACCTCTACATTTTTTTAAAGTTACTCTCAGGAAATGTGGTGCTAAAAACAGCATTCAGAACAGCAGAGTCGATTGTTATAGAAAGATTAAGAAAGTTAGCAGAAAATAGAGAACATCTGATGCTTTTAAGGGGCGCTTTTCCAATTATATTTACTGTTAGGGATTAACAGCTTTTGAAAACTCAATGTTCACCCACTGTTGTTGCCATACCACATTTAAACAGTCCCCTATTCATTTACTAGATTTGACCCACAAAAACACACCACTTTATTGGCAATGTAGGACTCTTGGATTAGTCCTCTATTAGGAAATAAAAAATGAGGCAAGATGCTCTCTTTCCTTTCTTGCTGCTTCTAGATTATCTCTGTGCGTAGATCCTGAGCTTGCTGGGCAGCATCCCCAGAAATAAATATCCTCATGAACTCTGGTAACACCACTTCTTTGTTCCCCAACCCTACAAGAGGTATCTGCTCTCTGAAAATATTTATCTCTGGACAACCTTCCCTCTTCCACTTTATTCCTTCAGGATCCCTCCTCATTTTTGCTCTTCTAGTTTTCCGACACTAGTGTGATCAGTTCCTCCTGTTTAAAATCTTAAAATGTTTTCCATTTCCATGATTGAATCTCATTGACAGAGGAATCAAATCAATATATTGATTTTAAAATGTGTCAAGTGCTTTGAAGGAGATAAGCAGGAGCCCCCTGAAAAGTGAAGCTATTCCAGCTACAGTCTAAAGTATGAGAAGGAGATAACAGTGAGGGGATCTGGAGGCCGTGTGTTTCAGCCAGAGGGGACCTCATTTGGGTGATAATCAGTGGTAGCTTGGATTAGAGGAGTGGCAGTAAAAATGAAGAGGATGGATTCAAGATGTGTTTTTCAACTAGAAGCAAAAAGAATCGCTTGCCGAAAAATGTCTGGGTGGGAGAAGAACAATAATAGATGATGTGGCAGGCTGAATAATGCCCCCTAAAATATTCGGGTCCTAATCCTTGGAACCTGTGAATGTTACCTTGTATCTGCAGTCTCCAACCACCGGGGTTCAGAACTTCCCCACCCTCCCGCAACTCCCTTCCGGGGAAAAATTGTCTTCCAGGAAACTTAGGAAGGGGGAGTGCAGAGCAGGAGGTGAGTGGTGGGCCAGCAAGCAAGGGAAGCTTCGTCTGTGTGGTCTGTATTTACAGCCGCTCCCCATCATTCACATCATTACCTGAGCTCTGCTTTCCCCACCTCTGGCTTTCATTCCATGGAAAAATTGTCTTCCATGAAACCCATCTCTGGTGCCAAAAAAGTTGGAAACTGCTACCTTATATGACAAAAAGAGACTGTGCAGATGTGATTAAATTAAGGATCTGGAGATGGTGAGGATTATTTTGGATTATCTAAGTGGGCTTTAAATGAAATCACAAGTGTCTATGTGTCTGCTTTTATTGACTAATGTTTCTTTCAAATTTGGATCACAACATCCTGCTTTATCCTGTGTCCAGTAATTTTGATTGTATGTTGGATAATATTTAGTAGAGACTGGATTCAGTAAACTTCCTTTGAAAAATGTAAATTTTGTCATAGCAGGCAAATTTATTTTTATTTATTTATTTCAATAGATTTAGGGCTAGAAGTGGAGTTTTGTTACATGAATATATTACATAGTGGTGAAGTCTGGGCTTTATCCATTATGTGAATAATATGTAACGGGCGACATGAACAAACACAAAATGACCCGCCCCCATATGCTTTCCCTGTAGCTTTATTATGCTTTGGATTCCCAGGTCTGTAGCACTGAGTGACCAGAGCATTATAATCTTTCTGTTTCACTGACCCTTTTACCTTTTGAGTTGTCTCCCAGAAACAGCAGACTCTTTACAGAATAATAATGCCAAGACTCACCATCCATCACCTACCTGTGACTTCTGAATTAGACCTCCTGCACGTGTCACTTTCAATACAACCTGCCCCAACACACATAGCCACCTTCCTGAACTGCTTATAAAACCCCCTGCCCTCAGTTGGTCAGAAAGACAGATTTGAGACGTTTCTCCCATCTCTCAGGTGACATCATCTGTAATAGATTACCTTTCTTCCTTGGCAATCCTTATTGTTTGAGTAAATTGGCTTTTTGTGTGGTGAGCAATTGGACCCAGCCCAGAACCCCCTTGTGGGTTCAGTAACAAGGGCACATTGTACCCCAATAGGTAATTGCTGATGGACCAACTTGATTCTATGTAGAGTTTGTTTTTGGTTTTGTGAGGATGGCTCTAATTCAATTTTTCTCTCAGTCTCAAGGTATAGACTTTAGTCTGGGGAACGATCCTTCCTACTATAAGGTATAGCCTTTCTGGCATATCAGTGACAAGCCCAAGATTTTTTTTTTAATTTGCTGAGACTTGTTTTGTGGCCAAAGAATATGATCAATCTTGGAACATGTCCCATGTGCTAATGAGAAGTATGTATAGTCACTAGTTTTTGGGTAGAATGTTCTGTAATAGTCTATTAGGTCCATTTATTCTAGAGTCTTGTTTAAGTCCATTGTTTCTTTATTCATTTTTCTGATTCTGTCATCTGTCCAATCCTATCTGTGGGGTGTTGAAGTCTCTGGTTATTAAGATGGTACCATTTCTTTCTTTCCTTAGATCTTATAGAATTTGCTTTATGATTCTGGGAGCTCCTGTGTTAGGTCCATATATATTTAGGATTAC
This sequence comes from Lemur catta, assembly GCF_020740605.2. Taxonomy (NCBI): domain Eukaryota; kingdom Metazoa; phylum Chordata; class Mammalia; order Primates; family Lemuridae; genus Lemur; species Lemur catta. The sequence goes on from NC_059137.1 coordinate 28,414,227, forward strand.
TATGTATTCTTGTTGAATTTCTCCCTTTACCATAACATGATGACCTATCTTTGTGTTTTTTACCATTGTTGATTTAAAGTATATTTTATGTGATATGAGAATGGCTGTACCTGCTTGCTTTTGGTTTCCATTTGTGTGGAGTACTTTTCCATCCCTTTACCTTGAGTCTGTGTGTGTCCTTGTGAGTTAGATGTGTTCCCTGGAGACAACAGATACTTGAGTTGTGTTTTTTCATCTATTCAGCCAGTCTATATCTTTAAAGTAGGGCATTCAGATCATTCATGTTGAGTGTTGGATGCTATTCGTCATGTTGGATGATACCTTATTGTTTTGTATTCCCTCTTGTACTATTATTTTATAAAAACCATGAGGTTTATCTTTTGGTGTTTTTACACTGGTTTGTTTCTATTGTGTTGTTCCATGTATAATGCATTTTTGAGCTTTTCCTGTATGGCAGGTCTAATAGTAACAACTTCTCTTAGTGTTTGCTTGTCTAAAAAAGTTTTTATTTTTCCATCATTTCTGAAACTTAGTTTTTCAGGATACAAAATTCTTGGCTGGCAGTTGTTCTTTTTAAGAAGAGTAAAAATTGGGCCCTAATCCTTTCTAGATTATAAATCTCTGCTGAGAAGTTTGCTGTTAGCCTGATGGATTTGCTTTTGTAGATTAGTAGTTGCTTTCATCCTGTAGGTTGTAGAATGTTCTCCTTCATTTTGACTTTGGCCAGGTTGATGATTATGTGTCTTGGGGATGTCCTATTTGCTATGAATCTTCCCAGTGTTTGATGACCATCTTGTATCTGGATTTCTGAATCTGTAGTGATATGAGGGAAATTCTGCTCAATAATTCCCTTGAATAGGTTTTTCATGCTTTTTGCTTTTTCTTCCTTTCCCTCTGGGATATGTATAATTCATTTATTGGCTCATTTCACATAGTCCCATATTTCTCTGAATGATTATTAATTTATCTTTATTCTTTTTTGGGCATCATTGACTGATTTGGTTAGTTTAAAAGCCTTGTCTTCAAGCTCTGAGATTCTTTCTTCTGCTTGGTCTAGCCTGTTGTTGAAGGTTTCTGTTGTATTTTGTTATTCCCTAAACAAACTCTTTTATTTCTTTAAGTTCTTTTTTTCCCTTTCTTATGTTGTCTGTCTCTTTAGTGAGTTTTTCATATTTTTCATTCATGTCCTGAATTTTTTTTCTTTTGGTTTCTTTGTTTTGATTTTCAACTTTCTCTTCAATTCCATTCATTTTGTTTGCCACCCATATTCTGAATTCCATTTCAGACATTTTGACAATTTCCTTTTGGTTGGGGTCTGTTGTGCATGTGTTGTGATCCTTTGCGGGTGTCAAACTAGATTATTTTTCATGTTGCCAGAATTCTTTTGCTGGTTTCTTTTCATCTGAAACCTCTTCTCTTAGCTCAGGGATGATAGGTTTGCAGCACACCTGTTCTTTGCTGAAGACTCTCCTACTTAGTGAGAAGAAGGAAAAATCCCTGGATAATGCTATTGTGTCCTACTCTGGAGAACTGATCCAGTGGGAGAGGTGCAGATGCACTGAGAACCTGTAATGCAGCGGTCCCCCTTCATTGTCCCATTACCCTGTGGTTGTCACAGACCAAGCCAGTGCTGAGGGATGTTCATTTGGATTAGTGGGTTGGTTCCCAGGCCGCTGTTGAAAGGTTCGGCAAGGGGCTAGGCAAGTCCCTCTCCATGGAGGCAGGTGGTGTGTCCTTGGCCAGTGCCTGGGCATGTCACAGGACTGCAGCCAGCAGCAAGGGGGGTCACAGGATCTTGGCGGGTGCCTGGGCACATTATGGAATCTTGGTCAATGTGTAGGCAGGTCACAGGACCTTGGCAGGTGCCTGGGCACATCATGGGACCATAGCCGGTAGTATGTGGGTCACAGGATCTTGGTGGGTACCTGCATGGGTTGCAGGACCTTGGTGGGTGCCTGGATAGGTCAGGGGTCTTGGTCAGTGCCTGGGCGGGTTGTGGGACCACATCCAGCAGTGGTGTGACTCCTCAGGCCACAGCAGCTGGGCTATCCATGGCTGGTGGGGCCAGCATAATGTGCAGCACCCTGCCAGAGTCATGGTATCCGGAGCTCTCCCTCTGCCCAGGTCTGACTGTGGCAGCTACTGCAGTGCTACTCAGCTGGCAGTAGTAGCACTATCAAGATGGCAAGATGGTAGCAGCAGATGTTGAGGGCCAGTGGGCACCTGCTATTCTTGGATCCCCAGGAGGCAACTAGTGGGGTGGTTTGGAGGGTGCATGGCACCCAGTGCACATGAGAACACCTTCCCTCCCCGCTACCTCTCTGACCTGGCAGATGTAATGAAGAGGCAGTTGCAGTGGAGCCAACCCCTCTGCACAGACTGGGCACTCCTGGGCTGAGAGTGTGGATTGGCATCTGTTGCAGCGACCTGGGACCAGAAGTTGGTGGAACCACATTGTGCTCATTCTCTAGGGCAATGCTGCTGCAGTGTCCAAGCAGCTCCCTGATCAGTTTGGAGGACTGCTGTGGTGAGGGAGCCCCCTTGCAGCTCAGATCTCAGCATCCACTGGAGGAGTGTGGAGTACCAGGGATGATCTCTCCCTTAACCCTTCCCCACACGTGGAAGCTTCCCCCAGGCACCTTCCGATCTTGCTGAGCAGATCACCCCACCTCTCTCTCCTCCACTTTGGGCATCTCCAGTCATTTCTCTGATAATTCACAGTGCTCTCTCTGAGACAGTCTATCCATGGTTGAACCTCTACTCACAGTCTTTGATCCTCTCTTTGAAAGTGGCAAGTGCAGGCTTCTTCTAGTCTGCCATCTTGGCCCTTCTCCCCAAAATCTGCTTTTTAATAAGACCTCCAGATAGTGTGCAGGCACATCAGAGTTCTGCAATGGATCTTGGATATAGCTGAAAAAAAAAAAAAAAAAAGACAATGATCTCTAGAATTCTAGGGTTATAATTCAATCCTTCATTGTTACAAAGCAAACTTGTAATAAGTTATCAGAGTGGGAAATAAATCAGTGGAGGAAAATCTACTTATTCTGAATACGAAAAGAGTAATGCAACAATTTGGCCTCAGTGTGACATTTAGTGGTGGAAATAAAGAGGCAGTGAATGGTAGACATTTACTGGATGATGAAGGTTATATGGGAATTAATTTACATTAACACTAATTCCAGTTAAGGAGTGTTTGACCTGAAATGCCTCTCCTGTGGTGAGAGTCAATGCTCCTCCTTTGGTTAAGCTGGAAGGAAATGAAAAGCATTTCTAATTGACTTTCAAAGGTTCAGGAATAGCAGTGATAACTTAAAATAAACATTAAATGCTAATTCAAATATTTGTAGGTAACAGGGATTGAATTTGAAAGCACACTTAGTTAATTAGCCAGGGTCTTAAATCCTGAGTTTTATCACACCTAATAAATGAGACTTGAATGAATTGTAGGTCTGAAATGACAGCTCCTAAAATCTTACCTTCAAGACAATGGTCAATATTAAATATCTGGGAAGTTAAATTGAGGCTTGGAATTGCTACTCTCCACACAGCTTTGCATAATCTGACAATTTTCTTCCATTGACATGGCCTTAGTAAAAATGTATTAGCTCATAATTATGGTTTCTTGATTTCCATTTGTTCTTTCATCAAACATTTATTAAACACCTTTTATGTACCAGATGATGAGCTGGGTTCTGGGAATACAGAACTGAATAAGGCCAGCTCCTGCCCTTTGTGGGGTGAAAAGTTGGAGAAGCATCCACACCAATAGGGGAAAATTTTTAATAGTGGTTTAAACCAGGGGTGATGGAGAATAGGAGGGACTGGTGGAAGATAAGGCTAGAGTGCGAGACAGAAAATGCAAAATACACTGAAGAAATGTTTAATATGTATAACCTTTATCAATGTACAAAATGGTTAACACTGAATATCTCATCAGATCATTTCAGGAAATGTGTAGATATTAATCTCTTTTGCAAATGAAGAATCTGAACCTGAAGGAAGATTAGAGACTTATTTGGGATCTTACAGGCAAATTGTGGGACCTGAATGAGAAATCATGTTTTTTGACCCTAGAATCCCACATACATATATCCTATCACCTCATGACTATTATAAGTAACAATATATCCAGGAATATCATTGTAGAACATTTTAGGATCCTCATCCATGTAACTGAATGTGAACCTGATTCATCATCTGATTGGTGAATGATATATCACCTGATAGATTGATTGATTACATTTTGCAATCAATGTAATCATTTAGTATGATTCCCTCTTCCCCTTACTGCCCTATGTCTGTTCTTCTGAAACCTGGCCACTTGGAAAAATGCATAAGCAAATAAATAAACACCTTCCAATCTTTAGCTAAAGATTGTTGAGCATGGGCTCCACTGCTAGAATTTTCAAATATACCACTTTCTTTAATGACTATTTATAATTTACGTACCTACTGTGTGCAAAGTATTGTGCTGGAACTATGTGAAAAAAAAAAAAAACCAAAATTTTTAGTAGTTTAGTTGCCAAGGATTACCTCAAATCAATTAAATCAGAATTTCTGATGGTTAGACTCAAGCATCAGTGTTGCCAAATCTTCCCAGGTATTAAATCTTCCCAGGGATGACTGACTCCAACATAGTGTTAAGTGGCTAGAGAAGTAACAACAGCTAATTGTTACTAAACACTTATCACAGACCAGGCAACACACTAAACTCTTCCATTGGATAATCTTTTTTCATCTTCACAACAGCCCAATGAAGAGAGTGTTGTAATTACACATTATCCCCATTTTTTACATGAGAGAAATGAGGCTTTCTTAGAGGCTAGTGTGTCCAATGTCAATGGTGAACCCCAAATTTCTGACTCCAGATTCTAGGTCCTAAGCACTAGATTATATTGCCTTCCTACAATAGAGCTAAGTAGAAGGGCGATGCCTTTGAGGATTATTTTTCAAAGTTAAATTTGGAAAGCAGTTGGGGTAAAGCTAGTTCAATGCGTGAGTAAATGATTCCCTGGCCAATGAAGAAAAAGAGGAAGAAAATAAAGATGAAAATAAGCTCCAAGTGAATTAAGATCCCTTCCATTATTTCCTTTGAAATTGGGAAAAGTATTTTGAGGCAGACTTTAGGGATTAAAAAAAAATCTAAGCAGCCCTCAGGAACAGCATGTCCTACAGCTATCTGGAAGGGGGCCCTGCAGCAGATGCTGAGGCAAAGATGGAGGAGAACATCTGTGCCAGTAGAAGGGGGAACGTGGTGTAGATAATGGAGTGTGTGTACTCAGTGGGGTTCTGGAGCATCACACAAGGATGCAACCTGAGGTGCAGAACCACGCACACTTCCAGGTTTCATAAGCTGAGGAATTTTAATGCATAAATGTAGTCTGCCCGCTTGATGTTTGTCTTACACAAGGCACTGTAACTCATTGGTTACCATGCATGCACAGCATGTAGTCGGGGCTAGGTTCAAACCTTGGCTCTAAAATGGAGTGATAATAATCTTAGAGGGTTATTGTGAGAATTATGAGGTATACTATACATCCTGTAATATATAATAATATAGTAATATGTTTTTAAATATTAGACTATTAGGCCTAGAATATCATCTCAATATAGTTTAGTTTTTGTTACTTCTGTTATTTCATTATATGAAAACACATCATAACTAGTAAGAATAAGTTCCTATGTTTTAGTTAAACGCAGAATTTCTGAGAAAAGGGGGAGATGTACCAATTTACAATATTCTTTGAAAGAAAGTCGAAAATTCAGGGAAAATGAGCAATTATTGATATTATAGTTAGACATAATAAGATAAGTGTAAGGGAGCATAGTTCAGTGGCTAGGAACACAGGTGCTGGAGTTATAATTACCTACCAATTATTAGCTTTGTGACCTTGAGCACATGACTGCATGTCTCTGAGCTTCAGTTCTGTCATCTTCAAACTGGGGGTAATAACACCATTAAATAGTTTAGGTTTAAATGTACTAATATTTGTAAAGATCTTAGAACAGTGTCCTGTATATAGTAAGAGTATATTGCATAAAATTATATACCACATAAAGATACAAGCTTCCCAGTATGCTTTAAGGGAAGACCTAGTTAATTCTGAATGAATGATTCAAGGAACTTTTCTTGATAGAAGTGGTATTTTAGGTGGTCCACACACTATTACTATAAGGCTTTTGACCCATACCCTAATGCTTAGTGAGTCAAGATGGATCTTTTTGGATGATTCCTATTGCCTATACTAAATAAAAGCCCAAATGGCCTCCAATATTAATGGAAAGGTGAAAGATTTGTCTGTATGATAAAGACAGATAAGTCCAGGGTTAAACACATGATGGAGATAATCACAAGCCAACTAGAAATTAGCTACCATAATGGCAGGAGAGGAGAGTATCTACCTTCCCTGCCAATCAATACCCATGTCCCCAGCCTAGACCCTCTCTGGTTAAGGAAATGTGGATTCTTATTCCTTTAGCATTGTGGAAGGAAAGGAGATACCATAAAGGTACAAATCTCATGGCCTAGCCCTATGGCCAATGTATGATTCTTGATCCTAACTCATTCTAAGGAAACCAGTGAAAATGGGGTATAAAAGAGAGCCTGAGTAGCCTGCTGAGGTCAATTTTCCCCTTTCCTTTAATAAGCTGATGAGCTTAACCAGAATGCCAGTTGTCAACTGGAGATATTGCTGAACTGCTTAGGACAGGAAGAAGATCAGTAAATGCCTCCTTACACCTTCATGTGGTCCCATTACTAGTTTTTAACAACCTTCATGTTGTCACGTGACTTGAAAGTCCGGGCACCTACTTTGTGCTAGGCAATGAGAATGCAGTGATGAGAACAAAACAAAGCTGGGTTCAGCTTTTAGGGAAAAGCTAAATAAATTAGGCTTCAAATATGCTGAGGTCAAATCAGTCAGAGGGAATTAAAAAAAAAAAAAAGAACACCATAGGAGACCAAATTTTCTTAGTCTAAAAATAGATTTGACCTCAGAGTAAATAATAGGGAATTAATTTAAACAAGGGCAAGATTATTTACAAACTGAGAGAAAAAATTCAAGTGTTAATACAAATATACAATTTAAACAGATGCAATTTCCTATCACTGAAATGCCTGATAGAACAAAATGATTAAACTCTTACATTAAAAAGACATGTATTCAGACATTCTATCTGCTAAGAAAGTCTTATTTTCTTGTGCTAATTATTGATAAATATAAAACATATCTCTTAATCAACAGTGACAAGAAACAAAGCATGAATAATTTCATGTTTCAAAAACACTATTATCTGTCCAGATAGCATCTTCATTTATATTACTCCTGTGGTTAGAAGATGTGCATATTCTCAATATTTTCTTTCCTTCAAATTTTTGTCTTGCTCGTGAGGAAATTTTCAACAGAGCATTTGCATTCTTCAAGTACATATGTCCATAAATATGATTTAACCCACATATTTATATCCAGAGTATGTCAATGTAATTAAAATTTCCTAATTTTGATTTCCACAGTGTTTATAGTCTAGCAGGGACCAATTAGAATGGCAGATCATCCCCTTAGGCCTTCTTGAAAATCCCTTTTGATATTGTTCCCCAGCCTATAAAATGGGTCAGTACAGGAATTAATTGAGTGACCCCAGGGGCATACTATACATTAGGATAATTATCCATGTTTCTATTTCCCTTACTCCTACCTACTCACCAGACAAGTTTATACAAGATGTGGCAGCTAACAGCAGAGCCCAAATAATACAAGGCAAGCAGTTTCAAGTGCCCCAAATTTGCACCAAACCTATACATTTTAACAATATTAACCCTTCATGTTATTACATAAATCTCTTTTGCCACTGGGAAATTTAACAACTGAAATGCAATCTTGTCTCCCTTTTTATAGAAAGTTAAAGACAGATTATGTCTAAAAGCATCTTCTCTTTTGCTTTTTCTCATTTTACTGATTTTCAAAGGAAAATTCACTTAGTTGTCTTGGTAGAGAAATAGGGGTTTCTTAGCAGTGCCCTGGACTCCTTTCCTCTACAAGCAGTGCCGCTTTTTGGACACCTTCACATGGGCTACTCCCAACTAGGAAAATCTCCCATATTCTGCTAATGTTACAAAAAGACACAATAAGACACATAAGAACATCACAGCACCAGACCCACACTTCATCCACAAAATACCCAGGATGCAAGGGACATTGGAAGCCCCTAAAATCTAAGCATATTCCATAAACAAAAGCATTTTCCAAGCAAGAATTATGTCCCTAAAAAACAAGAGATGTTCCAAGACAGACCCACATTCTGTTATAAATAATGGATAATATCAAAGCTCTTGTCATGAATGGGAGAACTAAGAAGGAAAAATAAGAGTTTAAGAGAGAAAACTGTTTTGGTTTATTTTAGCTTTTCCAGGATGTTTATCAATTTCTTGAGTCTAGTGCCTGTGAATTTAATCTTCATATGAGAGAAGCCTTTCACAAATTAATTGTGACACTCTGCTTCTTATATTCTGAGGGAACAATAAACAAAAGAGAAGAAAATAATAACTCAAAAAACTGCCTTGCACACATAAAATTAGGAGAGATTTATTAAAATATTCTCATCTTAAAAAATGTATAAGATAGTATTGAAAACTTTCTCTTTATTGATACTATCTTTTCTCCTTTATGTCACTTATAGTCCTTTGGTCTTAATTCACATTTCCCATTTAGACCAGAGTTCTTGGCTTTCCAATTTTTAATTGAGTGTGGCCCTGACTAGGGCTAGACTTTCCACTTTGTTGTGAGCTCAGAATTTCACTTACAACAAGAACTAAGAATTCATGGCTTTGAATTTGCTACTTTCCCAAATTTTTGCTTCTGTTTCTGAAGTTTTCCATCTCTAAAGGAACCATCATGTTCCTTAGTCATTTGGTGACATTTATGTTACTATGTAACAGTAGCTCAGTAGCTAACAGTAGAATCAGCCTCTAAACTCTGGAATCCCGAGCTTAGACCTTGGATTCTCCCTCCCAGGGAAGATTTCTTCCCAGGTCCACATTTGTCCCTGCTGGAGAACAGACTTATGAACTGGGTATGCTATTCCTTTTGCTTTCCAAACCTGTACCTTTGGGTCCAGTGCAAGTATTGGCATATGCTCCTCTTTCAAACATTGTTTTTTCTTCAATTCCCTAACTTTCAGAAACCTTTTCTACTCCAGTTGCAGCAGAAATATACCTGGCATCTCTAGTTTATCTACAGCAGTGAAATCTGATTACACTGACTCTAGAAATCCATTTCTTTTTTACTTTGGTGTCTCTCGGTGCCCTTTTGAAAAGGCCAGGTGAGATTTTAACACTATATTGTGCTTCTCAACGTGCCTCTTAATTTGATCCATTTCTCCTTGACTGTGTGTAAAACTAATGTATGCTGAGTTTGAATGTCTTCCTTTTTTTCTTTTCCTATTTCCCACAGCTCATGTTTTAACTGCTAGATCAAAACATTATTCCTTACGTTTCTGATAGTTTTTTTATAAAATGCAAACAGTTTTCTGTTGCCAGCCTTCTTACTTTCTGATTGTAGTTATCAGCAATTCTGATATCTAGAGTCACTGTGTTGGATATAGGCCTTTTGTTTTTCTTCATAGCAATTGAATTTTTGATAAATGCACTTAATTTTTCTTCAAACTTAGTACAAGAAAATGATAACAATCTTATATACTAGTGATTCACGTTTCTCTTTATCTTTAGTGATGGATTTCAGAAAAGAACTATACTCTGGGATCTGGCTCCCCCTAAATCCATACAATTATCAAGATTTAGTAATAAACTTGTACCTCAAAACTTGGCTGAAGATAGAGGATATATCAGTCTGAAAGCCAAAAACCTCAATATACGAGTTCTGGCAATTTTGAAGTGAGTCTTCTTTGACCTTGAAAATGAATGTGAACACCTGAACCACAATAAGCGGAAGAGTGGAAGAGAGTATGTGTTCATGAAAACCCATTTTGTTCCCTCCTGGGCTCACAATTAGGTTACATTTTTTAGTCTCCTTTCCAGCTTCTGAAGTCTGACAAATGGTATATGAGTGAAAGTAATGTATACGACATCCAGACATGGCTCATATACAACCTTCCGTGTGATCCTCCACATGTGCTTGTGTTTTTGCCCGTGTCTGCCAGTCCAAGACAGAGGATTCAGCAGGGGACTCCAAGCCTCTAGGGAACAGTGTGACTATACAACTGGAGAATCCTGGGTGTCTGAGAGACTCTGTGGAGTGGAACATTCACCCTTTCCCTCCATCCTATTGAACTTCAGAGGAGTAAAAAACAAAATTCTATTTTACTAAGTCACTGAGATTTTGAGATCATTTATGTTAGTCTATGCTGAATTATACAATAAAATAAAGATTGATATAGTGGTTTTTTGTGTGTCAAACATGAATTTATTCAGCGTTGGTGAAGATTTTCTGTCTCAAAGCTCAAGTAACAGTCTCCTGAAATCAAAGCCACTCCAAGATAAAGCAGGGTACCGGCATTCTTTTTATCATATTTTATTTCCTTATCTCTTAAAAGAACTACCCAGTGATAGCCTACTACATGTTTTCTCAGAATATTTTGCCTTTACTCTTTTCCTCATTACAAGATATGATTTCTCTCATTTTTACATTAATTTTTGCTGTATGAATGCTGCACATGTAAGAGTGGTCCAAGAAAGACTGAAGACATAAAATCAAATATCACAAAATGTTGAGAGCTCATGAGAAAAAAAATACAAAGAAAAATCTCCAAACAAATATCTGATGAGCTAATGGTTCAGCTTCAGTTCAAACTTAATTTTGTCTTGTTCAAAGTGAGCACTGTCAAACTGGTTGGTGCGTTGAAGATAAACGTGGCCTATGTCCCACGGTTTAGAGTCAGACAAAAACACAATAAAACTTTGTTTTCATTTTACACGCTTTGTGTCTCGAAGTCTTGTTCTTTATTTAATGTATGTTCTCACCTGTTCCACCAAACTATACCATATGTAAGCTATATGTGGTTTAGAATACCACAGAGGAATAGTAGTCACCCAAGGTTTTACTGGTTGCCTATTACCAAAATTTGAAGAGAGCAATATATGAATGGACAAAAAGGCTGTGTGAAGGAATACTTTGTTATTTCTTATGGTTTTGTTCTTGAACTCCAACGTGGAGTCTTCTTTGTTGAAGTGAGGTGGACTAGAGTGTGCAGAACTCTGCAGATCCCTTGTGCTAAGGCTAGATAGTCTTAAATTTTCTCCTTATTTTCTTTCCAACATGTACCTCAATAGAGATGAGGAGGGGGGTGCAGGAGGTACCCAGTTCGTGGGGTCCCTGACTTAACACAACTTCCACATGCACAAAGAACTGCAGTACAGCCTGCCATGATTCAATTCAGAGGCTAAATGCCTTCCTCCTGAACTCCACGGCTCCACTCTCACACTGTAATATAGTTAAAGAGCATCTAATGCCTCCTCAACAGAACTATTTAATACTTCTCCCTAGGGATGTGATGAAGAGGAAAACAATAGTTTCCAAGTTAATTTATTTTTTTGAATCAATAGACATACTGCATAGGGGTAGGAACCTTTCATCAAGGGAAGTAGCCAAGCTTTTGAAAACAGATGTAGCTGTTAAAAGAGACAAAAATGACTTGAATGTTAGCAGGTAAATATTGCGACTTAATTTCCCCAAAGGAAAAACCATTTCAAATATATTTTAATGCCAAATGACAAAATCAGGATAGAAATATAAAGAGGAGCATAGATAAAACAGAACACAAGAAACCACAAGATCTGGGTTGCTGCTTTGACTTTTCTTGTCTTCATCTTTTTTTTTTTATTTCAGCTTACTATAGGGGTACAAAAGTTCAGGTTATATATATTGCCCATGTACCATCCATCCCCCTGAGTCAGAGCTTCAAGCGTGTCCATTCCCCAGACAGTGCGCATTGCACTCATCATGTAGGTATACACCCATCCCCTCCCCCCACCCCCCACCTCAGTCTGATACCCAATTGGTGTCATTCCCAAATGTGCATTTAGGTGATGATCAGGGAAACCAATTTGCTGGTGAGTACATGTGGTGCTTGTTTTTCCATTCTTGGGATACTTCACTTAATAGAATGGGTTCCAACTCTCTCCAGGAGAACCAAAGAGATGCCATATCACCGTTATTTCTTATAGCTGAGTAATACTCCATGGTATACATACACCACAATTTACTAATCCATTCATGAATTGATGGGCATTTGGGTTGTTTTCACATCTTTGCGATTGTGAATTGTGCTGCTATAAACATTCGGGTACAGGTGTCTTTGTCATAGAATGACTTTTGTTCCTTTGGGTAGATGCCCAATAATGGGATTGCTGGATCAAATGGTAGGTCTACTTGAATCTGTTTAAGGTATCTCTATAATGCTTTCCACAGGGGTTGCACTAGTTTGCAGTCCCACCAGCAGTGTATGAGTGTTCCTGTCTCTCCGCATCCACGCCAACATGTGTTGTTTTGGGACTTTTTGATAAAGGCCATTCTCACTGGAGTTAAGTGATATCTCATTGTGGTTTTGATTTGTATTTCCCTGATGATTAGGGATATTGAACATTTTTTCATATGTTTGTTAGCCATTCTTATATCTTCTTTTGAAAAATTTCTATTCATGTCGTTTGCCCACTTTTTGATAGGGTTGTTTGATTTTTTCTTGCTGATTTTCCTGAGTTCTAAATAGATTCTTGTTATCAGTCCTTTATCTGATGTGTAGTATGCAAAATTTTTTTCCCATTCTGTAGGTTGTCTGTTTATTCTTGAGACTGTTTCTTTGGCTGTGCAGAAGCTTTTTAATTTAATCAGGTCCCATTTGTTTTTGTTGTTGCTGTGATTGCCTTAGGGGTCTTCTTCATAAATTCTTTGCCTAGGCCAATGTCTGTAAGAGTCTTTCCTACATTTTCTTCTAGAATTCTAATCGTTTCACACCTAAGGTTTAAGTCTGTTATCCACCTTGATTTGATTTTTGTGAGAGGTGAAAGCTGTGGGTCCTGTTTCAGTCTTCTACATGTGGCTATCCAATTTTCCCAGCACCATTTATTGAATAAGGATTCTTGTCCCCAGAGTATGTTCTTGTCTTCATTTTTAAAAAATATTTTTAAACTACTCATTTATGATATTTGGTTTCCTAAGTGAGCATGCATAGGCCTATAGCTGTGCTTTTATGCATTTGATATAAAAAATTAAAGATCCTTTTTCTAACTGATGAATACACTAGACACTATTTTCCACATTCTGAATAACATCCCACATTGCTCTAGTACTAACTGGTGGCTATACCACATAGAATATCACCAGCAATCACAAATAGGAAAGAATTCCAACTTTTTTTGAAAATATAATGTTACAAAATATAAGCTAAAAGTTTAGACATCACAGGAATATCTATGAATTAAATCTATAGGTTTATTAGACAAATTATTTATGACTATGTTGACATAAACTTATTTAATTTCTGATAAAATCAAGTTAGGTGCCCATGGGTAATAACATTCATTGGAAATCAAACAGGTGGGAGGGGGAAGGAGGGGTTGGGTAAATTCACACTTAATGGGTGCAATGCACACTATCTGGGGGATGGACACACGTATAACTTTGACTCAAATGATACAAAAGCAATTTATGTGACCAACACGTTTGTATCCCCATAACATTCTGAAATAAATAGAAAATAGTCAATTTTATTGAATCATTTTTAAAATTACAGGAATAGAAATAGTGGTAAAAATAAAGCTTAACATGAAATTAAAATAAACAACAGCTAAAGGCTGTTTAGATTGTAAAGAACGGAAATTAAACCCGTCTGGTTTAATCAATGTATTGGAAAACTAGTGGAATATCTTAAAGAATGAAAACAGAGTTGAAAAATTAAGACTCAGAAAGGAAGCGAACCAGAGACACTTTGAGGGCCCCAAAACAAGGAGATTAAGAACTACTCCAGAATGCTACTATCTCTGAGACTCATCTCTGAAGGAAGCAAATACAGTAGTTATGTATTGCTGCATAACAAACACCCCTAAACATAGAAGCTTAAAACAAGAATGTTTATTTCTCATAATTTCTGTGGGTTAGAAATCCAGGCATGGTTTAGCTAGGTTCAATTGCTTCAGGAGTCTGTAGTCACAACTAGGGAAAAACCCATGTCCAAGCTCACTAGCATGATTGTTGGCAAGATTCAGTTCCTTGTGAGTTGTTGGACTGAGGGCTGACCTTCTCGCAGGATGTTGGCCAGAAGCTACCCTTCCTCACATGACAGCTTGCTTCATCAAAGTGTGCAAGGTCAGAAGACAGCAGAAAGAATATCAGCAAGACATAAGCTGTAGTTTTTTGTTACCTAATCACAAAAGTGGCATCTCATCACTCCATCATTTTTGCCCTATTTTATTATTTAGAAGCAAGTCACAATATCCAGCTCACATTCAAGGGAAGGGGATTACATAATGGCATGAATACCAGAAGGGAGGATCACTGAAAGCCGTGTCAGATACTCCATATCACATGCAGTCTCTGTTTTGTTTCAATCAACATTGCAGACTCCTAGGGAAAAAATAGGGAAACTTAAGTTAGTTGTTTATACCTTGATCAATGAATTATATGGGGTGGGGAGGGAAGGAATAATATAGGAAAAAGCACTTCTAGTCAGAGCTAAAGCTTGTCCATGAGGGCCATTTCGAGAGAGAAAGAGATTAGTATGAGTTGGCTAGTGCACGCATTTAGAATGATACATGACAGCCAAAATAATTTTAGAGTCAATTGTTAAAGGGCATAGTTCCAAATATTATCATAGAGTATTATTTCTTTAAACACAAACCTAATGCTTTTGCCTTTATGTGTTTACTAGCATGGTCATTCTTAATAGGATTATTTCTCTACGTTTTTCTTTGAGGATCAAAAACTTCACAGCAGTTAATCTTGACAGGAATGAAAGTAGTAGTACAAGTTATAATTCTTATTTCTTATTTCACTGAGTTCAAAATGGAGATGAAGTGTGTGTCAGCAGAAAGTCCATCCCATTTTCAAATGAAGCTTCACAATTTTTTTTGGTAACATATCCTAGAATTGAACATTGCTGAAGGCCAAGTTACCTAATTAGTTAATTATTTTCTGTGTACTTTAGGTATGTGTTTGTCTACCTTTAGCAGAGTCAGCATTTTACAAATGTCCCAATAAAATATGAACATAGGTTTTAAATATGGCATAGAATACATTATTTTATCAGATAAGCTAGATCTTAAAGCCCCCGAAAATAGCCTTTTGAAATTGAGATATTTTCTTACAGTAGAAATTATCATATATTTGAGCTAGTTTTACAACACAAATAAAGTTCAAGACACAGGCTATTTTGAGAGTTGTTATGTCTTAACTAACATAGAGATACTATGCAGTGAATAGTCAACTATGATTGGCAGTGTTGTATCCCCATATCACTTAGCTCAAACAACACAGAAACATAGAGTTGAATACCTAACTACCAGACATCTAAATTAAAGACCAAGCAGTTTATTCTACACCAATGCCTTTTAGCTGATTAGATCTTGGCTTTTATCTTTGCATTTTATTACTACTCACTGAAGGTCTTTCAATTACTAAAGATGGTTGCATGTTGATTTGCTCTTTTTAATTATTCTGAATGTAAAATCACTAGAGGGTAAAAAGAAGTTTCATACTAAATTTAAAATCAAGGATTACGTATGTCTTTAAAATGTTAAAGCACAGACAAGTGGGACTTATCAGGGACATCAGGATAAATAATTTCCCTCTTTCCCCTGTTACCTGTTCAGACTCTCTCTGTGAGGTTAATTCTGGCTCACTTAAATCCCATATTGGCTCCATCACTTTTCTGGTTTCTCATTTAGAAAAAGAACTTCAGTCACCTTAGTCTTCCAAACAGTTTCAGTTCAATAATGACATATCCAATTCAGGAAATAATCAAAACTGAATTTCCAGATTATTTACTCACTTCATACACACACAGACAAATGCATCGTAAATGCATGAGAGCTAAGTGTTCACAAAATGAAACAAAAGTGATGAGACAGCCAGCTGCATACCACAGATACATACTCTTACTCCACACTCTGGAATTGTTTCTAAGTTGAGGCAACCAGCCAGGGACTACATTTCCTAGCCTTCCCTGCCTCTAGGTAGTGCCATGTGAATGAGTTCTGACGAGTGCAATGTTAACAAAACTCACATACATTACTTCTAACACTGGGCCTTAAAAAATTATAAACTGTTCTGCACTCTTTCTCTTTCCCCATCTGCTGGCTGAATGTCAACCCTTAGGGCAAACTTGAAAGCCACATGTTTAATCTAGGTGATGGGTATGTGGATGTTCAATGTAAGATTTTTAATTTTTTTTCATAATACAAACTTGCAAAACACAAAATCAGTGGAGAAAGAAAACAATCTTTCATTCAAATTGAAAGCATCAGGTGGAACAAAAATATAGCATCTCACCACCCCCAGCTGGGCCTGATTTGTGATGGTTATATTCAGCGGGAAAGCAGCCGTATACAACTCTTTCTCTAATTCTTTAACTTGTATTTTTATTCCTTCTCTCCCCTATTGCTATGGGAGCAAAATGCCTCCTGCTGAGAATGGGACTCAAAGATATGTACTTTAGAAAAAAAATGGCCAAGTTCTACTAAAATTCCTAAAATTTAGACAAAATGAACTCTTGCTTTTTGATATGTCTAAGGTTCTTATGGAAAGGAAGGAGGATAAATGAGGGACATGTAAGAAAACAGTGTCTTTCTTGATTGGCTATATTCTGAGTTATAAATTCTCTATGATGGTAGGAGAATCAAAACTACTTTTTATTTTTTTAAATGTTGGTTGGGTTCTTTAGTGAACCCATCAATACCTGGGGATTTCTCGTATGTAGTTTCCTTTCAGATAAAGTCTCATATCCCTATCAAATGGATATTTAGAGCTGGTTCTAAGACAAATTTATGACAGTGCTCTCATTAAGAATCTCTATCGGGTCCACTTAAACCTGGTCCTTAGACCCTACTGTCAGCAGGATAAACCTACTTCCCAACTGAATTTCCCCACTCTGATGCCATCAGTTAATTTTGACAGCCCCTTGTTTTTTAGATTTCTCAAGTAGGAGTCATAAACAAGTCCACTATGTCCTCCATATCCCTGGGTTTGTATATAAATCTCACTTAGGGTTTACTTAAAGCTGCTATCAGTAGGCTTCAGTTGACATGTGAGCACCTTCTGCCCCTTCGCCATGGGAGTAGAGACTCATAGCCCACAGTTTAAAATGACCTCTACTGAAATCCTTTCTATAAATACAACCAACCTTTGTTTCTCTCATTTCTTTCCCTTTTTAATATTCTAGCATATGTGGAAAATGGATATATCCAAACTTTATTATACATGGGGTGAAATACCTCCTGCTGAGAATGGGAATCAAAGCCATGAACTTTAGAAAAAAAAATGGCAAAATTCTACTAAAATTCCTAAAGTTCCAATGAAATGAAACTCCAAATAGTACTATAGTACAGTTTTAGACATTTTCTAAACCTGGGGAAAACAAGACTCAAGTTGGGGAAGGAAACAAATTAAACTTTAAGTAAAGATGAGCTCACAATCACAGACTAGAAATCACAAGATAAATCGTAGGAAAAATAACTCAATTAAAACATAACAGAACACTCAAATTCAAAATAAAATTTTTAATTAAAAATACTAAAATAGAAGTGAAAATATGGGTAGAAGACATATAAAAAACTGTAAATTATTTAAATACAGGTATATTTAAAAAAGAACTAAATAGAAAATCTAAGAAAGAAAAGTATAAATATAATGAAATAAAGTAAAATCAAATAAATGAAATCAATCTTAGTCTAATGAAAGAAATAAACTGTACATTTTTTTAGCAGAATAAAGACTGATAAAAATTTAGGTACTGAAATATAGTTCTAAGTAAATCACCCAGAATAATGCAGCATAGAGAATAAAAATTAGAGAAAATATAGCAAATAAAAACAGCCCACACCACTGGGAGAAGGTATTTACAATGCATGTAACCAGAAAACTAACTTTCTCTCTCTCTTTCTCTCTCTCCCTCCCTCCCACAAAAATATGTGTATGTGTGTGGGTGTGTGTATAAAATAAATCAGTAAGAAATATAAACTAAAGTGCTATTTTAAAAAAAGAGGAAAACAATACCAAATATAGTAAGCATGCAGAGAAAAGAAAGTTCTCACCTTACTGATGAGAATATTAATTGAAACCATCTTTTGGGGAAACAAAGTTGAGGATGTACATGGTCTGTGACTCATCAATTCTGCATTTAAGAATATAGCCTAGGCTCTTTCATAAAAAGCAGCCTTGTTTGTTATAGCTAAGAATATGACTCAACTATTTGAGATGGATTAATAAATTACTATAGACTCAGAGAGTCCCATATGACAGTTAAAATGAATGAAAGGATTCTACGTATCCATGAGCATGATGTATTTTTCCATTTGTTCGTGTCATCTGTGATTTCTTTCCTCAGTGTTTTATAATTCTCTTTGTGGAGATCTTTCACATCTGTAGTTAAGTATATCCCTAGATATTTTATATTCTTTGTAGCTATTGTGGGGATATTGAGTCTTTAATTTGCCTCTCAGCTTGACTGAAATTGGTGTATAGGAATGCTACTGATTTGTGTACATTGATTTTGTAACCTGAGACTTGCTGAATTTATTTACCAGTTCTAGGAGCCTCTTGGTGGAGTCTTTGGGGTTTTCTAGATATAAGATCATATCACCAGGAAAAAGAAATAGTTTGACCTCCTCTTTCCCAGTTTGGATGCCCTTAATTCCTTTCTCTTATCTGATTGCTCTGGCTAGGACTTCCAGCACTATGTTGAATAAAAGTGGTGACAGTGGGCACGCTTGCCTTGTGCCAGTTCTTAGTTGGAATGCTTTCAACTTTTCCCCATTCAGTATGATTCTGGCTGTGAGTTTGTCATATATGGCTTTATATATCATACTCATGGATCAGTAGAATCAACATTGTTAAAATGTCCATATTACCCAAAGTGATTTACAGATTCAATGCAATCTCCATCAAAATATCAACATCATATTTCACAGATCTAGAAAAAATAATTCTATACTTCATTTGGAACCAGAGAGGAGCTGAATAGCCAAAACAATCTTAAGCAAAAAGAAGAAATCTGGAGGCATCACATTACCAGACTTCAAACTACACTACGAGGATATAGTAACCAAAATGGCATGGTATTAGCACAAAAATAGAGACATAGACCAATGGGACAGAACAGAGAATCCAGATATGAAATCATCCACATACAGTCAAATGATCTTTGACAAAGCAGACAATAACATACACTGGGGAAAAGAAGCCCTATTCAATAAATAGTGCTGGAAACATTGGATAGCCACATACAGGATGACACAGGATCCTTTTCTCTCATGACTCACAAAAATTAATTCAAGATGGATAAAAGACTTAAATTCAAGCCATGAAACCATAAGAATTCTAGAAGAAAATGTAGGAAAAACTTGTCTAGATAACAGCCTAGACAAAGAATTTATGAAGAAGACCCCAGTGACAATCACTGCAACAACAAAAATAAATATATGAGACTTGATAAAATTAAAAAGCTTTTGCACAGCTAAGGAAATAAACAACAGAGCAAATAGATAACCTACAGAA
Source organism: Lemur catta (assembly GCF_020740605.2). NCBI lineage: Eukaryota > Metazoa > Chordata > Mammalia > Primates > Lemuridae > Lemur > Lemur catta. The sequence continues at coordinate 28,433,945 of NC_059137.1, forward strand.
TAGGAGAAAATATTTGTAAGCTATATATCCAATAAAGGGCTAATAACCATAATCTACAAAGAACTCAAGCAAATCAGCATGAAAAAAACAAACAACCCCATTAAAAAATGGGCAAAAGACATGAACAGAAGCTTTTCAAAGGAAGATAAACAAATGACCAATAAATATATAAAAAGTGCTCAAGAGCCCACCAGAAGTGTGTGAGTGTTCCTATCTCTCTGCATCCATGCCAACATTTATTGTTTTGGGACTTTTTGATAAAGGCTATTCTCATCGGAGTTAAGCAATATTGGCTGTTGGGCAGATGGGAGGGGGAGGAGAGGATGGGTATATATACACCTCATGGGTGCAGTGTGCACCATCTGGGGGATGGACACGCTTGAAGCTCTGACTCAGGTGGGACAAAGGCAATATAAGTAACCCAAACATTTGTACCGCTGAAATAAAAAAAAATTTTTTTTAAATGCTCAACATCACTAACAATCAGGGAAATGCAAATTAAAACCACAATGAGATATCATCTTACCCCAATTAGAATGGCTTTTATTAAAAAGTCCAAAAAAAAAAAATAGATGTTGGCATTGATGTGGAGAGAAAGGAACACTTATACATTGTTGGTGGGACTGCAAATTAGTACAACCTCTATGGAAAACAGTATGGAGATTCTTCAAAGAACTAAAAGTAGACCTACCATTCAATCCAGCAATCCCACTACTGGGTATTTACTCAAAGTAAAAGAAGTCATTTTATCAAAAAGATACCTGCACTAGAATGTTTATTGCAGCACAATTCACAATTGCAAAGATGCAAATCAACCCAAGTGCCCATCAATTAATGAGTGAGTTAACGAAACATGGTATATGTATACCATGGAGTACTACTCAGCCATACAAAGGATGAATTAAGGTCTTTTGCAACAATTTGGATGGAACTAGAGATCATTATCCTAAGTCAAGTATCCCAAGAATGGAAAAACAAACACCACATGCACTCACTATTAAATTGGAACTAACCAATGAGCACACACATGCACAAAGGGAAGAAAAACTCAGTGGAACTCAAGCAGGGGGCAAGGGGAGAATGGAATGGGCAAAAATCTACCTAATGGGTACAATGAACACTGTGTGTGATGGGCACACTTATAACCCTGACTGAAGCAGTACAAAAGCAATTCATGTAACCAAAAACATTTGTACCCCCCACAATATTTTGAAATTAAGAAAAATAAAAAATGAATATAAATTAATCAACTATAGTTTTCAAAAAATATATAGTGAAGTTAGAAAAAGAAAGGCAAGTTATTTTCTTCTCTTCAATGCATGGCATTAATCCTGGAGCACCTCTGCCTCTCCATCCATACTTATTCATATTCTTTCTGTCTCCTTTGAAAAGCCCCAATCTTTGGATTTAGACATGTTTGAAAGGAATTTAATTTTAGGATTCAACCATGCGTATATAGTTTCTGTGACTGTAGAGATTCTAAAGATATGTGAATCTCTGAAAGTCACTGTTTTGTTTTTTTTAACAGGTCTTTATTTTGTTCACCGAACGTATGGGTCCAATGATCTTTTCAGGCCATCACAGCTTTCTGTCTAACTAACCTTCCTCTGCCAATTTATCTCTATTTCTTTCTTCAGCAATGATATTATTTCTCCTGCCCTAATTTCAGATATGTCCTCTACTTTTCTACCTCTTTGTCCTAATGAACATATGTGGTTTTTATCAGCAAGCCTCTTGTGATGCTTTAGATCCTTAATGTGTCTGAGCAGTAGCTAGCTCTTGAACTCTTTTCCCTATAATGTTCTTAAACATTTTTGGGAATCATTTTATGAATCCTGTGAAGGTTGAAAACAGAATAAACAAGAAACACCAGAATAAATTAGAAACATCAGTCTGGTTGACTGAATAATTTCAACTGCTCCTAATAATTCCCACATTGGATTATCTCTATCTTTAAGAGAAATAATGTTCATCTTTCTCAGACACAGGTTCAACATGTTGTTGCTAAGCTGGTAGACTAATTCGTGCTCAGGCCAAAAGAAATGGGAGTTATTTTACGTTTTATAATCATTCAGAAGACATGCTTGGGAAAAAAATACACAGCAAACTATTTCTGAAGACCTTTTGTTTGTGCTTTTATTGTCACTGGATAAAAGTTTATTCAGACTTTTGCATTTCAGAATGTATGTACCAAAGAGTAGAAGCTTCACAATTTCTAAGAACCTATTTTGCAATTTGGAAATTTCCTTTTAGATTTCTCTGATTTGCACTAAAATCTTCCTTAATCCTTTAAGACCAGTTAAACACAGTGAAGGGAGGCATTACAAATTCATCTGGTGAACTTAATGAAACCAGACAATCAATCTAACTTTGAAACACCTTTCCACTCTTCCCTTTAGTTAGAATGTGCTTCTCTCTTAAATTTTTAATAGTATTTTTTTCCAAATAAAATGTCTTCATGTTCACAGAAACTGAAAACTTCTATCAGACATTCAAGTGTTTGATTTTCAAAACTGCTAAAAAATCTAGAACTTTAGAAACATCTAAACAACTGCTCTTTAGTTTGATCTAGGTATCTGCTATTATCCCCAATCAACAGCTACCCATGTAATACATTGTCATAATTTTTTCTGTTTATCTCTGTTGTTTGTTTGTATTTTCAGTGAATCCCTTTAAAGGTGGTTAAGAATGCTGATATTAATACTTTTTGAGAAAACATTACATTATATTTTGTGCTCATTTTCTATCAAGTACCTGGACAAAGGAATATGGTAGCATGATGTACAAGATAATGAATGCCTTTCTTAACCTTTTACAGCCATTAGCCATACAGTGTTAACTCTAAGAGCGGATTTTTTAACCTGAAACTTTAGGGACACAGAGCTTCCAGTGACATTAAAATTAAAACAGCTTTGAGGAAAGGTGACAGTTATTTTTAACTGGTCTTAATTCTTTAATATTGGCAAATGCAATGATTAACAAAGAATAAAGTATCTTTACTAACAATTGTAATACAGCAGTTGGGATCATGATAAACCATTAGAATACATATGATTTACTTACATATATTCTTACTTGTTTCCTAAGTAATTTATTAAATTTTGAGATGAGAATTTTTATAAACATGCTAATATGAGGTATAATACCATTTATTAAGCAAGCACACTTATTTAGAGCGTGTTAGTTATAGAAGCTCCCAATATACAGCATCAATATCTTCCATTTCATTCTTCATAGTTAACAGAGTCATCTATTATCTTTCTCGTTAGTTTAAAAACCTTCAGTGAGTTCTCACAAAATTCTGCATTAAATCCATCTCCTAGATTGACATCCAAAACACTTTGTATCAGTCAGTACAAGTGGTGTTATGTAACATAAACAAATGGCCCCCAAATTTCAATGATTTACAATAACAGCTATATGTCTTGGTCATGATACATGTCATTAACAGGTTGACTGCAGATCTGCTCCAAATTATTTTTATTCTGGGAACCAGATTTAAGGAGCAAAACCAATCTGAGTACACAAGAAAGATTAAAAAATAAAAACTCTATTGTGGGCTATATGCTGGTTTTGAAAACTTTGGTGGAAGTGGCAATCATAAACTTTGTTCCCAACTCACTGGTCAAAGGCAGTGACATAGACAAAGAAAATATTGCTGGAGTGTGAAATAAAATCCTCTTGCAGGGAGAGATGCTGTAGGGAGAAGAAATAATCTAATCCACCGTATACTTCATGCCATGTGGGCTGAGTATCAGAGGATCAGTCTTTATGGTTCGGCAGTCTAGTTCTTCATGGAAGTGGTTTAATGGTCTCCAGCCCATTCTTCGTCCCATGATGAAGAGACCATTGTGAATGTAATAGTTAAAGTTTTGCTGTTACAGAAGAATATAAGAGCAGGGCATTGGAGATAGTAGATGGAAACATTAACAGTATCAGGTTGGCATGCTCTTGCTCTTCTCCCGTACTGCTGGGAGTTCTTCAGGCTCTGCATTTCTAGGGGCTTTAGTTGACTCTAGATTTTCCTAAACCCAAGCCTATTTAAGAGTTAATGAGGTTCTCATAGTCTTCTATATTTTAAGGAGAGTTAAGAACTAGCAGAACTTCCAGCTTCCAGTAAAAACCAGTAAGTTTTTTGAATGCATGATGAATGTGTTAAATTCCACAATTTGAGACCTGAAAGGAACTCTAGAAATGATACAGTCTAGAGGATCCTAAACATAGCTGCACATCACAATCACCCTGGCAGATTTTTAAATAACAGATGCTGAAGTCAAAACTGCAGACATGCTGATTTTTTGGATCTGGAGTGAAGCCCAGGAGACTTAGTCATTGAATCCAAGCTTCTCTTTACATTCTACCAATTTCTTCTGTTATCGTCCTACAGTACCTAATTCAGGCAGCTATAGAGAGAATATACATAAAAATGCAATTGAATGACATCTAATATAAATTCGGAATCCATTTTTTACTGACAGTATTTCCCATGACTATCTTATAAAAAGATAGGCAACTAGAATATTCATTCATCCTGTAATCTTTAAGCTTCTTTAGTTTTGATGGACATGTCTGACTCCTACCTGCTGATCTCCACCTGTGCTCCAGAGTGAAAGAGTAACCTGAATATAACCTCCTACCAAAAACAAAATGAAAATCTCTGAGAAGAACTTCTGTTTGACCTCCTCTGTTGAAAAATGATGCTCATAAACATCCTGGGGGTATTTCTCAACTTCCCATCCCAATAAAAATGTTTGGTTTTCTAATGCAATGTAATAAATACTTTTGAGCACACTCTATGCAAGATATTCTATCAGATAATGGAGTATATGACTTTAATTGCACTGATGAAAAGCATGCAAGATCACAGCAAAAATCTGAGCTAATAATCATCCTATCAGCCTCCATGCCCATCACTCTCAGATTAATTTTGTGCCCCTAACATGTACAGGGATGCAATTTCAATTCTGGGTTTCACTTTACTCCCAATTCCTTTATCTATTCCAAGGTTGCATTGCACAAATATTCCTTTCAACTTTGCCCTCTGGTTTAACCATCTTTTCTTTTCCCAGGACCCACTGTATTTTTCCCCCTCAGTTCTGCTTATGAAATCTAAAGTGTTTTGTCCTGTTTCTGAATGTTTGCTTTTTGAAAATAGCTAGATTTAATTCTTTAAGAGTTTGTTATTAGAAGAGAATATCACCACCTCTTTAAAAAAGAAAAAGAATTTAAATTAAATTTAAAGTTTCTGCCACAAAGATACAAGCAAGTTTTATTTCAGATGATACTGACTATCCCACAGCAGTCTGGTTAATTCTTGGGAGTCAGACTGTGACTGGTTCCAAAACAAATTTGGTTTTGTTCCATGCTCTTGTCATTGTTGTTGTCTTGCCACTGCTCTTGGCCAATTGGCATCATGACATAATTGTTAGCACATCATCTTGTGTGAATTTGGTCAATGTTGTTCACATTGTCATCTCATCAAAATTATGTGTGTAATTGGTGCCACTCATGTTGAATTGAGATGCTTTTTATAATGTCTTCAGAAAGATTATTATAATGTACCATTGAAATAAGAAAATGTATGCATAATGTTCTGGACACAGAACAGCATGATAAAATGATAATATTCTAATTATAAAAAAATCTAAATTTATTCTTTTGATGACTTTCAAATAAGTATTCTAATTGGAAAAAAAATCATGACATAGTTTCATTAGCATGAGATTATTTTTTTCCTTAGTGGTAAATAAAATAATATTGTGCTTCATACTCACTATTGTTGGAAAGGCATTGTGCCCAACCAAAAAAATTGCATTCCCCAGCTTTGCTTACAGGTTAATATGGCCGTGTAACTTAGTTCTATGCATTAAGATACATATTACTAGAAGTCACTGAGTTGAGATTTTGAAAAAAGAATAAAAAGGAAAGGAAGAAAAATCTTTAAATAGGCCAAATGAACTGGCAGATGGAGTCTTCATCCTTCCTCACTAGAATGAGAACTTGACTTATGACCATGTGAATTTGAATACTTGGTAAGAATAACAGCCATAAGAGCAGCCTAAGTATCTTATGACTTCATGGGGCCAGGATAAGATGAGAACTTCTTATCTCTAAACTCCCTGGTGCATGAGAAAAATACCTCCCCACACACAATTTTACTATTACTCAAATATCTAGAACGCACAATCACAAATTTTTACTCTACACATATATTGAAATGCATAACATGAAGTTTACGAAGCTCTGGATGCCTCTGTAATGAAGTTGTTTCCAAATAACCCAGTAAGAATGGTTTTTCAGGACGTTTTGCTTTGTCTTTTTTTATTTATATAAGTTGTCTTAGTCTGTTTGTGTTGCTATACAAAATATCTGAGACCAGGTCATTTATAAACAACAGAAAATTATTTCTCATACTTCTAGAGGCTGGGGAGTCTAAGATCAAGGAACAGGCAGGTTTGGTACCTGGCAAGGGCTGCTCTCAGCTTCCAAGGTAGTGCCTTGTTTGCTGCATCTTCCGGAGGTGGAACATTGTGTCCTTATATGGCAGAAGGGACACAAGGAATAGACTCAGCCTTTCCATCCCTTTCATAAGGCACTAATCCCATCCCTGAGGGCTCCATCATCAGGACTTAACCACCTAAAGGCCTCACCGCTTAATACTATCACAATGGCAATTAAATTCAACACATTAATTGAGGGGGACATGCAGACCATAACATAAGTAATATTAATATACAATCCTTGTATTAACATATGTATGTGAGTAAATTGAAAATAACTTTAATCCACATTCTCACCATTTGGATTACTGACATTTTTTAATGTAAATATTAAATATAAACAAATATAAATATTAGATTTGAACTTTTACAAAAATAAATCAAAACATACATGCTGGAATTAAAGTGAATGATATAAGGATGTTCATTGTACTATTTTACATTGTGCTATTCTTTCCATTTTTGTGTAGGTTTGAAATTTTTAAAATTAGAGATGTTTACACACATATGTATATATGTGTATGTATTCCTACATTTTCCAGGACATTTGATTGACAAATACCATAGTTGGAGAAACCTTGGCACATCCTTCAATGCTTCATTTGGCAAGTTCAGGACTCTCAGGCTGAAAATCAAGTGTCTGGGTCTCCATTATCCTGAACTTAGTCCCATAGCTATCTTCACACAGAGACTTTAAAAAATTATTTTATTTATTCCTTTCCCCCGGTCTACAAACATCATCCATCAAACATACACCTACTGCTCAATTTAAAAACTAAAATGAAAATTCTGGCAACCCAGAGGTCTGTTATATTATAAGACTAATTAGAATCCTTTAAATTTCGATGAAAAAAAGGAACCTGCTGTATTGAGACAGATATCAAAAAATTCCTGCTCTCAAGAATATTCAAATTTGATAAGTAAAATGGCTTTCAACATGTTGTGTAGGAATCCTGTAGTAAAACATTAATGAGCTAGTTGCCATAACTGATTACGAGTCAGTTCTAGCAAGGGATGTAATTAAATTCTCAGATGTTTCGATCTTCACAAATAGAAGTTTGTCCTCCCTTGGTGCCTTTTATCCATGCTCAGAGTTCTTTGCAATTATTAGCTCATTAGTCCTAGTGGATTTTTTAATTTAATTGTAAATTAGTAGACCCTACAGAGTTAAAAATAAAACAAACAGAATGTTAATGGCCCATTTCATGAATATATATGCCAATGGCTCAACCTTTATTATCTCAGCATATACATTAATAATATCAGTGGTGTCTTCAGCTCTCCTCTGAAGCATAATTCCCTGCTTTTCACATATTATTGATAGTATTGCACAGAATTTGTCTCAACCTGCAAACTATTTTCCTTTTTGGTATTTTTTTACACACCCATTCCAAAGGTTAGTATTTATAGAACTTCTACATATGTTCCATCATCTACTTTGGTGTATTTTTGGTATATTAATATAGCAAAACCTATATGAACTATTATGAGTAGTTATAAGCAGTAAATAGAAGATTTTGATCAAAGTCTCTGATTACTGAGATGCCATTGTAACTATTTACCAGGGATCTTACATTATCATTACATCCTATTGGCACCTTCAACCTAGGAAGGAAACTATTGCCATTTCCACTGTTTTTAGGGGCCTGAGAAATACTTGGCCTTGTGCAGAAGAGTAAATATTGGTGTAGTTGAAGGACAGAAAGAGAACAAAAATTTATCACATGGAGCAATGGAGAAGTGAACTCTGATGTCCCTAAAATGGAGAAAAGAAAAGGAACTATAGAGTTGAAAGCTGAAGTTTATGCTCCCCAGCTTCCATTTGTCCTCCAACTCTAACCTGCCCCTGAGAATCACCCTGCCCTCAGCCTATCCCAGTGCTGCTGTTCCAGTCCTAGGGTGGTGGCCTACAAACAACTCAAGCCTTGCTTTCACCTGGCCATGGTGATGGGTCCATGTATTAGTTTCCTGGGATTTTCCTAACAAAGTACCACAAACATGGTGGCTTAAGCAATAGAAATTTATTGTCTTACATTCTTACAGTTCCAAGATCAAGGTGTTGGCAGGGTTGGTTCCTTCTGGGGTCTGTGGAGAGGAATCTATTCCATGCTTCTCTCCTAGTTCCCAGTGGTTTTCTGGCGAGCTATAGGTGATAAAAGATTATACCTTTGGATTGCCCACAGGGCCCTCAAGAATTTGGGAAAAATACAAAGGAATTTTGTGTATCCTTTGTGAACTACACCAACCTAACCTCTCCAAATTTGATAACTGGCCTAATTTTTATGTAGAATTGTTTCTTGGAGTATATAAAAGAATGAGAATAGTGATAGAGAGTGATGGTAGGAGATACTTAAGGATCTAGAATATTTTATTCCCAAACTTGGTTGCACATCAGAATCACTTGGAAAAAATATATTTAAAAAATATGGATTCCTAGGCTCCTCCCACAAAAGTTGTGACTCCATGGATCTAGGCAGAGATTCTGAGACCTATAGTCTTAAAAAGCTCCCCAGCAGAATCTAATACACAGCCAAATTAGGGAAACACTGATCTAAATAATTTGTGTAAGGGAATTTAAGAAAATTTATTAAATAAAACTAAAATTTTTTCTATGATAGCTTAGGCACTTTCTAAATCATATTTCCTTATTTTCAAATGAGAAAAGGTCTTAGCTTCCTAATGTGGAAGGGGAAGTTTAGAATTTAATTTTCAAAATAGCAAAGTCTAATTTCATATATTTTTATCTTTCTGAAAATTAACACTAGAGATCTTTTTTTACTTGCTTTTTTTGGCATCTATAGGCAGGCTTAATTTAAAAAAATTACTTGTATGCATAATATAATAGAAAGGGTACTCAATAATTAGCATTAATTAACTGTACAATTAAGACTTTGATTGACGATGGTAATTAAGTTGATTCTCCTTCTCAAATATGTATGTTCCTAAAGTATTCATTAACTGGTTTCAGTCACAAAATATTCCCCAATAGACAGTATTTCTTCTACTTTTCAGAAACTACCTTCAGAAATTATTGTTCCTTTGTGTCCATGTGTATTCACAGCTGTTTGAGGTTGCTGAAAACGTCAAGTAAGTTCAGTTGCTTGGTTAGCAAAAGAGTTGGGGTGTTCACTTTAAAACTTAAAACTAGTTTGTTTCTGTTTCTGTTTTTGATTGGATTTTTTGTGAGTAGGAAAAAAGTGCTGGAAATAAATAGCACCAATAAAAGTTGTAATAAGCAACATTATAAATATAAATTGGTCTCTCAATATGATTTTAGTTGAACATGTTCGTTAGTTAATGGATTTTCTGACATGATGAACTTAATTTATGTAAGAAGAAGTTTTTAAGAACAAGAGGTTTAAATTTGTAGAATGTTAAATCATGAATTGGGACTATAAAGTTCTTTTGCTTCTCTGTGACAGAAATGTACAGGTATCATGGAAATAAAAAAGAAACATAAATCTAGCCAAATAAGTGAAAGATCTCTATCCACAAGGAAAACTGTAGAAAGAAATTGAAGAGGACACATAAAAAATGGAAAGATATTTTATACTCATGGATTAGAAGAATTAATGTCATTAAAATGACCACACTGCCCAAAGCAATCTATAGATTCAATGCAATCCCTATCAAAACACCAATGACATTCTTCACAGAAATAGAAAAAGCAATCGTAAAAATCATATGGAAGCACAAGACCCCAAATAGCCAAAGCAATCCTGAGCAAAAAGAACAAAGCTGGAGCCATCACATAACCTGATCTCAAAATATATTGCAAGGCTGTAATAACCAAAACAGCATGATATTGATACAAAAACAGACACATAGACCAAAGGAACAGAATAGAGAACCCAGAAATAAATCAACATATTTATAGTCAATTTATTTTTGACAAAGGTACTGAGACCGTACATTGAGGAAATGCCAGTCTTTTTGATATATGGTGTTGTGAAAACTGGATACCCATATACAGAAGAAATAAAACTAGATCCCCATCTTTTACCATATAAAAAAATCAACTCAAAATAAATTAAAGGCTTAAATATAAGACCTGAAACTATAAAACTACTAAAACAATGGACAAATGATACAGGAAATTGGCCTGGACAGATTTTTTGGGTAAGGTCTCAAAAGCACAGGCAACAAAAGCAAAAATAGACAAATGGAATTACATCAAGCTAAAAAAACTTCTGCACAGCAAAGGAAACAATTAACAAAGTGAAGAGATACCTACAGAATGGGAGAAAATATTTGCAACCTATCCTTCAAATAAGGGATTAATAACCAGAATATATAAAGAACTCAGTAACAAAAAAAACCATATAATCTGATTAAAAATTATATATCAATAAAAATTTTTTCTTTAAAAAAAAAGAAAAATGTAATCATGGTGGGTTCAATCAAACTGCACTGCAACCTATAGAAAAACAGTAAAGATTACTAACCTGAAATTTCTATTCATTTATTTAGTCACTCAGTCAACAAATATTAATTTAGTACCTACTCTCCCTAGCACTGTCCTAAACACTGGGGATATATTAGTAAATAAGATAGACCAAAATCCCTGCCTGACTGGAGACTTCCATTTTATGGTTTTTGATTCTGCTTTTTATTACAAAAATTTCTGTGGTATTTCCAAGGATAACTGAGAATTACTTATTGCTGCTTGTGTGAATATAATGTCAAAGCAGAAATGCATCTGAAATATGAATCAAACTGCAAATTATAGTACCTGTATTTATTTCAGCTTCACCTTCTTTTTGTTAGGATTCATGGGGATGCTCCTGACACACTAAAGTATACATAGACTTATAGAAGTTGTACTGTATCTTCAGATTCCAGAGTATGTGCTGTGCTATTGATATAATTTGTGATACCATCTAAACTGAACTGTCTGAGAGAAATTTTGATATCTCATTTGGCTATGTTACTGATATTCAAAAAGTCTGAATAGAATATATTTAAAAGTATATGAGTACTTGACAAGTACTAAACAGAGATGAACTATATCTAAGGGTCTTTGAGAAATTAGAGTCAAATTAGCAATTTCATAAGGAATGCAATGTCTTCAAAAGCAGCTCCTTAATGAGTCTGATCTAAACACTTGGCTTTGTCCAAAAGCAATAATTCAAGTTCAGTCTATCTTGCCTTATCTTGTTTTGTGTATGGATGGTTCTTTTGCATCTGAGAATCCCTAATTTGTGTCCCTTGAGTCTTGGAAATAGAGCATTTTATTACAGATCATTGATTAAGTTTAGGGCCCGCCTGGGAACGGACAGTCTTGGATTTTTGAGGTGTAGAAGCAAAGAGTGGTCCCGAATACTCACACACGCTACAGGGTGCTCTAACACTGGTATAAAAAAGAAGAAAAGGATAAATAAAATCCACAGTAAAAGTGCCTCTGAAGCAAAGAATGAATAATGGCCATGCATTTTGCTCACTGTGGAAAAAAACAGAACATTTGCCAAGCCTTTTCCTCATCCTCCTTACTTTATCCCTCCTTTTTCTTCTTTTCTGTTCTACTTCCTCCATTTTCTCCTCCTCTTCATTCTTTTTCATCTTTGTCTTCTTCCTTTGAATTAAGAGAGGAGGAGGGTATTCTTTCAGTTATACTTTAGGTCACTTTGGAATTTCCATAAGAGGGAAATTTGGCTTTCTTATTTCTTTGCAGGCTGCTATGTTGTTGTGTCTAGACTCTCGATCACACTGTCAGTGGGAGCCAATTAAGGACATCTGTGCTATGATCCAGACCCCCGAGGGCATGATTACCAGCTTACGCTTACTCATACGTGGAGCTCTACAAACAGCGGTGGTCTGGTCAGGAAAGCCAGCTGGGAGCTGGGGGAAAGGGTTCTGATTTGTAGTAATTGTTGGTTTCGGTGGTTTACAGCACTCTCACCGTGGCTGATTTCAAGATAACATGAAATAACTGAACTCAGAGTTAGGAAAAGAGCCACTTTGCACTTTTTTTGCGAATCAGCTTTATCTTTTCTAAAGCCCAAAATGAACGACTTTGGTGATTGATGTAAAGATAATGTGTCACTAAAGGAAAGAACAAAGAAATTCTGATATAAAAACTGCATAGGGAGTTTTATTGTGAGGGGTTTAAGTGAGATCGCAGGAGCCATAATAAGCGTCTTACTGAAAGAGCAGGGACGCTGGACTCAAGTTTCCCAGGGCCCTTATTTCTGGTCTCCAGGATTGGGAACTGTTAGAGCCTTCTAGCATCCAGTGTTTTCTCATGTGATACTGGTAGTTACCTGCTATGTCATTTATCTCAGAATATTTTGCCTTCCTCTTTCTCCAAGTTTAGGATTTATTTAGCTTTTGGATTCCATCTGATTTATTGAGGAAGGAAATAAGGAAATCATCAGGTGAGCTATCAATACCTAAATGTTCAAAGGTCCAGATCTATCTGGAAATATTGCAATGCTGAGGGCAATAAGAATTTCCTAAGGTTTTCCATGCCTGATGGATATTTATTTTCTCTGCATTATACAGGCCCTGAAGAGACTACATCTTCTAAGGTGGGACAAGGCAGTGAGAAGAGTATTCAGATTGGTACTTTCACAAAAATTTGATAAAACTCATCTGTTATCACAAGTTTTCTATTTATGAAGTTGCTGTTATTGGTTAGCCATAAACTCCTTTATATGAATCACCTTCCATTGGAGGGTTATCTTTACAGGAACTAAGTTTTCTCACTGAAGTGAAATTTGTGGTATTGTATCTTATCACTGCTTTCCCTAAGTGTGACTAATTATATAATGAGACAATGAGATCAGAGGAGGAAACTGAGGAAATAGCAAACAGAGCCTCATAGAAGCAGAGAGTAGAATAATGGCCACCAGACTCAGGGGTAGGGGGGGAGAGAGGGATGTAGGGAGATTGGTCAACAGTTAGAAACGTACAGTTACATAGGAGAAATAAATTCTGATGTTCTATTGCACAGTAGGGTGACTGTTAACTACAGTTAACAGTAATGTATTATTTATTTCAGAATAGCTAAAAGAGAAAATTTTGAGTGTTTTCACCACAAAGAAATGACAAGTGTTTGAGGTGGTGGATATATCATTATGCAATCTACAAATATATCAAAACATCACACTGTACCCCATAAATGTGTACAATTATTATCTGTGAATTAAAAACAAAATAAAACTTTAAAAATGTGTCATGAGACCAAACCATATTTTAGGGAATTTGAAGCAGATTCATAATCTGAACAAAACAGATTAATGCCATGATGATATTAGTGTCAGGCATCTTTTGGTTCAGTTATGTTTCTAAAATCTATGTAGTAATGTGAGAAATATGCATGCTATAATATTATTTAAAAAAAAATCACACATTGTTACTACCTGTGATTTCCATTCACCGCCCCCACCCACAAATTGAAATCTTCCAAACCATTTGTAGCCTGAGTCAGTTTCTGATGACTTAATTTTTTTCAGGAAAAATAGGGAAAGGTAGATGATGAAAGGACATTTTCAGATATCGAATGGAATCAGAAATTGTCAAGCATATTGTGCCATCTGGGAGGCAAGAGCCAACAAAATTGTTAAATATGCTTGAGAACACAATTTATCAGAGGCTTTGAAAGTTCTCTGTGGGTCATTGATAGCTTTAAACACTTCTATTTTATTTTTATCCCAAGTTAAATAACGTTACTGTGTTATGTTTCACTATAAAATATCTGCTTATTTTAGAGTCTGAAAACTGTGTAAAAAGAGAAAGATGACTAAAATGAACAATAATCTCACCCATGAAGGCACAAATGGCTAACATTTGGCTGTATTTCTTTTCGGTATTTTTTCATGAATATTTTTGCTCACAGATAAGATCAAAGTATTACAATATGCACAACTTAAATTCCTACTTTGCTTCTTAACAACTTAACATAGTAAATTCCCTGTGTTATTTCTGGAAACACTAAATGAACTTAAAATTTAAACACAAGTAAGTTGGATCAGAGATGGGAGATTATACAATGAAGCAGAAAACTCATTCCATGAGGAATTGAGAGTCATGGGGTTTTAGTCACCACAGAATTCTTGTCTCGGGCTGCAAGCATGGGTACTAGCTTCATTGGATGGCAAGGAGACTGAGGTTGGTGAACCAGAATGAGTTGGTGCAAAAGAATTACCAAAAAAATGTGTGAAAATACAGATCTCTGGATTCCAGCCCCAGATATTCTGTTTCAGCAACAATGAGGTAAAACCCAAGGTTCTGAATCTTTAATAATGACCATGGATGATTGTGTTACAGGAGATTCTGGGACCATCCATTGGGAAATCTGGATTAGATCGACCTTTGCTTTCAGAAATTGTTGTGGAGGAGTTGGAAAAGTCTATAGACAGTGGAGCATGTGCAGGAAGGATATTAAAATTGTCAGCACTGCCTCTCCAGTTTAAGAAGCCCAGGTTAAGTGGCTCCCTAGGCATAGCTGCTCAAAAGCAATAGCTGCATTCCTCCTGGCTCTTGGCTTTTCTTCCTAGTGCTGAGCATTCTTCTCTTTCACAGCATCTACTCTTCCTGTCTCTTCCCTTTTTATACACTTCTCCCATCATCTTTCAAGTCACAGATTTGGGTAGTGTCAGAGCTCATACTAGACACTGGCTCCTTTGACCCCTTTCCAAGGATCTTTCCACAGCACTGTCCTTCAAATCCTGATTTTCAGGTTATCCCAAGCAACATCTCTTTTAAGAAGCCTTTCCCAATTTTCCAGTCTTTTCTATGTTCCTACAGCACCCTCGCCACCACTGTGTGCTTACCTCTTTCATACTGTTTATCATATAGTTAGTTCACTTACCAAGCTTCCCCACTGAACTGAGTTATCCCAGTTTCCAGCACAGTCCTTGACAAAGGATGCATTCACAATAATATTTCTCAAATTAACAAATAAATATGCAATCCTCTTAAGACATATAGTTTAAAGGGCATAGTACAGTTATGTACTATGGAGTTTCACCCCTTGGTTAAGCTCTGTGTTTTTCAGATGCCAATATTTTGAAGTTCCTTCTCTTGTTTATGCAGCATTTATAATAATTCATCTTTTCTAAAACAGCTTAAGTATATCATTTTGCTCTGTTACACATGCCTCTTGACATAGGATTTCTTTGTAAATTTATTTCAATTGGTTGGCCTGATTTTCATCAGAGACTTCATTTTAAGTTGTTATTTTATCCTCTGATCAGAGTAACTACTCTATAAAAGAAAGGTATAAAATGTTCAAAGAAGATAGTCATATCTATTGACACTGTATTAAAATGCAAATGCCATGCAAACTGGAAGAAATTAAGCTGCCAAATAATCTGGACCATTTCTGAGTCCAGGATAACAATTCAAATTAGTGATTTTCTCTATAGCAAGCTGTTACAAGTCTCCGTATGCATATTGTTTGAAAGGAAACTGACTGCAAAAGTGAACCAGAGATATTCATTCTTCATGCTTGGTGGGCCAATGAGGACACTCACTGACATTTTCTGACATGTTTTCAAAAGTAAACTTTAATTTATATATACATAATGCAAATTATTTCTGAATCATTTTGGGTTTCTAGGAAGCTTCAACCCCCCCTTTTTAGCCCTAATCTATATCCATATACCTTTCATACCTGTCAATAGACCTTAGATATTCACCCTGTTTTGTTCACCTGTTGGAAGTCATTGCCCTTGGAAATTCCCTTCCCTTGAGATTAGCTCAAAAGTTGTAGAGAGTCTGTCAAGCTCCTTGCTTTCTTTGGTAGAATTTAAACATCAGGTTTCATAATTTAAGAATTTCCTTGCTAACCTTCATCTCACTATGTTCTCTGGCCCCCAGTTTCCTCTCTAATTTCATCTCTTACATTCTTCCTTTGCCTCACTCCATTCCAGCACCTTTGCTGTGCTTGCTGCTCCTACCCCACCAGGCACACTCCTGACTCAGGACCATTGCCCTTGCTGTTACCTCTGTTTCCAATGTTCCCTCTTTCCCTCTGAACTCACCATGGCCCACCCCCTCACTTCCTTTAGGTCTTTGTTCCAATATTAATGAATCAAAGAGGTTGTATTCTCTATTTCTTCACTTTTGTTTTGTTTTCATAGCATTTATCACCTTCTGACACATTGTATATTTCACCATTGTATCTGAATATATGCTCCACAAGAGCAATGACTTTTTCTGCTTACTGCTTCTACCCCAGCACTTAAAATAGTGCCTGGCACCTAATAAGTGCTCAAAAACTATGTGTTAAATGAATGAATGATTACTATAGAAAAATAAATAATTTTTGAAAAGGGAGAGGGATAAAGGTTCTGAAGTTTTCAAATAGCACTTAAGATGCAGTTCCTAACCCTCATTGCCTAACTCCTTCGTAGGCAGTCATTAGAACCAGTGGTGCTTATGGACTCAGCTTTCAGTTCTGAGAGGACTCCCACAACTATTTTGCACTCTCTGACGTCCCCGACTTTAACACAGAGCTGTGTTTTCAGTAGGAAGGTATTAATAGATATGTAAGTGCCAAAAACCGTTATGTATGAAAGTCAAATCATAAGTCTATTTTGTTTTATAACCTCATATTACATATGGCTAACATATGAGTACTCTTCTCTGTCAAAAAATATCCTTCATAGTATAGCATTGAAGGATGATAATTCTTTAATAAATCTTCAATAATTACCCAGTTAAAATATGTCCAACTTTTTGGTCTTTAAACTATACTGAGATGTTCAATCATGTAAAGAAATTTGTAAATTCGTCCATAGCTACTTCCTTTGGATAACTTCCTAGATGTAAAAGTGTCATCTCAAAAAGCACAGCTATTTTTAAAGCTTTTGAAGAATACTCCCAAATTTCCTTCCAGAAGGGCTGTAGCAATTTACCAGCAAGGCAAGAGAGTGACTGTGGTGTCTATGAAAACATAGTTATTATTAGTCCTTAAAATATTATTTGTCAGTTTGATAGGTGAAAACTTATTCATTTTCAGTTCCCTGGCTATACTACTGAAGTTGAAAGTTTTTGCGTGATTCTTGACTATCAATATATCTTCTTTGTGATATATTCATTCTTCTTTCTTTATCTTTTCTTATTAAATTTTAAGAAAATTTTAGACACATTATGACTATCAAATCTTTGTCATATCTATGCAAAGGTTTTTCCATTTTTGGCCATTTACTTATACATCTTTTTATAATATACTCATTTCTCTATTTTTTTTCATCTTTCTCATTGGATTTCTGGAAATTTATACATATGTATTTATATACATATACATATATAATGACCATTATAAAAAGATATTTCTGCCTTTCTTTTTCATTAAATTTTGTTTTTGAATGTTATTTTTTTCCAGTCAAAACTATCACCTATCTTTATTGTTTATGAAATTTAGTGATGTTATTTCCAAAATATGTTTGGTGGATTTTTAAAGAAATATTAAAATCTTTCAGCAATTTGGAAATTATTTTGATGTAATGATTAGCTGACTGCTCTATTATTACCATTTATTGGTTATCCAATCTTTCCCTACAGATCTCATGTCTCCTTTATTGTATTCTAAATTATTTATATGTATATATAGGTCCATGTCTTGACTTTCTATTCATTCTATTGTTCTCTCTCTTCATATATTAGTCTCACATCACCTCAGTTACTGCTGTTTATATAAAGCATTTTATTACCTTGTAAAGCAAATACCCCTTTGTTGTGTCTTTTTAACATTTTCTTGACGAGTCTCAAAACAGTTTTTCTTTCAGGTGAGATTTACAATCATTCCGACACAATCCAAAAAAATTCCATTGGAATTACCTTGCATCCGATCATCTTAATTGTGAAAGGATTTACATATCTATAACATTTTGTTTTCTAATATAAAAGATGCCAGGCCCAGTGGCTCCACTCCTATAATCCCAGCTATTAGGGAGGCTGAGGGAGGAGGATCACTTGAGCATAGGAGTTGGAGGTCTCCTTGGGCAACATACTGAGACCCCATCTCTATTTAAAAAAAAAAAAAAACACAGTAAAAACAAAAACTAAAAGCAATAGTATTAAAAATCATGCAGCCCCTGCCTGGCAGGTTCAAGGTGGTTACACTGGACAGTCCGTGGGATCCCTCAGGATTATGCACTTCCATCCAGCTCTTCCAGCCCAGACAACGCCCAGTGTGACCCAACCTCCTCTGGGTGTCCACAAGTGGCAGGCAGGTGGCACTGAGGAGTGGGTGCCATGAACCTTCTCAGGCACCATGAACCTCTTATCTTGTAAGCCTCCCACCTTCCACAGGGACCACAGATGCTTTGCACGTGGAATGGAAACTGAATTCCAAAATCCGTAACACTGATCCAATAAAAAAAAAAAAAAGAAAGAGAAACAAGAGTTTCAACAAGGAGGCCATGCTGAAAGGTTGTTTTGCAGTAGCTATTTAGCTTTAGACCATGGTGGGAAAAAGCTGAAATACCATCCCAATAGTGATGATCTAGGATGAGCAGAAAAAGAAGACTATTATTGAAATAGAAGTTTCTACACAAGTTAAGGCAGTCAAATTGTGATGAGATAGATTTGTAGTTGTTTTGGGTTCCACGATTATGGCGTTTCCATGGAAACACAGTCCTCATTTGTTGCATATCTTTGAAACCTGCTATCACCCTAAAGGGCTTCGTGTCTTGTGTCCTGATAGATAGTAACATCTCTCTCCTGGCCTCCCCCAGCGTGCATGTGAGTCACAAAGCTTATAGTCCTGGCCAGCATCAAGAAGCCACATGCAGACACTCTTGCACACAAGGGCATCCTGAACTGCCTTGCTCTCAACCTGTAAGGAACACTAATTGCAACTGCATCTTAAAAGAGGACCCTTATAAGAATGTTTGCTACTTTATCAGGGCATTTAATTCAGGAACTATGACTCTCAAGCTGAAAATATTTATTGCATTAACTTCAATTGGGAAGCTTCCCTCATCTGTGTAGCCAGTGACCATGGCACAGTACACATTTTTGGTGCTGAAGATCCAATAATGAATAAGCAGTCTAGTTTGGTGTCAGCCAGTTTCCTTCCAAAATAAGTTCCAAATGGAGTTTTTTCAAATATCAGGTTCCCTCAGGCTCACCATACATTTGTACCTTTGGAACGGAGCCATATGCTGTCATTGCAATTTGTACAGATGGCAGCTACTACAAATTCCTATTCAGCCCCAGGGGGACTATATCCTGATGTCTGGCTGCAGTTTCTAGAAATGACAAGCTGTGACTCTTTACAAGTGTGTGCAATCAACACTCACTGCTGACCTCCCCCTTTAAGCACTGAATATGCCTCTCATACTCCCCTGGTGCTGAAATGTGGACCTTGTGGGTACGAAGTTGGAGGGACTGCCCTGGGTGACTCTTGGTCTTAAAGCCATATGTGATTATTTGCTTTCCTAAGCAAGGCTTCCCATTTCCAGAGTTTAAAAGAAAAAAAAAAGAAAAAGAAAAATCGACAAGGCCTAAGTAGATACTCAAGTGTCTTTGAACAACATATGCCTGATATTGGTTTGTCATCTTTTAGTTCAACTGTGAAATTAACTTTAGCTGTTCCACTGCATCCTTTATACCTAAAAGTTTAGTGACTCCTTACAAAGGGACTAAGGGGCTAGGTTGAGAAAATGATGAACAAATTGAAATTTGTTTTTGGCAACATATGCTCTCAATAGGTTGAGAAAATGATGAACAAATTGAAATTTGTTTTTGGCAACATATGCTCTCATTTTTATTGAGTGTATGTAGGGAAATGAACAAGTGTGTAAACGTTAGTTCTTATAGTATACAAGATTTAAATAGAATAATAACAACAGTGGCTTGGCTTAGAAAACAAGCAAGGAATTTCTACTCTAGTCTGAACGTGAAGAACAGACATAACTGTGAAAGAAAACACAACATGGACATTTCACTTTGCGTAAATTCAGCATTGTGACATTTCCTGTGTCCATAATGGTGTTTGGTTATGAATGTACACATGCTGGTGTTCCCCCATTTCTGAGACGGTGCTGTTGGAATTGCTGCCAACACCAGATCCATCCCATGAGCAGAGCCCTTTGTGGTATCACTGATGGGAGCGGCCAGTCTTCACAAGGGCAGTGACTCTGTTTCCTGAATGAGGAGAGTCTGCTTCAATTCCAGGTTAAAACTAAATTTCTCTCTTATATGTAGGGAACAAAGTAATGCATAGACTTTCAAAATTAGTCCTCAAAGAATTTTTTTTTTAATTTAGAGTATATAAAGGGAAACATTCAACAAAGGGAAATCTCTTTCAACAAAGTGGTACCCAAAAGAATGTCCTTTGGAGATTTCTGTCAGTATTGAGCATAATGCCCTCATTTGTCATTTCCGTTTATCTTTCTCACCATCTTTTCCTCTCTCCACCAGTTATAAAAGTAACTACACACTAACATTTTGGGAATAAAAGGCACATAGCCTCCTTTTAAAAAATATTGGGTAACTATAATAGTTTATGGGCTCTATATTTGAGGTATGTGTTTAATTTTTTAAAACTCCCTTTAAAGAGACTGAATTTTGTGTTTTTGATTACAGGTTGCAAACATTAAAAATTTACATAGCAGCAAGTTCTCAGTTTTGGCGGTTCCTTTATTGGTATCTAATCAACTAACTTTACAAAGTAGATTTTGATATAAAGTATGCATGTTACTTTTCTGTATATTTAATCATGAAATTTAACTTTGCATGATATTTGTAATGTTTATTTTAAATAAAAGTGACCATTTTGTTATTGAAAAAAAATCTAGGACCAATATTAAGGTCTGCCAAAACTTTATCCATGGAGTATTTAAACATATGTTCCTACATGAGAAAACTCCATAATGTAAAGATGTTGTTGTGATTATTGTTGTTTTGGTAAATTAATTTAGAAGCATATAACAACAAATACTCCTGAGAGATTTTAATGACTTTTCAAAATTATATTTTAAATTGTAAGAGTAACCTGAAGGAAATAGTCAAATAAAACTAATAAAGGGATATTTACCTAATCAGCTATTTAAAGCATTAGTAAAAAATTATTAGCTTATTCAATAGAACTAAAGGGAGTAACCCTGGAAAGGCTTATTCTAACTATGGTGTGAGGGATGAACTGAGAATGTTCTGCTGCCAAAATTAACACACTCTCATGCTAATTCTTCAGAGAAAAGCAACTGGGATTAGGCCCAATTATTTTTAGTTTGCTGTAGGATGTCTTGTGATGCAAACACAGACATGGATTAAGCAAAACTCTTTCAGGATAATTAAGCTAAGGTACCAACTGACAAAAAATAGAGTTCAAATTATATTAATAAGAGTAATATGAATTTCAAAATAAATAGGATAGCTCCTTAGAATGAAAGTAATCTTTGAGGTGGCAAAATTTGTGTGATTTTTGGTTTTTGATACTCTAAGGGAAAAAAGCAAGGTGCAGTAAGGAGTGAAAAATTCCACCTCCTTATTATACCTCTACTACCATTACCACTCTCCTTTTAATTTGGGGACAATTTCCAAAAACTTTTAGAAAAGACCTTAAATGTGGTGGTTAGTACAGTCAGTGAAGCTTAATGTTGAAAAAGATGTTTAAGTATTTTGGCAAAAAGGCACCTATACAACAGATCAAAATGAATTCCAGATGTAAATATTATTATTATAAACAGAATATTTAGATAACAGAAGCCATGAAGTGAAACAAAAGTAAAGTATAAAATATACTGGAAACATTAGGAATTATTTCATTTACTTAAGATTGGAGATATAGAGATATAGATATAATTTGTGTAAGAAACCACAAAAAATGTCAAGCATATATTCTAAAGGACATATTAATTTTATTACATTGTAGTGTAAAGTATCTTTTATGTCAAAAAAGATAATAAAATAAGGCAAACAAAAAAATATGGGGAAAATATTGCCAACAAATATGACAAACAGACTAAAACACAGGTATAATATGATTATTATGTGCTTGGCAGCCTTGATCTTTACCAAGGTGTCCTTAATGGGTCCCCACAGGCAACATGATCTAGAGTCTAGACCAAACCGCCTCACCAGCATGCAAAGAAAAAGGGAAGCCCAAATTCCCCATCTTAGGGGCATTCCTGAGAATCCCAAACCATCTATATTACAAAGAAAACTTCTCTCCTTCCTTAATTTATAGAGGAAGAAGGTAAAGAGAACAAACATCCCAGTGGAAAATGGGTAATAGGACAGGGAAAAACAATTCACAGAATATAATTTCTAGTACATGAAAACATACCCCTTCACGTTTAAAAAAGGACAAGTAATATACCATATTTTGTCTATTAAGCTATGCACTTGTAGTGCAACTACAAATTAGCAAAACCTGCCCTCGGGGCAATTTGACAATAAGTAGAAAAAGCTTTAAAAGTGTAACTCACACTTTGACCCAACAATTCCAATTCTAGGATTCTGCCCTTAGGAAATCACAAGAGATGTGGAGATGTGAGGAATAATTTATGTACAAGAATGAACATTGCAGAGTTCTTAAAATATAGAAAATTGGAAGCAACCTAAATGCTCATTGCAAGTTAATAGTTACATAATTTATGGACTAGGTTTATCGTGTAATATTATACAGCTACTGGAGTATTGTTTTCAGAGAACATTGAATATGATAAGAAATTCTCATGGCATAATTTAAATGAATAGAAATAAGAGATAAATATGTAATATATATGTGTGTGAATGGAAAAGAGTATGTAAAATATTTATGGTTCTGATCTTTATGAATAATTTTTTATTTTCTCCTTTATACTTAATTGTCAGTGTTTTACTATGAGCATACAATCCACTTATAACAAAAAGGCACTAAATTTTATTTTAATTCCTAATAGCTTCAGAAAAAAACCTCTGAAATACTATTAATTCATTTTACTTCCAAAATATATTGCATTTTGACTTGGTTTTTCTCTTGTTTTCATTCCAAATTTGTGCTTTAAACTTACCTTTGTGAATTAGAATCCGCAGTTTTAGAAAGTGACATCTTACCACATATTATTCTATTGGGAAATTTTAGCAGATACCCTCAGCTCAAGCTGAGATTGATGGGCATGTATGTTGAGGAATGCACACTGATTTTTCACAGGAACAGAGATATTTGTAGAGATTGATAGAACAGTTCCTTTCAGACAATAAACACTTTGCCTTTCTAGACATTCACAATAAAAACAAAGCAAGACAAGTTTTTTTTAGTTTGCTCTTTTCACATCTCTATTTGTTCTGGGCTAAAAGGCAAGCATTTTTTTCAGAATTTGCATGTCTATAAAATAGTGCTATGGGTGAAGTAAATAGAAAGAAAACAGAAATAAACAGGAAATCCCTGGATGACTAAAACATTCCTTAATTATATGCAGAATCCCAAGGAAAGCATTTAATTACATTCTATTTTAGATTTTAAATATTAAAATATTATTTGTGTTATCACTGTGGTTTTAAATTTTATATCTCCAAGAGGCTTCACTTCCTCATTAAGTTCAGGAGGCTTTGGTATAGCCTTGCTCTTTTTCATCCATAGTAGCACCACAGAGGTTTTCTATACCCAATCTGACTATGTATCTCTTCTTAGGAGTCTTCATAGTCTCCCCTTGGCATGGCTTTATAGGATTTACGGCCTCCTGCCCCTGCCAACCTTCTGCCCTCCTCTCACTGTTCCACCCCAGGGCTGCTCCAGCTACGTTCCAGCTACCAACATTTTCCAAACAAGCTGGAAACTTTCCAGGTTCTGTGACTTTGTTGGTTGTTCCTTTCTCATCAAATGCCTGTCCCAGCTTCTCTACTTGACAAGAAAAGCTTCATCCAGTAAGATTCATCACAGTTGTAATTGTTTTGGCAAAACCTTGCCTACCTACCCCAAGGTGAATTAGTCCTTCCTTCTTCTTTGCTCCCATATTTCCCTCAAGTCAGCTTGCATGATGCCATTGATTGTGCTGTTATGTATGTACACAGTAGTTCATATAGACTGCGAGTCTATGAGGATAGGGACTGTATGAGTTCTCCGTTACTGGAAGTGTTCGAGTCCAGTGCTAGAACTAAAGGATGAGGCAGGCTATAGTAGAAACCCAGCCTTGGATGGGTGGTTTGCCAATCAATGGATACCCCTTTTAGTTCTAAGCATATGGGATTTCCTTGACTAGCTCACCATTCTCAGTGGGAAAGAGGCAGGAAGAAGTTAGGGTGCGGGGCTGGGCCGGGGGTAAAGTCTCTGGTATCCAGGTATCTTTTCCAACTTTAATCAGCAACTTATTAAATATGGTCTTTTATCCTCATCATTTCCTGAGATTCCAGGGCTATGATAAATAAAAAGCAGCTCTCCTTACTAGAAAACATTTGGGGAAACTACTGGACTAATAATAAGTAATATTATTAAGCATTTGTTATGTACAGGCATTCATCTAAGTGCTTTACATAGATTAACATAGTTTACAAAACTTGCTTAAATACATTTTATGAATAAGTGACAGTCTTGTTCAAACCTAGGCAATATGATCCAGATCCCTACAGCTTTCTGCCAGCCGTGATCATAGGTACATTATTGTTAGAACTCTTGTTTGCCTCTCAAATTCTTGGCCTCTAAACATTTAATTACAGGGCTTAAGGTCAGCATTGGCTGAACGTAGCTGTTCTCCAAAGTTGTTCTCTTTCAAAGTCCAGGAAACAACAAACCCAAGTTCATGCAACCTTGTTCCCACTTGCTGTTGTCATCTATGGTACTCTTGTTGTCCTTGTGACCTCTGCTCTTCTTTCCTTCACTCGTGTTTACACACTGTAGCCAATTGATCTTAGAAGACAAAAATCAAATCATGCTACTCCCCAGCAAAGCAGTTCTTCAATATTAACCCACTGCTTTTGGTATAATGTTCAAATATAAAACAAAAGGCTTGCATTATGTGGGCCCATTGTTCTGTGTCAGGTCTGGGCTCAACAGAAGTCAAAAACAAAGCAGGGGCCGGGCACGGTGGCTCACGCCTGTAATCCTAGCACTCTGGGAGGCCGAGGCGGGTGGATCGCTCAAGGTCAGGAGTTCGAGAGCAGCCTGAGCAAGAATGAGACCCCCATCTCTACTAAAAATAGAAAGAAATTATCTGGCCAGTTAAAAATATATATAGAAAAAATTAGCTGGGCATGGTGGCGCATGCCTGTAGTCCCCGTTACTCGGGAGGCTGAGGCAGGAGGATCGCTTATGCCCAGGAGTTTGAGGTTGCTGTGAGCTAGGCTGACGCCACAGCACTCACTCTAGCCCAGGCAACAGAGCAAGACTCTGTCTCAAGAAAAAAAAAAAACAAACAAAACAACAAAGCAGGAAATCTGGCCATAAAAAGACCCTGAGTGCAGCTTCAAGATGTGAGGCTCACTGTAGCATCTATACCCTACATACCCCAGAACGTCTCCAAATACACTTGGTACTCTCATGCATTTACACGTGTTGTTCCCCGCCTGACCTTTGCCCCTTATGTTAGGCAGGGTCTTCCAGAGAAACAGAACCAACAGAATACACAGAGCTCCTGTACATACAAAGAGATTGATTATGGGAGATTGACATGATAATGGCAGCTGAGAAGTCCAGGATCTGCCTGCTGCATGCTGGAGAACCAGGAAAGCCGGTGGTGGAGTTTCAGTCCAAGACTGAAGGCCGAAGAACCAGGGGAGACAATGGTGTAGGTCTCAGTCTGCGTCCTAAGACCTGAGAGCCAGCAGTGCCAATGTCTGAGGGCAGAAGAGTATGGATGTCCCAGCTAAAGCAGAGAGAATGAATTTACCCTTCTTTCATCGTTTTGCTCTATTTGGGTCTGCAACAGACTGGATGGCACCCTTGGTACTGGGGATGGTGCTCCTCTTCTTTCAGTCTACTGATTCAAATACTAACCTCTGCCAGAAACACCCTCGCAGACACCCGGAAATAATGTTACCAGCTATCCAGGCATCCCTCAGCCCGAAGTGATATATAAATTTAATCATCATACCCCTTTTCCTGACAAATTCTTATTTGTCCTAAAATTTCAGGCTAAGCCACAAAAGACTGGTCTAGGCTGGAGGACCTAGGAGAGTGACTACTTAGACTTGGCTTAGCTTGCTTCACAAGATTGGCAGATGGAGAAGTTGAACTGAGATGCGGTTGTAATAAAGCCCCCCCTGATTCCAGGGTGTGTAGTTTCCTGTGGCTGCTATAACAAATTACTGCAAACCGGGTGACTTCAAACAACACATTTTTTTCTCTCATAGTTCTGAAGGCCAGAAGCCTGAATTCAGTTATCTCTGAACCCAAATCAATGTGTCCGGAGGGCCGAACTCCCTCCAAAGGCTCTAGGGGAAAATCCGTTCCTTGCCTTGTTGGTATTCTTTTGCTAGTGGCTGTGTAAACTCCAATTTCTGCCTCTGTCCTCCTATCATCGTCTCATGGGATTGCATTTAGGAACCACCCTGATAATCCAGGATAATCCCCTAATCTCTAAACCCTTAATTTAGTCACATCTGTGAAGAGCTAGTTTCCAGATGAAATAATATTTACAGGTTCTAGGCATTAGGACATAATATCCTTGGGATGCTATTTTTCAGCTTCCCACATATGGGGAGCTCTGGAATTTAGATGGTCTGTCATAATTACCTCCCAACTGAGGCAAGACAGTTAAGCTTTTACATCCCTAAATTGATAAATTAGGTGAGTCAGATTACCTATGAGATGGGGACACACACTTGGCTGAGGGGGCTCCCTTTGGCGGAAAGCAATTTCCAAGAAAAGGCTCAGCTCTGAGCCTTGAGCAAGTAACACTACTGTCAGCTGGGGTTAATGCTTTGGTCCTAAAGGGGTGGTCTGGGTGGCACATCACCACATCCACTCAAGCTGCTACATTTTATGGCCTATAACTGTGCCACAGTCATTGATTTCTGGGCATTATTTTTACTGAGTCATGAAGCCTTCTATAGGCTTGACCATTGCCTACCCCAAGAGTATACTTTAAACATCACTGTGTCTGTAAAACCTTCCTATAACTTGCCTCTCTCCGCTGTTCTCCTATACAGAATTATTCTTTTTCCTCTGTTCCCACGTTACTCTATTCATACCTTTTTTAGTATTCATTCTAATTGTGTAATGATTAATATTTACATGGCTGTCTTCCCTTACTAGACTGTTAGCTCCTTAAGGGTAGGGTTCCTGATTTGTTCCTATTTGCAACTGCCTCAGTATCTGGCAGACTGTAGGTGCTCATAAATGTTTAATGAATGCACTAATAAATGTAGCTTAAAGCAGCCACTCTCTGCCTCTTCATCAATTGGTGGAGCAGATGGAACAGCCAACTGTATGAGCGAAAGCCATCAAGCATGTCCAGCAAAAGTGACTGAGTGCGTATCAGGAGGCTGTAAAGTAAACAATATCTCAAGGGTCACAGCTGTTTCACTCTGCCTTTCAGCCAAGAAATGCCATGATTTACTTTCTGTTCTTGCCAAGGATGAAGAAATAAAGTCATAAACAAAAGTGAAGGAGTAAAGAATTGCTCAGCTTGGATGGACAGGTCAATCTGCTTGCCCACCTATGGCCAAGCAAGCGTGATCAAAGAATAATATACTTTCCCCTTCTATTCCCATCTCACAGTCTTTATTCTTTAACAAGGATGAAGGAAGCTCAAACAGAAAATGGAGTTCCACTTCTGACATCTCTGACAAAGTCAGTTTTATACACAGATGACATTGGGTGTCCCCATCGTTATAGGGACTTATCAAAATCTGTCTCAAAAATACCCCTTTTCTCTCCAGAGTGCTCCTGTGTAATATCTATTTCACAGGCACATTTGGAGGATTTTGCAATTAGGAATTAATGAATGTAGAAACTCCTAGAACAGTACACATGGCACGCACCTAATAAATGTTTTTGTTCCTTTACTTTCCTATAACAGTTTAAGTTCAATCACAAGTTATTTATTCATATGGAAGGTTTGGCAGAGCGCAGTCAATATAGTTGTTAATGTGTGTTTTATTTTGGAAGTTTTACATTTGTTAAAGAAACATACACACAGTAAAAGTTCAAACAGTAGGAGGCAATATTAAACAAAAAGAAAATTTTTCTGTCCCTGTCTCCCCAAACCTTCTGTTAGCACAATTATTCTAAATAATATGCTGAAATCTGTTTTTCCCTATTTATCAATTTTAGGTAGTAACTGTAAACTTTGCCTATGAAAGATGAGGAATTTGATTGATTTATACTACTACTTTCCTCCTAGTTTTGTTATTTATATCGTTACTTAATTCTTTGACTGGTTTCATTTATAACTATAAGCAATATATGGAAATCTCTATTTCTATTCCTGTCATAATGTAAGTTATTTCTTGATATCTGCCATTTAAATAATGAAATTGTAAATTTGTAGAGCCTCATACCCAGTGGTTTGATGGTAAACTGACTCAGTGGTGGAGGAGGCAGAGGACTGATTTGTTCCATTTTCCTATTTCTGTGGCTGATTTCAAGCCACTAACCTGACTTTGAATTCCCTTCTATAATTAACATAATCTTCAATGATTTTTCTATGGTTTGGCTTTTGAGAAATCAATAAGCTGCATTTACAAAATTATGATTATGCAAATGTTGTTCAATAGAGAACCAAATATTGTGATTCCCACAGAGAAAGAAATGTAATCTTGATGGGAAATAAAGTAGATAAAAAAATAAACTATAATTTTCAAGTTCCCATTGTATTTTAGAAATAATTAAATCTATCAATCTGAAGGAGAACATACCTCTTCCAAAATTCAAAAGAGGTAATATAATGTAGCAGGAATAACAGATAACAGAAAATAAGTACTAACTTTTATGCAGGTTTGATCACAAAAGTATGATGTTTTGCAAAACACTTGAAAGGACATCCTGCAGGCTTAGCATTATTTAAGGTTACTACCAAAAAGAAAACAGAGACAGAAAATTATTTCCCATCTATATTATAATGACCCCTCAAAAGTACCAGAAATATGGAGCTAGATTCTAAGCAAGAATTTCAGTGGTATGAGACAAAGGGGAGACAGGTGTGTGGTTCTGTGTAAATATGTAAGATCAAGGCTTCCTGCCTGAGATGTTATTGGCAACTGCAGACCTACTACTTTCCCAAGTATGTGCAAATAGTAGAATGCACTATTGCATACCTTTTTTGACTCTTTTTTTATACTTCTCGCTACCATATGTTGAAACAATAGGAGTTTCTCCAGTATGAAAATGTTCTATTTCTTCACTGTTCAGTTTTATCTATTATCTTAGTCCGTTTGCATTGCTATAAAAGAAATGCCTGAGGCTGGGTAATTCATAAAGAAAAAGGTTTATTTGGCTTCCAGTTCCGCAGGCGGTACAAGAATGGTACCAGCATCTGCTTCTGGTGAGAGCTTCAGGGAGCTTCCACTCATGGTGGAAGGAGAACAGACAACATATGGCAAAATGGCAAAAGGGAGGAAGCAAGTGAGAGAGAGGAAGAGGTGCCAGGTTGTTTTTAAACAATCAGATCTCACAGTAACTAAAAGAGTGAGAACACACTCATTACCAGACCGTGGCAGCAAGCCATTCATGAGGGATCTGCCCCCATGACCCAAACACCTCCCACTAGGCCCCACCTCCAACTTTGGGGATCAGATTTCAACATGACATTTGGAGTGGACAAATAGACAAACTATATTATCTGTCTATCTAGTCAGTGGTAGTCACAAGCCACCTGCGGCTATTAAGCACTTGAATTGTGGCTAGTGCAACTAAGAAAGGAATTTTTAACTTTATATAATTTCAATTCCATTAAAACTAAATAGCCACATGTAGCTTGTGAGTGCTTGCTGACAGTGCAGTTCCTGAAGAAGCCATGGACTAACGGAAAACAAACATTCCTCCACTGAGAACTTTTATAGTTTGGCCAGAGAATGAAGCAATTTGCCCGGAAGGTCCTTCTTGCCCTGGTGGGCTGGGTTACACAGTCAGGAGAAAATCAGAGAGTCAGCAGTTCTGTGACACTAAACCTTTACTATGGAGGTTGAATATTCCAAGCATAAAAGTCAAACGAGTTTCTTTTATTTCACTCTCTTTATTGCTCAAATTCATGATATCTTTTAGTTTGCTTTGTATTTGGACTAGGATGTTCTTGCATATATATTAAATATCTTTGTTATTGATGGAGAGTCTGAATGCTTTTGCTTTTCCTGGTGGGCATAAGTACTACATTCCTTTAAAATATTAAGGGCTTCTAGTTGTTTGTGTGTGTGTGTGTGTGTTTGTGTGTGTTTAATGCTCTGTGTTTAATGGAATCTGCCTTTCATGAAGACATTGTTCTCAGAGCCCTGTGAATTCCTACGCTAATTTAGGGCTTTTGCTTACTTTACCTGCTGAACAACAGCATCTTGATTTTTCTTGTCATGTTCCTGGGATAATTCATTCATATATTAATTAAATATTTTTGAACACCTACTAAATGCCAGATACTGTCATAAACACTAGAAAATCAGCAGTGAATGAACCAAGTCCCTATACTCAATAGAGTTCCTATTTTAGTAGGGGGAGACACCAAGTAAACAAATAAATAAAAATAATATGTCAAGTAGTAAAAATAAAGCATAGTAAGAGAAACAGAGAATGCTGTGAATGGAGAAAGATTTGTAACTCTTTTATAAAGGTTGCTCATGGAAGGCTTTACTAGTATGACGGCAGTTTGAGCAGATACCAAAAAGAAGAAAGAAGAAAGTCATATGAAAATTGGGTGAAAAAAGTGCCAAGCAGAGGGCACAGCAAATGTAAATGTTCCCAGGGGAGACTGATTAGGGTAATGGATTGAGCTCTTTGTCCATGGGCCAGGTTTGTCAACCTTCCCTAATTTGTATGAATGAAAGAACACAGGCAGGACATCTTAAAGACAGCTGTAACAGTGGGGCAGGAACACTGCTATTAGAGATTCTAGCTTTGCCTTGACAGAATGCCTTTGTAGTTTTTAGAAGGATGATTGGGGCTGCAGCCTGACTTGCTCTGTGTGTGTATGTGGCGGGGGTGGCTGTTCTGAACAGTTCCATAATTACTTGGCCTTCTCCATCATGACTAAGTTGTGTTCTGTGTCCACAGCTTCCCTTTCCACTAGAGATTTCTTTACTTGTGTTCTGGACTATTTGCTTTCTCTGTTTTGGCTTAGCAAACAAAATATACTTCTTTCCGTATCATAAAAATTCCTCAATATCTCTGGTCACTGATAGTCCCGTTCTCAGATTGTGGACATATACAGATCATTCTCTATTTAGTAACATTTTAGTAGGAGTTTTGAAGGAAAATAAATCTATGTGCCACCTTGAACTTGAAGTCTGCAGATATGGCTGGGGTGTGAGGCAGGACAGACTGTGGGACAGGCCCGAGTGAGCCATCACAGTGAAAGAACAGTAAAGACTCAGCCCTTCACAGCTACGTACGTTCTGACATCCCTACTGTATGACCATTCCAGTGACTGGATTGTTATAGTTTTTTTATATGTATGTGTGTTATGCTAAGGATTGGTGTTGTAAGACTACAAAGCAAGGGCCTCACAGAGTAAGGTGAGACAATAGTCAAAGTTTGGGATGTAGACATTGGTAATTGTGATTCAACAATACCAATATCAGCATGAATGAGACAAATCCTTCAAAATATAAAGAACCTTAAGCAAGAAACATATTCTAAGGAGTCTTGGGTGTGTTGTTTAAAAACATTGTGTTTGAAAGCCTTTTATTTGTTTTTCCTAAGAAAGGAAATCTTGAGGATGGCTAGCCTAGTGGTTAAAAGCGAAGACTCTAGAACCAGATTGCCGGGGTTTGAAATCCATCTGTTTAAATACAACAGCTTGTGAAATGAATAAACTATTTATTTAGTCCTGCAAAGAGGTAGAAGTAGTCCTCAGGGATTTCAACTCAGTTAAATGAATGTGTGCTGATTATCACTAGGTTGCAGCCCCAGAGCTGACTCCTGAAGCTAGCGACACAGGAAATGTATTTTCTGAATGTAAGGAGCTTACAGGTGGATAGGGAGATGGTCACATAAAGAAATGATGAGTCTACATGTAAAACTAGCAGCAGAGGCATGGATAAGGCATAGAAGAAATACAGAAGGGAGTGTAATTGACTGCACAGTCAAGGGAGGTTGTCAAGAGGCTCAGCACCCATGATCATGGTACTGAAGAATGAGTAGGATCCTTCAGATGGGACCTGGCAGGCAACTAATCCAGGTTAATGTGCCCATCTACAATATGCTAGTATAGTTATCTTAGCATGAAGAGATTTAGGAGTCAGACTCTGCCACATGCTGGGCTACATTTGTTCTAGTCCATTGAGACCCTTGCTTTTGACTTTTGTGCCTGAAACACTTTCTTAGCTATATCCTCTGCTTTTTTACTGGCTGCAAAATCATCCTCTCACCCATAGCACATCCTGTGGTGGTGGTGGTGGTGTAGGGGATTTACTTAACTGCATTATTGCAATTTTTATGTATTTACATTTTTTTCCTGTTCACCACAAATGGATGGTGGTGGAGATAAAGCCAATTAAACTCTGCTAAGAGTGTGCTGCGGAGAAGTGCCCATATTATTTTGCTATTAAAATGAAGAAGGGGACCACAGATGTCCAGCCTTTGGGAATAAGCTTACAAATACATTTTCCAACTCAAACATCTCCATATTTCTTTTTAAGGAGAGCAATTGGAATGGAAGTCATGATTTCAGTGACAAGCTTACTTGAAACTATAAAATTTTCCTGTTGCTATAAACTTAAGCCTACTCAAAACTGGAAAGTGGTTATTTCTGAGGAAAGGAAGAGAAGAGAGCATTTCATTTTAAAATGAGTATTGATTTTTTTTCTTATTAGATCAAAACATGTACATTGTGGATAATACAGAAAACTATACAGAGACAA
Source organism: Lemur catta (assembly GCF_020740605.2). Classification (NCBI taxonomy): domain Eukaryota; kingdom Metazoa; phylum Chordata; class Mammalia; order Primates; family Lemuridae; genus Lemur; species Lemur catta. Next base: position 28,467,328 of record NC_059137.1, read on the forward strand.
GGAAAATATCTAGTGATCTCATCTCCCTGGGTTGGTTACATAGATAACATTGAGGAATATTACTTTAATGTCTTTTTCCTATCTATATGACATTATATTTGGAAGATAAAATAACTTAAACCACTTGTCATACTGCAGTATTATAATAGAATCCAATTCACATACTCAAAAGCTTTCTTACACTTTTTATTTCACACACGCAAATTATCTGCCCTTTTTGGACTTGCTGAAGAGTAACCAGAAACTAATTTCTCTGTTTTGAATGTACTTTTGTCACAGTTTTCTAATATCTTTTCTTCCCTCCTTCTCTCCCTCCTGAGCCTGTGACCATCACATTATTCTGCATCTGTCAGGCATCTGTCTTTGGATTCCAAATTTGCTTCAGATAGGTCGAAACTTGCTCCTAGCAGAAGGTTTTTGTTCATAAAACTATATTGAGACTAAAATAAATAATTGATATTTTAAACTTGTCCCAATTGGTACCACCTCAAAATATTAGAACAATTCATAACACCAGGGACATAAAGGGCTTTTAGATCTCTATATTACACAGAGATATATAATACCAATTATTTAAATCTGGGACAACTTTACACTTTTTTTTTTTTTTTTTGAGATGGAGTCTTGCTATTTTGCCCAGGCTGCTCTCGAACTTTTGAGCTCAAACTATCTTCCTGCCTCAGCCTCCCAAGTAGCTAGGACTACAGGCACTTTAAATATTTTTGTGAATAAGCCAGTTTAGTCCACATATAATAATTCACAGACTGTCTTTGCAGTTCATATGTTTAAACTATAATAATTCACAAATCAGTTAGAATATCTTTACATATATCTTATTCAGGACCTGATCATTTGTCCCTGGGTGTGAGGTTCTACCTGTCTTCAAAGTTTGGGCTTCTGAGACACTAGGCCTTGCAGAATGCATAGCTTAAACTAGGACTGGGGGACAGTGCCACACAAAATGTAGCGTCCAAACCACCAGCAGCAGCAGCATCTGAGAGTGTGTTAAAAATTCAAATTCAAGGACCCTACTTCAGATTTACTAAATCAGGGTCGCCAGAGGTCACACACAGGAATCTGTGTCCTAACAAATTCTCCAGGTAGTTCTTAGATATGCTAAAGAGAACCACTAATAGAGAAGCATAGTAGTTTCTGAACAGAGATTCCCAAATCCATATGGTATGACAGGCATGAATGTACTTTGGGAAACAATGGAATGTAATATTTAAAATAGACTCTTGGAAAAATTTGAACAGGGCATCATCATATCTGTGTTAATGTCAGAATACATCCTGCAGAGACTAATTTTAGAATAATTTCCCACCTAGTAATAGTTATAAGAATATGAAATTGTAGTCTGGAAACTAAAACGTTTGATTCCGATAGAGCAGTGGATCTCAACCTTGACAGCGCTTAAGAATTACCTGGGGTGTTTGCAATTGAGCTCATTCCTAATATTCACCTCCCAGAGATTTTGATTTAATTGATCTGGCATAAAGCCCAGATTTTTTTTAAAAAAAGGCTTTCTATGTTATTTTAATACACAGGCAGGATTGAGAACCTCTGACTGAGAGTGAACTCATTTTCAGCATGACTCCCAACCGGAAGCCAGATAAAGCTATGTCCACTAGGACCACAGTACTGAATTCCAAGATAAATTCCCAAAATGCCTACTCTGTGAATCAACACTCAGAAAACAGTGTTATGGGATTTGTAATGAAATTTTGTTTGGGATTATCCAAACTAGGGTGTTGAGATAAAACACATAGAGGCTCAGCCTATGTTTTGGTATTTTCCTATAGTAAGATTGGCCTTGGATCTCTTTTTGTGGGGTATGGGAAACAGAGAAAAGGTAATGTTCTAGTACAGTGTTTTGTTTTTGTTGTTTTTTCTTTGCCTCCTATTAGTAGGTCATGAAATTACTAGGTCATGACCAACATTGTTTTAAATGAAGTAAAATAGAATAGGAGAAAAAAATAGAGAATATAGGAGTGATAGCAGTTGAGAAGAATAATTACTGTTTCATAAAACTTTAGTTTCAGTTATATGTGCATGTGTGTGTATGAATGCATACATTCAAGTATATGTGTAGTTTATCACAATGTAAGATTTATTTCTTAGTATGAGTCATGGTAAAAACTTTATGTCAACATTCTAGAGCAGCGGTCCCCAACCTGTTTGGCACCAAGGACCAGTTTCATGGAAGACAATTTTTCCATGGACTTGGGTGGTGGGGGATGGTTTCAGAATGATTCAAGCACATTACATTTAATGTGCAGTCAGACCTCTCTGCTCATGATAATCTGTATTTGCAGCCACTATCTTGTACTAGCATCACTGCCTCAGCTCCACCTCAGATCATCAGGCATTAGATTCTCAGAAGGAGCACACAACCTAGATCCCTCACATGCACAGTTTACAGTAGGGTTCACGCTCCTATGAGAATCTAATGCCACCACTGATCTGACAGGAGGCAGAGCTTATGCGGTGATGCAAGTGATGTGGAATAGCTGTAAACACAGATAAGGCTTCCGTCGTTTGCCTGACACTCACGCCCTGCTATGCAGCCTGGTTCCTAAAAGTCCACAAACCAGTACTGGTCCATGGCCCAGGGGTTTGGGACTGCAGTTCTAGAGGACATGGAACATTTGAAATGCGAGGGCTCGAGGAGCAGCAGTGGTATACAGGAATGAGTGCTGGACTCGGAGTGAATATCTGTGCTCCAGTCTTGGTTCCGCCAACGACTTTGAGCTTCCAGTTATACATCTGCAAAGTAAGAGTAATAATGTATCACCGTCGGCTAACTCAGAGAATTGTTTTGGATACTACTAAATGATAAAATAAACAGGCAAATGATTACTAAGTGGTCATGAAAATATTTACCATAAATTTCCTATATATCAAATTGTACTGAGTACTGAAGACTTAAAACAAGATACAATTTGGCCACAGGAAGGAAACTTTCCCTTTCTGTTGCTCCAAAGTTAAGGTGGACTCATTGATTCCATTGGTTCCATGGCCTTTATTGTCTCGTTTCTTTATTTTGCCCCAGAGAAGAAAAGATAAAATTCCAGAGAAAGCAAAAAAGTCATTTAGGTTCATGTAGGTTCATGGGTAAGTTTTTTTTTCTTTCATTTTCTTTTTAACTCAGGGCAAAGATATGGACATGAAGTTTGATATTATTTTGAATTATGGGACCTGGGGTTTTTTGAGAGATTACAGGCTTTCTTGAGTTCAGTTTCAAAAACTTGGCTTGGAATATCAAGAGTAAAAGACTAAATGACTTGATAGATACTACTGTACTTTGTAATGTAAGAGACAGTTTTCTCACCTAAAAGGAGGTAGAGTTTAACTAGGGAGATATAATGGTTCAGGAAGGAGAGAGAGAAACGCAGTAAAGTAATTGCTGGTGTGGTTCTGTGAGAAGTGAAATCCCATGTTCTGCTGCCATTCCTGTGCCTAGCGTGAGTGAGAGAATTAACAACCCAAGAAAAGAATCCCACATATGTGTTTCACCTTTCAAATGGTGGCCAGGGCAAAATTCTAACCTCATGGAGAAGCCTCAAGAGGTGCTGAAAGATGGAGTAACAATGGCTGAGTTAGCTATTTAAATGGATGAGTCTGAGGGCAGTTTCAGAGTATATTAAGTACCTGGGTATGGCAATTGGCAAACATCCAAAAGTTTTCTGTACTTCTCAGAGGGGAGCAGAAATGGCTGAGAGAGGGCAGGTGTGCAGGAAGTATCCTTAGGGCTGGAGCAGGGATGCATAGAGTTGGTGAATAGACATAATGACAAATCCAAAATGATTTAGCAGATACCCGAGGGGAGGGGGTGTGCAGGAGAGAGTGCATGGAGAATTGGGGAAGTTGAAGGCACCTCAGTTTAAGATGTGAAGGACACAGAACGACCATAGACTACCCTATTTTTTTTTTTTTTTTGGCCATGATGTATATAAGCCCACTGCCCTGGGGATGGCACCTAGACAGAGGGAGGTAGGAGCACAAAACATTGAATTGACTGAGCTCAAATCCTAAATTAACTGAGTCAAAATTCTGTTATTATTTAAAAAAAAACTTAGAAAATCTGGAACTGGTTGGATATAGCCAGAAGTGACTAAATAGTCTCTTCTGCTGTTAGGTAAAATCAGGGCCTGACATATAGGTTAAACTTAGTACAGAGAAACAAACACACTAGCATACAAAAGTTGCTGTTTTGCAGAACTGCTGAGACTATAAAATGATAATACCCCCTGGGCCTTGGGGAATTCATGGTGTGATAGGAAAAACACATGTAAATTAATTAATAAAAATATGGAATGTACACATTTAAGGTAATCATCTCAAATCCTTTTTGTAAAGACAGAGTACGAACAAAAAAATCTAGAATTATTATTGCAAATACTTTCCTCTGTACCAGTAAGGCTACTAAAAAAAAAAGAGAGAGAGAGAAAATCTTGTGAAAGAAGTGGAGAACTTTGCTCTTTTTACATATGCCTTTCTTCCATTCAGGAAATCCATGTCACTAGAGCTGACAATAATAAAAGGAGTTTGTATCAGATCAGATTCACAAAAATCAGTTTTGTAGGGTATCAAACATTACTACTAATAATTAAATGCCTTAAATGGAGACACAGAGGCTATGTTTCTGTGAATTCAGATTTATTCTGTTTTCCAGAATCTTTTTAGTCAATGCCTTTTTATTTTTGAAACAAAAGCAAAACAGTCCAACATATAAAATTAATATCTATTTGCTGAAAAAATTCAGGCAATATAAAACATTCATAGAAGATATAATAAATGTCACATATAATCCTGCATTTCTGTGGTAAAGTGTCATAATTTTGAAATATACCTTTCCAAAGTGGTATCACTTTATATATGCTGGTATATAATCTTATTTTTAAAAATTAATACATCACATATCTATTTTACAACATATACAAACATGCCAAAATCAAAGTCTCACAATTTTTAAAAATTTTTATCCAAGAGATTTCAAAATACATGGTGATAAATAGAGTAGAACCCTTAGTACAGGTACTATAAAATTTTTAGGTTATTGAAATTGGAGATCACCAGCCTCATGGGGATTTTTAAAAATATTTTTAGAACAAAACATTTTAATCATGTGAAGAATCTGTAAAAAACAAAGCTGTATTCTCCATTATGCTAGCCATTTGCCACATGTGGTTACTTAAATTTAAGTTAATTAAAGTGAAAATAGTAATTTAATGTCATAGTTGCATATATCAAGAGCTTGATAGTCACATGTTAGTAGTGGATACAATATTACACAGCACAGATACAAAACATTTCCATCATCACAGAAAGTTCTGTTGGTATGTGTTGATGTAGAGTTCTAAATATTTCATAATTTAAGTTTTTCGAGAACTAAAAATAAAATCTTAAGGCCCCCAGCCAACTGAATAGACCCTCCTTTTGGCCAAGGAGACCCCAGAGAATCCTTAAAAACTGAGTTGCCAGACGTGATGGAATGGGAGCTCAGACACACCTCATTATACCCCCTCTTTTATGTGGTTTAGATACAACTGACCAGCATTCATGTTAAAATAGAGATCATAAGACCAACAGATCAAACTCTTTGGGACAGTGATACCAAATTATTAGCAAGACCTAAGGCAATGCCAGGCAAGGATTAAACCACATACCCCTTACACTTAAAGAATGAACTCTGCTCTAACTGCCACAAGGTTTTCCTTTTTCTCTAGCAGCTAAACCAGCACTGGCCTCCAGATAAGCAATACTGAAACAACTGCAGCTCATCCACTGCCAGATGCTGATAACTGACCCCTGTTTCACATGTCATAACTATGCTTTGATTAGACAAGAGACCGACTTCAATAACTTTCTCCTGACAAGAGACAATTGAGCATGGATTGTTTCTGACTGGTTTTATGGAGGCTGTGCACTTGAGTGCCTTCATGTTCCTGCTTCATCTTTTGACAGATAGGGCCTAATTGTTATACATTTGAATGTTAACTATCCACCCCAAAGTGAACATGGGATGCATGCAACATGCATGTTTGCTTATCACACATGCATGCAACCCCCTTTCAAGAATATTCATGGCTCCTCCTATATCCTGTTAAATATGTATACTTGGACAACTCTTTCAGCATAAATTCCTGTCTTGCTCCTCCCTCCCTCAAAGTGCTTGCTTTCAGTTTCCAGCTGGAAGCTGTACTTCCCACCTGCAGGCTGTGCTTCTCACTTGCAGTCTGCGACCACTTAAGGAATAAAGCTCTCCTTTAGAAATTTATAAATTGAGTGATTTTTTTTCTGTTGATAAATATAATAAAACAATTTGTTGAGCACCAAGTATATGTTAGATTTATGCTAGGCACTTTTCACTTTTCTCATATGTTATTTTATTTAATACTCACAAAAAGTTTGCAGGATAGATATCGTTATACCACATTGCATGTTTACAAAAATAGTGGCTCAGTCAAAGTAAAGTGATTTGATTGGAAGCATTGGCAATTAGCTGTAGCCTGTCCAAGCTCCTAACATTAGTAGCTTTACATCTTTTCAGTTGGAACACTTGTCCTCATGGTGCATAGGCTGCTGATTTCTTCTGTCAGAGCATCAAGGAGACCCAACCCATTACATTTCAATATTGAGAATCAGGACTTGAAGAGAAGCAGCTCTTTCTACTCAGTTCTTTATGGCCATATTCCCTTAATTGACTTGGAATGTGACCCTCAGCTGCTCCTCTAAAGCCTTAATATAAAGTCCCAGCTCCCTAACATTGCTCACAAAGCCCATCACACCCTTGTCTGAACCTAACTCTCCGATATCATCTTTTCCTATTCTCTACTTCCCAACGTGCAGGCCAGGCATGTCCAACTATCATCTCCAAGAGAGACATCATGTTGCCCTCCCCCCTCAGGTATATTGCTGACTTGAAACAAAAGCCTCTTTTACTCTTTTCAATCTATTAAACTCTTGATGGTTTTTCACAACTCAGCTCAAGTCCTGCCTCCCCCAGGATACTTTACCTTAACCACAGAATATGATTTAGGCACCCTGCAACATGTCCTCATAGTGCCTTATTCTCTCTTCCATAAAACATGCCTGTCATAGGGTAGTCATTGATTATTTTGTGTTACTTCATTAACTATAATCTCTTTGAAAGCAGAATCCATATGTTAATCTTTCATCATACCAGATATAAATGTTCAGTTCCAATCAGTGGGACAACTTTTTTTCCAGACGTGAAGTGCCATGTTATCTGAAGATAGGGAAGTAGAAGGAGAGAAAATCCTCTTTCAGGCAAAACAGGCCTCAAAAGATAGAGAATGTCCATCTGTTTTTCCACATCCCATTCATCATTTTCCCCCCCAAACAGGTGGGGACAGGCACCTGTCTCTGATGGTCCTGATACTAAAAATTATCTCCAGGAATACCTTGGCTGGTTGCTTTGGAAGATGGGGAGAAAGAGGAAAATTCCCAAGCGCAAGTGCCTGGAGCAACTTGAGAAGGTGGGGAACAGCAGGCTTCTCTGATAACCTTGTCCCCTTCTGAGTGGACCCTGTTTCTTGTGCTTGAGAGGAAGGCCTCTGTTTCCCTCCCATCCCAGCTCCCAGCCATGCTGCCTGAATCTTTCAAGATGTTGCCCCCACTCCTTCATTAACTCTCCTCTGTGCCAAAGGGAGCTGCTTGCTGTGACGCCTGCCATAATCTGTCACAAGCTGACAGGCAATCACTTCGTGGAGGATACTGCTCGGCCACAGGACACACATCAGACTGACACACTGCTTCTCCTTGATGGGGAAGAGCAATTCTTCTACATCCTTCAGTAGAAAAAAACTGGTTTAAAATGCCAGGCTCCTGTAGCAATCTGATGTGAATAGGGACATTATAAATACAGGAGTTTTTATAACTGTCATTCGCTCTTCTAGCCTTGGGATGTGTGACACATGGTTATCATAATCACTTGCCCTCATCTCAAGCATATTGATTCATTTATCCATACACATATTCATTTATTTTTTCAGCAAATTTGGGGGGGTAGTTTCCAAGATCCAGGCACTTGCAAGAAGAGCCAAAAGGATCCAGGGGTCAACAAAACCTGATCCCTGCCATTAAGGACATCTTATGCAGGAGACACAGGCACATAAACATGATTATAACATAATGAGACAAGCGTCTGTAAGAGAGTCAGACACAAAGCACTGTCAGGTGAGCACAATGGAAGGAGCTATTTGTGATGCCCGGGGGATCAGGGAAAGTTTCACAGGGGAAATGAAATAGGAGCTGATTTTTGAAGGACAAGGCATTCACCTGGTCTGGGTAGGAAAGATGTGAGTCTGGCAAGGGCAATAGATGAGAAGGAGATGAGTGTGAAGGAGCAGGGCTGCAGGGCTCCAGGGCTGGAATGCAAGATAAACAGGTGAGTCATGGGAGTTGGCATCGAACAGGCCAGTGGGGGGAACATTATACAAGGCCTAAAAAGCCTTAAGGAGTTTGGACTTTCTTATGTTGCCACTGGGGAATCATCAGCTATGTTGGCAGGGTTGAGCACAAGCAGAGATTTTAAGGTGCATGCTCCCCAACTTCATGGAGTCAGGAGCAATAAGAAGCCTTTTAAACTTCTGTCTCTTCCCCTTGTTTATTTTTATCTTTCCTTGTCTGTGTTTTAATAAGGGATAAAAACTCTAAAACACACATTAAAAACCTGGTGGTATATACTTGGCATGGGAAGAGGGGAGCTTGGGAGACTTAATCTTATACTGTGGGGTATGGCAGGTCTTAGAAGCATAATAGACAAAAGGAAGAAAATCTGAGAATCTTGGAGTTTGTTAAATAAGGAAAAGAAGGGGCCCAGGGGTACTAGTCTGGGACAGAGAAGTGTCAAATGGCCTTGGGGCCTAATTGCTGGATTCCCTGTCCCAGTGAGGGCTGATCTGGTGCCAAAAGACCTACAGGGGAAGGGTCTGGAGGACACACACGTGTAAAGAAAAAGCCATCAGGGAGGCTAGAGAGACATGGAAGCACCACAAATGGCAGACTCACCAGTGCAGGTAAAGGTCAATGCTTTGCTGATTGTGTATTTGCTCAGGCAAGATGTGTCCATTAAAACTTGGGTGTGGTGGTAGAGGCAGATGGGAAGATAGTGGCAATAACTTGCCCATGTGGGTCTTTCTTTTATTCCCTAAAGGAGATGATTAACTCTAAAAGGCAGGTATTGTCTAAGATTATGCCGGTAGTAAGCAGCACAGGTGCTGGGTTCAGATAGATTGAAATTTAAATCCCAGCTCTACTGTTCACTGATTCTGTGATCCCTGGCAAACTGCTTACAATCACCAGGTCTCTTATCTCTTCTTTTATAACATAGGCATGAAAATACTTATCTTTCAGCATGATTGAGAGGACTAACTGAAATAATGTGTGTAAAATGTTCAGTCTATTGCCAGACATTCAAAAAATGGTAACCATTGTTTTACACAGTTTGCATATTTTCTGTGTAGCACAGTGTTGGGCACTCAAGAAACTTAGAAATATTCTTTGTGACTCCTCCTGGCTTTCAAGTGCACTGGGAGTTTAAATTAATCTTTTGCAAGTATAAGACACATTAAGAGTTATCACCCGTTGGTATTGAAGGAGATAGTCATTTGTCAGTAATATTGACCCAAGAAAAACCAGTCAGGTGTAAAAGGCATCATTTTGAAACGATATGACAAATGAAGCTCCATTATCTGAATGAGGAGACAGAAATAGGGTCACCAGATCTTATGGGTCTGCTCTGACATCGTTAAACAGTGGTTACCATCCCAATAAGAAGGATTCTTTAATCTTTGCATGAGCTAGGGGTGGAAGGGACTGGTCTATGGAAAGAGGGAAGATAAAATTTGGATAGCTCAAGCATTAAAACCTGAGATAGAATGACTACTTTAGAAATAAACATAAGGATTTGGAAAACACAGCAAAAAGATACCAACGTTCCATTAAAAATATTAGTACATTTTTGGATAGTTCTTTGAGTATGTCTACCCCTCATTGATTAGAATTATTCAGTGATAAACCTTAAGTGTCCATGTCTGAAGGCCAGCAGATTTTATTAAAATTTAATGACAAACAGGGGAAATTTTGACATTCTGCTATTACTCCTTTGGCATTCAAGTTTATGTTTAATTCAGGTTTTCATAATTTGTAATGAAATAAACTTCTTCATGCCATGAAAAATTCACAAAAATGTGAAGCACTGGGAGTATATGTCAGGTACACTATGATGTTATTCACTGCTTAAAGAATTGTTTATGTGCCATAAACTTACACTTGTGTATTGAAAAGAAGGCAGAAGTTAATATTAGATTCTAAAGAAACAAAAAGGTTTATATTTAATTTCCAGATCACCATATACAAATTGGTGATTCATCGCCTGCCCAGCCTTGTTCTAGAGACTGCGGGGATAGCACAACCTCCAGTCTGGTTTCCTTGTCTCTGGCTTTTCTGACCTCTAATTCCTCCACATTAACATGAAAATTACCTTTATAAAATTAATATGTATTCTAACCTTAATTTAATTTATTTTATTGATACATAATTTTACATATTTATGGGGTAATGAGATATTTTGTTACATGCACACAATGTATGATGATCAAATCAGAGTATTTAGGATATCCATCACCTCAAACATTTATCATTTTTTGTGTTGGAGATATTTCAAATCTTCTTTTCTAGCTATTTTGAAATATACAATAATTTTTTTTTAACTAAGGTCACCCTACTGTGCTATCAAATGCTAGAACTTATTCCTTCTATCTGACTGTATGTTTGTATCCATTAGCCCGGCGGACCCCAATCCCTGGGCTGCAGACCTGTACTGGTCCGGGGCCTGTTAGGAACTGGGCCACACAGCAGGAGGTGAGCAGTGGGTGAGCAAGTGAAGCTTCATCTGTATTTACAACCATTCCCCATCACTGATATCACCACCTGAGCTCTGCCTCCCATTCCCCCCACAATGAAACTGGTCCCTGGTGCAAAAAAGGTTGGGGACCGCTGCATTAGCCAACCTCTCTTCATCCCGCTTCTACCACCCTTCCAAGCCTCTGGCAACCATCATTTTACTCTCTACCTCCATGAGATCAATTATTTTAACTCTCACATATGAGTGAGAACATGTAACATTTATCTTTCTGTGCCTGGATTATTTCATTTAACATAGCGACCTCCAATTTCATTCATGTTGCTGCAAATGACAGGATTTCATTCTTTTTTGTGGCTAAGTAGCATTCTATTCTGTATATATGCTGCATTTTCTTTGTCCATTCATCCACTGATGACACTTAAGTTGATTTCATATCTCAGCTGTTGTGAATAGTGCTTTAATGAACATGGGTCTTCAGGTATCCTTTAATATACTGATTTCCTTTCCTTTGGATAAATACCCAGTAGTGGGGTCTGCTGGATTGTATGGTAGTTCTATTTTTAGTTTTTTGAGAAATCTCCATATTGTTTTTCATAATGGCTATACCAAATTACATTCCCACCAACAGTGTATAAGAGTTCCCTTTTCTAGGCATCCTTGCCAGCGTTTATTGTTTTTTTGTCTTTTTGATACTAGCCAAGCCAACTGGGGTGCAGTGATATCTCATTGTGGTTTGGATTTGCATTTCCCTGATGATTAGCAATGTTGAACATTTTTTCACATACCTGTTGGCCATTTGTATGTCTTCTTTTGAGAAATATCTATTCAGATCCTTTGCCTACTTTTAATGGGATTTGGGGGGGGTTTGTTTTGCTGTTGAGTTGTTTGAGTTCCTGACCCCCATCTCTTACTATATACAAAAATCAACCCAAAATGTATTAAAGGCTTAAATATAAGGCCCAACATTATAAAACTGCTAGAAGAAAACATAGGGAAAACACTTTAGGACATTGGTCTAAGGAAAGATTTTGTGGCTAAGACTGCAAAAGCATAGGCAACAAGAACAAAAATAGACAAATGGGACTATACTAAACTAAAACACCTCTGCACGGCAAAGGAAACAATCAACAGAGTGAAGAAACAACCTGTAGAATGGGAGAAAACATTTGCAAACTATTCATCTGACAAGGGACTAATATCAGAATATGCAAGGACCTCAAACAATCTTAGTTTCTTAAGGTCTCTGCTTCTCTCCCTCCCCTGCTTCTTTCTCTTCCTATCTTGTAGCATCAAGAAGCTATGAACTCCTGTGGCCTTTGTAGTTTACAGCAGGAGTAGCAGTGGGTCACAGGCTATGCCTGCCAGAATTTCCAGGCCCCAGAGGAATCAATGGTTCTAGGAGAAGCAGGTGCAATAGCTATAATGGTCTCTACCACCCTCACCATCAGTAGTGAGTATTCACCTGGATTTGTTAATAGCATCACCTCTTTTTTGTCCCTAGATTCCTAGGAACTTCCTGTAGTTTCTAATCACTATGTTACTCTACCTTCCCTTTTTCTTCCTCAACACTTTTGAAACAAATACCGTCTGTTTGAAATACATAGTGTGATTTCTGTTTTCCTCATTAGCCTCTGATTGACTCAAGGTCCTATCAGCCTGTGAGTATAGGTGGGGGTCAGAGAAATAATAACCCCAAATTTGTTTTTGCCATTTTCTGCTCACACAGATCTTAGCCATCTGTGTCATTCCTCTCACTTAAGTGCAATAGGGACCCATGGGAAGATCTCCTGTGTGCCAGTTCAACTGGGCAGAGTCACTGCAATGCCCAGCTTCTTGGGGATCTGCTGCCTCCTATCATGCATTATAGTCTCCATCACTGCTCTGCTGCAACTTTCCTGGGTGCTACCACTGGTGCCAAAGCATTGCACATGCTCCTTTCTATATACTCCATCGTAGTTTTTCACCTGGGACACAAAGCGATATTACTTGCATCATGGGAAATCAGAGTCCCCCATAAAAATACTCCAACTCTGTTTAGAGTACAAGCTAAGCCAATGTAACAAGCTAAACTGACATAATAAAAGATGCCAACACATGAGGGCTTCAGCAGGGTAGCAGTTTATTTCTGTTGATGCATTTTCTATAAGTGAGCAGCCTGGAGCTAGTGTTGGCTGTTCCTATCCACTCTCGTTGATAGACTAGCTCTACCATCCTCAAAATGAAGCTTCTGTCTCTGTATCCAAGGTGGCTACCCTGTTGTTATCATTTCCTAGACAGAGGGAAAAGGGAGGGAATATCCAGGACCAGGCTTTGCTTACTGAGGTGACTGGAAGCTGTCATAGACATCACTTCTGTACAAATTCCATTAGCTGTGACTAATCCCCATGACCACACCTATTGCAACAGAGGCTGGGAAATTTGCCTCTATCCGGACTACCAAATGCCAAAATTCTAGGGGCTCAGGGTATCATGTGCAGATGTGTGGTGTGGCCTGAAGAAGAGCACCCTAAGAGCCCAGGGGAGCTGACAGCGAACCCATACTCTGCTTACCAAGCCATGAGCCCCAGTCCATCTTCTTCCTTCACGAAATGTCCTCCTCTTGGCAAGCTGTGTGTCCACAGGGTTGGTTATCTCTGCCCCAGGGAACACCTTTTTCTAAGTGGTACAAGGAGACTATTTAGGCTAGCGGCAGCCCTGAATATGCTTAATGAAAGATATCAGCAGTCTATTCCACAGATTATACGTGGGGTTTTTCCATGAGACTGAGGAAGGCAGAGAGAAGTTAGGAACAGACACTTTCCTGTGGCTTCTAGATTTCTCTCTCCTAAATGAGTGTGATACAAAAATATCCTTGTTTCAACCAAAAATAGACTCTTCAATAAAAATTTCCTCTTAAAAATTAACTACCCCTCATATCTTGCCCACTAATTCATTCACCTCCTTTATAGCCAATGATCTGAATATAACTGTTATTATTCCTAAGTTATATATAAGGAAACTGAGGTTCAGAGATATTGGGTAAATTGCCCAAGGTCACACAGCTCACAAGCAATTAGATACGAACTTGAATCCAGGTCTATCTGACTCCAAAGCCATTGCTTCTTTTATTATATCACAGTACCTGTTAAGTTACAAGGATGGTTACCTTGTGATTAAAAAATGAACTACTTATCATATGACCCTTTTTAATAGAGAAGTTCCAAGAAACAGGACAGTACCAGGGCCACACTGTCATTGTGGTTTACACTTCCCATGAACTCTCTCCAATAAACATTTCATTTAAATTTAATAAAGCAGTTAATAAAGCCATAAAGGTTAATTACTAGTTAAGGGAAAAATATGACTTCACTTTGGTGAACATGTGAAAAATGAATCAACTTCGTTTTCAGTTAACCCAGGATTATACAGGCAATAAAGCATGATTATGGATTTAACATGTTAATTCCCAGTGGATTTAATAGCAGTGCTGTGAAATACATGACCAATCGCTAACCCATCTGACAAGCCTTCAGACAGCACTAATCAAGATTAAATCACTTGGCCCACATGGGGATGCAATATATCTTTCAAGATGAAATGACCATAATTTTTCACCATGGAGGTAGCATAAATGCCTGGTGATAGGATGAGAAGTAGAGAAGAGAAAAGTGGAGGACACAATCTGTGATCTCAATCTGACACCTCATTTTGGAAGCTATTTTTGAAGAAAATAACCTTTAACTTGTTTTCATAATTTCAAGATCCTCTTCAGGCTACTATCGTTGTCTGTAATGATTCATGATTTACCTATAATTTGTGGCATGAAGCAAAGCACGCACATCCCTTAAAACATTCTGCCTTTCCAAAAATAGATCACTGGCACATTCAGTCCTTTGTAGCTCTGCCCCTATAGTTCAGCAGCTCTCTAGGTTATACCAGTGTAGCTTTAATTCTTAAGAAACAGAATCCTAAATAACACTGTATTTCTTTTCTAATGGATTGTACCACCTGGTAACCACAAAAGAAAAGTGTTATATTCTTTTGACTGCTTGAAGGTTATGAACAGGGATCTGAAAACTATAGACTGTGGGCCATATAAGGCCTACTACCTGTTTTTGTAAATAAAGTTTTACTAGTTCACAGGCAGACCCTTTCATTTGTGTATCACCATTGGCTGCTTTCATGCTACAACAGCAGAGGTGACTCGTTGTGGCAGAAACTGTATTCTCACACAGCTTAAAATATTTATTATCTGGCCCTTTACAGAAAAATTTTGTTTGCTCATGATTGAGAGCTTCATTTTTTCTGAGTTGCAATTTAACTGAAACATGGTTATTTTCAGGGCCTTCTATTTCTCCCATTCATTTAACCCATTTTGTTTCCAAATTTTCTAGTTTCACATCCAAACTTCTTTTTACTTCACATCATAGTGGTGAGAATTAAATATGGGAGGATGTGCTCTGATATATAATAGCCACTCAACAGCATGAATTTATTGCCCCCTACAGACATGTTATTGTTGTTGTTTTACCAGGAGAGAGTACAGGGTGATGGTGAAGAAAGGGCACTAGCTCTATGCTGCTTAGGGTCAGAGCCCAGCTCTGCCATTATTACCCATGTAACCTTGAGCACATTCCTTGCATCCTCTATGCCTCAGTTTCTTCATATGTAAAATGGGAATGATAATAATAATATACCCACCTCATAAAGTTTTTTGTGAGATTAAAAGAGATAACAGGAACAATACATTTATAATAGTGCTGGGCACACAGAAAGCACTAAACCAGTGTCACCTACCATCATTGCCATCATCTTTGTCATCACCTCATTAAAAGAGGTTAGACCATATTGGTAAGGATTAGCCCATTTCTCACAGACTAGTTAAAAAAATGGATTTACTTTAGTTAGGTGTAAAGTGTACAATTATAAAATCTAATCAGTCCTGTGTTCAAGTCAAGCTCTGTCACCTTCTACTTTTTTTCTAACATCTCAAATATTTCACTTAGTTCCTGTGCATCTGAGTTTCTATATTTGTAGTATGAAGCTAACGTACAGATCTCGTCAAGAAGTTGAAGATTAAAGTAGCTACTATATTTAAAAACTGCTGTCACTGTTCTGGGCATGTTGTATATGCTCGATAAGTACTGGCTTCCTCCTCCTCTCTGCCACTGTGTCTTTTAAGGAAGCCTGACCCTCTTGAATGTTTCTTATATCCTCATTGTTCATGCTCTAAGCTCCAACCATACTCATCATCCCACAATTGCCTATTCTCTGCCTTCGTGTGATGGTAAATTTTATGTGTCAACCTGAATGGGCTAAGAGATGCCCAGGTAGCTGGTAAAATATTATTTCTGGGTGTACCTTTGAGGGTGTTTCCAAAAGAGATTAGCATTTAAATAAGTAGACTGAGTAAAGAAGATCTACCTCACTAATGTGGGCAGGCATCATCCAATCTGCTGAGGGCTGGAACACATCCAAAAAGCAGAGGAAGGGTAAATTCTCTCCTCTTCTTGACCTGGGACATCTATCTTCTCTTTGCCTTGGAATGAGAGTTCCTGGTTCTCTGGCCTTGGACTCTGACTTACACCAGCACCCACAACCCTGCCCGTCCCCAGCCCTTTGGCCTGGGACTGAGAGTTACACCACTATCACCCCTGGTTTTCAGGCCTTCAGACTTGGACTGAATTACACCACTGATTTTCCTGGATCTCCAGCTTACACATTTGCTCATGGCATAACATGGGACTTCTCAGCCTTCACAATCCCATGAGCTAATTCCCATAATAAATCTCTTCATATTACACACACACACACACACACACACACACACACACACACACACACACGGGCTGTCCAGAATGCATCCAGCCATGTAATATGAAAAATAGTATTAACAATGGCTGGATACTTTCTGGACAGCCCTCATATATCCTATTGGTTCTTTTTCTCTGGAGAACCCTAACTCTTCAGTTTTTGTGGTGGGCTAGTTTTTGTTAATTCTTGTGTCCAAACTGACCTATCATTTCTCATATGACAAGCTTTTAATAGTAATGACGACCTCTCTCTCTCTCTCTCTCTCTCTCTCTCTCTCTCTATATATATATATATATATATATATACACACACACACACACACACACACACATACATATTACTAAGTGCTGACACATTTTAAGGATTTTACATATATTGACCCATTATA
The DNA here is from genome assembly GCF_020740605.2 of Lemur catta. Taxonomy (NCBI): domain Eukaryota; kingdom Metazoa; phylum Chordata; class Mammalia; order Primates; family Lemuridae; genus Lemur; species Lemur catta. The sequence continues at coordinate 28,484,403 of NC_059137.1, forward strand.
ACCCTTTGGGTGAGTTACTATTGTTATCCTCATTTATAGATGAGAAACTTGAGCACCGGAGGTTTTAAATAACTTGACCAAAGTCACATAGTTAATAAGCATGGAGTATGAATTTAACTCCAGGCAGCCTGGCCCTGGAGTCTATACTTTTAGCCATGGTGCTATTCTTCTTCTCTAAATGCTTTATAAAACCTTAATGACCTTCATAAACACATTCTACCAATGCATTTCTGCCTTGGTATATGCATTCATATATGTTTCATGTATGGAGTGGTTTATCCATTTTTATACATGTAATGTAAAAGTTATATAGTGTTTATATAAATACATATTTTTTTCTAAAAAGGGAACTCTTTCAAGTGGTTATAAATGAAGAACTACTTAAATTCATTAATTAGATTCTATTCACACTACCTACTACTATCAACCTCAAATTTTTGTTTGACCTAAAATCTTATTTATTATAGTCACTATTGTTAGCTACTACATGATAACAGACTTGTGTCTTAAAATTTTGGGTAAATCATAATTTCTATCTGGGGTTCAGTCCTACAATTGTTATTTTAAAGAAGTATTTCTCAAAATAATATGCATATAAATCACTGGGAGATAATATTAAACTGCAGATTCTGATTTTAGTTAGGGCCTGTGATTCTGAATTTTTACTGAGTTGGTAGTATCTTTTGATGTATTACACAGAGACTTTCATATTAAAAAATAATTGATTACCTAAGGTTGTCCATTAGGATTTCCTTGGGCTTTATTTGCATGGGCACAGTCAATTGACTTTTAGGTTCTAATACAGAAGAGTGATTGGAATGGATCACATTCGATCATGGCAGGGCACCTTCTTGAGTCACTATTTCCTCTTGATAACTCTTACACCACTGATCCTACTAAATTCACATCCAAAACTTAGTTTTGTTTCCTTTGTCATTCATTTATCTAGTCAGCATTCCCTGAGCACTTACTATCTGCCAGAGCTGGTCCTTTTCTTAAAGAAGCTCTCATTCTTGGGGCAGGTGGAAGGGGAGAGTGAACTCAGACATGTAAGATAAAAATGGCAAAATAAGTATTTTTGGTATTACAGTAGAAGTTTGATGGCACAAAAAAGTGATTATTCACCTCTAACAGCTTGATAGTTGGGAAAATATTAAGTAAATCTTCAAAGAGAAAGTATCCCTTGAATGGATTTTAGAAAGTAGATGCTTTCTAAACAACAGTGGAGCAAAGAATTTTCCAAGCTAAGAAGTCATCATGAAGATGCACAGTGGCCTGGCCTGACTGAGGAACTGACTTCCTACTGGTATTGTTGAATTTTGAACAATAATAGTAAAAAAGCAAAGAACTCTCTGCAGTAGAGCCTGGGAAAGCATTAAAGGGCTAAGCAGGGGAGTGATTGATCACTGCCTTTTATCTATGTACCTTACTCTTCTGAGTTATAAGTATATAAACAATAAGTATATATGCAGAATCTTCATATTTCAAAATATTTTTGTATATAGTTGATATTCTAAAATAATATTCATAACATTTGTTATGAACCCTAATATAAAAAAATACCTCTCAACCCACTAAGCAACTTTACAATTAGAATATTACTGGAACTATTGAAGCCACCTGTGTTCATATACTTTGTAATTCACATTAATAAACCATATATCAATGAGACAAAAGTATTCATGACAGCATTTCCAAAAAATTTCTAAAATTTTACTTTGAATCACATGACAAAATTTGTTATCAGTGCTTAGCTATACAATACTCCCAGAAGCTCAATAATCTCCCCAATGTGAATATTTAATTTAGTTAAATCCAAAAAAATCAAAGATTCACAAAATATTAGAAATGGAAGGAAATCTAGAGATCCTCTAGTACAGTGTTGTCAAGTCCAAATTATATAAAAGGCCAGTAAACCATATAAAATCCACTATAAACATCAATAATGTGATGAAGAAGACTAGGTGAGTGTACAAGATGAGTCCAGTCAAAACCATTGGCACAGAAAATGGTGAGGGAGGCTCAGATGCAAGGCAGTGACATTGGTTTACAGAACAGCAGATCAGGAGTTCAAAAAGGGAATCAATTTCATTCAACTGAGTACTAACTGAATTTCAGAGAAGTTAACTTATCCAATATCATTAAGATCAATAACACTAAACCAATTAGAGAAAATATGTTTATTGGACAACTACAATTTGGAGGACACTATAATAAGTGTTGTGAAGGGAATGTGTTTAAGGCAGAGAAGTTACAATCTACTCTATGGATAAGAGACGATGTATGCAGATACGATGGTGTATATATATGTTCTTGTGCATACTACATTTGTATGCATGTCTGTGTTTGTGTGTTTTGTCTTTCAGGAATAGAGGAGAGAGAAATTGATTGGGGCTAGAGGATCCTCTATGCAACAGAGAACCAATGGATAATTTTAGACAGGGAAATTGCATGAATAAATTTGTTTATTAGAATGACAGTAGTAGTGCAGATAATTATGTGAGACAGAGCCCAGAGGCAGGGAGACCAGTTAGGAGGGCACTCTAATGGTTCTGGTGAACACAGAAGGAAGGCCTTTCCTAAGCCATAGTTGTGGGGATTGATAAATTCATGTGAGCTAAGGGGAGATGTACAGCACAAAGATATATGTATTAATAACTGATGCTTAATAACCTGAAAATGACTCCTGTATCTTCAGACATCTCATTTCTCTTTACCTGCTTTTCATTAGACAGATGAAATGTACCTCAAGGAGTATCAGCCCAAAGAGCCCTAGAGAGTCAAGGACAGAGATGAAAACCTGCCCTGGACCTCTAAGGTTTCAGCCAATCCAAATGCCATAGCAAATACTGTGTGAACTGAAGCGTATGTATTGAAAATCAGTCACCTGCCTTTTCCCAGCTGGCTGAGGTGAACCCCATTAGCATCAAAAGGACAAGTTAGGGTGGAGTTGGGCAAAAAGGATTGGTTTTTATCCTTATAAATAAATAGAAGTGACTCTTTAGCACCTTATCCTGCATGATTATGGCAGTATTCTGGATTTTGAAAGAAAAAGTGCTCTCACTAGGAGAGAAGACTATGTGATTAAGAGTTGTGTTTCTGAGTTAGATTTGAAAAGCTCAGTGAACCAGAGTAAGCTAGGAAAATGCAAAGCATGGGCAGTTAGAACCTGCAGTTTGACTCTCAGCTCTACTGCTTGTTAGGATATCACCTCTTTGAAAGTCATTTTCCTCCTTGAAAACACAGGCATAATTAAACCAACCATAATTAAGCCAACCTTGCTATAAAAGTAAGACAGCATAGCATTTGTGAATGTGTTCACCAGAGGATATGAAAGATAGGTAAGTGAAAAATGCAACAACAATTAAGAAGTAGGTAGTGTCAAGTTGAGTTTAAGATCATTGACTCTGGAGCTGAGTCTGGGTTTGAATCAGCCTGTTATACTTACTAGCTTTACTCATCCATAAAATGTAGATTAAAATAATGCCTCATAGAATTTGTGTATATGTGTGACAAATAGTACACTTTTAGTATGAGTTATTGGTATTGTGTTATCGGTGGTGTTTGTTTTTCTTCCTTGTCATCCAGGAAAAGCTGTTACCTTATTTAAGGAGATGATATTTTTGATTCATTAGCAAATTTCTGTGACTCTTTAATGAATCTTGGAATATATGAGTTATATGGGAATTTAAAAACATCCAGATTTCCCTCATTATTGGGATCCAGCCATGCAGGAACACTTCCAAGGGTGAGAGGTCCTTTCCTCCACTAGCCTCTTGCTCTACTCTTAACAGAACCATATGACGCCTCAGAAACAAACAAACAACAACAACAAAAAAAAAACAGACTTTCTCTGATTAAGCAGAAATCACCTTTCTGGAACTTTAACCTTGAAATAAACCAGATTTGCTCTCCAAATCTTTCGGAGAAATATACTTTTCTATAGAACATTCACTTGTGAATGTTTATATGCCCACTTTGGCTTTTCCTATTCAGGGAAATTCTCTACAACTTTGAATGCAGCCTAACATATGGCTCATACATATGCTTTTGACCACAATAACAATTTACTCTCTTTTTTTATCAACTGCTGTTTAATTGTGGTGTTCTAAACTACTACAATTGATTTTCTGTTTCCAATTTCACAACTTTGCATACATTTCCATGAATCTTTGCCGTGAAAGGTTTAGCTCATGGTTGATGGTAGACAGCTCACTTATCTTGAAGAAAGGGTGAATTTTAAAAAAAAAAAAAATGTACTGGAATGATTTTATAAGATGTTGTTTAAAAATAATAAATTTGAATTTTGAGTCCTGTGCCACCTTTAGGATCTTTGTGACTGCTTTGGAGTCAGAAAGTCTGGTTTCATTCCTGTGTACAACTTGGCATCAGCCTCCTTTCTCAATGTATCTCTCAGGATTTTCCAGGTGTACTAGAAGAGGAGTTCTGGAACATTTTTATTTTTCTTCCTTTTTTCTTTCATGTCAATACTTTTTCATTCCCTTGCCAACAAATTCACCTGGCAAACTCCTATGTACCCTTTAAGACCATACCCATATATTACTTTCCAAGAAGCCTTCATAAACCTCCCCAAGAGAATTGTTTGCTTCCTGCCCATTCTCTAGCAGACATCTACTGTGCCACGTCCCAGGGAATTGCTGGATTGCAAGTGACTGAAAATTCTGATTTAATAATGGAGCCATAGAGGAAATGTATTGACACAAAACTTAGGGAAAGGTTAAAACAATAAAGCTACATGGAAGTTAGGATGACATTTCAAGTTCTGGAAGACCCAAGTCCTGTTTCCAAGACTCTCTATTCATGACTTGTCTGGGTTTTTTCTGTTAGCTTTCTCCTCTCTTACCTTAAACTGAATTGCTCAAATTGGGAACTATAGCTTTTGATAGCATCCAAACTTTAAATCTTTTACTGTCTGCTACCAGGAAGAAAGAATGATCCTTTTTCTCAAAACCAGTTTGAAAAATCCCAGGGAAGTATTATGTTGTGTGGCCAGAGGGGCAAAATACTATGATTAGTTTGGCTCAAGTATAGCCACCATCATTGCACCATGCTGCTGTGGGTGGGGAATCAGAGTTATGTAAAAACATGGCAGCCTATAATGAAGATATCTAGAGGTGAGGGCAAGTGGAGGTATAGTTTTCAGGGGAGGGAGAGAGGGAAAGCTGGGCTAAAAATCCCATAGATGTCCATTTTTACCTGTTTACATCTATTTTCACAACTAGACTGTGAAATACTTGAAAACAATGACCGTATCTTAAGACAAGGACACTATCTTATTTTCCAGGGACTGAAAATGCATTAGACCTGGAACATAATAGACCTCAATGTATATCATTTTTTAAAATAACACTTGTGTTTAGAAACATACTTAATATGCATAATTTTTGTTAGGAAATTTAGACTTCTACTGTTGGTATAATTTTTGTGGTGTTTAGAACTTTGGACACTCAATCTTTATAGTTAAATCTAGAAACTAAAAAATATGTCAAGTATTTTAAGAATTCAATTCATAAGAAAAAAGTAGGCAGAAATAATATATATATATGACCAATCTAATAATATGCATTTACCTCCAATGAAACATTGAGCTTTGAATTTAATCAGGCTTTTATTTTCATTTACAAAGTAATATGATAAATCTTTTTAGTAATCCTTTTAGATTATATTCATACTTTCAAAGATCCTTGGTGGCTAATTAAGTAGACTGATTTGCCTTTCAAAACAATTTGCACCTCTATGTTTCTGATACTGTGTCTGCTTTGTGTTCATTCTTCACTCAGTGACATTTCTGAAGACCCAAATTCTGTTTTTCATGGATTTGCCTCCTGCAAGAAGGTGCACATTGAGAAACACTACTCATTTGTCTTTGGTCATCCAGATCCCCCAATTCATCACTGACTTCCTCTGTATTTTGTATATCTGAATCCTGACATTTGTTTTTTCTGTGCCTGACTGCTCTGGTTCCTCTAGTTCTAGGAAATGTGGTTTTTTGCTTTATCTCCTGTTTACTCGGGGATCTGTGTTTCTCCAGCTGTGGGCATGTGGGACTGTTACAGTGGCTTCCCACTTGGGAAGCACCTTCACCTTTAGAAGGACACTTGGGTCTCTTCCCAGCAGTTGAAGAAAGCTTCACGTATTGGACTGTGGGCAAAGATGCCCTCCTGTAGTTTGGTTCACTGTTATGCACATTCTTTTCCTTTAAGGGCTCACAGCTGATATTCTGGATGAAGTGTTCACTTCTGTGACTTCCTCTCAGAGAGAGAGTACTTGATTCTCTGCTTACAGATCTCTTTCTAGGTCCAACACACCAAGATTTGGATCTGTGAGTATGGAGCCTTGATCGTCTTTGAATTCTTCTGCTGAAGTGTGAACCAGCCTCTACAGATCGGGAGGATTGTCGGCACTTCATCCTCCTTTTTCTGAAAGAACTCAGCTTCCTACCATCTCTCGTAGGAGAAAGTGTATTTTCTGAAATGCAACTGCAAGAAGGGGCCCTGTTTCTGGATTTGCAACTTATCAAGGATCTTTCTCTGGGAGGTCTTTGAAAGATCTTTGTTGAAGAATCTGAGTATTTGTTTTTTTCTTCTTCTTTTTTCTGGAAATTTATCTTCTGGCCAAGGCTTGAAACCCTTCTTTCTCTTAGACTGTATTTCTGTGGTTGCACAGAAATTGCTGGGGTACTGAAGGTGCGTGGCATTGTTTCACACTTTCCCAGATCATGGCCATGACCAGGAAGTAACTTTATTCCTTCTGTCTTTTTATCTTGAGCTTTCTTTTTGCCACTCAATAAACCTGGGCTCCTTTCCCTTGGGGTAGCCCAATTCAGGAGCATATTATTAGTAGAAATTGTACCTGTGTGGCTGCCTGATTCTGCTTTTCCTTTGACACAATCATGCATTTTGCTTGCTGTTTTATGAGGGACTGGTGGGATTTCAGATTTTTTCAAGGAAGAGTTACTATTTGGAAACTGTTTCAAGCCTGACAGAGGCCTCTCCTCTTCATTCCATTGACCCTGGATGTTTTTAGACTGCTTTGTATTTTGTTGAGATATCAGTAGAGCATGATCCTTAGGCAAAGGCAAAACAGGAGCTGATGCAGTGGACTTCTCTTTTACCCATGGTGAAACTGCAGGGCACTTATAGATGGCTCGCTGGTCATAGGTCTCCATGTTGTAAGGTGAATGAACAAAACTGATAAACTCATGTAGGAAATGGTGGGTGTGTTGTAGGAGATAAGGTTCCAGGAGGTGAATGAAGGACTCACTGTCCAGATCATATTCTTTCATGTGATGGAGGATGGTGGTTTGAATATTCTTCACTGTGTAGCCATAATCTCCATAAACAGCTGTTAGTTCCCGTTTCAGCCAGGGAACCAGTCGGTGTAGACAACCAGGATTTCTTTTGAAATAATTAGCTGAAAAGTGCTTTTGAAGTTTGGAGCCCTGGACATGTGTCACCCAAATTCCAGAATAATACAGAGCCCTTCTGAACTTCATAACCACCTGATCTCTAAAGTAGCCCAGGGACATAGAGTTTGGCTGGAACGTCCCAATATCCCCAAACTCCCTCAGTAACTCTTGGATAGTCGGCTCTCTCAATAATTTGATTTTCCTTGTGATATCCTCGGGGCTCAGATTGAGATGACTGTTTGGAGAAGACTCCACATGCCTTTCCTCCTCTGAGAGAAGAAATGCTGAAACACCTTTGTTATCATTCTCTGGCCTGATGGAACGGCACTGAAAAGGAAAGCACTGCGTGCTGGAAGAAGGCATGGATTTCTTCCTCGATCTTGAATATAAAGAGCCATTACCACTCTTGTTGAAATAGGAATTCCAGTCAGACTCATTCTCAGCACCCTCCAAGCAATTAGGACACTCACAGTCAGATGAGAGATCTGATGGCATTGCCCTGAATGGATTATATTTCACAGTCAAATGTGAGAAAAATCGGCTCAAATCAATTCCTCAGCTGGCATGAAAAATATCTATTGAAAGCATTCCATGCATGTTTCTATAATATGTTTTATCTCTATGGAATAAATGCTAGAATAAACTTAAGAAACAAACTATTCCTCAATAATAATGTGCTGATAAAACCCAGTGTAGATAAGGTAACAGGGATTCAGGCACACTGATTTTTTCTTTCTCTCTCAAATTAGTTGTTGCAAACTCTGAAAAGCAAATTTGAAGTAAATGTCAAAATTTAAGTACCATATTCTTTGATCTAGCAATTCTAACTCTATTGATTTAATCTAGATGTACAAATATGCTAACACATATATGTTGAGCTTTTTTGTATTAAATAATAACAAAAAACTGAAAACAACCTAAATTTCCATCAGTAAGGGACTTATTGTATAAATGATGATTTATTCATGGTATTTAATATTACACAGCCACTTAAAACATGAGGCAAATCTATATATACTAACATAATAAGATGTTTGAATATATTGTTAAATGAAAAAATAAGTTTATATAGAAGTAAGAAAAACTATTATGAACTCTTAGAGAGTAAACATTAATTTTTGGCAATATTGTGAACTAGATACCTGAAAAATTTTCCTACTAGGAATAACAAAATAATGTTAGCTATAATAGTTATATGCTAAGTTGAGAACAAATAGGTAAAATTATCAAAAGTTAAAATAGTAGAGATATATAAGAATTCAGAGAAGGAAGTGAGTTCTGATACTACTAGTTATATGGTATTCTTGAACTTTAATTCTGATGGAACTGTTAGCTGTAGCTGATAAGAGACAAAAAAATGAACTCTGTCCTAGGTTAAACAGCTAAGAAATAGGAAACCCTTCCTAAATATGTGTATCCAAGTATTTACATCCTTACCAAAACAGTGAATTAGAAAAAAAAAAAAAATCACTCCATAGAAGTGTCAGCAAGAAATCATAGCAGACATTTTGTAACTAAAAACACGTAAGAATGTTTGCAGACCAAATTTAAACAATCTGTTTTCCTAAAAATCTCAAGAGAGTCATTTATTTTGAGTTTGATAGTGACCCCCAGGCACTGGCAGAGACAAACCCAAATTTTCTCTGGAGGAACACAGCTTAAATCCACGTCTCATGAAAACTTTCCCATAAATTAGTTCACAATGAAAAATCACTAACAAACAAGAAAGAGATCATCATCATAAGCATTAAGTCCACAGAAATAATAGCAAATTTTGGCTCCTAGGAGAATCAGAAAATGAGTGTACTGAATGTGCTCAAAGGAATAAAGATGTTTTAAAAGTATTACCAAAAAAAAGTCTATAAAATATGACCAGAGGGACTTGAAATATAACCAAATAGAATCTGAAGAAATAAAATGTATCAGTGTTGAAATTTCAAAATGAATGGATAAAATAAACAACAGAATAAACACAGATGAAGATAGTTATTAGTACATTATAATAGAGAACTGAAAAAAAATACATAGAATACTTCACAGACAAAGAAATGGAAATTTGGAAGATAAATTAAAGATAAGAATAAAGTGAGAAGGTTTAAGATTCTTAGAAAATAATAGAATTAAGGAAAGGCACTATTTTAAGAGATATGTCTAGCAACTTTTCAGAATGTGTAAAATATGTAAATTTTTCAGAATCACAATAAATTCTAAGTATAATAAATGAAAAAAAATCCACACCCCAAAAGCATAAATGTTAAACTGCAGTACACCAAAGATAAAGTAACTTTCCAATTGTAATTATGTAAACTAGAAAAAAAGAAAATATATCTTCAATGTATTGATAAAAAGCAAACTTGTGATTCTGTAAATATAGATCCAATGAAAGTGATTTTTAAGTATTAGGTCAAAATTTGATAGAATTTGGGAGAAAGACATTTGAGAAAAACTAAAATCTGAAAAAGTTAAGCACCAATCAACCCTCTTGAAAGAACATGTAAAAGATGTAGTTCAGGAAGAAAATGATTTAAAAAATGACTACAGAAAGAATTTTTAATGTAAAAGACAAAATGGTAAGAAAAACATGACAAGCAGATGGATCGATCTAAGCAAACAGTGTCTAATAACAGTATTATGTGTATATTTTGGGATTAAAATGAAAATAAAGCTCTAATATTGAAAAATAATAGTGTAAAAGTTGGAAGGCAAGTAACCGAACTCAAAACATTCTAAGGTTTTGTTTTGTTATGAATAAAGGTAAAGATATTTATTAACAGTAAATTTAGATACAGTTAAATATTCATGTTAAAATGTCTACAATAACTACTAAAATAATGGAAATGGAGTGCATAGAAACTGTAAAAAGGAGAAAAATGGAATTAAAGAAGAAAACCAATGAAATTCAATATAAAAATAAGTAAAATAATGAATACAAACTTCATTATATAAAATTTAAAATAATAAATATTATAAAATTTAGATACACATTCTTATGGGGCAAAACTATTTGTAATTGGTTTCACTGATCAACACCTAAGAGCACATATAGGAATAACATTAATCAGGTGTTGGGCAGATGGGAGGGGGGTGGAGGGGATGGGTATATACACACATAATGAGTGCGATGCACACTGTCTAGGGGATGGACACACTTGAAGCTCTGACTGTGGGGGGCGGGGGCAAGGGCAATATACATAACCTGAACATTTGTACCCCCATAATGTGCTGAAATAAGAAAAAAAAAAAAGAAGAGGCACATAGAAGTCTTCAAAGGTATTGGATGCTAGGCATTTACTAATATTTAAACCTTACATGTGTTATATATCTTTTGCATTTATTAATATTTAATTAAAGTTTTAATTCAAATAAGATAGACATACATAACAAAAGTTTGGATAGACATAGAAAAATTCTGGACAGATATAACACAATAAATGTTAATATATATGTCGGTAGTAGAACTTGGTGGAAGGACATAAAAAAAGGTATCAAAATTTTCCAACTTACACTCACAGTGTAACTTTTTAAGCCATAAACATATTTTTTCTAATTAAAAAAACTCTAAAAATGAAATCATGTAACCCAAAATGAACTAAATTGTACTAAATGTGCCAAATTTGAAAAAATCTGTATCTTGAAATCTTAGTCTACAAATTTAGAGCACTTTGGAGTGGTACATTTGATGGGATATTGCTCAAATTTTTAATGATGAATATTTTTCATTTTGTCTGACTTCTCATTATATTTGACATTTTTCAATGATGGAATCCACCTCCAGTTTCTTAAACGCATGGAATCCTAGAGTTGGAAAGAATTTCAAAGATCATGTTGTCAGGTAGTTTTCAAGACTTTTGAAGGCAAAGAACTCTTCTAATAAAGGCATATTGTGCCACATGTTAAACATAACTCTATCTCAACCTCCCACCTCCTCCACTGCCCACCTACCTCTCCATGGCTCTCAAATGTAGCTCCACTGAATTACTAAGGTCACCATGGAGTTCAAGTTTACAAAACCCTTGTCTACTCTATGTCTAACTAGTGCAGGAATCCTTTATGTAACCCCACAGCAGATTGTCACCTGATTTCTGCTCCAACCCTTCCTCATAGAGTTACGTATTCTATGATATGGTTCATTCCATTTCACTGTGGACTGACTCCAGTTTGTGCTAAGAATAAGGAAGATTTTTATTGCCTTTAGCTAAAATATTTCTTTATGTAACTTCAAAATATTAGCCCTAACTGTACTCTGTGTCTAATTTCCCATTCTTCTCCCTAGCTACACTAATTCCTTCCACCCAACTATGGGAGCCTTTCATATGTGAAGGCAATTATTTTATACACCCATACAATATACTCCTCTGACCCTAGCAAGTAGTCTCTCTGTCCTGGCCTCCTCAATTTAGAGTTCCCTAAGGGCCTCTTCCATTTGTGCCCCTTCACAGAGGGGAAGAGTCCATGGCACCAAGAATTCAGGCTATCTATAATTCCTCTTTCTTACAGACAATGCTCCCGCCTTCTAGGACTCCTAAATTTTCTGTCCAAACAGTCCTTCTGGGGCTTGTACCAGTCTCAGTTCAGGTTCATCTTCAAGGGGAGACCACATGGGTAGAGCATACAAACCTAGACTCAAGAGGTGGACATGAGGTGAGTAGATGGAATTTGTGCCTGGAGACTGGTGCAAGAAGCTACTTACAGTGCCAGATGCAAGAGAAAAGGGACAGGATGCAAGTAAGAAGGTTCTCCATTTGTACCTTTACCCCACCCCACCCCCAAATATTTAGAACAAGTCTACCTCAAAAACTTTTAGTTTTCTAATCTTTTCACTTCTATTTCCTTCAAGCTCATTTTTATGAGAATTTATCCAGCTCTTGCTAATACTAGGTCACCAAATTAAAAATAGTCTATGTCTAGATCCCTTCAAGTTATACAATTTTATACAGTTAATTAAAAAATTTTAAATAAATATAGCTAAGCTGGTCGGTTCGCTTTCATTTTTCCTGTTGAGGTTTCAAGCCATCCTTTCCAGAAGTAAGGCTTTCACCAAGTCTTCATTCATCTTGAAATAAAAAATGACATAAATTATATGATTTGACAGATTTACCTCCCAGAAGATTTGGAAGTGTCCACACTCCTTTAAGCCTTAGCTGCTGTGTTAATTTGGTTGTAGTGGATCACTTCTGTTTTGTTTACCTTAGAGACAGAATTTAGAACACAGGACAAGTTCTGGTGTGGACTGGGAAAGAGAGACAGCTCCAAGTTTTCCATGAAGCTTGCATCTTACATTTCCCAACGAAGTCCCAAATGACGTTAAGATGTAATTTCTGAATAAGAGGGAATTCAGATCCATGACTTAGGGGTTGCCAGAACCCTTTGGTCTTCTAATACATCAGTCATGGCCAGCGCTCTAAGAGGTAATCTGACTCAGAAGAGAGCAGGAGTGCTTGGTGGAATATATGTTTTACTAATGAATGAATTCCCTAAAGTAACAGTTGCTGGCCTAATAGTAATATTTGGATTTAAACTAGTTAATCAAAAAATTGTTACTTTTTCTTTGAATGATATGAATAAACCTGTTAGCATGTGTGCAAGGTGGGTTAATCTTGGTTGTTTATGTACCAACTTTTTGGACCCCAAATAATAAAAATTTGTGATTGGGGCTGCCATTTACACATCCATGGCTAAATAGCAGCTAATATTACAAACAACACATTTGGAAGGTCACTCAAAAGAGAATGTTTTTCTTTTCTGTTGCTTTTCTGACTGTTAAGCTCCCTTTAAGTTTAGTCGTGTTTATCCAGGTTATTCATCCTCTTTCAGATCCAGTATGAAACCAATGTAGCTCACAGTATATTTGGGGGATTAGATGAGTTCTCTCTGTTAGTGTTTGGCACTTAATCACAGTTCCATAGAACAGGCATTTCAGTATTATTTTGAGTAGGTTTCATTAAGAATGCCTAGGACTATACATCACATTTTTAAAAATATGTATTTTTGTGATAACCCAAAATTGACAGTAATTCTGATACTTCTGTAACTATTGGGCAATATAGAGCCACATATCCGTGTACCCTTAATACTTATGCCAGCAGCATATGGAGGAAAGAACAGCACAGGCATGAGTTCTTGTGCTACTATTACCCACATAGGTTCACATATGCTCCCTGAGACTCAGTTAACTCATCTGTGAAATGTGTTTGTAGAAAGGTTCAAACAAGATAATAGATGGTGTAAGTACTTTGTGAACCACAATTCTTATTAATAATACAGTGCTCTCAGGGAATAGTTACCTATACACAATGCCTAGCACAGTAAAAATACCCAGTAAATATCTGTTGAAAGAAAGAAAGGAAGGGAGAAGGGGTAGAGCTGGAGGAAGAATGAGAGAGAGAAAGAGAAGAAGGGGAAACATAAGGGAGGGCCATTCAAGTTTCTTTCTCTTTTTTATTGATATGTAATATTTGTACATACTTATGGGATACACATGGTATTTTGATGCATGCATACAATGTGTAGTGACCATATCAGGGTATTTAGGATATCCATCACCTCAAACACTTATCATTTCTTTATGTTAGGAACAATGCAAATCTTTTCTTCTAGTAATTTTGAAATGTACAAAACAGATTGTTGTTAACTGTAGTCATCCTATTATGCTATCAAACCCTAAAGTTTATTCCTTTTATCTAACTGTATGTTTGTACCCATTAAACAGCCTCTGTGCATTCCCCGTGACCCATACCCTTTCTAGCCTCTGGTAACTACCATTCTACTCTCTGCCTCCATGAGATTAACTTTTTTAGCAAAAAAAGTGAGCACGCAATATTTATCCTTCTATGCCTGACTTATTTCACTTAACAAAATTACCTCCAGTTTCATCCCTGTTGCGGCAAATGACATGATTTCCTTCTTTCTAATGGCTGAGTGATAGTCTATTGTGTATATATACCACATTTTCATTATCCATTCATTACTAGATGGGCACGTAGGTTGATTCCTTATGCTGGCCATAGTGAATAGTGCTGCAATAAACATGAGGGTGCAGATATCCTTTGGGTACATTGATTTCCTTTTCTTTGGATAAGTACCCAGTAGTAGGATTGCTGAATCATAGTTATTTATTTTTAGTTTTTTGAGAAAGCTCCACACTGTTTTCCAGAATAGCCATACTAATTTACCTTCACACCAACAGTGTATGAGTTTTCTTTTCTCCACATCCTTGCCAGCATTTGTTATTTTTTGTTTTTTTGACAATAGCTATTCTAATTGGGATAAGATGATATCTTATTGTGGGTTTGATTTGCATTAATTTTCCTGACGATTTGTGAGGTTGAACCTTTTTTCATACTCCTTTTGGCCAAGTTTCTCTTCCAGCTGCTTATATTTCAGTTTATCTCTCCATTTTTTCTTCCACCATTTTCTTCCTTTCTTTTTCTTATTTTTACTTCCTCAGTTCCTCAATTCTCAAAATCCTATAGCAGCTTGGAAGGGAAGAGGTTGCTGGGAGAGGAATGCATTGATATCCAAACAGAGTACTTCAGGCTTAGAAGGATCTTCAAATGTCAATGGCAGGCTGATGCTGAACAATTAATCTAATCACTGGTCACCAAGAGATCAGATGTGTGTTTTCCCACCTGAGTCCTGAGCTACCTACGTGGATGTCTGGCTTTTCTGGCCTTTTTTCAAGTTGCATGGCTTTAGAGTACAGTTTCCTCATCTAAGCACTATTAAGGCCAGATAATTCTTTGTTTCATGTTGTAGAATGTTAAGTACTATCCCTAATCTCTATCTACTAGATGCCATTAGCAGCCTTCCACCCCAGTATGGAAACCAAAAATGTCTCCAGACAGTGTCAAATGTCCTGGGGCGGGGTCAGGTAAAATTGTCTCCCATTTGAGAACCACTGCTCTGCAACATAAATTTATTGCATTTTGAGATGACTTTACTCACTAGAGCTATTGCATTTCTGCTACCAAGAAGTTGTACTATTTGGATTCATGAGAAGGATCAAGTTTAAGTAGCTGGAAGAGCATGGGCTTTGAAGCCAGAAAAATCTATGCTTGAATTTTGATGTTTTTCATTTGGATTTGTTTTTCATGAGCAACTTAGTTAACGTCTGTGTATTTTATTTACTTAATCTATATACAAGAACATGGCAGCTTTCTTCATAGCACTTATCACCACCAACTGTGCATCTATTTGTTCTCCACTTTTATTAGAATATAAGCTCCATGAGAAATGAAGGGTAGGGTCTTTGGTTTATACACCACTGTGTCCCCATTTCTTAGAACAAGCCAGGTACATAGGAAGGCCTCATATGTATTTGTTTAATTAATTCTATAAACAGCACAAAGTCCAGTGTCTAGAACATAGTAGGCATCAGCAATAGCACTTTCAATCAAATCTTGTTATTCCAGCTAGTTGTGCTCTATAATGTCACCACAAACACTCAATTAGTAAATACTGAACCATTGTTCCTGGGGGAAATACAAGGTTATGTTCCTCTGAGCTTCTGGTAACATTTTCATCAATATAATAATACATAACCTTGTTTTATCTGTGTCTGTTTAAAGACATCTTATTTAATATACATTGTTGATTCATTAACATTGAACTCACAGCCAGTAGCACTATCACTCGTGCCTGAACTAAGTTCACCTAACACATGTGTTTTCTCTATAAGGCATATCATGGTTTTCTTGTGTTAGGAAAACTAGACAGCATTTCAGCACTATAGAGACCATTTTAAATAGTAAAATCACAAACACAAGAGCACAAAAATGATATGGCACTAAATAGACTATAAGAAAACACTTGTTTATGGTATAAGAGCTGAAACAAGACGGCAGTGTCACCTTTTTCTACCTCAGCTGTGAATATGTGAGTTGGGTGATTCAAATTTTTCTTCACTCTGTGTATGTCCACAAATGACCATGAAAATGTCATAAGCACTGATTTTGAGTTGCAAATAAATTTTAGGATGTGGGCAAACTTATAAATACAGAATCCACAATTAATGAGGATTGACTATATTTGTGGACAAAGAAGGTCAGCTTCTGCAAGGGGACACAAGAGAATTCTTACTAACTTTATTCTAAGGGAGAGTAATGAAACCTCAACCAACCTTGGTTTTTTTCCTCTTTTTATCTAACAACAGAACATGGCTTCTCTCCTCCCCAAGGTACCCTCTTCACCAACATGCAAAAGAAAACAGTGACCACAACTTTCTGCGTATATGTTTTGTCCCAGTACTGTGTTCCTTGCAGTTCCTCATTTTCCACATATTCGGGAATTTTCCAGTTATATTTTTGTTATTGATTTCTGGTTTAATTGCACTGTGGTCTGACAGCATACTTTCTTTGATTTCTATCCTTTTAAATTTATTAAGTTGTGTTTTATGGACCAGAATGTGGTTTATCTTGGTGAATGTTCCATTCAAGCTTGAGAAGAATGTACAATCTGCTGCTGTTGGATGAAGTATCCCATAAATATCAATTAAATCAAGTTGACTGACAGTGTCAACCATATTCTTACAGATTGTCTGCCTGCCTGACCTATCAATTACTGAAAGAGGGGTGATATTGAAGTCTCCCACTGTAACAGTGCATTGTTCTTTTTCTCCTTGCAGTTCTATCAGTTTTTACTTCATACATTTTGATGATCTGTTGTAAATGCATGTCTTCTTGAAGAGTTGATCCCTTTATCATTGTATAATGTCCTTCTTTACCTCTGATATTTTCCTTGATCTGAAATCTGCTTTGTTTGAATTTAATACAGCAATTTCAGCTATCTTTCGATTAGTGTTAACATGGTGTATCATTCTCCATCCTTTTAATCTAAGTTGTTATATTTAAAGTGAGTGTCTTGTAGACAACATATTGTTGGGTCTTGCTTTTTTTTTTTTAATCCACTCTGACAGTCTCTGTCTTTTATTAGTATATTTAGACTTCATATTTTAAATAATTTTTGATATAGTTGGATTAACACTTGCCATGTTTTTAACTGTTTTCTATTTATGACATTTGTTTTTTGTTTCTTTTTTCTTTTTGGTCCTTCATTTGAGTCTCACACCCCACAAGGGAAACATCCTATGTTAATCTCCATTTAGAGATAAGGAAACCAAGGCTATTAAAATAAAATGACTTAACCAAACTTACACATGACAACAATGATAGAGCAAGAATTTGAAACTCGTCAGTGTTCTTTACATGACAAAACCTTTTCTCTTATATACTGTCAACTGAAATTATGGCTGTTGAGCCAGAAATAATTTGATAAAGGTTTATTGAAAGCCAGATTTGAGGATAGACCCAGGAAGACACACCAACAAAGTTAGGCATGTTCCAAAGCCTGTTACAACTTGGAATGCTTGTATAAGAAAGTTTCTGAGAAGGAAGGGGGATTCCTCATGTTCATATTGGAGTTGTCTTTTTTCATTCAAGGGTACAATACAGAGGTTACAATCATTGGTTACAGATGACAGCAAATAGGATAAAGTGTTCTACATGCAAGGCAATCAGTAAAACTTCATGATTCAGAAACACAAATCAGTGTCCTTTTCAATGTCATTAGGTTACACATTAATCAGTATGTCAACAGTGTGAAGAACTCACAGTAAGATTCTGTACTCAGGGGCAGGATATAAGCCATGAATCATAAGACCTTCTACAGGCAGTTAATTTGGAAGCCTGCCAAATGTGACCTGTACGTTATCAATATCCAGCAATTTCAGCAATAAAACTCTGATAAAGCCTGCAAACCAAGTAAAACCATGCCCTCAAGCCCTCTAAAAATCTATATGCTTCCCTCAGTCTGTCTCTTCTCTAAAAGCAAGCTAGGAAGATGTTAAGAACCCAGAATCTTTGGTTTAGTTAAACCAAAACACCACCAATTAAATAATAGCCAGTTATTAACAAGTTCTAATATGGCTAGAATAAGAACAAGAGTAAAAAGGAAAAGAATAGTTTTGCTTCACCCATGGAGACACTAGTATTATCCATGGAATCCAAGCATAGTTTCAGGATACCACGTTTCTTAAAGAGCAAGAAAAAATTTGGTCCTATTCTCAGCCAGGCTTTTCAGTTTTATTTTCCCATTGACTGAGGTCATTTAAAATGAATTGTGACAAGCTGGCTCCTAAATGACGATCTATTTTCCTACAAAAGTGCTTCTCCCTGCTTCTGTGGGGAAGAGAGGAAAGACGAAACTGGCCTTGAGCCCAAACCATAATTTTAGTAATTACTAAGCCAAGTGACTGCGGCCATAATTGAGTCATTCCAAGCCAAATGGTAACAGTAATTATTTTGTCAAATTTGAATAAAAGAGCTTTTTGGGAGGGAACAAGTAGAGTTGAGCTAAGCAGGCCTGAACTGTCAGCCACAGAGTAGGAGACCTTTTCCAAGCAGAGAGGGTCTTCCTGGCACTGTGGTTCTCTTGTGTGACAATGATAGATGTTCCTCGTTACAGATTACGGCCTTGTCACACTTAAACTAATCTCTCGTGTTTTCAGGCCCAGCTCATCCCCCTGGGCAGCAGTCATCAATTTACATGGAGAGGCACCTAGAGAAACACAAAACCTATTTATCACACTTGCTCAGAGTATACTAACAGCGACTTCAAACCAAGCATGGATCCACATTTCAATCAAGTTACACCTCCGCAGCATCATAAATAGTGTCAAGATGTATTGTTAAGAAAATGGATGGAAGGGAAGTGAGAGACTCACATGAAATATGGGGGTCAGTGAACTCCACTCTCATACGACCACCTTGGTGTGTATCCAAATTCAGTGTGGCTTAGATATTATCCAGACATTTTAGAGGCAGCTGCTTACTTGTGAATGGCCATCTCAACATGCCAGGTGATGAAACAGAAGCCACATTAGGTGAGGAATACAGAAGCAAGAGAGGCAAGGTTCATACCCTTAAATCCCCTTTCATCTAATAACCAACCATAGTCTGTGCAATTAATTATTTGTCTCATTACAGATATTCCCTTCTCTTCCTTCTTAGGTTCTATGTTCCATTCAGATTGGTCAGTGCTACTCTGCTCAAAGCTGAGTTTGCCCCACTTTTTTCTGAGGAATGTGCTTCCTTTCCAAAGTCATAAATTTCTCAAGCTTCACCAAAGAAGCAAATGACACTGCTAGTATTCTTTCATGGCCAGAGC
Source organism: Lemur catta (assembly GCF_020740605.2). Classification (NCBI taxonomy): domain Eukaryota; kingdom Metazoa; phylum Chordata; class Mammalia; order Primates; family Lemuridae; genus Lemur; species Lemur catta. The sequence goes on from NC_059137.1 coordinate 28,503,994, forward strand.
ATTAAGTGGGAAACAAATCTTTCAATATCAGTGGTTTCAAGGTCCCAGAGTCCCGTCAATTCAAAGGGTTGGAATTCCTTTCCCTTTCCAAATCCAATTTGAACATAATGAACACCTATTTATTTGGAATACTTTTGCATGCCCCCCTCCCCAAAACATTCATGTCACTTGTACATAATAATCTAGAACAAGGCTGGCAAACTATGCCTTCAGAGTAAATCAGGTCCCCTGACAATTTTGGCAAATAATGTTATATTAGATTACAGCCACATCTATTTGTTTGCTTGTTTTCTATAGCTGCTTTCCTGCTACAAGGGCAGAGATGAATAGCTGCTATAGGGACTATAGGTCTCGCATCACAAAGTTGAAAATATTTACTATCTGGCTTGTTGTAGATGTTTGTAGAACCCTGAGCTAGGATGTGATCAACATTTATTCATTTGAAATAACTTGCATGGTTTTCCCTCAAAACTGTTCTTCTCTTTTGTGGATACACCCATCCATTTCATAAATTTGTGACCAAAGCTACACTTAAAAGATAAGTTGATTGCCTTACAAGTTATAATTGCCAAGTCAGAAAAAAATGAATTCAGAAACTAAGATTTTTAATTTAATAATTTAACAAAAAGCACAATCAAAATGTGGTATATGTATACCATGGAGTATACTCAGCTATAAGAAACAATGGTGATATAGCACCTCTTGTATTTTCCTGGAAAGAGTTGGAACCCATTCTACTAAGTGAAGTATCCCAAGAATGGAAAATCAAGCACCACATGTACTCACCATCAAATTGGTTTCACTGATCATCACCTAAGAGCACATTTAGGAATAACATTGATCAGGTGTCAGGCAGATGTGTGTGTGGGGGGAGGGGATGGATGTATACATACATAATGAGTGCTATGCGCACTGTCTAGCGGATGGACACGTTTGAAGCTCTGACTCGGGGGGCGGGGGGGAAGGGCAATATACGTAACCTAAACTTTTGTACCCCCACAATATGCTGAAATAAGAATAAAAAAATACAGAAACAAAGGTGAAATTAAAGCAAACAATTCTGACATAGGAACCAGAAAGATAGGTGAATTGATAAACAAAGCAGAGATGATATAAAAATGATTAATGAATGAGAAGAGAATATTATCAAAAACAGACAAGAGATTGAAATCATTTAGAGAAAATCTTAACTACAGCACTTTGCTGATTGCTAGGTAAAGCAATCCCATGGCATTTAGACTGACTTGCCTCATGCACTTGCTGTCTTCGTGTCCTTGTCATTCCCCTCCTGCCTCTGGTGGCTGGGATTGAAACAAACACAATGATTTCACATTGGCCTGAGAAGTCCCAGGTGGCTGTGCCCTAGAATTTCTCTTAGCACACAGATAGAAATTGTCATGTTTCCTGTCTTCTCTGTACCACGTAACCTATAAAGGAAAAATTGCACCCCAGAAAACATCAATATTAGGCCATGCAAAATAATAAGTGAATTTTTGTCCTTTTGCTGCATCTGTATTTTTTTCATGAAGTAATAAAAGTTTCTGGACTTTTTTACTACTATTTCCATCGATTCTTAAAATTTTTTCCTATGTTGCTTCTACTTGTATCACTTCAAACTACTTCCAGAAATTTAGGCTATTAGAGCTGGAAGGGGAGCTCAGAGTCTTATGATATCTTGCCTTTGTGCTTTTATGTATTCTATTTTCTCAAATTAGAATGATGTTACCTCCATTTCTTTGGCAAACGCTTAGTCAGTTATTCAGTATATATTTCTTAGCTCCTTTGAAAATCCTTCCCTGACCATTCGAGGTTGTTGCCTGCCCTTCCTCTGTAACTCCCATGACACCTTGTGCTTTTATGCACACTACCATTGAGAAGCCTCTGGGGGTACAGTTAAGAGGACACATACTCTGGAGCCAAAAAAGCCTGGCTTTGAATCTCAGCTCCACCACTTAATGGATGTGTGATCTCTAGTGATCTGCTCATCAGACTCCTCATCTGTGAAAGGGAGATGAGAATAGTTATGAGGATTAAAATGTTTGATGTATATAAAGTGCTTAGACTAGTGTCTGGCACCAAGCTCTTTGAAACAGGGTATGCCATTCATTTGTTGAAAGAATGAATAAGTACCTTCACTTTTTTAACAAATTATTGAGATATAATTTACATGTCATAAATTTACCCATCTTAAGTATATATAATTCAATAATTTTGAGTAAATATACCAAGTTGTATGACCATGACTACAATTCATTTTTAGAGCATTTCTATGTCCTCAAAAAGCTTCCCTGTGACCACTTACAGTTAATCCCATTTCTCTCCCTGTTTTGTGATTGAGGAAACTGACACCCAGAGAAATTCTTGGCTTTCTTAAGCATAGAAATGAATGTGATAAACAGGTCTAGAACTCACGATTCCTGACATCCTCCATGTCCAGACCCATTTTGCTATACTGTGCAATGTTCTTTGTCATGATAATCTAATGATAATTAAATCTGGGAATCTGGCATTACATTATCTTTCTTTATCATCAGCAGCCGTATTATCTTAGTATTTTCATCATTGTTGATGAGGATTACATAATAATATATAACACTCATCGTTACCTATTCTAGACATTATGATGTACAGATTATCTCCTTTGGAACCAAGGCCATCACACCATGTGGCAGCTCCAGCCATTCCAGAGTTTCAAATGTGCTCAAAGACTTTTCTGTCAGAGCTGGGCCATTGTCCATTTTAATGATTATTTGCCTGGCTGCCAACTTGGCAAACTCAGTCCAGAATCTTAAAATCTATTAGTAAAATGAGTGATGAAAGCAGGAACGTGCATTAGAAATCCTAATCCCATGTGAAGCAGAATTGTTGTGGTTACACTTTTGCTTAACCATATCAACATTTTACAATAGAGAAATGGAAACAAAAGAAACATCAAAAGTCTCCCATGAAGTTATAAGCAACTTAACTTCCTTTTCTTTATATTAGACTTGATTTTTGATATGTGTAGCTTTTCTCTGCTAATCAAGAAACCATTAGATATCAAAGTTCTATGAATAGTGAAATTGCTTTAGTCCCAGAGTACTACCTTGATTTCCTGTGCTATTATCAGAGCGTGGCAAAAGTGGATTTCCCATAAATACTCTGTGCACCAATGATGTTTTGGTTCATGCCTCAAGTAATGGACTAAATCAGCTCTCATGACAGGCAGCTGTTCATAACTCACTAATCTAGGATGATTATTTTGTAAAAACAAGCACTTCTCAAAACACTTTAGCTGAGATCTACTTAAAAAGAAGATAATGCTGGCACATTGAAGTGAAAATAAAAATTAGATATGTAGTCCTTCCATCAAGCTAATTAACAGCTTGGCAGTTCTAACATTGAAAGCACCCAATTATCACAGGCCAAAATACTGGCCATCAACATTTTTGTAATGCAGCTGGCACCGAAAGTATCATACAAATAACTTCCAGCAAAGGCTAATGGAGACAGACACTAATGCCCCAGACCAGCTTGAAAATGGAAAGTGGAACCCAAAGCAATTAGACCTTTCATTATGGAAAAAGTAACTGTGGTCATTCAAGAGTGACACGATTAAGATATCCAATTGCTTCTGGAAAATAAACTGCTACCATCTTTTATTCTGTTCCATATGAGGTTGAACCTTCACCCTGTCAAAAATGTGTAAGGATAGGTGTAAAATTCCTGCTAGCAGCGGAGTAAAAGATGATCAGACTGCTCTATTCATGAGATGCCACTGCCGAAATGAATGTTTTTTCTCTTTACATGCACCTAACAGTTTGTGTATACGTTCAGGGATCTTGTGGACTCTGTCAGCTTTAGCCGTGGGGGTTCCTAATGTAATACCTTTAGTCGGTGTAAAATATGTAATATAAAATACAAAAAAAATATTTTCCAGGGAGTTGGTTTTGATGCAAAAATTACCAAACACAACAAATACAGATAAATTCAAAAAAATATGTATTGCATGTATAATATAGGCCAAGTACTGTGGTAGGTACCAGGACACGTGCAAAGAAATCCTTGTCTTTGCCATTAAGAATCTCCCATTTTAGTGGGGAAGATATCTTTGTAAAGAGAGAGATTCGATTTAAAATGTTAAATGTTCTGATGATAAAATGTTGGAAGTAGAGAACTGAGATAAAAGCTGGGTGGGGGTGAAGGGAGTTGAATGAAGACCTCATGGAGATAACGTGGGAGGTTAATTTACTGCAGCCCTTGTTTATGCATTTCTGGAGCTTATGATATTTCGGTTTCCCACACTGTGAACTGTATCAACCACCAGATCCCATCACCGAAAAGTGACTACTCATTTGCTGTGTGTGCTGTGTAGGTGGGAGGGTTTATATGGGCCACCTTCTTTGGGATGTAAAGAGAAAAATCTTCAGGGTTGAGTCCTCCCCGGAAAGCTCTTTCCTGTGAAGAAACATGCACGTGGTATTTGCACATAACCTATGCACGCCCTCCTGTATACTTTAAATCATCTCTAGATTACTTATAATACCTAAGACACTGTAAATTATACTGTATTTTTATTGTCATCTTTTGTTGTTGTTGTTGAGTTTTTGTGTTTTGTTTTGGTTTTTTTTGAGACAGGGTCTCATTCTTCACACAGGCTGGAATGCAATGGCATGATCATAGCTCACTGCAACCTCAGCTCCTGAGCCCAAGTGGTCCTCCCACCTTAGCCTCCCTAGTAGCTGGGACTACAGGTGTGTACCACCACACCCAGCTAATTTTTCTTTTGTATTGTAGGGATGGGGTGTTGCTATGTTGCCCAGGCTGGTCTCGAGCTGCTGATCTCAAGCAATTCTCCCACCTTGGCCTCCCAAAATGCAAGGAGGCATGAGCCACCAGGCACGAGTCACTGGGCCTGGTCTATATTATTGTTTTATTCTGAATATTGTTGATATGTGGTTGTTTAATTTGTAGGTATGGGACCCACAAATATGAAGTATCAGCTGCATACTCTCACAGCACCATCAACGCAGACCACTTCTCTGACCAAATGTGTGGGGATTTTTTCCCACACACCAAGCAAGCAATCAATTCTGCAGTGGACAGAATTGTACTCTAATTCCATTCAATTCTGACGTCATCTACCTGGAGGTAGCAGCAAATCCCACAGATGGAGGGCTTAGTCCCACAAGACTGCCCTCCACTTCAGATGCCAGTTGCACGTAGTAGGTTGTCACCTATACTTCTGACTGACTAGCTATAAATCAGTAGTTTCCACCACACCCTTCTTGGTTTGATCAATTTGCTATAGCCACTCACAGAACTCAGGAAAACACTTATTATGTTTACTGATTCATTATGAAGGAAATTAAAAAGGACACAGATGAACAGCCAGATGGAGAAGACGCACAGGGCAAGGTGTGGGAGAAGGGGCACAGAGCTTCTGTTAAGGTCAAATAAAATATAGTGATGAATCTCTGAATTTAAAATGTTGTATTTAGGAAGAAGAATTGTAATTTGGGGCACGTATACAGATCAGGTGGTCTTTGGTATGTCTGAAGCTCAAAGAGAAGTTGAGAGTTATAAAGAGAAATGGCACATACTGTTTTCAAGAAAGGTTATTGGTGCTAGTGAAGTTTTGGGGAGCTGACAAGTTCTGACTGGTGAGTGATGCTGGTGGGTAAAACTATTCTTAGAGTCCTAACATTAATAGGTTGTTTCCGTAGTTATTGGATAAAGCTGGTTTTAAGTTCTAGTAGGCAGTTTCAGCAGCCAGGCTTGTGGAGAATTAAATTCTTGGAACAATGTCATGTGAGTGTTTTGTACCCCTGGCTTCTTAACTGTTTTAGTTAGTTAACAGAAAAAAAAAACCACCCTAAATTCTGTAAAATGATTTAAAGAGTGTAACCAGCTGTATGAGCAAATTTTAGTGAATCCTACATATTTTTTTACAATCTTTTCCCTTAACTAACTACTTGACATTTTGAGTTATTTCCCAGAAGTAGTAGATTTTCTACAAGACAAAGGAGCTGAGATTCTGAAGGCCCCTGAGCAGATGCCAAGAGTCACCATCTCCCACCACCTGCCTTCAAGACACTTAGCTGCTTGTTAGTTACACCATGACCTGCCCCAAGGCATGTGGCCCTTCCTTTAAAAACCCATGATCTCCCTTAGTCCTAGTACAAGACAGATTTGAGGCAGCTTCTCCAGAGAAGATGTTTTTCCTATTTAAAAATTCCTTTCTTCCTTGGCAATCCTCATTGTCTCAATAATTGAATCTTTGTGGGACAAGCAACTAGACCTAGGCTGAAACCCCCTTGTGGTTTCAATGAGAGGTTTATTTTGAACTGAATATGTGTGACCATGGCCTGGGGAGCCACTGCCAAGAAGTCTTGAGTAAGTGGTCCCAAGGCAGCCAAGTTACAGTTTGGTTTTATACATTTTAGGGAGATAGGAATTGCAGGTAAAATCATAAATCAATACATGGAGGCTGGGCGCGGTGGCTCACACCTGTAATCCTAGCCCTCTGGGAGGCCGAGGCGGGTGGATCGCTCGAGGTCAGGAGTTCGAGACCAGCCTGAGCGAGACCCCATCTCTACTAAAAATAGAAAGAAATTATCTGGCCAACTAAAATATATATATAGAAAAAAAAAATTAGCCGGGCATGGTGACACATGCCTATAGTTCCAGCTACTCGGGAGGCTGAGGCAGTAGGATCGCTTAAGCCCAGGAGTTTGAGGTTGCTGTGAGCTAGGCTGACGCCACGGCACTCACTCTAGCCAGGGCAACAAAGTGAGACTCTGTCTCAAAAAAAAAAAAAATACATGGAAAGTGTACATTGGTTTGGCCCATAAAGTTGGTATATCTTGAAGCACGGGCTTATAGGGTATAGGTGGGTTTAAAGATTCTTTGATTTGTAATTGGTTAAAGAAATAAAGTTATGTCTAAAGGCTCGGAATGTTTTAAGTTAAGATAAGGAAGTCTGTTAACCAGAAACAAGCCACAATATGTAGACTCAAGTGAGGTGTTAAGCAAATTGGTGGCCTGCAGGTCATTTAACCTTTGCTCTGTGTGGCCTTCTATCTTGTTAATAATTCAGTATCTTATTGTTGTTACAGAGAGCCTGTTTTGTCTGTCTTATAATCTCTGTTTAACATTAATGCTACTCAGTTGTTGTATCTAAACTCCAAAAGGGTGGGGGTATAATTAGGTATGTCCAATCTCCCTTCCTTTCATGGCCAGGGACTCAGTTTTAGGTTTTTATGGGGTCCCCTTGGCCAAGAGGAGGTACCTTCAGTTGGCAGGGCGGTTAGGATTTTATTTTAGTTTACAATTGGGTATGACAAGAATGACCCAATTCTTACGATCAAATTTCACACTTCTGTGTCCTCTCAGGGCAAGCTACCCCTCAGAAACCCTCACATGTTCAGCTATCCAGAAGCTCTTCTAACCCTGTCCTTTTGGGTTTTTATGGAGATTTTACTGTGTAAGCATCACTGATTAAATCATTGACAATTGGTGATAAACTTAACCTTCAGCCCCTCTCCCCTCCCTGGAGCTTGGGGGAATAGGGCTGAAAGTTCCAACTCTCTAATCATGCTTTGGACTTTCTGGTGATCACCTCCATCCTGTAGCTACTTAGGGGCTTCCAGCCATCAGTCAACTTACTAGCATACAAAAAGATACATTACTTTGGAAATTTCAAGGATTTTAGGAGTTCTGTACCAGGAAACTGGCTGAGGACCAAATATATTCAGTATTTCACAATATTACAGGCAGATACAAATAGGGTACTTCATTTCTGTGGTTAACTATGATTGTTCTTGCTGATATACTTCACCTCCATTCTTACACTTAGGCTGAGGTCTCTCTTTCAAGACCTTCAGTCCATAGGAATCTTTACTGATTAGGATCCCAACCTTTTCACAAAAGATAGTCACTAGCTATTCCATCTTGGAATGTTTACCTTGAATTCTATTGAGAAATCTAGATTAGGAAAAGTAGAGGACTTCTGATTCTTAACTTCTCATAGAGACTGTCCTTTTCACTTCTTTCCTCTAGGGCTCATTCCTCTGTAGGAATTATATATACTTAAAATGATGTATAAAATTATGTATACCTAATCTTACTGTATGCACTGAAAAACATGATTCTAAAAAGGACTCTATAGTCTTCACCAGACTGCACAAAAAGTGACCATGGCACAAAATACTCTAAAAAGCAAAGCTTGAGCCTAAGTTCCCTTAATGATCCTGCCTTATTCACGACCCTTGAAAGTATAGATATGAAATCTCCCTTTATAAATCAATAAAGGGGTGCAAGGCAAGACCTAAATTTTGCAAAGGCACAGGCATAGCTAAAAATAATGACAATAACCAGCCACTTTCCCCTAGTTTGCTTTCCTATAATTGCTACTCAGGAGTCACATAACTGATGGGCATAAAAATTCTTAACTTTCCCCATAGATAACATCACCCTTGTGAAGCCCAAGGCTAGTATTTGAGATATCTTCCAGGCCCTGCATTCCCTGTGGAGTGGCTGACTCACCCAGACCAGTGGCCCATACTCAGGAACTGACTCAACTGGTATTGCAACCCCTACTCAAGAACTGACTCAGCAAAGAAGACAGTTTCTACACCCCTATGGTTCTGCCCTGAACCCAGCCAATTAGCAGACTCAATTGCCTAGACTTTTTCCGGCCAAACTATCTTTAAAAGCCCTCTCTTCCAAATTTTTGGGCAGATGGATGTAAGAAATTCCTCCCATCTCCTCGCATGGTGCCTGCAATATTAAACTCTTTCTCTGCTGTAAACGCTGCTGTCTCAGTGTATTGGCTTCCTCTTGAGCAGTAGGCAATGAACCCGGTTGTGCTGTAATTGATATAGACCTGACTTCAAATGTTGGCTCAGCCACTTCCCAAGTGACAACAGGCAAACGACTTAACCCTGGTGAATTCTATATTTCTCATTTATGAAATGAGAGGAATAATAACAAATTGAGGGAGCAATACATGCACCCATTGTAAGTACTTAGTAAATGTTAGTTGCCTTTCAATTTTGTATTCTCTAAAACTATTAGACTTCCCCAGTTGGTAGAGCAACTACATTTCTACCAATTTGTTTCTTTTAAGGAAATACTGCATTTTCAGTTAGTCACTTACTTGAAATTCAAGTCAGTCTGGGAAATTCCTGTCTCATTTTCCCTTTCAACAGAGAAGACAATAATATTCTAGCATACAAAGTATCCTGGACTAGAAGACCAATGACTCTTCCTCATTGCCAGCTATGAGACCTGACCTTTAACCTTTCAGATTCTCAGTTTCTAAAAAGTGGCTAACCTATATCCAGTTTTTCTATCCTTTTTATTACCAAGAGCCCTCTCCATTTTTTATATAAATCAATGTTTTGAAAAAGTTTTATTGCCATAAACACTGCATTTATTATAGAATTGTTTATTTCCTTGAAGTTTTTTAATCCAATATAAATAAATCTAACAATCAGGTCTTTAATCAGCATGAACTAATCAATGTTATCACACAGAATTACTATGATTTCAGGCAAAATCAAAGAAAAGTAGAAATTCATCTTTACAGGTAAATGGAAAGTTCCATTCAGCTCTTTGTAATGTTACAAATAACTAGTAAACTGGTTCACTAATCTCTCACCCTCATCTCCATTACTACCTTTTAAATCCCTAAGTACCAGGATACACCACAGGACTAGACCATTTCCAAAGTTCTTTCATCTCTAAATTCTATTAAAATTCACAAACAATCCCAGGTGCATTTTATCTAGTCCACCTCTGCAATAATATTAAATTGCCCCTCAATTTTCAATCATATAGTGATAAGTGTTTTGTGTTTTTCAGGGTTGTTGAGAAAAGCTAAGGACATTTTGGTTCCCATGTATTGTGTTTCTGTTGTAATTATGTTTTCTTTGCCTTTAGACCTTTAAGCTGGTGTGGGGAACAGCCAATGACCCTAATTACCGTACTTTGCCTGACTGTTTAGAGACCTAGATCAATCACTAGTATTATTAGGACTCATTGAGAAAATGTTATGCTTTAAACCTGTGATTTTAAAACACTACAAATTTTTCCAGAATTTTTTTTAATGAATACGTCACCTACAGATACATTTGATGTCTCCCCCCTTCCATCCAGTTTGCACTTGTGCTCAAAGAAAATCACTCTCTTGAAATGAGTTTATTTTCCTAGGCCATGATTTTGTAAAATACAAACAATATGTATTATCGATTAGGAAAGTCCATAAACAATATGTAATATTTTAAGTTTTTAAATTTTAAATAAGTAGTATTGTACTTCTGTTTTGTCCTTTTGTAACTTGTTTTTCTATGCTCAATGTTGTATTTTTGAGGTTTATTCATCTTGATACATATTTATTGTAACTGAAATTATAAAGCATTGCATGAATGTATGCCCTGTTATTCATTCTCCTAATTGATTAATGCCAGCACCCCAGAGCCTCCTCGTCCCCATGCAAATCGGCTCTTGTAGGGCTAACCCCATTCGTCTACCAAACAGGGTCAGAGAGGCCTGAATTCTAATATGGACTAATATAAAGCTCAAGCCAAGAAATTCACTGTTCCAAATATAAATTGTCTTATTATTATTTTCAGTTCTGTCTCAGCTCATAGAGACAAGGTGAAACATTTCATATGCATATAACACCTTGAATGTTAACAACATATTTAGTACAATATATTCTGTTCTTTGTAAAGGGCAGGTCAGGGCAGGTTTCATTAACTATCAAAAAAAAATGAGAATGCAAGGGAATGAGGAGGAGTGGCCACATGCTTTTTGGAGTATAGGAATTTCTCCTGCAAGTTTTTGTAACTTGAACCAGCTAAAACGTTGATTACATAATTAGGGAATGAAATTTGCATTACTTGCAGTACTTTGTAGCTACTGGCAATTGTGATCCTGAAACATTCTACTTCTAGCCTTTTGCTTCACTGAATCAGTTGCTTTTCTCATGTGATTTTTAATAATAGGTTTCTTAACAATGCCATCATTGGATTATATAATAGCATAGAGAAAGTACTGGGGCTTTTTTGGTAAATACTATGAATCTTGTTTGAAAGCATTTGTTAATAATTTTGGCCATTAAGAAAATAACTTTCATATTTGTTATTTGTAGTTATTTTATTTTGCAAAAAGATATCTAGTGATAGACTCTGATTGTATGAAAATTTGAATTAGGATTAACTCTGAAAAGTTGATAGCAATTAGCCAATCAGAAGGAACTTCTGAACTAGTTGTACAGTTACTGGGGTTAGTGAAAACTATTCATTGTCTATTGCAAACTTACCAAATAAGAAAGCCAGGCAAAATAATTGTTTAAAAGTCCTCATATTTACATATTTTAATTATAAGAAGAATGACACAAACATTTTAAGAGGACATGTATCCAAATTCCAACATAAAAGCAAAACATATACTGAGGTCTAAAATGACATCTACCAACGCAGTTGATATAAATGCAAAATAAAAGAGGTGCTTTCACTCATTTGTTTTGCATTTAATACATTATATGAGGAAACAATAAGTTCTTTTGTTTGATATCATCTGGATTGTTTCTAAGCCCATAAAAATGAGTTCTTAGTCCTTTTCCCAAGTACTTGCTTAGTGTTTTCTTGGTTTTTATTTTTATTTTTTTGTTCTGAGCATTTAACTATAATAATTGATTTAAAAAGAGATTTGTTTTCCTCAAGTATGTTCTGCAGAAGACATCAGCTCTTGTCCTAACCCGTGGCCTTCTCTGGCATAGCACTCCCTTTCCATGTACACCTGTTGTAATGAGACAATGGCTTTAAACACTTTGGTGCAGAAAGAGTCACTCCCAGCTTGTAGCCAAAGCTAAAATGAGATCCCTCAGCATAAAGAATACTCAGGATTTGCTATGTAGCACCATTAAATGTTGGCTCCACATAAATCCCAAAGCAATAGTCTCAGAAATACATCGACAAACTTATCTTCATGTCCTACTTGGGAGCCATACAAACAGGTTCCCATACTTTCTGTTACATCCGCTGGCTCACTCTAACCTTATTACCCTGGTTACAAGCTCTTTAGATTATTTCTGCGTTTTAGCTCTCCAGGTGCTTACCTCAAAACTGTGGATAATTTGCTTATTCCATTTTTTTTATTTATCAAGTTTTGATGATGTTGGTACTTTTTCAATTTTCTGGTTGTGCAATACCTTCAGATACCCTTGCTATGTCTGGTGAGCTTCTAAGCACGAGATTCCTATCTCCCCAAGATAAAAACAAGAAATCTCAGTTCCCGGCATCCTTTGCCAGCAGGGGATAAATATGTCACTTCACTTCATCCAGTCAAACTCAATAGTATGAAAGTTTGATTTGCAAGTAAGTGACTTGAGGAGATGGGCTTAAATTAGTTTTTCTGCTGTGTGGGTTGAGGTGCAATGGGATGGGATGGCAAGCCTTAAGGACATCAGTGATACTGGATTTCTTTAGTATGTAGGGGGGCAACCACAGGGATAGAAATTTGCTCATTAGATTCATTTTGCTTTGTGGAACTAGGTTATTTTACTATCCCCCAAATTATGTCAGCTTCCCAGTACTCTTTTAACAAACTTCTTTTCTGCTAGTCAGCTAGAGTTAGTTTCTGTTTCTACTAGTACAAATAAATCAACTGCCTCTTCAATATGAATGAAGTTTTAGGTCAATTACCCTATACTCAACCTCCATCTTCCTTTTCTCTGTTAGATAATATTATTGTTATTTTAATTATTTTATTAATGATCTATGGAATTGTTTCCATCAATTTTCATCAGTCTCCCTTGGTTTCTCACTTTCTAATTGGAAGATATTAACATGCCTGCCTGTTCCTCTACTTTGATCCAACCCAAACCTCTTTCAGCTATTTACTTCTCAACCTACATTAGCTTCACTTTTTATATTGTCAACTAATATTCACATTCTATTCTGCAACCAGATCCCAGACTTCTATACTGTCCATAGGTTGACTCTAAAAGTTAGAACAATTTCCTAGGTTATTTTTTTAAATTCTGTGAATGTGTTAGATCATGAAGTGTGTTAGCCTTACTTCTCTTCTCTTTGAAACCAATATCATGATTTCTGTACCACATAAGGCAGAGGTTACTAACATCAGGCCAAATGGATTATTTCTTATACCTGAATAATTGCTTAAAATCATATCACATTTCAATTTGCTTAATATTAGAATGATGATTTTCTTTTATTCTTATGTTATTTGACTTTATACAATTCTTAATTACTTTGAATTTTTAGTCATGCTTTCCATTATATTAAGCTGTTTCAGGTTTTTTGTTTTGTTTTGTTTTTGTCTTTTTTTCTTTTTCACAGAGCCATCCATACTTGTTTGTCTTCTTAATCTGTTAAAAAGCTGAAAATTCAGCATTCTATTAATTATTATATTTTTATCATCATAAAAAAATCTGATTCAAAGAACACTTTTGGTAAATCAAGGGACATACCTGACCTACAAATATATCAGAATAATTGAGATATTTCCAGGTACCATCTGTCTTCCCAGAGAGAAGCTCTAATAACCAACTGCATTACACACCCTGTATTAGTCTTCTAGGGCTTCTGTAACAACATATCACAAACTGGGTGGCTTAGAACAACAGAAATATATTGTCTTACATTCTGGAGGCCAGAAGTTCAAGAACAAGATGTTGGTTAGGCCATGCTCACTTTGAAAGCTTTGGAGAAGGATCTACTCCAAGTTTGTCTTTAGTTTCTGGAAGTTTCTTGGCTTGTGGCAGCATAACCCTAATCTTCACATGAAATTCTCCCTGTGCATATGTCTCTATCTCTGTGTCCAAATTTCCCCTCTTTATAAAGACACTTTCATGTTGGATCAGGGTCCCCCCTACTTTAGTATGACCTCATTGTAACTAATTACATCTGCAATGACCCAAGTTCCAAATAAGATGACATTCTGAGATACTGAGGATTAAGACTTTAACATATAAATTTTGAGAAGACATAATTAAACCCTTAACATCTCCCTATAGAATGGAGCTCATTCTTTTTTGTGTGCTGGCCTCTCCCAAGAGTTTCCTAAGTTAATTCATAAAGTATACTTGGGGTAGCACATATCAGATCAGCTGGGGGCCATTACAGAAAACTAAATGTAGTACTTGTAAGAAAGAGACCTCAGAGACCTATCTACTCCTACATTAGTGACTTATAAAGAGCAGGAACAATGGGAGGTTTAATAGGAAGGAATGAACCAACAAACTTTTAGTACAGCCTCCTACAGAGATCAGTTTAAATGTCTGTTATTACAGTAAGTGGTATTCACAGAAAATAAATATGTAAACTTATTTTGTAGAATTGCTTCATGAATGAATAATGCCTGCTGTTGGATGATAAACTTCATGAGCAAAATTGTATGATTTTCTATATATTATTTCTAGGCAAAAATGACCTGAAAAAAATCCATCAACTGGGTTCTCTTGTAAAATCAAATTACTATGGATTCTTACTATGTAGGAGAAGGAGGAAAACACCAGTGAAAGAACAAGATAATTGACAAAAAAGAAGCCAGAGACTCTTTCTTTTCTGTTTCTGTATAAGGCAATGCTGAGCCAGCAGTAAATGTTTACACTGTTACTACTTCCACAAAAGTGTGTTTGTAGTGCAACTTGGAGAAAATCTAATTACAAAATTTAGTATTTTCCTTAATGAATCAGCAACCATGGCCATCAAACTGAAGCATTTTGTGCCTTAGTACTCTCATCTGAAAATAGGAATATGAGTATTTATTTCACACTGCTAAACGTGCTATAATTACTAATAGAAGTAAATATAATCAATGAAGTAGAAAAGGTAACTGTTAACTAGAGTGAGAGAAAAATAACATGGTGGATGTCAGCTTGTAACCTTTGTAGACAGAATGTTGATGGGCAAATAGGCTCGTTTTTGTGAATACTTGGAAATATTTGTGGAAAAGTTATTGCAGGGGATGAATATGCAGATTGGTATAAGGACAGTAACTTTGAATTATTAATTTTTATGTGATATTATTTATCTCTGCAGGCCGATAATAATTGCCTGCACTTGCCAAAAATGTTAAGGCTGTTCCTTCTCCACCCATATTCCCTCCATAGGTATGGCTTGTGGGAAGCTCTAAATGGTTATTTTACCTTCTTGCAAGGTCAAACTGTTTATAGAAGCTTTGTCTCAGCTTAGAAAAACAAGAATCTATTTCATACTCCACAAGACATCAATAAAATATCTCACTACAGTCGGCCCTCAGTATCCACAGAGTTCTGCATCCGTGGATTCAACCAACTATGAATTGAAAATATTTGGGGGAGAAACCCCAAACAATAAAAAATAATAATATACAAATAAAAAGCAATACAGTATAGCAACTATTTACATAGCATTTACATTGTATTATGTATTACAAGTATCTAGAGATGATTTAAAACATACGAGAGGATGTGCACAGTTTATATGCAAATACTATGTCATTTTGTATAAGGGACCTGAACATCCAAGGATTTTCATATCCGTGGGGGCCCTGAAACCAATCCTGTGTAGATACCAAGACATGACTATATGCCTCAGGAAGGAATAATCATTTTCTAAAACTGCAAGATCCACCAGGTATTCAGTAGAGAGCTAAATATGAAAACAAACTACTTTCTAGTTGAACTACAGTTTACTCATCTCTAAAATAGGATGACAACATGCTCTACATCATGGGGCTCACACAAGTATTCAATGTTATAATACATTTGACAGGTACATAGTAAACACAAAGGAAAGGAAATTAGAAGAATAAAAATAAAAATTACTCTCATGAATGGAAGTATTCTATTTGTTTAAAATAATAAGGAAGTGTTATTCAAGTTGGTAGAGTGGAAAAAATAGCCGAAGCCTCATCGTTGTCATACACCATTAGAGATCCATAATTTCAACAGTAAATTATAGTGCCCCAGAATGTCAGAACCAGTACCTTAGAAATACTCCATCTAACAGTTTTCCTTCTAACGATTGATGCCTCTTTGCTTAATGGGTAGAATTTTCCTTACTGGGAAATGTCTTTTTCCCTTAATTTACTTATGGAAGTCCTATTTAATCTTTCAACGGCCAGTTTCATGTCCATTCTTCTCTCTCAATTCTCTTTTTTTACACAAAAGCCACTGGATGTACATGGTATCCACCAGAATTGATGGACCATTCTCTAAAATCCCATATATCTTGCTTATCAATCCTATGAGAGTGAGATTTCAACTCCTCACCTGGCTGGACCAAAGGCTCTCCTCGTCCCATTTAGGCACTAATACCCAGGCCCCCAGGCACTTACCACTCTGATTCTCAGTTTTTCTTCTTTTCTGTCAGCTAGTAACCCCTTCCTTTTTTTTTTTTCTTTTGAGCTCAGGCATTCATTTCTTTTTAAGTTATATTTTATCCAGCATTTTTAGGTGTTAGTGGCAAGATTTTTCATATCAACTGAGTCCACCATCTTGCCTGAATTGCGATAGTTGCTCAATGTACGAACTTGCTTTAAAGTATCTGCTTTTCAACCACAGCAATCTGATTCACATCCTTAACATGTAATTTATCAAAACAGCCTGCACCTAGGTTGCATCCAAAAGCTAACACTGGTCATGTATCAATTTCGGCACCTCTTGATATCGGCTCTCTTTCTGCCTCAACACACAGATTATATTGTGCCCCTTCCCAAGATAATGTGCACACTTTGCGTATATTCTGCAAAGTGACAGAGGAGGGAAGAGCTGTGTGTAATCAGCAGTGAAAGAGCTCATTTGCCCTATTTTTAGTGTATCTGGATCCTGATTCACATGATAAAATTCTTTGCTTTAGTTTGAAGACACAGATAATGAGTGTGTCTTTCTGCTGTTGCTTAAGGTGCAGCCTTCCCCATTTGTGAAGGCAGGTTTACTACAACTGATTAATAATGAATAAAAGATGGCAATTAAATGCAATAAAATGAATCACAACTTTTTGGAGAAATTGAATCTGATGTTAATTTGGTGATCAATAATGGCACTTGGAATTCTGTTTCACTTTATAATTTATCTTTCTCACTACCCTTCACACCTAAACCAATTTACGAGACAATTGTTGGTACATGAAATATGTAGCCGTTCTAGATATTATGAGTATACTGTTCATCTTTTCAGAATCAGCAAGCTCTTGATTATGTTCCATAAATAGTCACATTCAATTAATTTATCCTTTATTCCCACATTTATCCTGAAGGTCTCACACAGATGTAATCTATTAAAAAATCACAATATGGCCAGCAGGGAAAACATAACACGTTTGGTGAAATGTTTACTGAGGCTAAAATAGTATAGGTAAAATTTCATTAATATAAACTATTACAGAAAATATAATTCCATTCCCTCTCTCTGAATACTATTTGGCCTTTACTCTCCAGTTATTTTTTTTCCTTTATAATGCCCCTTTTATGAGTAGATGTTCAGATGTCATTGTGTATTTTATAAACTATAAATATTATTTGAAATATAATTTATATGGTATCAAATACTTTTATATATGAAATATAAATGTATGTTCAAAAATAAGTGCACAAACCACAAGAGGAAAGTATAAAAATGATTGTCCATAAAATCTGTAGTAGTTACAATATTTATTATAATATAGCATTTAAAAAATTTATATTTTAGCCAAAATGAAATCAAAAAACATTAAGTAACTCAGCCCCTCACTACCTAAGGCCTTGGCACAGGATGGGATGGGTGGGGAAGTGGTTAGGGAAAGTGTTGGGCTTCCCTGGTACCTGGGCTGGGGAGAACAATGCCAGCCTCTCAGAAAAGCCCTGCATCCTATGTGGCAATTCATTCAATGAGGCAGGGAAATAGTGATGGTAAGTGCAGAGGGAGATGTCTAGATTGATGGCTGAGGCAGCATTTTAGGTTGTTCACAGACTGTGTGAGGCACACAGAAAATCTAAGAGGGGAGTCGAGGGGGGCCCAGAGAGTGCAGAAATGCTGAGGAGCAGGTGGGCCTGAAGAGTCCTGTGATTGAAATGACCAGGTGCAGCAAGGCAGACTCTAAAACCAAGGCAGTGACAGGCCCGTGTACTGGCACTAGCACTGGCACATGCCCATATGCTAGGAACTACTGGTTTTATTATCACCAAATGCCATAATAAAAGAGGCCATTGGAAGCTAAGGAGAAGGGGAGAGAAGAGAGGGATAAAAATTTACCTATTGAGTGCAATGTACACATTCTGGTGATGAGTAAACTAAAAGCCCTGACTTCAGCATTATACAATTCACCTGTGTAACAAAGAACAAGTGTACCCCCTTAACCTATTAAAATAAAAAATACTAATTATGACAATAAATACATGAATTTGTAGATGAAATTGGTACACCCTAAGCTACAAACTTGGCAGGAAGTATAGTATTTAGTCTCTGTTTGTTTGATTCATGGCTAACACTCAACACATCTTTATTGAATGAGTGTTTTAGAAAGTTATAAGAAGTTCACGTTTTCATCCTAGAAGAAAATAACCTTTGTTCAAATCTAGTTATACTTACAAAAGCAAGCTGGCAAATATGATTTATAAGCAACATCTCAAAAATAAAAACATCCTTAGCATCAAAGAGAACTGGAATATACTCTGGCTCCTACACTAACCCATCTTGTGACCTCACTCAAGTTATATCCCCTCCCCAGGTCTCAGTTCAAAAATGTGTAAAAGGAGTTTGGATTCATGACCTCTAGAATTTTCCAATCTGTGCTCAATTTCTTCACATATGTTTCCTAAGTGAAGCAAACAATACATATTCACCACTACCACTAGCACAGTTCTGCTTGTCACCCCACCTTAAATGACCTTTAATGTTCTGTGGGCTTCAATCAGTACAGAGATAATAGAGATTATAGGAGTGATGTAACAAGGCCATGCTATTATACTAACCTTTATGGTAACAATTCTGCCTTCACTATGTATGAGATTGTGGCCCCTAGCTTCTACATGCTATGAATGCTGGGAGGACAGGGATCATTTCTACTAACTTTTTGTCAAGTCACAAAACGTTTTATGGTAGTTGACATGAGGTAGGTGATGATAAATATTTGTTTATTGAATGGTAAAAAGTCTCTTTCATGAATTAGGATATCTAGTTACAAGGAAGCTTTGACCACAGTTGATTGTGCATCTTCTAAACAAAATGGAATATGATAGTACAAAAAAATGCGTGCCTAACCCACTAGGAATCAAGGACTATAATTTTTCCTGGAGATACGAAATCCTAGCCCTGAAAAATTGGGTGTGACAAACACGCAGAAGATTATTTTTCTGTGATATGGTGGAATAGAAATAAGTAACAGAAACACTTAGCCCAGCCTGGAAGGAGGCTTTGGCAAGGCATTTGTGGAGGATATGATCTCTGAGCTGAATCTTGGAGGACAAGTAGAATAAATATAGACAGGTAAAGAAAGGTAGAAAGACATTCCAGGTTGAAGTAACAAGCTATGAATGAAGGGATGCAGTTATAGAACAGTTCTAGTCTCTCCTAGGATTTCTAATTACAGGAGACCATTTAGCAACCAATAGCAACTTGGAAAATCTAATATACGAGTTCTGAGCAAGATGGATGTGAAGTTATTTAGTAATTAACTAGACTGTGTGGTTAATTCCAGAGGGAATCCTAATCGAGAATCCATTTAACTGACTGCCTCTTAAAAAGTTGAAATATAGCACAGCTGTGACAGCATTCAGTCCAATGCTTCTGACAGGAAAACGTAATTATTAATTTTGAATAGATCGAAATTGAGTACTTTTTTAAAATTCCAGGGCAAAAAGCATGGTCAAGGAAAGCCAGCTGTGATATAGAAAAGGTGGTTTTTTGTTGATATCTATGTGCCATTGGCCACAATAGTTTGCCTGTAACACTGCAGGTAGATGAAGCATACCTTCTAGGAATGTGTCTGAGGTTACACTCCTGAAATTCATACTTCATGCAAAATTTTCTGAGAATTACAATGTTAGATTTTTAGGTTTTTTTTCCTGTCTTATTTTGACTCCTACTCCCTGTTTTTACAGATAAAGTTTTGTGTAAACTTTCTAAAGCACTCATTCTGACACAGCCGAGCGAGGCACCTGTGAGAATCCACATGCTGTTCTTAAACTTTATCTTCTCTGTACATAACATTCTGTATTTAGCTCATTCGTTTTTCTTATCACAATGCTTATTCTGATTTCCTTTTGTATTCCACACTAGACTACATCCTCCCAGGGAAGAGAGCCCTTATCTGTCATGGCTGTATCCACCATGGCTAACCCAGGCTTGTACGTCATAGATACTCGGGAATGTTTCTAGGAGCTAATGAACGGCTATTGTTGTGTGTTACATAACAGCATGGGAACACATGTCAGCATTTAGGAGAAAATTCTAAGTATGAAATATACTATGCCACAACTTTGCCTCTCACAAGGCTGCTTTGTTAAAACATCTGTTACTCTGCCATCTGCCTTACAACCTTTTTTTTTTTTTTTTGTTTCCCGATTGCCATGTTTTAAGATTACTACTGCCAGCTTAATCATTGCCTCCTTTCCCGCCCTTCTTGTTGAGGTGGGTATCATTTCAGGCACCTCCTTCTGCACTTGTCTTATCATGGCCTTCTTTGCCCTTCAGGGATGATGCCTTCACAAAGCAAGGAAGTTCTAGGCCAAAGCTTTTCTTTCCTAACATAGTTTCCTTAGATGATTTGCCAAAATCCAAGTTCCTCAGTGCTTTAGGTTTATCTCCATATTTCCCCTAGTAACTTTCTAAAATGTTACCTTTCTTTTGTCCCTCCATGTCCCTTTCCCATTCACTTTGGGAGATAGGGTATTGATCAACAAAACAGAGCACACTGTCCTGCCTACAAACCCATCTGCAATTGCCAATATCATTGCATTTTCCCCCTTTAGTCTTGGAAATGCCTTTCTTTGTCTTCAGGGATAAACACTTTCCTTGGGTTCTTGATCCCAATCCCTTCTCTTTACCTAAGTTGTTTGCTCTATCAGCTATAATACTTTTCCTATAGCTTAACTGTCCCCCCCACACTAGATCATTCCTCTTTCTCTGTCCATATGTGTGTGTGCATATACACACACACACCCCCATACATATATAAATATATATACACACACACACATATATATATATAAAATTCCTGAAAAAAGGCCTCCCTTGACTCCATACCTACCTCCAGATATAAGTCAGTTTTCTGCTCCATTTTCAACCATCATTTCACTTTCCCTCTCACTTTTCAGTGTTCAGTTCATTGTGATTTGGCTTGTATGTCTGCTACCCCATAGAAACTGGTCAAAGGTTATCTACGGGAAATTGCCATATTAACTAATCCAAAGAACCTGTCCACCACAAATGATACAGTGGAGCTTGCTTCTTAAGTCTTTTAAAATTGCTGGTTTCCATTATATTCTTCCCACCATCCCCATTTTCCTCTTACCTTTTGAAACCACTGACCCTTGGTCTTCTTGATAGTCTGTTTATCCCCAGATTATATCTTAAATATTGGTGTTTTCCCAAGGATTTTGTACTATGCCCTTTCCACTTCACTTTCTACCCTGCCCTTTCTCTGGGTTTTACCTACTCCCTACACAACAGTGACTCCAATGCATTGTCACTACCTTTGATCCCTCTTCTGGGCTTAAGATAATCAATTGTCTATCTATCATACCAACTGGGCATCAACACAGAGATGTTTCAAGCAAACCTAAACTAACATTTAAAATCTGTTGTTGTTGTTGTTGTTTACATACTAACTCCAGATTTATTTCTCTCATGTATCCTCTATTGCAATGCATTTTTCCATTATCCACTGAATGACTCCAAATAGAAATCTGGTGAGTTGATTTACTTCTTCTACTCTATCACTATATATCTCTGTTCTATGTCAGGGTTTGATCAGAAAAATAGAACCACTAGAAATGACAGAAAATACAGATTTATATTGGAATTTGACTCTAAGGAATTGGGGAGGCTGATTAAACAATTTATGTATGGCTATTGCTTCTTCTTCTGGAGCTAGAAAAGCTAAAGAAAAAAAAAAGCCAGCAAGAACTAGAAGCTGAGGCCCCAGCAGTTGTCTAAGCTGATGAGTTGAGCCAGTATGTCAGCAGCAATGTGTGTGAACTGCAACTGCCCATTGCCCCCACTTACACTCCTGTGTGAAAAAATATATTACTACTGTTTTGCATCTGCCTTCCAAATCTCCCACAAAATATTTCACATGACCCATGTTAACCTGGAGCTATGAAGTGAAGGGAATGAGAAACGTGGTTCCATAATAATAATTGACACGATACAAATTCATTACAACATCCAGTTAGTTAACAAATCCTGCCAGGCTCTAAAATCTGTCCCTTTATCCACATCACTGCTGGAATAACCCAGTTCAATTTGAAATAATCTCCTTCCTG
This sequence comes from Lemur catta, assembly GCF_020740605.2. Taxonomy (NCBI): domain Eukaryota; kingdom Metazoa; phylum Chordata; class Mammalia; order Primates; family Lemuridae; genus Lemur; species Lemur catta. The sequence continues at coordinate 28,526,452 of NC_059137.1, forward strand.
GTACATTAGCCTCTTCACTGGTTTCCTTTCATCTAGTCCATCCTACATCCATGAATCCATCCTTCCTACCATCCCCACACTGTTCTACCTATAAAAATTAAATCTGGCAGTGTTAATGAACTTACACATAGGTTCCATACCACCCAAAAAAATTGAGTTCAAGTTCTTTAGCCAATATAAAAACCTTTAAGATCTTGTCTCATGTCCATTATTCTTGCCTTGAACTTGAGCAACTCTGGAATGTATACAGTATCTACTTCCCTAATCATATAAATGCATTAATTTGCTCATGCTGTACCTTCTGTCTCAACAACTCCCCACATCATCTTACTCCATGCATAGTTAACCTGGCTAAATCGTTCTTATCCAGCGGAGATGCAATTTAATTGGAAAAATCTTTCATGGATTTCCATCCATCCTTCCTCTTAAGCTGGCTTAACTCTCCCTCATTTGAGCTCTGATAGCAGCCGTACATTGGGCATTTCACTTTCATAGGAAGCACGACATTATTTTGAAATTACCTATCAGTCCTCTCTGCTCTTGGGCAATAGATCCTTTAGGATAAGGACTGAGATTGGTGTATTTTTTCTTGCCAGACTTAAATCAAGTTTGATGCCTAAAAGATGTTTGACAATGTAAGCTAAACAAAACTGAATTGACAATGCCTTCATATTGTCCAGCAAATGTATGCTGCCACTGGCCCTGTGATGCCAAGGAATGAGAAAATAGAGTAAAATACACCATATTTTGCATATTTTATTTTATGTCCAAAGAGAACTATTACCTCATCTCCTTCCAATGTGTGCCTTGTAGTACTTCTGTCTAAGAAGATTTCAATGAAATGAGAAAATTAAACTCTAAGAAAATTATAAAGGTTTTGCTTTCTATGAAGAGATAATGGCCTCACAGAAATTTTACATATTTTTTTAATTCTTACACTGAAATGGATTTGATACTCAAGAAAATTAGTTTAAAAATATAAGATTTATAAGAATTCAATAAAGTTATCAGATACACAGTGAATTTGTAAAAATCTATAACTTTATTTTAAACCAGCAATGAATAGTTAGAAAATATATAGTAACAAATAACCTGATTCCCAATCTGAAACTTCACTGACTTGTATAAAGGGAGATTTGAATAAATGACTATAAGAAGTTCCTGTCTGAAAAGAGAAGTTGTTTGAAAATGATGTCAATTCTTTTTATTGTGATTAATAGGTTAAATGCAACTTGCTCAAAATCTAAAGAAAACATTTGAAGACTTTAACAAAATCCATTTAAATGCTCATTTGGAAGTGTAAGTGGACAAGCATAGGTACATAAAGTCTGAAAAAAGAACAGTTATTATAGGAACTCAAACCTCTCAGATATTTAAAATGTGTTATAGATCTAAAATAATTAAAACATTGTAGAAATGAATGAAAGATTAATGAAGTAGAAAAACAGTTCTAAAGCACAAACTAATAAGTATAAGAAATTTAAAAGATGAAGGCAGCATTTTAAAGCAGTGGAGAAGGAAGCATTGTTCAATAATCTAGGCTGAGACAATGGCATAAAAATGCAGAAGGAAAATGAAATAAGCTTCTGCTTCATTCCAAAATCCCAAATATATTCCAAATGGATGAGAGGACTATATGTTTTTAAAAAGGGAGACTATAATTCAGTGGTTCTTAACCAGGAGTGATTTTTGAAGCTGCTAAACTTGCTACAATGCACAGAAAATCCCCTCATAATAAAAAATCAACCAGTCACAATGTCAGTAATGCCAATGAGAAACTCTGATGTAGTCAAAAAGGCAAAAATCCATGATGGTTAACTATTCATAGTATTAGCATAATTAACAATTTAAGGAACCGACGTGACAAATTGACTTTAAAGCGTGATTGGCTTTTTTAAAGTGTAAGAAATAAGACTTTTAGGGTGGTTTCAATTAGAATTGGGACTAGGGCATATTAGGGTCCAACCAAAGAACAGAAACTACCCAGCAATTTGAGCCGGAAAACTTTTATATAAAACATTTTTAAGTATAACAGTGTTTGGAATAATGAGAGATTCACCTGTAAGAAGTAAAGAAAACTCCAAGGAATATAGAATTAACAGATATAAGGAGCAGTCACTACTCCTAGAGCTGAAGTAGAGTATCGAAAAAAGAAATACCCTCCATGTGCTGATGCAGATTTGCTAAAGAAGGCATGGCTCATGGGACGGCAGAGAAGTGCTATGTTGTCATGCTGGTGGAAGTTGCTTAAAATCTGTTCTCTAGATTTAAGTAGTTAGTGTGTGTATATCAGCTGAGCCTACCTAAATTACAGTGGTAGCGTTTTCTCCCTCAAGCATTTCCTTTTCTGTCACAAAGATTCCACAAAGGCTATGATAGATCGCACCCCCGATGGACTCCTGCAGTTGACAGTGAAAATCCATTCTTCTCCCCAATTCCTTGATTCCAGGCCCTTGGGATGCGCAGGTGGATTTTCTGCTGTTGCATTGTGTGAGATACTTCTGTGTCCTTATGATCTCTCCCCTTTTTTGCTTAAGCAGAGAAAGAGAGAGAGAGAGACATAATAAAAACAGGCACATGACATGAATCAAAATTAAAGAAGAAATTCAAATGGCTAATAAACTTATAAAACTGTTCAGCCTTTCCAATTTCTAATTCTTAACTGTATAGTACTTCTAAGTATTAAAGAAGGTTTTGAAAAGTTATGCAGAGCTATAATGTTCTCTCTCTGTTTTAGGAACTTATTCTTTCATCACTTACAGATTATGTCAGTTGGGAGTTGGTGTTAGATAAATTACTCTCATAATATGTAATTGTAAGTTCATTACACCATTCAGTGGCCCAGGTGAAATAAAGTATAAGAGTAAGTAAGGGCAAGCATTTAACAACAGGAAGTCATCATGGAGCATAAGAATTGAAAAATGCAGAATAAATATCTTGTCTTCCTGAATTAATTGACCTAATCAAAAAGCATGTTGCTGTTGATGCCGTGATTACTGAGATATACCCACAGGGGAAGCTGAAGCCTCTGTTTGTTCTTGCGCTGAATGTTATCACAGAATTTGTTATCATGGAACTGACACATTTTCAAAACATTGCATTAAAATTAACTAAAAACTGTAACCAGAGAATTGAAGAATGAAGATCAAATATTCAGCATACCAAATAGTTTTATCTAAATATGAGCAAGCCCCTATAATAAATAATAGTAGTTAAAAATTATTGAGAGCGTAACTAAATGCCAGACACAATGACTAGTTCATTACATTATCTCATTTCATTGACTTTTGAGGTTGAGTACTAATATTATCACTGTTTTACAGTTGAGGAAACTATGGCTGACAATATGAAGTAAGTGGTAGTACTTGGATTCAAACTCTTATCTATCTGACCATAAAACTTATGCTTATTAGATTAAATATAAATATCCTTATGCCCATTAAATTTTAGTTGTCTAATTTTATTCTGATTTTAAAAGTAAAACTTGTACCTTTGGGAAAAAATAAAATTTTAAAAGTACAAACACAGAACAATTAACATATTGTCATATTGTCATATTTCCTTCTAGCAGTTTTTTTATATGCAAATATATGCTTATTATCCCAAATTGAGATCATACTACATGTCTTAGAATCTGTTTTGCTTTTTCTAACTGTATGTCATAAGCAATTTCTCATGTTAAAACGTATAGGAAGTAAAGTTACAAAGTATTTAATTATAATACTATATAACAATTTTTAATCAGTTCGATAGTATTAAGCATTGCTTATTTGTAATTTTCAATTTTATAAATATTTTTTATAATATAATCTTATATCTATTTAAAAATTTTATTTCTGTAAATTAATTAAATATATTGTATCAAAAGATATCATGAAAAGTTAACCTCAAGAAAAAGTGCATAAATTTCTAGAACTTTGTGAGAAGATACATTTTCTTATTCTTTTGACCATAATAACTCCTGGTTATTATTTAATTTTAAAATTTATAAGGAAAGTAGTATCTTCTTGCTTTAATTTCTTTCCTTATTTTCTATATTAGGTTTATTTCATTGCAAGCATCTTAAAGAGGCCCTGCTTAACTCAAGGAAAAAGGAATTTTTTAGACTACTGAGAAGCTTGAAACATTGAAAATACAATTGAGCATGATCTCAGTCTCAGATGAAATAGGTTTTTGGAGATAGGGAAAGAATGAACTAATGGAGAGTTTCTTTAGGGTGCTATTTGAACAACTCAACATTGACTTTTCTCTGCAAAGAGTGTTGATTGTCCTATGTTGTGTCAGGAGGGGTATGGTTCTGCCAGACCCTGAAGAGTAGGAGGCATGTGGCCCCAAAAGGAAACAATGGCCAAAGAAAACAGGCATCAACCTAAGTACTGTAGAAAAACATATCCTCATATATTTGTTGGCTAGTGGTACTTCCTTAGTGAATTACTTCTTCTTTGTAAGTCTTTGAGTTTTTCAACTACTATGTTTGTCCTTTTCTTAATGAGTTATACCATATATTTTTATATATGAGAACACATACACCATATTTTTTATATTCATTGCAAATCTTTTTCCCCTGAGTTTGGTTTTGCATGAAAATTTGGAATATGATAATGGAGGCTTATTTGCAAAAATCTTTAATTTTTATGTAGTTAAGTGAGTAGGTTGTTTGCTTTATTGTTTCTATATTTACTGTTGTATTTAGAATGTTATTCCTAGCCTAATAATCTATTTAAATGAACTATCATAGCTACTATATCTGGTGTTACTTTATTATTTATATGTATTTTCTTGTGCTTTGTTTATTACGTTTTGCTCTTTTTTTCTATGTTTCACATTTTGCTGCTAGTCCATTTTGTATTCTAATTTCACAAACTGGTCTCTTGCCAGTTCCTATATTCAGAAGCTGCCACTTCATAATCAAATGCCAATAATCAGAACTTAGATGTTTTTATTTGTCAATAAATATTTAGTTACTTTCTTGGGATCTATTTTTAAATTTTTTAAATTTTTAAATATTATAGATACATAATAGTTGTCTACGTTTATAGGGTACATGTGATATTTTGATACAGGCATACTATGTAAATTAATCAAATCAGGGCAATTGGGGTATCCATCACCTCAGGCATTTAACTTTTCTTTGTGTTAGGAACATTCCAATTCCATTCTTTTAGTTATTTTAAAGTATACCCTATACCCTAACTTATTGTTGATTATAGTCACTTTGTTATGCTATCAAATATTGTTCATGCTATGTACCTATTAAAAGTATTTTTGTACCGATTAACCAGCCCCACTTTATCCTCCCCTCCCCACTACCCATCCCAGCCTCTGGTAACTGCCATTCTACTCTCTGTCTCCATGAGATCAATTGTTTTTAATATTTAGCTCCCACATATGTGTGAGAACACATAAGATTTGTCTTTCTGTTCTTGGCTTATTTCACTTAACATAATGTTCTCCAAGTCCATCCATGTTGTTGCAAATGGCAGGATTTCATTCTTTTCTTTGGCTATATAATATTCCATTGTATATATGTACCACAATTTATTTATCCTTTCATCCATTGATGGACACTTAGGTTGATGCTGTACTTTGGCTATTGTGAATAGAGCTGCAATAAACATGGGAGTGAAAATATCTTTTCAATATACTAATTTCCCCTCCTTTGGACATATACCCAGCAGTGGGATTGCTGAATCATATGGTAGTTCTATTTTTAGTTTTTTAAGGAAACTCCATACTGTTTTCCATGGTAGTTTCACAAATTTATATTCCCACCAACCGTGTATGAAGGTTCACCTTTCTCCACATCCTCACCAGCATTTGTTATTGCCTGTCTTTTTGATAAAAGCCATTTTTACTGGGCTGAGATGATATCTCATGGTAGTTTTGATTTGCATTTCTCTGATGAATAATGTTGTTGAGCATTTTTTCATATATCTGTTGGCCATTTGTATGTCTTCTTTTGAGAAATGTCTAATCAGATCCTCTACCTATTTTCTAATTGGATTATTTGATTTTTTTCCTGTTGAGTTGTTGGAGTTCCTTATATACTCTAGTTATCATTCCCTTGTCAGATGGGTATTTTGCAAATATTTTCCCCCATTCTGTGGGTTGTTTCTTCATTTTGTTGGTTATTTCCTTTGCTGTGCAGGAGGTATTTAGCTGGATGTGATTTCATTTGTCCAATTTTGCTTTGGTTGCCTATGCTTTGGGGGTATTACTCCAGGAGTCCTTGCCCAGGCCAATGTCCTGAAGCATTTCTCATGTTTCTTTTAGTAATTTCATAGTTTCAGATTTAGATTTAAGTCTTTAAAATCAATTCTAACTTGATTTTTATATATGGTAAGAGATAAGGGTCTAGTTTTATTCTTCTACATATGAATATCCAGTTGCCCCAGCACCATTTATTGAAGAGACTGTCCTTTCCCCACTGAATGTTCTTGGCACCTTTTCTGGAGATAAAAGTTCACTATAGATGTATGTATTTATTTCTGGGTTTTCTATTCTATTCCATTGGTCTATATGTCTGTTTTTATGCCAGTACCTTTCTTGGGATCTTGACAGACTTCCCATATCCTGAGAATAGAAGATACCCCAAGAACAAAAAATTCTGTTTGAGAAACTTCGGTACTTACTATCCTTTTTATTCTACTAGTGGATTTTCATTCTGTTCTCTTCTCATGAGGATTTGACCCCACCACAGCCCTCCTCCTTGCTAGGAGTTGAAGGACAGCAGTGAAGCAGTCCAAACACTGGAGGGAAGTTATCCTCTGAGAGCAACATAAATAAGAATCAGTCCTGCATCTGGCACAGAATAAATAGCATACCATAGCTATTTATTGTTTGAAAAGCAAATGAAATTTAAATCATTATAAACATTAAATATATTCTGAATGTCAAGTCTTAAAATAACTTATTTTTTTAACCTCTTGCTAAGAAGATCTTCAAATATATACAAAAGCAGAGAATGAATATGTTTTAATGTACTTCTCATGAGTCCACCTCCCAGTTTCAACAACTAGAATGGTTTTAGAGTACTTCTTAAATATTAGCATGTCAAACTAGAATAATTGATAATCAACATTTCTCTGGGGCAACATTGACAACAATATACTTCTGAAAGACCTCAGTGGTATTTAAGCCTGCTAAAAAGCCTCATATGGCTAAGAGTGTTAGTACACTTCCTTTATCATTCATCAATATCTGTTCCATATTGTGGGAGATAAAAATAAATGAGATATTCAAAAATCTGGACTCTATGGTGATACTTGAGCAATGCAAGAGAATGTAACAGAAATTTAAAACAGATTTTGGTTCAAATTTAGGGCTCTGCCATTTTCTAGTAACATGCCCTTGGACATGTTAAAGTTGTGGGCCTAAGATTTCTTCTCTAAAAATAATGAAAATTAATAGTGCCTATTTCTTAAGGTTTTATAGGAATCAAATGAGATTTTGTATTTCTATGCTCAATACAATACCTTCATTGTGATATTGAGTAAATGCAAATCTCCCCCACCCCCAAAAAATTTCAATTTAAATTTGCATTAAGATTTCCAGAATTCACCTATATGAACTTCTAGCTGACCATGCCAAATATGTTAAAAATTTTTAATAATTTTACATTTTTTAAAATCTAGAGGCTGAAGCCAAGTTAAGAGTATGAGTTGTGAAATCAAACCTGAAAGAATATGCAAGTAGCTGCTGAGGATGGGAGTCTGGAGATATCCAGCCAAGAAAAATTTTATGCAAATGAATCAGATTTAGATAAGAGTCAGGTTTCAAAGTAGGCAGAAGAAGGCTACCAAAGCATGATTTTCATGCAGTGTTTATATCAATCTGTTGAAATATCTGCATCATTTAATGTGATTTCAAAGACTTCACAGCAATATTTACATGAAAAAATTTATATGATGCATATTAAATTTTTGAAAGCAGAACACAAAGTTGTATATATACTGTTCTCCCCACTATATAAAATGTTGATTTATGAAGACAAGGAGTAAACAGGACCAGAAAAAAATGAAACAGTATGTTAAGACAGTGAGATTGTTTTCTATTTTTTTTTCTTGTTCAGTTTTCTTTATGTTACAAATTGTGTGGTTAAAAAAAGTTAAACATTAGTCCATGCGGATGAAGGAAGGCTAAGCTAGATCACATCAGAAGGGTACAGTCCTCAGTATGTGGTTTGGGTGAAGACAGAGTCTCCAGGAACTGTGCACAGGGTTATTTCCTGAGCTAATCTTCCTTACTCTTGATGTTATGCCGGGGCAGAGAGAGAGATCAGACCTTTGAAAGTCCAGTGGCAGGGACACAGCGACGAGAGATTGCTATTGGTACTATTCTGTAGCCTGTCCAAGATTTTGACCTTTCTTAAATTTATTGAGCTACTATTCAGACCTTTCGTTTCTTAGCTTCACATGCTCCTAAAGTCAGGACTTAGAACTTCTTCCATTGCTGGCAGGAACAACAGTCTGCAACACGGGTATTACTGAAGCTTCCATAGTGAAGACAAAGTATTTTCTGTGACATATCCACTAGTACACAAACTTCACAAGTTTTCTTTTTGAGATCTTCTAGTTTTGCTAATAGTCAGCAGCTTTCCATCTTTACCTTTCCTTCACTTACTATTTAATCTGTCTAGCTCTTCTCTTCCTTGTTCCCAGATCTTTTCTCCATCCCTGCATAATTTTTTGTTCTTATTCAGGAAAAGTCAGTCTGGTTGCTGCTCCAAAAAGCAGACTCGCATACACACAGACATCACCTCACTCCAGTTAGGGTCCTCCAGTTACCAGAAGGCACTCTTCCAGGAAACCCTTCCTAAAGGAAGGATTGAATAATTATTATTTTTTTCTTTTTTCATTGACACTGCATACTCTTTAAATTTTCTTATAACTGATAAATATGATTTTTTTTGTTTTTAATCTCAATATGTGTTAGAGTCAGAGAAACTCAATTAGAAGACATTGCATTTAATGGATGTAAAACTATCATTCTAATTTTATTTTGGAAATAAAAATGTGAAGGAACTTTAAAGCTAAAAAAAGGTGACACAGTTTGATATTTTTAAAATGCCTGTGCCATTTCCATATTTAGATGCTTTATCTAAAAATGTGGCACAATGGTCAAAACAGGAAGTGGCATTAATCAAGAGGGGAACCTTAGTAAATTAAAGAAAAATGTTAAGCACAGAAAACCTTCATTTGTGCATTTCTAATAAATCTGGGCATTATACAAGTAAAATATTGGTAGTTCTAGCATTTGACTTCTAACAAATGAATTCTGTACCCTGGTGGAAATAGTTATTGCTTTTTAGCTTGCTGCAATTCATTTTTCATTGCCCAAAATTCTGTAGCCTAAAATGAGAAGGAAAGTACATCTTTACCCATGAGGGATTGTGACAATTTCTTAATTATAATTGAGGAGCATTGTAAAATGAGTAAGTGGTATATAAATTGTACGATTCTATATTCACCTTCAGGATGAGGAAAAAGTGGGACTTTTTTAGTTCTCCTTATATACATGACGTTTGTAGATCAGTCCTGGAAGGGGAACCTCGTATTTGTTCATCTGCACTTGCTTGGCCAGAATTCCATCACAGAGCCCCATTGACTGCAAGGGGAGTGGGAAAGATAGTCTGTCAGTGTGTCCAGAAACACAAATAAAGGTGAGCACCAACTTTCCATGTCACAAGGTCACTGTCTTGACATTGTATTCAATATGAAATCCCCCAGGATGCTTAGCAGTTCTAAAGCCACAGAAGAAAAGAGATGCGTGGGGATTCTGTCATCATTTACGTCACCACTACCACTCCCCAATTTTAGAGATCAGAAAAAAAGAAATACAAGGATATTGAGGTTAAAAAACTAATTAGTGGTAGAATTGCAACAGTAACTCAAATCCCTAGTTCAGTGTTCTTTCCACCATACCACATGCCTTCAAAAAAAGTGTTGACATGTGGTATAAAGATTTGACTTAATATGATGCAACTCTGGAAGGTAAAATGAGAAACAAGGGGTTAAAGTGAAAGAGAAATTATTTGTGTTCAATTTATAATATATAGTTGGCCCAAGAAGGCATGAGCTACTTAGTGAAACAACAAATTTACTGAAGGAGAATTAACTGAAAGCTCTGTGGCATTTCTCGGGCTGTTGCTGAAGTAGAGTTCTATCAGGTAAACTCAGGGCTTCAACTAGTAAAAACTGTAATAAAAACATAGTCTGTTTTTACTGTCCTTTTGTGGTCAGAAATGTAAATATTTTGTGGTTGTCTCTGTAGAAAAAATATTCTTCTTAACTAATAAAAAATGTAACCTTTCATGAAAAATGCCTTTATTTTATCAAGATACAGAGAAGAGAAATGGGTAAAGCCTCAGCCCTGTGTCAGTCCTGACCTAGGCCAGATATTTTAGTAGATATTTGGTACCATCAGCCTCATCAATAATGCATCTCTGAAAGGAAAGAATTAACAGGAGTTCTAATTCTCCCCATTCCTCCTTCAAGAAATCCAAGGTATTATTTCCCTGACCCAGTATCATCATAAATACTCTGATAGGTTTCATTTGAAAGAAGATAAGTTCATATTGAAGGTTTTTGCAGACTGTACCTGATCTCTCTGGATAGGTTATTTTAATTAAACCTAGGATTTTATGGATTGATGGGATATATATAGCTGGATACAGAAGCTCTCTACTGGCCTAACAGAAAAGACAAAGTAAGAAACCACAAACTGGAATGGCTTCCTCTGTGCCAAACTGTACCACATATAGTTGGTCGTCCTCACTTTGAACCAGAACACATCTTGGTGTGAGAAAAGGGACAAGGAGGCTTGTTAGGTGGGTTCAGGACCTTACAACAGAGACTCATGGAATTTGTTAATGTTTAGTAAATTTTGTTGCAGGCACGATCTATGATTTGTGTGAATCTCTTTTAATAATTCAACATTTTTAAAAAATTTAATTGACAAAAGTTATGTATGTTTATCCTGTACAACATATTGTTTTGAAATACATGCATTGTGGAATAGCTAAATTGAGCTAATTAACATGCATTATCTCACATATTTTTTTGTGATGAGAATACTTAAAATCTACTCTCAGCAATTTGCAATAATATAATACATTTTATTAACTATAGTCACTATGCTGTAAAATAGATCTCTTGAACTTACCCTTCTTATTTAAACTGAAATTTTGTATTCTTTGGCCAACATCTCCCAACCACCACCATGGACCCTGGTAACTACCATTCTATTCTTTACTTTTGTGAATTCAACTTTTATAGATTCTACATATAAGTGAGATCATGTAGTATTTGTCTTTCTGTTCCTGGCTTATTTCACTTAACATAATTTCCTCCAGATTCATCTATGTATTACATATAACATCTTTATCTATGAAATATTGTCTGTGCCATGCATAACAACCACTCACCAAATGATTTCCTGACCTTGACACAGCAAGTGCTTATCTCACCATAATTTAGACTAGAAGCCATCCTAAATATCATTGATGTAAAAATGTCAAGAATAGTGTTGTGGATTAAGATTCAACTATTACCATGATAATTATAAATGATATTAAGCATAATATCAACCTAAAAAATAACATTTATGGCAAATTGTCTTAGAATTATGACCCCAATAAAATTACTTAGCCTCTTTGTGTCTCCTTTCTTCATCTGCAAAATGTAAGAATTAAGTAAGATGTTACATGTAAAACAATTAAAATCTTGTCTGGCACTAGGATGCACTCAATATATACATTAGCTGTTAATATATAGTTACAGGAAATGAAATGTAATAATATTAAAGCAAATTTGAAAAAAGGGGAAGAGAATGAGAGGAAATATTTGTAAACTATGCATTTAATAAGGGATTAATATCCAAATATACAACGAACTCAAAGAACTCAATAGCAAGAAAAAAAATAACCTGATTAAAAAATGGACAAAGGACCTAAATAGACATTTCTCAAAAGAAAACAAAAATGGACAACAGGTATATGAAAAAATGCTCAATGTCAGTAATCATCAGACAAATACAAATTAAAAACAATGAGATATCACCTTACACTTGTTATAGCAACTATTATCAAAAAGACATAACAAGTGTTGATGAGGATGTAGGGAAAAGAGAACCCTTGTATATTCCTTGGTGGAAATGTAAATTAGTATAGTCATGGAGAAAGTATACATTTTTTTGAAAATTAAAAAGATCCAGCAATCCCACTTCTGGCCATATATCCAAATGAAGTGAAATCAGTATATTGAGGAGAAACCTACGCTCCCATGTTCATTGCACCATTATTCACAATAGCCAAGATGTTGAATCAACCTAAGTGCCCACTGATGGATGAATGGATGAAGAAAAAATAGCATGTGTGTATATATCTATTTTCATATTATATATGGAATTCTATTCAGCCTTTAATAAAAAGGAAATCCTATCATTTGGTACAGCATGAATGGACCTGGATGACAGTATGTTAAGTGAAATAAGGCAAGCACAAAAAGACAAATACTGTATGATCTCACTTATATGTAGAATCTAAAATAGTCAAACTCATAGAAGCAGAGAGTAGAATAGTGGTTACCAGGGAGTGGGGTAGGGGTATATTGGGGAGATATTTGTCAAAGGATATAAAATTTCAGTTAGACATAAATAGAAGTTCTGGAGATTTATTGTACATCATGGTGAGTATAATTAATAACAATGTAGTCTTGAAAAATTACTAAAAGTATAGATTTTAAGTGCTCTCACCACAAAAAATAAGAAAGTGAGGTAATGCATATGTTAATTAGCTTGATTTAGTCATTGGACAATGTATGCATATTTCAAAACATCAGGTTGTATACAATAAATATATAATGATTTTTGTCAATTGAAGTAAGTTAAGAAAGAAAAAAGATAAAAAATAAGGAAATCCTATCATTTGTGACACATAGATGAACCTAGAGGACATTAGTCTAAGCTCATTAACCAGGCACAGAAAGATAAATACTGTGTAGTCTTACTAGTGTAAGGAATCTAAAAAAGTTGAATTTAGATAAGCAGAGAATAGAAAGATGGTTGCCAGGGGCTCTGGGGTAGGTGAGTGGGAATGGGGAGACGCTGGTCACAGGGTACAAAGTTTCAGCTCAATAGAATAAATAATTTCTAGTGACCTATTGTACAGTATGGCAACTATAGTTACCAATAATATTTTGTATTTTTGAAAATTGCAAAGAGAATCTATCTTAATGTCCTTAACACAAAATAATGATGTGTATGTGAGGTGATGGATATGTTAATTAGTTTGATTTAATCATGTCACAATGTATACATATATCAAAACGTCATGTTGTATACCATAAATATATACAATTTTTATTTGTCAATTATACCTTAATAAAGCTGGGGAAAAATGGGAGGGGGAAAAACCACTCATCATTACATCTCCCTAAACAATTTAGCTACTTTCTCTCAATCCCTGTCTAAATATACTCACATTTTTTCCTTCTCTTTTTTCAGAGACAGGATCTTGCTCTGTGGCCCAGGCTGGAGCAGAGTGGCATGATCATAGCTCACTGCAGCCTCAAACTCCTGGCTCAAGTGATCCTCCCGCCTCAGCCTCCCAAATAGCTAGGACAATAGGTATGTGCCACCATACCTGGCTAATTTCTTTTTATTATTATTTTTTGTAGAGACAAGTTCTCTCTATGTTGCCTAGGCTGGTCTTGAACTCTTAGACTCAAGTGATCCTCCTGCCTCAGCCTCCCACAGTGCTGGGATTACAGGTGTGAGCCACCATGCCTGGCCTACTCACATTGTTTAAATCATTCTGATTACAGTGTGTTTACGAGCCATTTTTTGAAGACAAACTAAAAAAGTGAGCCTATGACACAATCTCTACATTTAAAGCCCTGAAAATACATATATACTTATCCCCAAAACTTAAAGAAAATGGGTAAACCACTTGATTTACTGAGCTGCTGGGAGTGTGGATGATTTTCTTCCCTTTTGATCTGGCTTAATATTGTTAGTTCAATAAGAGGGGAAAAAAGTTAAGTCTTAAAACTGAAACTACTAGAAAAGCATTGAATCATGAAGGATCCTAAAGGACAAAATATGATTTCCTCTGTGCTTGCTACCATCTTATTACTTATGTACTTGTGAATAAAGGTAGTTAAGAAATCATTTCTTATTTGATAGCATATTTCATGTCAGACTTTCAGAATAGGAGAACTACTGTATTTGAACAACAATAAATTTGGAAAGCAATTTCAAGAAGACCATTCACTAGAGCAAGGACATGTTTTCCCATAATATTCTAATCTGCCATCATGTTGCCCCTTTTATCAAAAATGAATTAATAAATATCTTAATCTACCTAGTAGCCATATGTTACATCAATAGAATGACCTCCATTACAAGTGTAGCTAAAGTGACAGGGTCTTCTTTATAAATAATAGTAGATGTGTGTAATGACAGATATTGATATTAGGTTTTTAAATCATTTTCTCTAACCCATTATAGCTATCCTTTTATGATTCAACTTAGCAGGTGAATTTATTATTAACTCTATGCTTTCTATTATAGCTATCCTTTTATGATTCAACTTAGCAGGTGAATATATCATTAATTCTATGCTTTCTAAATGGGAAAGCAAATGTCTTATGATCTGTCTGCATGCATTATATCTATTGTATCATATAACTTTAACAATATCCTTTTAGCTAATTATTTGCCTTTTATAAATGAAGACATAAAGGTTAAGCTTACAGAGATTGTAAGCACTATCGATAGGGTATTAATCCAGGTATGACTGGCTCCAAAGATTCATTCTTTTTTCACTACAGCATAAAGATCAATAAGCAAAGTTGCTTGTGAAACTGGATGATCCCATCTTAAGGTTTGTATTTTATAGCAAAAATAAGAATACTTTAGAGCTTTTAGGTGCATATAGGATAATGGCAGTCATCTTAATTTGAATCTCTCCATGTGTTCTCCAAAAAAAAACCACACACATATGAACAAGAAGAACAAATAAAACTACTGAGAGACAAAGCTATGGTTTGAATGTGTCCCTCAAAGTCCATGTTTTGGAAACTTAACCCCCAATGCAACAGTGCTAAGAGGTGGGGCTGTTAATAGGTAACTAGGTCATGAAGCCTCTGTCCTTTATTGCTCTTTCATGTACTCTCTCACCATGTTGTGCTTGCCACCATGGGATGGTGCAGCAACAAGACCCTTTTCAGATGTGGCCCCTCCACCTTGGACTTTCTAGCATCCAAAATTGTAAGATATAAATCTCGATTCTTTATAAATTACCCAGTTTCTGGTATTTTGGCATAGCAGCACAAAATATATAGCACAAAATCTATTAAACTACTAGAACACTAAAATACAATTTATATGTAAGTGTGTAATTTGAAAATTGCATATGAGATATAATTTTCCCCCAGAAATGTGGTATTCCCCATAAGACACAACTATATATCTCAGAGTAAAATAAAAATTATAATCTTGTATAACAGGAAACAGTGCATGCCTACAATAATAGGTAGTTATAAGCTATGGTGGAATAGGCAGACATTATATTTCTTTGGAGTTATTTGATGGTACTTTTGAATAAAATTGGGCTCCATATGTGACCTGTTCAAAGTAATTCACTGTTTAAGAATTATTATTATACTGGTTGAGGAGCCACATCTGGTGAGGGTCTGCTTGATGGTGGGGACTCTGCAGGGTCCCTAGGCAACACAAAAACTCACATGACAAGAGGGCTTAGCGTGCTAGCTTAGGTCTCCCTCTTCTTAGAAAGTCACTAGTCCCACTCCTGTGAAAACGCATTAATCCATTAACTCATGAATAGATAAATCCATTCATGAGGGCAGAACCCTAATGACCCAATCACCTTTTAAAGGCTCCACTTGCCAATACTGCCACATTGGGGATTAAATTTCAACATAAGTTTTGTAGGGGACAAAAATTCAAACCATAGCAGTTGGTATATTTCATTTTTATAGAATGCTGAAGGCCCCGGGGTCTTCTAAAAATTCTTGAATAAATATACTTCTTATACCACCTTTGTATATTCTCTGGGAACCCCTAGAATGTTTCTTTACATTACATGCTGCATTAGGAAGCTGTAAATTGCATCATTGAAAAGCCTTGATGCTTGTCAAAACCAGTCTTTATTAGTGTTTATATGAGGATGTCAAAAAGGACTTTTCAAAGTGCATTGTAATGTCTTGTTTGCATGTATATCTTTAGTCTTAACCATTGAGGTTTTTGTTTAGTAGAATGGCTAGCAAAGTAGAAGTCCCCTAAATATTTTTTATTTTGAAATGAGGTAAATTACCCTCAGAATTAAAACATAAAATTACCCTCTGCAAGAGTTTACTAAGAACCAACACCAAATTGGATAAGAGTAGAACAAAATGGCCAAGCCTAAGAGTAGACCTATAGGATGTATTGCTAAGGGAGGCTTGGAAAACACTCAAATCCAATCATGAAAACTAGCAAGTTTGCTTAGATTTGAAATGTAACTATAAAGCCTAGGTAAAAGATTGTCTTCATGTTTCTGCCCTCAAACTGAGTGAGGTCTGAATGTCTCCAGTAGTAGTCTTTCCTCCCAGGGGTCCTGCTAAATCTGCATGTGACAGCCTGCTCTCCCTTCACTTTCTACCTTGATTGGAAGCTCCCTGAAGCCCTCTCCATAAGCAGATGTGTCTTATACAGCCTGCAGAGCCATGAGCCAAATAAACTTCTTATCTTTATAAACTACCCAGGTATTTCTTTATAGTGCAAAATGGACTAACACAGCTATGTTCAATCTATTAATAAGGCCATCAAAGGCATTCTTCATTTCTGTTACAGTATTTTTCATCTCTATCATTTCTTTTTGGTTCTTTCTTAGGATTTCCATCTCTCTGCTTACATTGCCCATCTGTTCTTGTATGCTGTCTACTTCATCCATTGGAACCCTTAGCATACCAATCATTGTCATTTTATTTTTTTGTTTTTGGTTTTTCAGCATATTACAGGGGTACAAATGTTTAGGTTACATATATTTTCTTTGCCCCACCTGAGTTAGAGCTTCAAGTGTGTCCATCCCCGAGACAATGCACACTGCACCCATAAGGTGTATACATACCCATCCCCTGCTCCCCCTCCCACCTGCCCGACACCTGATGAATGTTACTACTATATGTACACTTAAGTGTTGATCAGTTAATACCAATTTGATGGTGACTACATGTGGTGCTTGTTTTTCCATTCTTGTGATTACTTCACTGTCATTTTAAATTCCCAGTCTAATAATTATAATTCCCTACCATGTGCAGTTCTAATGCATGATCTCTCTGTTAGAATTTTATTTTTTGCCTTTTAGTATGTTTTTAATTTTTTTTCTTGGTAGCCAGATATGATGTACTGGGTAAAAGGAACTGTTGTAAACAGGCCTTCAGTGATGCGGTGGTAAGTTGTGGGGGGAGGCGAAGTGTTCTCTAGTCCTATGATTAGGTCTCAGTCTTTTAGCCAGTATATACCTCTGGACTGTGAACTTCACAGGTGCCGCTCAATTCCCTCCCATTTGGGTGGGACAGAATAGCTACATCTGGCTGGAATTGGGTATTTTCCTTTCCTCAGGTGTTAGGCTCTGATAAAACTCCAGCAGGTTAGGCTCTGGTTAAATAGTTTCTCCTGAGGACAGACATTGTTAAGAGCAGAGTGCTCTGGTGCATTTCAAAATGGTTCCTTTTCCTCTTCGTCTACTGGAGACACAAAGCGATTCCCGCCCCCCCGTATTATCTGTGAGAAGCCTGGTAAAGCTCCTGGAAGTAAAATCCAAAAAAGCGTGGAGGCCTCCCTAGGACTGTGGCCCCCTAGAGTTTTTAACTCTCAAACTTGCTCACAATGAGCTTCCAGCAATTCATCAACTACAGTTCAGCTTTGCCAACCCCAGCACTGGTTCCTGCAGCAGTTCCTGCTTTTGAGTCTCATCTCCGGTAAGTCCTGACTCTCTGTATTTGCCTGTCTCTCCAATCTTGGGGGCAGCAGTTTCCCCTGTGTCCTCACCTCTCTTACTTATCTAGGAAGAGTTGTTGATTTTGCAGTCTGTTCATCCTTTTACTTGTTAGGATGAAGTGATGACTTCTAAGTTCCTTACATGTGGAACTGTTAACTTTTTTTAATGAAATTTTTTTATTTCATCACTGATATGATTTTCGGAAGTTATTTTTCGAAGACGCTGCTCTAAATATTTAGCTCTGTGTTCTCCAAATAACCTCAATATATCTACTCCGTGTTTATCTTAAGTGAGACGTTCATTAATGGGCATAGGCATGAAAATGTCCAAGAGCTGCAGGCAGACTCACTCTTGCGGAACCACCAGTGTCAAGATATCAGGGCAGGAAAGAATCTTAGAGATCATCTATTTAAATCATTTCCATGTTTAAAAAAAAAAAACAAACAAGAAAAAAACAGAGGCCTAGATAGGGCCTGATCACTGACCCTCAACAGCCAGTACTTCTCTCATCTCATACAATGCTCTCTCCCCAGTTTCAGAGCCTCATCCAGCACATCTGACACACACGCATCTCCTCAGCCAAGGTAGAAATTCAGCTCTTCTATGCTACAAACCAAATGCATCTCTACCATCCAGTGTTAGAGGTACACAGGACATTCCCTTATTCACAGACTTGTCAGTCCTTCTCTGACTTCTTTTCTTCACTGAGTGCTACTGACATGTTAGGTACTTTCAGATCAGTACTGTAAGGTTTTTGGCAGCAAAAGGAATGGACAGACACAAAATGACCAAACAGGGTGGCTTTTATTAAGCGCTCCCGGGCGAGGTTCACAGGTCCCAAGAAAGGGGCCAGATTAAAAAGTAGAAGCTGACTCACTACTTAAGGCAGAGGGGTTTGTAGCAGGGGAGGGGGCTACACGGCCCCCGCCCCCCACCAACCTTACAAGTACTGCAAAAAATGTTGAATCCTCTCACAACTTCAGCAGACATAATGGGCACCTTCCTGCTTCCACTGTTACAGACACTCGTGCCATTTTCATTAAGTTATTTAAACACATTCCATCCCAGGATAGCTACAATACTAGATGGGAAAGAGTCTAGAACAGTGCTGTCCAACAGAAATTGCTGCAATGATGGAAATTCCTATAATTCTGAGCTGTTTGATACAGTAACCACTACCCAATTATGGCTCTCGTGCCCTTGCAATATAAACAGCAAGTATCTTGAGTGGTAGCGTTACTGGAATTTGGTGGGGAAATGTTAAGATAGAAACTGTCTCTTGATAAACTATAAAATGCTTCTCATAGTTCACTCAACTTCTTAAAACTCCAAACCACCACCATACAAAACTTTCTATTGTTATTCTCTAAGAATTGCCAGTTATTCTTAACCCTAGAATCTTTAGATCTTCCTATAAATGTGGAATTTGCCTTACTACCAGGATTTATGCAATACTTGCTGAATGTCAGAAAATTTCCTCTGTAGGGAAGTTATATAATATAAATCTGGGTTTGGATCCTGTTGTGCTATTAAACGTAGAGGGTTTTAGTTCACTGCTATTTGTGGAAGGGGCAGGAGGAGGTCAGTGGTAGGTAGCTTCAAGCTTTTAAGCATTTGGTGTTTGAGTCTTTCTATTTTAACTAATCCTCTAATTCATTTGTCCAATTGTTCATTTTGCAAACGTCTATTATGTACTTAGGTGCTGGAAATACAGTGATAAACATGAGAGAAAAGTCCCTGCTTCCATGGGTTCATGGAACTTTTATTGTAGTGGCAGAGTCCAACAAGCGACTAGAGTATTTTAAAAAAATAAAACTACCTAAAATAATGTCAGGTACTGATATGTTATGATAAAATTTAAGCAAGGTAAAGATAAGTTGGGGACAATGTGGGTATTTTAGGCAGGGAGGTCTCAGGGGCCTCTCTGAGATGACATTTGAGCACAGACTGGAAGGAAGTGAGGGACTAAGTCATGCAGGAAGCCAGAGCAAAGCTTTCAAGACAGAATCTAGCATGAGGGCAAGGTCGCTGAGGCTGAAACATGTTTCCTACATCTGGGAAAAGATGCCTTGCAAAGGCAGGGTGACGCAATAGAGTGAGAGTAAGGGAGATTGAGGGCTGATGAGGTCTGAGAGGTAGCCAAGAACCACCTGGGAAGTTCCTAGTAAGCAAAGTTCCAGGTCAGACCAGAACCCACAGCCAAGAACTAAATTAGGTCAAGAATCCCTTTCATCATGTCCTGATTAAAGTTCAATGGCTGTGCAAAGTTTGCACATATGAATTATTTGAGTATCTTATTTAAATACCAATTCTGAATAGCACACTGTGTACAACAAAAGTTCCCAATGTATGACTGAAGGAATTAATCAAACCACAAGACATACTGCTATGTCAACATAGAGAAAAGGAGTATTTCTTCAAAATATAGCAGAGTCTGGTGGTCTTGTAGGCTAAAAATATAATAATTCTCAATGAACAACTCAGCATCATGACAATATTTTGTTGTTAACCTAGATTAATTAACCTTTTTTAATTGAATGATATATTATGAATTGTTTTTGAGTTTTCATAAAATATGATAAGTAATGAGGAGTAATGCTTCAATTAAATTTCTTAAGCTAGTTAAGTGTTTTCTTTGTGCATAAACAAATCACTGCCACATAGATATGGCCCATAAACTTTATAGACTTATGACCTTTTCACTTTTCCAAATGCTTCAGACATTAGTTTATCAACAGATTGTCTATTAACTAATCATCACATTGGCATTTGCCTGTTCTACCTTCCTTTCTCTGAATTTTTTTAGTGCGGCTCTTTAGATAAGCATCAAATCCAGTAATTAATGTGGCATACACAAAGGCATAGGCTAACTTGGCACAACATAGAATTAGTTCTGAGTAGGTTGAATCATTATTTGTCTTCATAGGTTTAATCAGAACAAGGAGGGCTGGAAGTCTAAATAGACTGCCTTGATTGGCTCAGGATGGGAAGTCTGTATATGGGATCAAAGTCAATGTCATAAGACAGACACTGGGAAATGATGTTATGATAATAAGGGTGTCCATACTGTACCAGTATCGGTTCTCCAGAGAAACAGAACCAACAAAACTAATTATTAAATATATAGTTACACATATATTTTATATACTTACAGATAAAATATATATTAAAATTATATGTATAAAACTATGTTAATATATTTAAAGAAATTTATTTTATGAAATTGGCTCATGCAATTGTGGGGCATGACAAGTACAAAATGTGAAGGTCAGGCAGGAGCTGATGTTGTAGTCCTGAGTCTGAAATCTGTAGGGCAGGTTGGCAGGCTAGAAACTTCATGAAAGTTGACACTGCAGTCTTAAGGCACTATTCTGGAAAACCTCAATTTTCACGTTTAAGTTCTTTGACTAATTAGATGATGCCCACCTACATTACCAAAGACAGTCTCCTTTACTTAAAATCAACTGATTGTCTATGTTAACCACATCTACAAAATATCTTCACAGCAGAACCTAAATTAGTGTTTGATTAAATAATTGGATCCTATAGCTTAGCCAACTTGACACATAAAATTAACCATCACCCATACTAAACCACAGATCTCAGGTATCTACCTAAGAGCAAATGGAGCAGATGATTGATAATAATCCAAGCAACAGGCCATCCTCCAACTCTGAGTGTTGAAGTAGTTAGAGAGAGATCTGGGTTTAGAGTAGAACATCCAAGAAGTGAGTACAAGAAAAGAAATGAAGCCACTAATAGGCACTGGGGGACATGGCAGGCACTGTCACTGGGCCACAGGGAGGATAAGCAGAGATTATGTTACTGGGTAATTGCTATAAAAGAGGACACAAGATGTCAAATGAACAGTTTTGAAGTCAGATCTAAGTTCAAATTCCAGCCCTACAATTATTGAGCAAGATATTTAACCTATGTTGGGTCTTACATTTTCACCACTAACATGGAGTTCATGATGCCAAACAGACAGGCATGTGATAAAAATGAAATAACGTCATATAAAATATGTTTAACGTAGTGCTTGTAATGTAATAGATGCTCAATTTTTTTTAACTTTTCCTTTTCACTTGTAGAGAGGTTAAGATGAGATCTGAGAAAATTAAGGCACCCAGGTCAAAGCAGAATCAACAGTAAGCAGTCTCAGCTGAGAGCTGCAACTATTAAGCCAATCTTCTTCAGTTTCCCTTTTCCATTTCCCAAAGGTCTGCGGCTATTTCTGAGTTCAAGCAAGGGGTGGCCCTGATTCCAGTATATTTCTGGAAGCTGAAAATTTCTTACAATCTGTGCAGTTCATGGTATCAATACTTTTAGTTTAGAATCTTTAAATTCCATATGTCTCACAGCCAGGAGGTTCTGTGTCATTATTCAGTACTTACTATGCAATCAGATAATTCTTGTAACATCATCAGCACATGATCACAGGTAGTGAGCTAACGACCTAACAATAGGTGTTCCTCCAGGAGAAACGCCACGGGGGTCATTTAAGGGTTAAATCTGCAAAAATTAATTCCCTCAACTTGTGCTCCAGGCTGTCCATATGGCCTCTCAGACTCTCTGGGAGGATCTTCCCAGGACAAATGCTACAGGGTCAAGTCACACAACTAGTATCTTCAGCACCTGGAGATACAAAATGTAGCTGATGCATTAGAATCATTAGTGTCAGGTGCAAAAAGAAAACTCTGGCAAATCAGAGATGATCAAGTAGTTTCGACACTCGCACACAGACATTATATAGAGATTAAGGGTGGGTACAAAAAACAAAGAAAATGAAGGAGTCTTCTCCCCACCCCCTCCAAATCTTAACCAACTCCCAAAAAATACGCAACCATTTTCACAAACAAGCCAATAGCCAGTCAGAAAAATTATAGGATAAGTAAAGTGCTATTATAATACTGCAACTAATAGAGGAAGTACAACTATTCTGAACTGGTAAAGGAAGACATAAACTCAAGAAATATAGACCAGTTTAGTAAACAAACAAACCACAAAACTTGGTGAGGTCCTCACTGCCATTTTGCTGGGGACATGCAGGAATATACTTTCTTTTTCAGTTTAGAAAAAATTAAATGTTAGGGGCAAAAGAACCATAATTACTCTCTATAAATAATCTATTAGTCATGTTTTACCATCTACTATTTGCCTTCACACATCACATTTTAGAGTTGTAATCAGCGTAAGTGCCATTTTATACTCTGATAATTTAATGACTTGTTAACATAGCATTTTTTCCATATGACTAAATAGTTTTTAAAATTATTACTTTCTTAATATCCTTTTTTAAAATTTTATAGCTCACCAGAGGGTAGGAAATAAATCCTACAAAAATTCAATATCTAGCCATATCTGTAAAATTTTTAGGAGTCCACTTGTTGGGGGCATAATGGGATATCCCTTTAAAAGTAAAAACAAGTTATTGCAAAGTTCATCTGCTACCACAAAGGAGGAAACCCAATGCCTGGCAAACCTCTTTGGGTAATGAAGGTAGCACATTTTACACATAGGAATACTGCTCAGGCTCAAATACTATAAATGTAAAACAACAGCAGCAATAAACCACCATCTTTGAGTAGGACCCAGATAGGAAAGTCTCTGACACAGAACCAGATGATAGTTTAAGTAGCCCTGCTGTGAGGCAGTAAAACACAGCAGGTTCTATGGTATTGGAGTGTCTACAGTGGGAAAAGATGCTGTGTGGAGTGTGTGGCAAATTCCCATGGGAGAATCACAATGAAGGCTCCTTGGTAGCAAGACCACTAAAATTAAAATTAAGAAAGTTAATTATAATGACTACTTTGTCACCTCTAATTTGTATGACTCATGACCACCCTTTTGATAGCTTTTAATATAAAATTTTGTCATCAGATTTTGTAAAGTCCCAATAATCACTTTATTAAAATCCTAATCTACATGCCCACTTATTCTTCTGACTCCTACTTATTTTTCAAATCTAAACTGAAATGATATTTCATCATAGACTTTCCTGACCCTCCTAATTTAGATTCTCCCATTCCTCAGCATATTCAGAGTTAAGTTGGTTTTGTTTGCCACCATATAGTCAGCACCTAGCATAGTATCTGGCATTCAATAAATGTTGGATCAATGTAGATTTTTTTGTCTCTCCTTTGTATGAAACTTTATGGTACATAAATATGATAAAGTCCACTCATTCAATGGAAATGGAAGATGAATTTGTTAGAATTCCAGTTCTCATGGAGCTTTCATTCTAATCATGGAGCTAGACAATAAATAATGAATAAGTGAAATAATTTTCAAAAATAATTACATAAATATGAACCAAAAGTTATATGACTATAAACCAAACTATGTAATGTGATAAAGAATAACTGGAAAGAGAGGGAAGGAATTTTTGGTTGGATAATTGGTGAAAGCCTGTTTGAGAATGTGACATCTAAGCTCTACCCAAGACAGAGGCCTGTCCTAAAAAGGGAAGTGGAGGAAGAAAGCATGTTCTATGCAGAGATTGTAGCAAATGCAAAGATTCTATGGTAGCATCAGGCTTAGAAAATGTGATGAACGGAGAGGTATCCAGTGGGTCTGCAGAGTCTAGTAAAGGATGGGAAGAGTCTAGTGAGGCTGGGATGGTGGGCAGGAGCAAGATCATATAGGACCTTGTGAGCTTTGGTAAAAATCATTTATTTTATTGTAAGTGAAGTGGAAAATCATCAGGGGTTTTAAGTAGAGGAAGAGTATCTACTTCACATTATTAAAATGTCATTCTTCCTTTGTGGAAATAGATTGGGATGAAGGTGGATGGAAAGACTGGAAACAAGGGCATTGATTAGGAGGATTTTGTTTTAGTGTAGGAGAAACGCAGTAGCTTAAACAAAAGTGGTTGTTTGGAGGCAGAGAGGCAAGAGAAAACTTAGTACATATTTTCAATTCCAACATGAATCAAAGGTAGGCTTGTTATGAGAGAATGAGAGAAAGAAAGGAATCAAAGATGAATCCTACATTGTTTTGGCTCAAGAAAGTGGGTGAAAAGAAATACCATTTGCTGGAAGTGAGGAGAGTTTTGGTTGGGGGCAGAGTCAGAAATCCAAAGTTCTCTTTGGAGCATGTTAAATGTGAAATGCTTGTTAGAAATCTAGCTAGAGATGCCAAGTAGACAGCTCAATTTAGAAACCGGCAGAGATCAGAACTGTAAGTATACATATAGAAGTCAGCAGCAGATAGTTGAGATGGGGGTGTGAGCAAAGAAACAAGTAAAGAGAAAAGAAAAATATGGGAAAGGGCCAAGCCGGTTGCTGCAGCCCACTAACACAGATTAATTGGAAGAGAAGCCAACAAAGGAGACTGAGAAAGGGTCTGAGAAATTCTCCTGAGAAAGGGTCAACACGTCAAAGAAACAAAGAAAAGAATTTCAGGAAGGAGAGAGCAATCTGGTCTACCAAACACTGTTAAACAGTAGAGTAAAATAAGGCCCACTAGATCTGACAAACTGGAGAGAATTGGTGAGCATAGCAAAAGCAGTTTCAGTGGAATAGAAATATGATAACTGAGTTGGAATATATTAAAGAGAAAACACCTTAATAAGATTGGCAGTATCACTACTTCACCATAATATCTATTCCACAGATTAAACATTTAGTCAATAATTCCACCAATCATTTATGCAGTCATTTAATAGTTCTCCACTAGGTAGAAAATGATATTTCAAGGTAATTAAGAGGTGGTCCCTGTCCTTGAAGGATTTTTTTTTTAGTTATCTCAGAACTCTCAGGAACATATTGTTCAGTTCTGAAAATTTTTCTACTGTCATTGTTTAATTTTGTCTCTACCAAAAGATGATTTAAAATTTTATACCTCCTCAGAAGGATTGAAGCTAAGGTTTGATTTAGTCTTGCACTTTTTCAAATTCTTCACCCTAGAATAGTGTTTTCATTTATTTTATATTGTCTTTCCATGTTCCATATATTAAAAATCCTCTTATGGTTTTAAATAAGATAGAAAATGGCTATTTATACTCATATCTTCTTTAATAAATTATTGTCATTTGCCCTATATTCTTGTCCTAAGTGACTTGGCTGCTTGGGGTGAATAACTGACTATGAACAGATATATTATTAAAATCACCAGTTCTTCAATAACAATAGAGAATTCATTACAATAAATGAGTTTCTTAGTGCAATAATTAGAGAATTTGATATTGATTTCCTACACTGTGACAATTGCTGGCATTTCTGTGACAAAAATAACTATTATATTTAGAGAATCTTTTTAATACCAAATAGAAATAGAAGCTTGAAGCACAGACACATCCATTATTATACCAGAAGTATTTTTTTTTCCTTTACCGTAATACAAATATATAGAACTGTTCTTTTACCTTATTGACATGAAGTACAGGTTAGAATGCCTTTTCATTCTATTTTACTCTCAAAATGAAAGGTGTTTTGTTTATTACCACTGATACAGAGTTAGGGTGAAAAAATGTTGATCATACAGAAATTTTAAAAGTAAAAGCAACACATGATCTCACCATCCAGAGATAATTACTGTTAATATTTTTGTGTATAATCCCTTGCAAACATTTCTCTATGCTTATGTCTTTAAATTTGATGCTGAAGAATAGATCTAGCTAGTACAAAAGGACTTCCTCATGCTTTTTGGGGGCTGAGTTTTATTAAATTTATTTTTCTGTTTTCAAAGAAAGTATTAGTTTTTCTAGAAAACTCAAGTGCTACAGAGAAGAAACATTACCCCCTACCACCCCCACCAGCACCACCAATCCCTTCACCCGAATATAAAAAGAGCCACTGTCAACATTTGGGTGGTTAGTCTTCTAGGATGCATTCTACATCTGTAGTCATAATATCTTTTTTTTTTTTTTTTATTTCAGCTCATCATGGGGGTACATAAGTTCAGGTCATATACATTGTCCATGTCCCGCCCATCCCCCCGAGTCAGAGTCCCAATGGCAATGAATGCAGAGCATATTGTTACCTGCTTGTAACTTGCTATTTAATCAATCACTTATTAATGAGCTCTTAAATTCTTTTCAGTTCTTGCTATTTCAAGTTACAGTGAACATTGTCGTACCTTCACATTTGCACTCTTGTCAGTTTATCTTCTTTTCTACTTTTCATCTCAAAGTATCATTCTCTTAAAATATGTCAGGTGTTGTTGCAATTTATATGATGTGGCATAAATGCTTATGATGTTAATGGTCCCTGTTGGGGTGTTCTGAGCCCTTACTTCTCTCGTTAGTTTTCTTTTCTGTGAAGGTCAGTAGGATTGTGAAGCATCATCTAATGAGTAAGAGTGGAACTAGGGCATTGCAACCCCGTGCTGTTAGACAAATGAGGATACACCAAATAATTCCAATTAAATATAGTTCTAGAAAATGCAATCCTATAGAGGCAGAAAGCAAATCATAAGTTGCCTGGTGATGGGGGGGGGAGGGGAGAAGGGGAATGATTATGAAGGAGATGAGGAAACTTTGGAGGTGATGAATATATTCCTCATCTTGACTGTAGTTACGGTTCCGCAGGAGTATACACATGCCAAAGCTTAATATATTGTACACTTTAAACATATGCAGCTTATTGTATGTTAATTATAACTTGATAAATCTGCTAAAAATAAGATAAAAAGAAACAATAATGGTCACCAGAGAGCTTTCAAATAAAAAGAATTGCTGAATTATTATCTGATATTACATTTACATTTTGCTTTTTAGTTTATAAAGTGCTTTAATTACATTTTCTCATTTGATCCTCACAACAGCTTTCTGATGTGTTGGACAGACATATTTGTCCTAGTTTATAGATGGGAAAACTGAGACTCAGAGGAGTTAACTTGCCCAAGATCAAAAAGCTACAAAGAAGCTACAAAGCTATAAAAATTTATAGTTCTCATTAAGGAAAAATCAATGTCAAAATGTAAGGTTTTTATCCAAAATAATTATTTATTATTTTGGAGAATGCAGGATCTCTAAGAGATCTTTCTATACCATGTTCATAGCAGTATTATTCACAATAGCCAAAAGTTGGAGGCAACACAAGCTTGTATCAGTGGGTGAATGGATAAACAAAATACGGTATACATACACAATGGAATATTATTCATCCTTAAAAAGGAAGGAAATTCTGACACATGCTACAACATAGATGAGCCTTGAGGACATTATGTTAAGTGAAATAAGCCAGTCACAAAAGAACAAACACTGTATGGTTCTATATTTATATGAGATATTTAGAGTGGTCCAAATCATAGAGACAGAAAGTACAATGTTGGCTGCCAGGAGTTAGGGGATGACGGAATGAGGAGTTATTGTATAATAGGTACAAAGTTTTGGTTTGTAAGATGAAAAGAATTTTGGAAATAGATGGTGGTGATGGTTCACAATAATGTGAATATAACTTATATCATTGAACTGTATACTTAGAAATGGTTAAGATGGTAAATTTTATGTTATATGTATTTTATTACAACTTAAAAATTTAAAAATGTATGAGGTTTTTAAAAAGCTCTTATATTTATATGAAAATTTGGATACCTGGGATGCATGTGTGGTCTTATTATGAAATGAACACAAAGCTTCAATTATTTATTTGTCTCTATTCTCAAATTATGTTACTGAGCCATGGTACAGCTCTCTTGTAAACTCAGGCTACAGTGAGCCCAGCTGCAAACAGAGGTGGAATGAAATACAGCACATGGATGTTCTCTGCCTGAGGCTGAGAATCCTGTTATTTGGAACCTTGCTGAGTTGGAAAAGTTAACTATTACACTTCATCTATTCTACCAGGAATTGTGACTGCAAAGTATACCTCAAGTTCATCTATTTCTCTTCATATCTATTTCATTAATCTAGTTTTTCACCATTTCCCACTTAAATACAATCACCCTTTCTGTTTTTCCCTCTTGCCTCCTTCTCATTCATTCTCTACATAGCAGTCAAAGATCTTCTTTAAAAATGCATTATGTTGTGTCAGTTCACTGCTTAGTGGCTTTCTATTTCATGTAAAATAAGATCAAAACATCTTACTGTGGTATGTAAAGTACTGCACCATCTGGTCCCCACTATCTGGTCCCCATGTGACAGCTATAGCACTTTCTGACTCTCTCAGCATCCCTTAGACCAGGAGGCTTTCCTTCATCTTTTTTTGAACATGCCAAGCACCTGCCACAGTGCATTTGCATATGCTACCCATACTTGAAGGGCTCTTTCTTCCATACTTCAAATGAGTGCTGCTTTGTTCTGTGGATCTCAAATACTGCTTTTTCATGGTGGTCTCTCCTGAACACCCTATCTCATGTGGGTCCTCTCATTATCCTCTAGCTTTGTTTACTTCATGGCATTTAACAAAATTTGTAATTATGTAATACAATTACTGATTTACTTCTTTTTTCCTGTTCCCCACACTTGAATCTAAAATAGGGATATACTATGAAAAGATTAAATAATTTCAAACTTTAAACTGAAACGGTTAGATAGGAATAAGTTTTCACTGTTGGAAACACTACGGGGAAAAAAAAATCACACATTTTTCCTGCTTCAACAAGATAAGTTGCTTGGCATTGTCATGAGTTTTCAGGCCTGAAACATTGATTTTTTTTATCTCGATAAAGAATAAATATATTTGAGAGTTTTATATTTTATTCAGCAGGGCTGCAATTGATAATAAATACAAAGAAAAGACATCAGAAGATTTTACAACCAAGCACAGATGTAAACATTACATTTATACATTTGATCAGCTCTGTCACATTTATTCAACTTCCCAAAACAAGCAAACAAAAGAAAAAGAGCTTTGTCTATTTCATGGGCTGTTGGATCAATGTGGTAAGAATGTACATGTCCTGCATGTAACTACCAAGTCAAACAGAAAAGATGATTGCAGAAATTCAGAAGTGGTTTCCTGGAAGAATGTTAAAAAGTTACTACAAAATATAGCTCAGAGAGAACCTCAAGAATTCCAACCAACTTACAGTATTTGAAAATGTGCCACTTTCTCACCTAGACTAGGCACAAGGGCAAGACAGCTTCAGGTTTTCAAGGAAGAGCATCAGACAGCCTTGTGGACGTTTGTGGTGTTGAGCTTGAGGCCACTTCTCTTCCCATGTTCTGCCTTTATCTTTGTTTTAAATAATAGAGTCTCTTCCTGTATCACATGCCTTCTTTAATTGTTTCCAAGATAGAATAGTTTCACTTCTCCCTGTTCCTCTCACTAAGCACAGCAAAAAAAAAAAAAAAGAAAGAAAGAAAGAAAAAAAAAAGGAAAAAAAAGGACATTATGTGTAAAACAAACATGAGAGGATGCTGAAAAGTGGAGAGATAAAGATAGACCTGCTAGGGACCTTGTGGCCCAAAGAATAAAATTGTAAATTCCTTTGTTTTCTTTTTGCCTCATTCATCTCAGACTTGGAGATGGAGAAATTGGCAATTGGAAACACAAATGGGACCAGCTAAGAAAGAAAAATCAATTCTGTCTAGCTGAAGTACCAGAAAACATGCAACCCAATAAGATAAAAAAAAAAACTTTTACATAGCATCATCCTACTCCAGACCTATGCCATGGGGTAGAAGACAGACTTGCTTCCCAGTCCAGCCTGGGTGGTGTCAAAGGAGACCAGGTAAGATACTGGTAATTTTATCATCACCCAGTGGTAATGAGTCCCCATCCCCTATCATTTGCTGGAGGCCCTCAGGGGAGCCTGGACTTCCACCTCTACCCAGGGGTAACAAAGCAGTTCTCTCTCTCTCTCTTTGTCTATATCAAAGGACAAGTCAGAAGCCAAACCTTTCACCACCATCCAGTGGGTAAAAAGGACTTCCTCTTCTCTCCTCCCATTGTGTGAGTGGAAGTCACACAAGAAGCAGACACAAGATGGCCTCTCCTTCCCACCTAGGCTGCTATCAGGGGAGGTCTAATAGGGATCCTGAAATACCACTGCCACTCAACAGTAATAAAACATTCCTACCCCTGCCCTGTGGTGTCAAAGGAGGCCAGTTGTTTAACCTGAACTTTTACCCCAGCCTGTTAGTAGCACTGTGGTGCCGCCCCTCTTTCCTCAGTATTGTGGTGGAAGAGCAGGACTGCTAACATAGAAAACACCAATAAGATCCATCATCTCATAATACCCAAAATGCCCAGGCCAGTTTTCAGTAAAAAATCACTCGTCATAGCAAAGATTAGGAAAATCTCATCTTGAACAAGAAAAGACCATCATACCAACACTAAGGTTAGCCAGATGTCATAACTCTCTGACAAGGATTTTAAGGCAGCTTCAATGAGCAATTACAACTGTGTTTGAAACACATGAAAAAAAAATAGAATATTCTTGCAAAGAAATAGAAGAAATAAAAATGAACCAAATGGAGATTTTAGAACTGAAAAACACAGTGATTGAGATAAAGACTCACTGGATAAGTTCAAGAGAAGAACTGAGAATTCAGAGGAAAGAATCAGAGAATTTGGAGCTAAAACAATGGAAATTAAACCAATCTGAATAACAGAAATAGACAAAAAATAAACCTCAGAGACTTGTAGCATAACAAAAAAAATCTAACATTTGTGACATTAGAATTCTAGAAAGAGAAGAGAGAATAGGCTCAAAAAGCATGTAAATTTGGCCAAAGATATAAATCTATAGGTCCAAGAAGCTGAGCATAGCCCAAACCAGATAAACCCACAGAAATCCATTTCAAGATACATCATAATCAAACTTCTAAAAACTAAAGACAAACCTCTTGAAAGCAGCAAGAAAGAAATGACATATATAGTAGAAAAACAGTTTGAATGACAGCTGATTTCTCATCAGAAGTCAAGGAGGCCAGAAGAAAATGGTATAATGTTTTTAAAGTGCTGAAAGAAAAAAAAAAATCTGCTCTGGTGAAATAATCCTTCAGGACTGAAGGGAAAATAAATACATTATCAGACATAGAAAAACTAAAAGAAATTGCTGCTGACAGACTTATTCTTAAAGAATATCTAAATGAAATTTTCTAAACCTTCAGAAATACAAAAAGAAGCAATCTTGAAACATCAGGAAGGAAGAAAGAACAATCAAAAGAACAAAAATATGGATAAATACAATAGATTTTCTTCTCTTGAGTTTTCTAAATTATTTTTGACATTTGAATCAAAACATATAGCATTGGAAAAAGAGACTATCTATTTTCCATTTTGTTCATTAGAATATTCCCTCTTGAGGGCTTTCAGCCCCCATGAAAACAGGCTGACTGCTTTGTAGTCACCATGCTGTGAGGAACCTCGAATCAAAACATATAGCATTGGAAAAAGAGACTATATGTTTTCCATTTTGTTCATTAGAATATTCCCTTTTGAGGGCTTTCAGCCCCCATGAAAACAGGCTGACTGCTTTGTAGTCACCATGCTGTGAGGAACCTCAAGCAGAGACCCTGGGCTACATGGAGAGAGAGATGTGTGGCCATCTCTCAGCTGCTCCAGCCACCATCTGACCACAAATATGTGAGAGACCCCAAGTATGCATTGCCCAAATGAGCCATTCCTGAAATCCTGATCTCCAGAAACTGTGAAATAGTATTAACAAAATGATTGTTATTATCTAAGCTTCTAAGTTTTGAGTTGATTTGTTACATAGCAGTAGATAACTGGAATAACGACTGCGTAACTTTATTAGTCATCATGGCAAAGCAAATTAAAACCACAGTGATTACACACACACACATGCATGTACACACATTCATGCATGCAAATGAAAAAAAATAAGATACCAGGAGACATCCACTAGGATGACTACAACAGAAAAGAGTGACAATACCAAATGTCAGTAAGGATGTGAAGCACATGCAGCTTTCATACATTGATACAACCACTTTGAAAACCTGATTGGCAGAGTCAAAGTTTAACATATGCATACCCTTTGAACCAAAAATTCCATTCCAAGAAAAATATGTGTATATGCAAAAATATTCACTGCCATATTAATAAAACCCTACATGCAAGCAACCCAAATGTGCATCAATGGCAGAATAAATAAAGTATAGCATGTTCATAAAACAGAATCCTATATGGTAATGAAAATAATAACTGCTGCTACATGCAACAACAAAAATGAATCTTAAGAACATAAAACAAAATTTTATCTTAAAGTTGATTATTTCCCTAAAAGCTGATATTTGATCCTAGGATCCAGACTCTGTTTCTCAGCTGGTCAGAAATTTAAGGAAGAAAGGACTTCCATTCAAATGTTCATTGCCTTCTTGGGTTAAGTCTCAGATTAATGGATGTCTGTCTCTGATCCCACAAATCACAGAGTAACTTGACTGTTTTATATAAAACGATATAACCATTAATAAATTTAAGTAGCACTTATTGAGCTTAGCACAGGAAAAACACTTGCCAAACAGGACTGGCAAAAGAATGAATGAGGATAAAAATATTAATAACTAAGATTTAGCTATGTGCCAGATGCATGCTCTGTTGGTTGCAGGCCTCAGCAGTCAAGGTCCTGCAAGCAACAAAAATCCTCTCTGATGGTTTCAATCCACGGTTCTTTAATGAAGGGACTATTTACAGAGGACTGGGCAAAGAGAAGAAAACCAACAATGGGTGCTGAGGTGCCCAGGAGCTAGAACCGAGTGAAATCCATTAATTATGACACATATGCCTGAAAGAGAAGACACAAAATAGTGTTGCTAGAGCCCAGTGAGAGCTGGTACCATGGAAAAGGAGCTGCAAGACAGAAGGAGGAAGGTCCAATCTAATGCCATACTGTGCCCAACCAAGCATTGAAGCAGGGAGAAGGGAAGAAGAAAGACCAACCACTTTCTTTTTATTTCTCCTGCATCTTGTTAGTGCCTTGTATTGACTAGAAGCAACTAGAAACCAGCCCTACAGGGAATATAGATGATGCAGTAGGTAGAGATCAGTCTTAGGGCACAGAAGAGCTTGAAGAACAGAGAATGGATGGGTTGGAGAGGAAAGGGGACATGGAAAATGAAAGCAACCAACACAAATGCATTTTATGAATTATCTCAATTTTCAAAACTACCTTGTGAAATAGAGTTCTCATTGTAAATGTGAAAAAGTAAGATTTAGAGATAGCAAATAACCTTGTTCAATTCTTGGGTCTATGAGCTTAATGCCTATGTTATTTTAGATAAAGAGTATATACCCCAAATATTTTAATAATTGATTGAATGTGGGCTATATTTGATGTAATTAGGCATGCATCGTCTTTATAAATGTAAGCTAATTAACTACAGTAATTATTGGGCAGTACAAAAGAGATGACTTTTCTCTCTTGAAATACTAAATGCCACTTAATTAGGATTAGGAAACAAGTAAAGGAATATTCAGTATTAGAGCTGGAAGGCAGAGGAAACAGATTCACTAGAAATGAAGAACTTAAAAAGGCAGTTTT
The DNA here is from genome assembly GCF_020740605.2 of Lemur catta. Classification (NCBI taxonomy): domain Eukaryota; kingdom Metazoa; phylum Chordata; class Mammalia; order Primates; family Lemuridae; genus Lemur; species Lemur catta. The sequence goes on from NC_059137.1 coordinate 28,560,851, forward strand.
TTCTCAGGCAGCCAGCACAGCATAAGTCCTAGCTGAGTTTCCACAAATACTTCTTTTCCTCACACTTCCCCTGTGGTTCAAACTGTCAATCTAGTATTCTGAACGTACAATTCATGCTCCTGACTCACGCTCTTGCACATGCTGCTCCCTGGGCCTGAAATGCCTTTCCTCCCTTTCCTTTCCTAATCTAATTAACCAACTTATTCTTCAAAGCCAAGTTCAAAGCCATTTCCTTCATAAAGTCCTCCTGAAAGCGGGGAACATGCCTTATACTTCGATATACTCCTTGTGCGTTACAGATAACCTGAAACATATAAGATACTCTATAAATGTGCTAAAATGAATTAAACTTAGTAGAAATGAGAAATGAGTTCTAAAGATTGCAGGCTTTGGGGGAAGCAATGTAGAGGGAGACAGGACTGAAATAGGTGGGTAGAAGAAGACCAAAAAGATATAGAATAAAGAGTGACCCACAATGCACAGCACAGAGCTAGACTCTGTTCCCTTACAGTTTTCCGCAGTGCCCAGTGAAGGCCTGCTCAGAGTCTGCACCCAAAGTCTCCCTGGGAGGCATTTTGCTTCTCTTTGAGGAAGTATGCACTTGTCTTTCTTGGCCTGTCTCACTTTTATATTTTACTTTCCCTTTTATAATTTACAGCCAAAATTCACTTGAATTAGTTTTATCATGAACAAAGACACATTATTCTTTCCCTAACGGAATGATTACATTTTAATAGAATCTTTTCATGAGTCATTATTCATCTCACATTTGACTAGTCTTAAAACCCATATTAAAAGCTTCTCTTGCTCCCAACTCTCCTCCTCCTGAGCCCCACCCCCAGATTTATATGGAGGTGATTGTTATGATGTCAGTTAAGACATTGTACAAGACACGGCAGAGGCTGTGAAGATGAGTAAGATACAGTTTTTGATACCAGGAACTTTAGACCACGCCAGGAAAGATAAGAAAGATGTACAATAAGAGGTAGAATTTTTGAGATATAAAAATAATTGCTAGAGGATAAAGAGATGGGAGAACCCACTTCTGATTAAGGAGAAAGGAAAGGGCTTCATGAAGAAAATAACATTTTAATTTTTATTCAGCGACATAGCCGTTCAAGGAGCAGACTGAGGGTAAATGATGAAGGATTTTTTTATATTTCTTTTAAAGGGATAAAGAAAAGAGTACATTCTACATTTACGTGAAACTGAAAAAAAACAGGGACAGCATTCCCGTCACAGAGACGTTATCTATAAATTATTTGAGGGGAGGCAGAAGTTCAGAGCTTCACAAGACTTGGGAAAGTCATAAATTTCCTCCTCCATCCAGGACCACCATGTTACACAACATCAGGAAATGCTGTATGTACCATAGTTTATGCAAATGTAAAACAGTAAGAAGCCTTAAGGAGCTGCCTTAGGTGTTTTTTTCTTATTGTTTTCCCATGAAATTTTTAACACCACATATATAGTGTATGCACTCTATGTATGTCTGTGCTCTACACATAAAAGAATACTATGACTTTTTGTTTCCTCTTGCTCTGAACAAATTTTCACTCTTTTGTGGATGATATCACCTGTGTTGAGAATGCATGTTGTAAAAATAAATACCCATTTGTGTTACCGTGAATATCTTTAACGTAGACTACAACGTGAATGTTTCTCCTGGAGTGGGGAAACCCAGGTCCCTCGTGCCACTTTGAATCTCAAGAGAGATTTTTCACAAATTTAGGGATCCTATAGCATAAATACTTGATTCTGAGTTTTCATTTCAGTCTCAAATACTAGGTTAATGTAGTTGATAACTAAGTTACAGCGTGAATAACAACAAAAACTATTGCCAGATATTGAAAGGAATTTTCACATTTTTACAAGGCTAATAGAACTTGATTAAAAAGCTCTAAATCATCAGTCACACAAGGTATTTGCAAGATTCGTAGACTTTAATGAAGGACTGGGCTGCTCATTCTCATATTTTCCCACTCCATGTAATCCCTTTCACTTTATCATGCACAGCAGTGGGCCCTTCCTGATTTTGCGTCTCCAGGACCTGCATCTCCTAAAATTCATTAGTGTCATTGTTCAAACGCAGGACTGAGGAACTGGTAGAGACTTTGAAATATCATTTTTTCATTCTCTTTCTGTTAAATGTAGAAGAGGTCAGTACAGAGATGTATTTTCAAAGGTGTTAAAAGGTTGAAATGGTTATTGTTCATTACAGTTTTAAATATTTTTTTTCCATTATAGTGAGTCATATATCTTTACAGGTATTTTACTTTAAAATTGAAAAGACACTATCAGAGGTTGCTAGCCAGACTTTTTTTTTCTTTCCATTTTTTTCGTTTTCCTTTTTTTTTTTTTTTTGCTTACTTTCCATTTTTCAAGTGTTGTTCTTTGTAATGGCAAAGAACAGCAAAACATGTTTCCTTCTTTTAATGGAATGATCTGTCTTGACACTAAATTAGATACTCAGGGACCTAATCAAGCACAAAACTCAATGACCACTTTCAAGTTTATTAAATGTTAAGAAAATATTCACATAGAAAACAATAAGGTTCCATCTAACTCTTAAGATTCCAAAAATAGTATTTCTTTTATAATATAGCAAGAACCTCAAAAGATGTCAGTAACCAGGTTCAGGTGACAAGCTGAATTTCCCAATTTCCTATAGGGAATTCCTTCCTCGTCTCTAAAAGACAGATCTGATCAAATCATGCCAGGCCTTCGGAAACTTCAAGTTGCCTTCAGCAAAAAGTCAAAATTCCTTAGCATGACATATAAACTAGTCTGAACCTGTCTATACTTATAACCTCATTTCAAGCTAGCCTTTCTTTTACATATCCTCTGTTCTTGGGCTTTTCTAAACATGACATTTTCCTTAATTTTTCTGCCTCTTTGTATGTCACTCCTTCTGTCTAGAAGTTATTTACCTTCACTTCGTGATGACTATCAGCAATTAACTATTGACACTTTCTTTAACAGACTCTTACATAACTAGTCTTCTCTAATACCATCACACTTTCACACTTCTCTGTTACAACACTTCTCCCGCTGAATTGCCCCATTATTTGTACGCAGGCTTGCTCCAGCCCTAGACAGTCTGCTTCTTGAGGGCAAAGATAATGTCAGCAAAGTGCTTACTACATCGTGCATTTATGTATTAGGATGAACTATATGAAATTGTTGATATTTTACCATTTTCCACCTACACAAATGTCTACATTCATTTATACTCTCATTCTACAAACACTTCTCAGAATCCTATCAAAAACATACAAAGACAGAGATGGTATGCTCACCAAGTATTCCATTTGAACATTTTCTGACTTCATTGTTATTGGATTGGGCCTTGCAGCCAGTCTGGTCAATGAAATAATGAAAAAGTAAACAGAAGTATGTCACTTTCTGGCTGAAATACTGAAAATGGCATGTTCATCTTTCCAAGACTGTTTCTCTTGTTATAATGAACTGCATTTTCCAGATAGTGCAGCTATGGATGGTAAAAATTTAGCTTGCATCACTGAGTGACACATGAAACACAGCCCTACACCAACTCATACAAGAAATAAACCATTGCTATGTTAAGCTACTGATATTTCAGCTTTAATTTCTGGCTAATCTTACATGCATATACAACCAGATAAGATAGACAAGTATATGAGGTAAAGGAAAATAAAGATAGGGAAATAAAGACAGCATAAGATTAAATCCAAAGTACAAACCATTATGTCCTCTATGTACTAAAGTTATGATACAAATTTGATTCTGAGCTTCTTTGTGGTTAAGAAAAAAGGATGCATTGCAAAGTTCAAAAACTCCATAAAAAATGAAAACTAACTTATAACAATGCTTTAAATGCTCGATATATATTGAATTAATAACTTTTTATATAATCATTTATGTGTACATTATATTTCAGGAAAGTAGAGAATAGCAACATTAGCTTTATATTCAGATGTAATTTTTTTTGCATATATATGTGTATGTAAGCACTTGAATATAAGCTTGTAAGATTATGGATCATTTTTATTAACTTCTTTATACTTCGATACTCCTGCTTCAACTAGTGTGTACCAGCACCTCAACTCCAATCTGCAATGTTGCCGATTGTTTAGTTAACATGATCTTGGGTCTGTTATATTGTTTCGTTTTTCAAAGCCAAAATTTTTCAAGCACTTTCTTCCTAGGCTTTTTATCCATTCCAGAAGCTATAGTACTCATTTCCAGAAAGGCACCTCTAATTCTATTACTCCATTCAATGCACGTGGCATCTCTGCATGGTAGTTAACTTCTCATACAATGCCTTAACAAAGTGGAAAGAAAGAAAGAACATGAGTTCTTTTTTCATATTAATTGGTTTAAAATTTAGAGCACCAATCTTTTTACTTGGTATCCAATAAACAATTATTGGGTCAATTAGTAAATTATGCCATATTTCAATAATCTCTTGTTCTATATAAAACTTAGGACATAAAATGTATAAAAATAAAGAAGTATCTTCCTGTGAAAACCAACCAAACATAGTCTCTTCATGTTTTGAGCAGAAAATTTTGCACTTACCTCTCTAGGTAGGGCTAAATGGCTCACCAAATAATTGTCATTCTGTCCTCTCTGATCTCCAGTCTCACTCAGGCTCTATTTAAATATAGTTTTCACAAATAATTGCCTCTCATGAAAAATAATGTCTTTATACCCCAAAAGCTGGTTCCTTTGTTTCCATTCCTCCTGGGAGCCAATTCACCTCCACCACAAAGGAGCTAACTTGGCCTTTTCCTAAAGAAATACAAAAGACTACATGGTTAATATTTTGATATACAGAGCTGGTAGTAATATTTAGTTGGCATAATCTTCTGCAGGGCAGTTTTGCAACATATATATGTATGTGTGTGTATATATATATCTCCCAAGCATTCAATTTCTGTGTAAACTTTGACACAAAATATTTACCTCTAATAATTGACCCTAAAGGAATAATAATATGTGCAAAATTTGCCAAAAAATGTTTATTATAAAATTATTTATATTCTAAACCTATACTAGCAGCTTTTATCTCCAGATATTATCATGTCTTTTATTTTGTTCTTGATAGGATTTTTTATAATTAAATTTTTCTGTAACCAGACATGAGAATTCCAGTTTCTTACCTAGATTCTCATCTAAGAATAGGTCTTGTCTACAGGCAATTAGTATGACTGGTTTCTATTTTGGATATTAATTCCATTTCAGGTATATGATTTGCAAATATTTTCTCCCATTCCATAAGTTTATTTTTTTTTATTTCATTGTTTTGTTTGCTGTGCAAAATCTTTTTGGCTTGATGTAGTCCCACTTGTTTATTTTTGCTTCTGTTGTTTGTGCTTTTGGTGTCATACCTAAAATATTTGCAAAGACCAATATCAAGGAATTTTTTCTCTATGTTTTCTTCCAGGAATTTTACAGTTTTGGATTTTACATTTAAGTCTTTAATCCATTTTGAGCTAATTTTTATATATGGTGTAAGACAAGGGTCCAATGACATTCTTTTGCATGTGAAGATCTAGTTTTCCCAGCACCCTTTATTGAAGAGGTTATCTTTTCACTATTGTGTGCTCTTGGCACACAATAATATGTCTGAAATAGGCCAGACATATAAAGACAAATACTATATAATCTTACATGTAGAGTCTAAAAAAGTTGAACTCATAAAAGCAAAGAGTGGAACAGTGGTTGCTTAGGGCTGGGAGATTAGGGAAATGGGGAGGTGTTGGTCAAAGGGTACAAACTTTCAGTTACAAGATGAAAAAATTCTGGCATTCTAATGCACACTGTGGTGACTATAGTTAATAATACTGTGTTGTTTACTTGAAATTTGATAAGGGAGCAGGTTGTAAGTGTCCTCACCACATGCAGACACATTCCTATAAACACAAACACACACAAATGGTAACTATGGGTTTTGATGGATGCATTAATTAATTTGTGGTAATCTGTACATGATGTATGTCAAATTATCACATTGTACACCTTGAATATATATAATTTTTGTTAATTAAATATTTTTTTTTTGAAATGTTCACGAGGACTGGGATGACAAACCTGAATAACCTCACCTTTCTTATAAAACTTCTTGCAGGGTCAGAAGAAGGGTGTTGTCAAAGCCAACATTAATTTAAAAAGTGTCCATGTTAGACAAAAGGAGGGTCACAAGCAGGTTTTGTAAAATGTCACTTTCCATTTGAATTATCTGAAGCAGTTTCTGCTACAGTCCTCATTTAGCCATTCGATTTAGTAATTCATATTTCCTCTCTTATACAATTACAAATCATTAGCCTCCTGGTTTAGTTTTAATTACTGAAAATGCTTCAATAGCAGTGTAAATATAGAAATACTGTTTCCGGGTATTAACATTCCTGGGACTAACCCTTAGCCAAAGGTGGTAGATGGCACCAAATGACTGGTTGATGCCAGGGAACAAATGCCTGAAACCCTTGCCTCAATTTATAAAAATCTCGGAATCAATATTGCAACTCTAGAGTTCCCCATGCAACTGACTGGGACAGCAGTATTGTGGAGCCAGGCCATGCCTACTCTCAAAACTCAATTTTTAAATATTGAGGGAAAACACACTGCACTTGGCTATCAAAAGATATGAGGCTGGAATGTAGCTTAGTAATTACCTTATCCTCTCGAGCGAAGTTATTTAATCTCTTGGAGCCTCTGTTTTGCCATCCAAAAATGGAATAATTCCAAACTCACAGGAATATTGTGAAGATTAAATAAGAAAGTTTTTGGCTCACAATATTATTTTAAATAACAATATGCTAGCCAAAACAGTACAGGGAAAATTTTCCAGCATGTCTAGTGAGCCCTTGGCTATCTTCCTTTACAACACCCTTTTTTCTATTTCCTTTGACATTTCCTTGGTGGCAAGGTCATGTACTGGAAAAGAATACTGCAGTAGGAATAAAAAGATTTAAGTTTCAATTGAAGCTCTGAACTTATGATACGGAATAACCCTTTATGAGTTATGATGACCTTAACTGCACAAGACATGATGGCTATTTAATGTAAGGTGACTTCAAGTTACAAAATTCTATGATCTTATTTTTTCAATTTTTTCCAAACAAACTTCCATTGTGAGTCTAGCCTGAACCTTTCTAGTTCTCCCTTTTCCCATAAAAGAGTCCCTTCTCAAGTAGCCTCTTGCGGTCTTTCAATATTCCAGTCACATCTCAGCAGTGAGGATGTAATAAAGATTTACAGAGAGATCTCAGAGAAAGTTGTGATGCAAATTTCAACTTAAATTGCTTGCAAGGAAGCCATTGGCAAACAGATCTTTCTCTTCCTCAATTTCACAATCGTGCATTGGGAACTAATTGGGTCTGATTTATTACATGTCTCAGCTGACCTTCCCAGCTCACGGGCTAAGCTATTAGATTTGCCTTGAAGTCAGTAAACACTGGGTCCCTATGGTCCACAGTCCAGGCCTCAGGCATCATACAAGCATCATTCACCTTGATTGTCCCAGTCACCGACCTTTCCTTTTAACTCACTAGAGCTTCTGGGATGTTTTCTTCTTATCCATCACAATGAACTGTCTTTCACAATTGAGACCTCAGAGCCTCAGATAAGAAACCAGTTAAGGTGCTTTAGGTCATATTTTTATACCTTGAAAAGATATTATTGTCATAATATATTGTTTTTTTTCAACAGAATTTTTCTCGTGAGACTGCTGTGTATCTCTTGGTGCCTTTGATTATTCCTGATTTTGAATAGAAGGATTCTAGATTTCATATAATAGTTATATACTGATAGTCTGTGCCAGAAATCCAAGTTGCTTTCGAGACCATGCTTGTGAATGAAAATAGTACCTAAAATTCAATAAATGTTTCTTTTTGGTTATGAGGCCAATATTTTCTTTTTAATATTTATTTCAGAACAGTAATTCTGTAATTAAGAGGTAACATATTAAGGAGTAAATAGAATATTATTTTGAGTTATAAATTGGCTTCTAGACAGTCCAAGTTCCCATCAGAGAAACTCCATGTGAACCATGTTAACAGCTTGAAGCTCCTCATTGCTGGTAGAGTTTGGATGGTATGTATATTAAGAGAAAACATTTCAAGACAGCTGTAGAACTACCATTTGAGGAAAAGGCATCTGAAAACATGAGGCATAGCTTATGCTATGGAAGTGCTCTTCCATCATTCTTTGGAAGCAAAGCCCCTCAGTAGCTAACAAAGCTCTTCATGAATTCCAGAGTGCTTAGCAAGACTGGAAGCTTCCTGGAAGCACCTGAGGGTGTAGCATTGATTAGAACAAACTTGGTGCCGACATAGGGCTGTAGCGACAGAGCTTTAAGTGCAGGGCTTCGTGGCAGAATACCTATGTGGTTGGCGAGCAATGTTTAACATTGAGCAAAGTTTAAGGAGTCTGAGAAATCATAAAGGCAATTCTGACATCTGTTGGCACATAGCTGGGGGCTTGCATAATCCCTCATTGTAGGCTTTGCAGTACTATCCAAAGGTCATGCCTTCGTATTGTGTTGATGTAAAAACCAAAGTAAAGCGACCCAAAACAGATAACTCTTGTTTTTTTTTTGTTTGTTTTTTGGTCTTTGTTAAATAGAAGTTGGTTCCAATTCTAGTGCCAACATTCACCAGTAATATGATTTAGGGAAAGTTCCTTCAATTTTCTAGGCCTTGCTTCTTTAACAATAGACAAAATAATACAGGTTAAGTACAACTTATCCAAAATGCTTGGGGCTAGAAGTGTTTTGGATTTTGAAATTTTTTGCATTTTGGAATATTTGTATAGACATGATGGGGTATCTTGGGGATGGGACCCAAGTCTAAGCATGAAATTCATTTATGTTTCATATAAAACCTTATATACATAGCTTAAGACTGTGACCTGTCACATGAGGTCAGGTATGGATTTTCCACTTGTGGCATCATGTCAGCACTCAAAAAGTTTCAGATTTTGGAGCATTCTGGATTTTTGGATTAGGATATTCAACCTGTATATATAACTTATGAGATCATTGTAGGGATTAAACTAAATCACATATGTCAAGTTTTTTTTTTTTATAATAGGTGCTTAATAAATGGTAGCTTTCATCACTATTAGAGTAATGATGAAAATTATGATAATGGTGAGTGATACTAACACCAGTGAACAAATACTTATCACAGAGTTTGGTAATGTAAAAATTAAACATTCATTTTCTTTTCTTCTCATTTTGAGATCACTGCATGTCAAATATTTACAGTAGTCTACTTACAGGTTTTCTCCCTGAAGCCCAAAAGAAAAAGCATCTTTCTCCTTGAGAATTATCAAATGTCTTCTCTCCACAAGATACCCTATTGTGTTTTGTGTTAGGAAGTGGGGAGGGCTGTTGGATTCACAATAGCTGACTTTTTCATCTCTCACTATTCTCCAAGTGTTAATAAACATCTGTGTTAGAGTCATTTTTCTCTTATAGTCAAAGAATCTTAATTGCACCAAACCTCCTGAATCTTACTGCATCCAAAATATAATGAGAGTAGTGGAGAACATTCAGCGTGGAGATATACTATCTCATTCAATATGAAGAATTTTATGAAGTGATTATTACTGCCACTTTCATTTGACACATGAGAAAAATTTGGCTAGTAAAAGTAACATAAAACCAGACCAAGGTCACACAACTAATAGGTAACCAAAGTTGGGATTTATGCTTGTGTATGACCCTAAAGCTTTTGCTGTTGTATACTATGACCTTTAAACTCCTCACCAAAGATGAAAACTCTAAGAAAGTTTATTCTCTTAGTGAACCATAAAATAATAAAACTTGAGTGAACCAAATGTCAACATCTTCATTAAGATAGGAAGTACACACAACATAAAAATGATAAATCAGTTGACTTATTTTTACAACCTCAGTGTTCCATGAGAAAACTAAATTCATCAATCTTCTTTCCAACTAGTCTTTCCAACATTAATCATTTCCTAAAGTAAATTAGAAACTGGGAATTAGTTTAACGAGTTTTTCTTCCTAATGACATAAACCTCATATCATTGTAATTTCCAAACCAAATTGCTATTTAAGTTATCAAAGGATGTGGACTGCAGCTCTCTATGGAGCTCAGAGTTAAATACAGAATTTAATAATTAAAATTTCTCACTAAAGTGGATGCTTTTCATTCTCAAAAAACAATTATATGTTTTAACACAGCCAGAAACCTCATTTCCTTAGCAATGTAAGGATGTTTGTTTCTTGTCATGTGTTACCTGATCCACAAAACACATGCTGCCAATATAAAATATGGCTTGTATACATTTTTAAATACGCAATTATAATTTTCAATGAGCCATGTACAAGAGATGTATTGATTCATGTCATTTGCATGAAATGTCAATCAAATTGGCAGCTAGTTTATCCTTTTGCTGTCCTTGAAGCAGAACACAGAATGCTGAATCTCACATTGTCATTAATGGTGTCAATCAGAATAAGAATCAGTCACTCATGTCTAACTAAAAGAATGAAAAATTGAATTACCCCTATTTGTCAAATTATTTCACAGAGCAATGATACCATTAATAAATAATATTAGTCCTACAAATGGACCAGAATTCCCACTATAACACTTACAGGCAAATCGTTATATTTGAGGAAGAAGAGGATTAAATCAAAAGATTTGGATACTGTAAGTGAATTAGTACTTGAAAAGGATTAAATAACTTGAGGTGTTATCTTTCCAGTCAATCTATATCATTTAATATGTTTATTTGTTTGAATATCCACCCTGGACAAAATGCTTTTGGTGAGGGGAATGTCAGAACAGTTAAAAAAAATATTTAGAGTTGTCTCTATGATAAAGGATGAGTAACTTACAGTTTACAGAAGAGGTTGAATTAGGATGGTGAGGGATCTTGAAACACAACGAATGGTTGAGGAAATTGGATTTATTCAGCCTCATGAAAATTCAGCAGAGGACATGCTGAATGCTCTCATTTATTTGAAACTGTCGTATGGAAGTGGATTAATAAACAAAACAGAAGTAAATGGGTAGAAGACACAGAAGGTAGATTTCAGCTCATTGTAAAAGAAGACTTTGTAAACACCGGAGCTGTGCATTGCTGTCTAATCTGGATATATTTGAAAATATTCAAACATTCTCAGTTTGAGGTTGAGAATATGATAGGGAAAAAAAGTGTTACACATAAGAAGGAAACTGTGTAGGTGGTTAGTGATGTTTCTTTCAGTTCTAAATGTCTCTGTTCTAGAGAATAAGACAAAGACATGAAATTTCCCAAGAATAATTTGTAAAGAATTTAACAGACTGACAAATATAAAACAGGTCCATGAGGCTTTGCTCAGTTTTTCTAATCTTTTTTTCTTCTTTTTTTCAGATTGGCAAATTTCAGTCTATCTTGAAGTTAACTAATTCTTTCCTATGTTTCATTATTTTGCAAGTGAGCCATTTAAGTGATTTTTACAATTTCCATTATTGTGTTTTTTCAGTTCTATAATTTTCATTTGTTTCTTTTTTTATAGTTTTATATCTTTACTGAGAACTTCTACCTTCTCAATCATTTCAAGATTATTCGCCCTTACTTCATGATGCATGGTTATAATTCCTGCTTTAAAGTGTGATAATTCCAGTGCTGTGTCATCTCAAGTTAGCATCTGTGAATTTTCTACCATCCTTGAGTTTTGTTGATATTTTACTGTTTTTGTATGTCATGTAATTTTTAGTTGTATCCAGAACTTTATAAATATTATGAGATAGAAGTTTTGTCATATTCCTCAGAGAATAATGACATTTTGTTTTAGTAGCAACAAACCTCGTTAGGTTTAGGTGAAAGTCTTAATCTGTCTTCCATGGGCTATAGTTTAGATGTCAATTTAGTTTCCAAAACTTATGCAATGCTATTTATGCCAATCTAGGTCAGTGGTTTAAACTATAGTATGACAGCACACCTCAGGTCAGTGCCATGCATGCACAATTCAGGGGATGAACTGGGACCTCATACCTAGATTCATGGATCTCTTACTACAGATCCCTCCTCTCTGTGACATTTCCCATCCTCTCTGTATCTAAGAGATCCTTTTTCCTAATCCTCTGGCTATGAAACTATAATTTTTGTTTCCCATGCTGTCACACATTTCCCGTGACTGGGTCTACATCAGCAGTAAGGTGGTGAGAGAAAAACAAGAGAGAGAAATAACTGGATTTTCCCTCACTTTCTTTGGACCACAGGGACTTCTTTTCCAATTTGGGTGGCTGTGGCCTCTGCTGCTATCATTGCTGTGGAAGTGCAGCTTCATGACTGGGACTAGCATAGGGTTTGGGTTGGCAGAATTTTTTGGAAACTGGAATTTTCTCCACAGCTATTCTAGGGCCCCCTCTCCTCTTCCTCTAGCCAGAAAAGGAGAGAGAATTTCTTGGACAATTTTTTCTCTACACACACACACACTTATTTGGGATACCCTAAAGCCTAGGGTGGGTGACCTCGCAGAACAAAACAAAACAGGAAAGTCAAGGCTGTATTGGTCATTCTTTGAGTTTTTATTTCCCTTTCAAATATACTTTTGAGTTCTCAGTGGTTTTATGTAGGAGAAAGAGGGTGGAGTATGTTTATTCCAACTTAACTGGAACTTCAATTCCAAAAATTGAAGTTTGAAAAATTTAGGAGTAAGTTTTTGTGAATCTTACCAAAAATATTGAGTGTTACCAAATAATTACCTTTCTGATAAATTAGGTTCCTGACATTTAAGAAAACTAAAAAATGACAGGGAACATTTAATAGTTTTTCTTATTAGACTATTTTTACTTGGTTAGTTTTGAATTATCCTGTAGTTTCAGTTCTTCTCATGCATTAAATGATTTTGCCACTCCTTGACATAACAAGGACTTTAAGTGTTCTGTTTGACAAATGGTTCAGTTGGACTATTTGTGAATAAATGTAATTGTTTGGCATTTCTACTACAAAGCATAAAGATCTCTTAATCTTTCTATATAATTTCACTTCCTAAGTGAAATGACTCCTTAAATGTTAAGGATTTTAGTCTTGTTTGAGAATAAATTGCTTCCCAGCAAAAATGGTTTTAGCATCTATATTTCATAATTATATAATAGCATCTATGTGCTTTATGTACAACTTACAAATTTTAAAATGCATTACAGTAAACTGACCCTAATATTATCACTGATGGTACACTAAATTAGTTTTTATAATAAGAGAACAACTTTACTTCTAATAATTATCATTATTTCCTATAAATTCCTACTTTTTCAGATTCCCACAAATATCTGAATTTTGATACTGAAATTTAATTTTAAAAACAATTTTCTCTATTGTGCCTCTTACCATCATTTTGAGCAAGTTATTTCACCTGCCTGTGCTTCAGCTTTCTCCATTATAAAAATGGAATGTTCCCCACCATTTTACAGGATTGTTGCTAGGATTAAGTGAGGATAAAATATTTGTACAATTGACAGGCATAGTAGTTTATAGTTATTAGTGCTTAAAATGTATTATCTCTCCATATAACCACCATACCTTCCCATTATTAAATTCACCCACTGTCAACAGATAGCATTTGTGCAACTTTCTTTATTCAGGGGTGGCCAAGTATGTCCATGGGACCAAGCATGATTTTATCATCTAAGTATTCTTAGAAGAATCCTCATGTGTTCTTCCTTTGAAATGTATTGGGTGAACAATGATACTGACCTGCTGCATCAGTTTCTAGTGAACAGTTACTCAGTGTAGTATTACAGAAAGGCTATAATAACAAGCTTTGCGTTGATGACTGCTTTGGGAGAAGCATGGGACAGTATAGAAAAACCCCTCCCCAAAATGAGGTGGTGTCAAGAGACTAAAGAAGTCCTCAGACAAGTCCAGCATGGCGAGATAGATGAGTTATTAGAGGTTACTTACACAGGGCCCTCACTCCTGTGTGGCACAGGACTTCTCCAGGGAGTAAAACCACACTGCCTGCAAGCTGTGGCACCTTAAATTTTTCCCTAACAAAAGACATGGGTTTTTTCCTAGCGTTTTTGCATGTGTACAGGCTAAACACATTAAGCATGCACAGTACCATCATCATGTGCCATCATACAACCTGTGTTATGCTAATGATATTATAATTCTCCCTAAGACAGGGATTTTAGTATTACAATTAGCTAAAGGGTACTATAGGACAGCAAAAGTGGCTATAGATAGTCTAAACTGGCTTACAAGAGAGTGTTTATGGGTGCCTTCCAGGCCTTGTTTTTCTTGGTATTTCCTGTGTTTATATTAAGCTATCGCTTTCCCTGAACCATTAGGTGTCAGCTTTTCCCAGTGGGGAACATTTCTCTATTTCCTCAATGACATAATAAGGCTGAAATGAGTAAAAGGGACAAGTAAATCATGTTTCAGCGATGTAAAGGGAATTCATGCACTCAATATGTATTTCCTGAGATCTAACTGTATGCCAAGAACTGTGCTGAGATCTGGAAATCAAAAGGGAAAAAATGCCTAGCCCCAGATTTGTGGAGAAGTCATAAAACTCTGAATTAGATTGTAAACTCTTTCAGAATAGGCACTTAATTTCATTCGTCTTAATGTTCTCTGCACTTAGCAGAGTTTTTGACATATGATAAGGTAGTAAATACCTCTTGTTCAATGAATGCATACACCAACAATTGGAACACAGTTCTAATAGAGCTATGATGGAAGTATGTAAATTTTAATCATAATTCTCCAGGCAAACTCTTAACTTGTCAACCAAGACCAAGTTTCCATGTGATTTCTTTAGGGAAATAGCTCCACCTTTGTGCTCTTGTAGATTTTTTTGCATTTATTCCAGTATCCACTCAACATTAAATAATGACTACATTGTATTATAAGTATTTAATTATGTGTCTGTTCCTCTCTTCTCCAATAAATGTCCTCCCACTAATCTACCCTTCCCACCTCTACCAGCAGGGCCAGGCCTGAGCCTCAGTGTCCTCTCTCTAACAGTAAGATAATAACTGGCACTTCACAGAAATTACATAGATGTTGAATGAATTAAAAGTTTGAGTTGACTTTCATGGCTAAATTTTGTTTTCATGTGATACCATCTTTAGGACACCCTGGACAATACTTTTAATGTACACTGAGAGGCCAGAGTCCCCATGCATTCCCATTACAACTTTCTGGTAACAATTGAAATCTCTTCCTTCCCATTTCTCTTTCCTTCTTGGCACCCTGAGCTAGGAGACAGACAGACACACAGTAGAGCTAAATACTGCTATGCCCACCTATTCTGTTTTAATCTTTTAAATTTATTCAAATTTCTATAAAAAAAATCAACAAAAAACTATAACTCAATAGTAAAGAGTGAAACATCTCTGCTATAATCAGGGACTGGAACTCAAAACCACTTGGTTCCTCTCAATCCCATGGCAAGGTATCTATGGAACCCTATGGAACACAGTTTGAAAACCATCATTCTAAAGAAATACCACTGCTAGTAATCAGCTGTGAGGAATGTGCCATTGAATGGTGCCTGGGCAATCTATATTTTCTTCGTGCCTCTCATTTTCTTTTATGTACAAATCTCATCAGAACAACATGCTATCATTACACCCAACAAAAATCACAAATCCTGTTCTTTCTTTGTTACATTTTGGTTAAAATAGTGAGAGAGACCTGACACGTAACAAGAAAAGAATTGATAATCTTACCTGCCTTGAAAGCAGCTGCACTCCTGGCAGGTCATGAACTTTCATGGATTGCAGGGAGGGGCACGCCTCTGTAGATTTGCTTAAGCCTGTATGCTTGATAATGGTTTCTGTAAGTATGTTTCAGTGAGATATTGTAAATCCCAGTCACATCTATTCTTTTCCTAATTCTTTGTTTTAATCTACATGGCTCAGAATTCTCCCCTCTAAACACTCTATAGAAATATACAAATAGGGATAAGTTAAACCCCATTGTCTAAGGTGGTGGTGGAAAATAAGTGAGTTTGAAATAGAAATGTGGATTAAACTATATTGCATATTTAAAAGTGTTTTAGTCTTTTCAATATTTCTGACCAAGACTGGTTTATAGGATCAGTGAAGTAGAGAAAACTTATTTTTTGATGCCCTCTGCAATGCATAATTCATTTTTTATCACTACCTTTCCTCCCTACTCAAGCCTTTCTTGACTACAGGTTGACCCAGTTCCTAAGACTGAGTTTCTGTCTTATTTACTACTCATGTTCTGCTTTCCTGGGAATGGAGCTATGTAAATGCAACTTACGGTCAAGTCCCTGGGAACACCTCCCTTTATGTTTCCACCCCTAACACAAGCTCTAGACATTTGGGTAGATGTGTTCACTCTAATCCACCATGCTATACTCTTATGCTATGTGCACCTTTCTTTACTATGTTATACTTAACAAGATGCTTATTAAAATAAAATTATAAACAAACAAAGCCATAAAACACCACACAAAAAACACCTAAACAAAAGACATGAAGGATTTGGAAAGTGTTTATAAATCCTACAGGGAACAAGGTTTGGGAGGAGAAAGTCTAGATAGCCGAGGGATACTGATAAGAGCCACTCAGAGTAGGTAAGTAAACCACGCCCTGCTTTGGCACGGAGCTGCGTGTGTGTTTTGGTGCAGGGGGGGTGGAAAAAGAAAAGCTGTCTAGGAACAGCTAGAGAACTAGAGAAGTATCCAGAGATGATGAGTTGCGCTTTAATTAAACCCAGAAATGATTTTTATAAAAGGTTACCCAGTACTTTTCTGATGAGAAGCTTCCATGTTACTCTTGCAACTCTAGGCATTCCATCATGTCTGGATTTCCCTTACTGTGCCCATAACTGCCTAACCAGCATCTGTAGGCAACAGAATAAAGTCTTTTCCACACCAGTGCCTTCTCAAGAATCAGCCTGTTTTAGGGTCAGTTTTTCTAGGCCTTGCCCCTCATGGCCCACACTTCTTGTGTCCTCACCCCAATAGGCTTTTTATAGCCATGTCAAATGTTTTCACACATAGTATAAATGTTTCTGTTCTCTAGCATTGAGGCAGGCCATAAAACATATTCAGCACCGTTATTTAAAGTTCATCTTGGCCAGACTCCCTTGGTAGACTAGGGTGAGAAAATTCAGAGCATGAAAAGGTTACTAGCAATTTTCATGGATCAGGAAAGCTCATTTAAGTAATAAATCCAGAGGACAAGAGTAAAAATTATCTATACATAAGTTACACCATGACAAGAAAATGCACTGAATAACCCTAGTCTACATAAACTATGCTATCCTTGGTCAAATTTTAATTCTTTTTCCTTTAGGATACTCTGAATTTATTATGAGCCACAATTTCATAAATATTGTTTTCATTTGTTTCTTTGTGGACTTAACTCTTATTTACACAAAGAGGGATACAGAACTTGAGCAAAAAAAAAAGAGGGAGAAATGTTATAAAGGCTACATTTTGAATTCATTTAGTTTCAAACTAGATATAGGGAAATCATAGAAGTTATTGGTAGCGTCCTGTTTATCTTGGCAAAAAAAAAAAATTCTTAAATGTCAAATTCTTGTGATTACCAGTTCTAATTTTAAAGTAAAATAGTATTTGATCACTTTGATTACTGAAAGTTAGGTTCTAAAAGTGTTTACAAGTGTTTGAAGCATTGTAGTTACTCTTTTTATTCTAAACCCATACTAAAGAAAATGAATTATTAGCCAATTTTCATTAATGTGCTAGGGAAACATAGATGAAAATATTATTCCTGAACTCACAGTCTGTTGTTCCTGAAATGGTTCATTGTCTAATTTGGGATATAGAGATACAAACAATTCAATACAGTTCAGAGTCATGAGGGCTGTAATAGAAGAATGCTCACAATTATAGGAGAATGAAGAAATGCATGACACACACAAAAAAGTCACACTTGAGTTGGGTTTTAAAAAATGAGTGAGTTTATCAAGAAGGAAGAGTGCATGAGGCGGGAGGGCATGAATGAACATGTACCACTGGTGGCTGGAGCAAAATAAGTGGGAGTGAAAGCATGGTGCGATGGAGATTGAGCCTGGAAGTATCAACTGTGGTTAAAATCCAACTGTCCTTGTATATGTATTTGTAGATAATGGAAAATAATACAGAGTTTTAAAAGAATGAGAGGGTCAGATTTGTAATTTAGAGGAATACTGGAAGCAGTGTAGGCAATGGACTCATTAAAGAATAGACAAAAGACAGAGACATACTATACTGCAAGGCCATGAAAAACTCTAAGTAATAAAATTTACTATTATATTTAACATATTTTCGGTATTGGAAAGATCATCTCACCCCAGTTAAAATGGCTATTATCAAAAAGGTAATAACAAATGCTGGCGAGGATGTGGCGAGGGGAACTCTCATACACTGTTGGTGGGAATGTAAATCAGTGCAACCACTGTGGAGAAACGTATGGAGGTTCCTCAAAAAACTAAGCATAGTACTATTAATACCATATGACCCAGCAATCGCACTGCTGGGTATATATCCAAAGGAGGGGAATTCAGTATATCAAAAAGATATCTGTACTTCCATGTTTATTGCAGCACTGTTCACAATAGCCAACATTTGGAATCAACCTAAGTCTCCATCAGTGGATGACTGGATAAAGAAATTGTGGTACATATACACAGTGGAATATTATATAGCTACAAAAGAGAATGAAATCCTGTCATTTGCAACAACATAGATGGTACTGGAGAATGTTAAGTGAAATAAGTCAAGCACAGTAAGACAAATCTTGCACATTCTCACTCATGTGTGGGAGCTAAATATTAAAAACAATTGATCTCATGGTGACACTAGAATGATGGTTGGTTACTAGAGGCTGGGAAGGGTATTGGGGAGGAGGATAAAATGGGAATAATGGTCAATGGGTGCAAAAATATAGTTAGATAGAATGAACAATATTTGATAGCACAACAAAGTGACTATAATCAGCAATAATTTAGGGTATACTCTAAAATAACTAAAAGAGTGGAATTGGAATGTTCCTAATATAAAGAAATGTTAAATGCCTGAGGTGATGGAAACCCCAATTACCCTGATTTACTTCATTCACATTGTATGCCTGTATCAAAACATCACATGTACCTAATAAAGACATACAATTAGTATACACCCATAATACTCAAAACTAAAAACATTTAAAAAATAAAATTAGAGAAACAGTATACTTTTGGATAGCTTATACATTATGTATTGTATATTGAATAAAGGGAGGCTGCACTCAATGTGGAATTGTTAAGCTTAGTCTAGGATGAAACAAAAATAAAAAGATTCCTTCCTAACTAAAGTGACTGGTAAAACCATTTAAATGGACATTGGTAGGAAGTGATGTAATGTAGACAGGGAAAGCCAGGCTTTGGGATGACACAGGCCTGTGTTATAATATCAGTTCTGTCATTTATCATCTGTGTGTCCTTGGGCACTTAACCAGTCTGATGCTTATTGTCCACATCTGCACAATAGGCCTCATAATACCTACCTTTCAAGAATGTTGTAAGAATTAAGTAAGCAAAAAATTTTAAAGTGCCTACTAGGGAATGTTGTACAAATATGAACAAGAAATTGTTAGCTATCCAACTTACGCCATTTCACATGGACAAACAGGACACCAGGACTTTGTTAGTGCGCATCTGTGGAAGCAGCATTAAAGCCTCTCTCACAGCAAGGTACAACTAACATTCCTGCAATGTGATTCCTTAACGATAGTATGTGACATTTTGGCGCAACTCAAAGATTGGTTCTGCCCATGATGCTGCATTTGTTGGCCAGGTATATCTCAAAATCTATTGATTGCTTTCTTTCAATAATTAATTTTTATATTTACATTATTTTGTAATCTTACTTTAAAAATAATTTCACTGGCTGGGTATGGTGGCCCCTGCCTGTAATCCCAGCACTGTGGGAGGCCAAGGCAAGAGGATCACTGAGGGCAGGAGTTCAAGGGAAGCCTGGGCAACATAGCAAGACCCTGTCTCTACAAAATATAAAATAAATTAGCCGGGTGTGGTAGTATGAGCGAGTGGTCCCAGCTATTCAGGAGGCTAAGGCAGGAGGATGGAGGATTGCCTGAGCCCAGGAGTTCAAGGCTGCAGTGAGCTATCATTACACCACTGCACTCCAGCCTGGGGAGCAGAGAAAGACCCTGTCCCTAAAAAAAATAATAATAATAATAAATTCAACAATGTTGATTTTAGTGGTTACCATTAAGTTTTTTAAACTGCAACTTCCCTATTTCATTCTATATCTTGAGTCATCCCTTGAGTAGCTGGACTATTTCTTGGAGTTATTTCTGGTTTTGTTTTGTTAGGGAGACTATGTGGATGATACTTTTTTTTGAAACTTTGCACAGCTGGGAGTGACATGCTATTGCTTTCTCACATGATTAACAACTTGGCTGAATATAGAATTTATGTTACAACTTTTTCTCATGTAGATTCTATTCAAATATCTTCTTCTGTATAATATTGTGGAGGAGATATCAATGACCAGTAAATTCTACTCAGTGATATTTTGGTTTATTTACTTTAACTACTAGAGGTGTTTGAAAACTCCATGTTTACCTGTACGTAGGTGGACCTCCTAACTATCCACTCTCATTACTGTTACAATCTTCCTCCCTTATCTTCATATGGCTAGCTAATAAATTGATATAAATGTGTATGATCAGCTCAGAGTAGGCTGATTTGGAAACAAAACAGTTGGGGTAGTTCAAGCAGGAAACGTCATGTTACAGACTAGATTTCTTTTGAGTTGAATCATCTTACTGCAACAAACTTCCTTTGTGTCCTAGCATTCCGTTCAGATACAAACTATGGGTGTTCTGACTTCTTAACAATGTTATGCTTATAAACATAATTTTAAGAAACATGAAATATACTACTATAACAATAATATGGACAAATTAATTTAACATAAAAACACTCATAATACTACTCTCTTGTGATATCACATTTTTGCATATTGTTTTTCAAATCTTTCAAAACTTCACATAGTAGGAAAAAAAGAAGCAAATATATGTAGTATGTTTCTGAAAGCAATTATAAATAAAGAGAAATGCAGGTTTGTGTTTGACTAAGAAAACCTTTGTAAGGTGGCTGGGACCTAGAAAGTTTGTTCCTCACTCACTGTATTATTTTCTTTCCTCCTAGGGGAGAGGGAGGTAGTTGAGTGGACCATGGCAAAACTCATACAACATTGTCTAAACAGAGTCCCTTTTTCAAACTATATAAAAATTATGCTATTGATTATTGAGACTTAAATAACTAGGCATGTGAGAAGCAGCAGAAAACCTGACAAAATGTTGCCTTGAATTTTTATATAAAAATAATTGAATGGCATCAGAGGTAAACTAATGTCCTATGTTTACAATAAGAGTGATAGACGTAAAAGAATATCACCAGTGAGAGAAAAATGAGAGTGAACCAATATTATTTGTCATTCCAATATAAATATTGTCTTAGGATAACGTCATTTGACATATCTAGCTTGTGAGTAGTCTACTACATAACAAGGAGTAGATCTATTACAATATTTAATCAAGAATGCAAATAAGTTGTAGAATGCATGATGGCATTTCTGTTCAAAGACAGTTAAATAGGAGAGTCTCTTCCATATCTCCTAGATCAAAAAAAAAAAAAAAAGTTGCTCAAATAACTTTATGATACTGTCATGATGGAAAGAGGGAATTGGATACTAATTAGGAATATAAATTAATTAGGAAATTAATATTAATTAGGAAAGAAAGACTAAAATAGAAATGGTCTAAAAGGATTACTCTGGAAATAGAAATGTATGTGAAGAGTGGGAGGAATAATTTTCTTTTTATGGATATAAAATATAAAATTTGAATTTCTTTTGGTGCACATGTACATGTTTTTCTTATAACTAAGAATAAGTAAAATAGTTAAAATAATTGTAACAATATAATTGAAAGTTTGAAATGAAAAAATATCCTGGAAAAACTCTAAAATTCTAGCAATATTATTAGTACTTTCTAATTTTGTTTCACATGTATATATTAATAGAATACAAAGGCTACATGTTGCTTGGGGCATTTCTGCTTTCTTAGGAAATGGCAGATAGCAGAAGTATTTAACATGTAGCTTACCTCATATTATCTTAAAAAAAGTGATCTTTGATGCCACTTCCTTTCCAGTAGTTGCTGCCTGCTTATTCTGTATTCTGAATCAAACTGATCAAAAGGCAGCTGTGTGTTTATTCAAAAAAGTTCACTCTGAAACCTTTTAACATTGACTAATATGTACACGCTCTTCAAAAGTACCACTTGAAATGGCATGCATTTAGTGCAAACAGGAATTTGGATTAAGAATGACAGTTTGGGTGAGAAGTTAAAAACTAGAACTGAAAAAATCTATGAACATGTGTGCTCAGGAGAACAAATGTAAAAACATGAAGGCTACTAATCGCAGTTTCAGTGGAATTTGTCACAAACTACACATGGCTAAAATAGGCTTTTGTATTAACACACTAAACTGTTGTTTTTCACCCTTAAAGATTCAGTGCTAAGAAATTCTTTCATTTCTTAGCACATTTCATTGTAGCAGTTGCTACATTTATAAACCTAATGTACAACATGTCTTTCTATCTGGATTATTTGATGTTTCCTGTGACGTGTTAGAGAGTGGCATTATTTAAGGAATCTTGCAATAACTACACCTACTTAGATTAGTTTGGTATTACTCTTTCAAACTTTTGATTTTCTTTTAGAGAAAGAAGGAAATTATGACTTAAATTGCTTACTAAGATATTTTCAGCTGTAAATATTATAAAGGTCCAAATTCTCTTCCCAGACAAGCAGATCAAAGGCGTAGCCTGGCTATAGTTTTAGAAACTGAGGCTGGACCTGGGAGTGGGGCAGGAGCAAGGTTTTGGAAAAAGATTGTAGTTTTTTGGGGAAAACACCTGTAGAAGTACTGGCAAAAGACCTACAAGAGCATGCCAGTGATTAAAAACCAAAAGGAGACCATGTGAAAATGTGAATATTCGATTTATAGTCAGCAAGACTTGAGTGGGTGGCTTCAGGAGGGAAGCAGGAAAGAGGAGAGTACCTGGGGTATGGGTAACGGAATGAGTGGAGCCCCAAAGTGGCTTGTTGATTCTGAGACTGTCACTCAGACTCTCTATAGGGTCAAGCACCTAATATAGGCCCAACTTTATTTCCATCTTGGGTTTCTGAGTTAGGTCTGTTGTGGTGGACCTTTAAGGTGGACAAAGCAGGAGGTAGCAAAAAGTGTAGTAGTTTTTCACAGTGTACCTGCAGTTTAAAAATTAGTGAATCAACAATTTCCACACCTTCAATTTGAGTTTGAATATATCAACTTCCAAATGTAACTATGAATAGTGCCTCTTAAGGCCAAGGTAATTTTTAGTATGGTTCCTTTTTCATTGATTTTGCATAAAATACAGGGAACACCTTTGATTTGCCTTTGTAGTAGTTTTCTTCCCGTTCAGGAAAATTTTAATTATGTCTCTGGTTATTGCTCTTGTTACGATTGTGCTCAATTCTCAAGGTTAGATCAGGGGTCCACATCCACATGTAAAAACTTTTTGTCACATTGCTTTTCTCCTGTTTGACCATCTTTTCTTTATATTTTAGGGTATTCTAATTTTCCAGTCAAGTCATATGTGTGAGGAGGACAGTGTAAAGTCAAATAGACTTTTCTCACTCCAGTCCTAGACTTCCTTTCTAGCTGCTTTTCTTGATTCCATTTTCACAATCTATGATCTTGGCATTTAGAAATATTTTCAGTCCCCCAACATTCAGTGTTCTTTCACATTTTCATGCCTTATGTGTTTTCTTCCCTCTTCCCTGGAATGACATTGCCTTTGGCTTCCAGTAAGGAAGCCATTCATTTCCCACTCTTACCTAGAAGTAATCAGAGCCTCCATGACTATAGCTATGTCTTACAAATAGACCACTTGTGGTTTGGCTACAGGTACCATAATGGACCTCCTGCAAGGCAAATATCTGCTCTACCTCTTGTCCAAGAGCTTGAGATTTCCCTAATTGTAAACTCTTTAATCTTTATCTAATAAAAATGAAAAACTTTTTTGCAAGTGTAACACTTTCCATTTAAGAAACACTTGTTGACCCCTCTGTGCAAGGCATTGTGCCAGGGACTAAGGACAAAGAGGTGTATTAAACATTGTCCTTGCCCTCCTTGCTCTACAGAGAGATAACACCAATACAGAGAATAGAATATAGTAAGTGCTGTAAGAGAGGTCTTGACAATACTGAAGAAGTACAGAGGGAGGCAGTATCTCACTCTATCCGGTGGCAAGGTCTCAACATACATGCCATTTAATCTGATACTTGAAAGATACAGTGATAATTTCTAGGCAGAGATCAGAATAAAGGGCTTCCAGGCAAAAGAAACAGACAAATAAAAGAGCATGGAAAGTTTAAGTAATAGCAAAAAAAAAAAAAAAAAGGAAAAGAAAAGAAAGAAAGAAAAAGAAAAATTGAAGTGACTAGGACACAGACTGAGTAGTTAGGCAGCATATATAATGGAGAAAGCATTGAGTTGGGCATTCAGAGACAAGTTTCAGAAGTTTCTTAACCTCTTGAGGCTTAAACAGCCTCATATGGAAAATACATACAATCAGATGATCTTATTAGGAGCGGTGTGCGTGAGTTGGGTGGAGGTGGGATTTAATTTATACAATCATTTCCTACTATGTTTCATGCATTGTGTTACATAGAAGAAAGAGAATTCAAAGAGAGTAGGAAGGAGGTGTCAAAAATAAAATTGTAGGTACAACGGAATTTTACACCAAGGCATTACACATCAAATGTGAAGCAACATTAGCTAGAATTTACTGATTCACCAATTTCTCATTAATAGAAAAACTACTAAGTGCTAGGCACTATGTTAGGCATTGAAAATTCTAGAATAAGTCTACTCTGCAAGTCCAAAGAGTTTAGATTAGTTGGGATGACAAATTAACCTGCATGACAAAATGATATACAACTGGAAATGTACATTTGGAATATTATAGAATAATTTTGGTTTATACTAGCAGTGATGGGATTTAACATTTTTTAGTACCTTGTATGTGTTGTAAAAGTACAAGAATATTTTCCATGTTCTGATTTAATTTTTCTATCAATCTACCAAATTAATATTATGAATTTCACATTATGAAAGAGAAATACCAATAGATTATATTATATTTAGCATTGGTACAAGACTTTGAGAAATTCAAGGCTAGACCCAAATGGAAAGAGCTAGTCTAGCTAGCTTTCCTTAGTCCCAAATAACAGGGATGTTTTGGAAGCTGTCACCTTTCTGGAAGATGGGGGAAAAGCTTGACTTTACACAAAGTACAGTGGAACATGGATGAGACATACCAGTAAAAATCCACTGAGGAAAATGGTACTGTAGAAGGAAACTTTATCAGAGAATAATGACCCATCTATACAAGCAAATGTATCTTTCATATGCTATAGTGCCATTTTTCTCAAACTGCAGTTTGAGGACCTTTAGGGAAGGGTCTTAGAATATATTCTCAGGGTCTATAAACTTCTCAATATTATAAATCTTGTGCTTTTATTTTGATAAGAACATGCGTATTTGAGGCTCATCTCAATAGACAATGTGTATCTTAAGCACTGCATGGTGATTTCATTGCTTGCATTTATATATTTATAATTGTATAACAATTTCTTTAGCATGAAGTAGGGGTACTTTAATGCAATGGGCCATAGAATAAAAGAACAGAAAATGTTCTAAATATGAACATGGAGTGTTCCTAGTGAGTGATGACCAAATGACATTATAGCACACTGTACAAGGTTGTACAGTGGTTTCTATTGAGAAAAGTGGTGGGGGAATGAGTGATTACATGGTAGCATGTTAAAATTAAAAGGGCTTGCACTGTAGCAGATAATATCTTAGCCTCACTCTAAGCAATAATTTTACATCACCCCTTTATCTGCATAATTAAATAGATGCTGAGCTAAATTTTGTTTTCATGGTTGTTTGTATTATTGTCTATTTTTTGTTTTTTAGTTTTCTAGGAACAAAAGGAGTCCATTTCTAAGTTTATGCTCACAAATATTTAAATCTGTGTAGAAAGGTTTTTTTCCTTTAAATAGTTTTTATGTTATTAAATAGCATTTTATAAACACTTGTATAATTGAAAGATCATGTACCTTGGAAGTAAAGAGACATATTCAAATTCTGATGCTGCTGCACCTCAGCTGAGGAAGTAAATTAACTTCTTTGAGCTGTGTTTTCTTGTCTATGAGAACAATAGTATCAACTTTGCCGAGTCGTTAAAATGAGATAACAGATGAAACTATGTGCAATCAATATATCCTTGTTTCTTTCCTTTCTTTTCTCTCTTTACCCTGAACCCACATTTTCCATCTCAATTTTGGTAGCAACCCACCAGGATAGCATGGGCCAGCAGCACAGTGCACTTCCGGTCCATTTAGTCCTGATGGAAATTATGTGAGAGAGTGCGTGGAAGATAAGGCTTAAAGCATTGGAATTATTTATAAAAGTAAATTACCCATGCTCTTCCTGGTCCCCAAAAGCAGAGGTAATCAGGATATGTTTAACACCTGCTTCTTTATGCTGAGCTAGACGCAATCTCAGGATAAAAATCTTTTTCTCCCCCATTAGTTTTCTTTTTCTTCAAGTTAACATCTGCCTTGAATTTTCAATCCTAAGTAATTAGCAATATAGTAGACTTCTATAACTAAATTACTGAGGAATTTAAAAATTTGTCTTTGATTAAAGTTGAAAGATATGAAAATAAAAATCTTTCAACCTTGGAACATAATAGCTTAGGCAATTTATACACTTTTCACACATACAAAAATAGAATAGGAAGTATTAATAATAGCTGTAATATATAAAAGGGCTGATACTACTGATCTGATTTTTTTAAATTCTTTGGAGGAAAAAAGTTTCCAGCATGAAATTTTTGCTTATAACATTTTACTGTGAGACTTCATTACAAGCATAAGTGTATGACAAAATCCTGATAGTAACTTTTCAGAGAGTGAACCTAGGTCAAACAATCTCATACTAGTCAAATTGCTAATCCATACAGTTGGCACAGTAGCTGAGTAACCCCCATAGACTCTTTCATCTTTAACTTTTATGATTCACTATATTCATTAAACAAATAATCTTTGAGTTTGAGACATCAAATAGGCAATGTGGGTGCTAAAGAGAAGCACTGAGTTTGCAGCCTACTAGAAGAATTAAGACATGTTCAGTTATAATACTATTATCACAGAATATTTTCTACTAAATATCTTGTAATAGGGGGTGGGACTAGAGAAGGATCCACAGAAGTGGTGATCTTTGAGCAGAACCTTTATGGATGAGCACACTGTTAGTAGGATTGGCATAGAATGACTGTTCCACCTTGAGGGAAGAGCATGAGCAAAGACAAAGAAGGAAGCTCTGGGAGCAGTAGCTGTTTAGGTTGGATGGAAAGTAGGATTCATACAGCCAGTTAGTTTGAGACAGACTGGAACCCTGGAAAGCAAGCAATAGAGGCCTTGGAATGCCAGACTGTTTAAATAGCATATAATGTGCACTAGGACTAATATGCAGAATGGAGCAGGAGTGATCTTTGAGGTTTAAAAGAGCTTTAGAAGATACTTAATGACCATCAAGTAACACAGCTCATTCTACAAACCACGTAAGTAAAGTTGTAACAGATAATATGTGAGGCCTCGATGCATAGAAAAGTTAGGTCTTTAACTGGTGGCAAAAGAAGGGACAGCTTACCCCTACCATTCTGTCACACATTTAGGCATTGGTAGCCATATTATCTCACTAGATTAGCATAGAGTAAACCACTAACATGAGTCTCAGGACCAAACCAAAACCTTTTACTACCATAGATTTAAATATGTATCTCCTTGCTACCACCCATGTACGACAAGAAAGAACAGAATCTTGCATTTCTGTATTGGGGGAATCTAAATGTTATCTCAGCTCCAGGCACAAACCCAGAAGTATAACCAATTCACTATGATGGTGTAGTGGCTGAAAGTGTGGGCTTGTCAGCTATACAGTCTGTATAACTCTGGGCAAATGAAGTTCCCCTCCTAGTATTGAGAACAAATAAGTGGAAAAGGAGAAGTATTTTTAAGAGTCTTTTCAAATAATGTGGATATTCTTTCTTAATGCTAACAACAATAGCTTCTCAAAATTTAGTTGCAATGTGGAATCTGAAACCATATCAATAAACTTTTTGTACTCTGTAATATTAAAATTCTGCATTTTGAATGGTGATTTTACCCACATAGTGACTTTGTAACATCACATATTGGTCATTGGAAAATACTATCCACTAAGTTGTGCATATCTTCTAAATGTTAGCATATTTCATAATACAATATAAAGAAAACTTCATTGTTAATATTGCCACCAGTTTTATTAGAAAAGTCCTGAAGTATTAAAAGGATGTCAAGCTCACAATGATGAATACAAGTTTGCCAAAATTCTAATTTTCATTTGAAAGCTACAATTTTATTATTGGCAACAAATATGTCAGGTTTATGTGACAGGCTCATTTTGTTCCTTTTTGAGAAATGTCTACCAAATACCATAGACTTAATAACCACAGTTTGTCTGTCAGTCATTTGTTCAAGTAAAAATGGTATTCCAAGAAGAAAAAAGCATTTACTTCAGACCCCAACAAAAACAACTGCATTTCTGTAAAATAACCATCATGTTTTGCTATGCAGTAGAAGTGCTTTATATATAATTCTCATTTCATCACATAGATTATTAAAGACATGTACTCAGGGAGTTGAGACATAAAAAATGTAATGATTTTTATAGCTTCATCAAAGACGCTTAAGTGAAACTGCTGTTTTCTAGAAAAATTCAAATGCATGGCAGTGAAAAAATGCAATCACTCCAAGTAGTGTGTTGCACTACCTTGATTTATGCTAAGGTGTTAGTAGTTTTACTCACCATTCATGCAAATATCAACAAATGAGTTACAAGAGTTTTTTATATACTTAGGATGCAATTCTTCTGTCAAGTCTGTACATTGCAAATAATTTCTCCTGTTTTGTAGCTTGTTTTTTCATTTTCTTTTGAAGAGATTTTTTTCAACTTGGTGTCCAATTTATCAATTTTTCTTTGTGTTTCTTGTGGTCTAAGAAAACTTTGTATACTATAAGATTAATATGGTTTCTTCTAAAAGTGTTATAGCTATTACTTTTAGCCCTATAAGGCATTTCTAGTTATTTTTTGTATATGTTATGAAGGGTCAATGTTTACATTTTTTCATATAAATATCAAGCTGTCAGTATCATCTGTTGAAAAAACAACTTGGAAATGGCTTATTTTCATAATATGTTGTTAGACTCAAGTTGCTAATAGCTTAAAAATTTTTGTTTCCATATTCATGAGGACTCTTGTCCTTTAATTTCTTTGTTTTGTAATGTCTGTCGAGTTTTAATATTAGAACAATACTAGCCTCATAAAACAAGCTGGGATATGTTCCCTCCGCCTCTATTTTCTGAAAGACTTTGTGTAAGACTCATGTTGTTTCTTCCTTGAATGGTAAAATTTATGAGTGAAACCACATGGGATTAGAGTTTTCTTTGTGGAAAGACATTTAATAATAATTTTAATTTTATTAGTAGATGTGAGACTATTCAGATTTGTCTATTCTTGTGCCAATTTTGGTAACTTGTATTTTTAAAAGAATTTTTCCATTTTGTCTAAGTTGTCAAATTTACTGGCATATGGTCATAATTTTGTACCTTTGTAATCCAGGTAACATCCACAGTAGTGACTGTTTTTTCATTCCTGATATTAGCGATTTGTAATTTCTCTAGTTTACTTGATGGGTAGTTAGGGATATACTGATTTTGTTGATTGAGAACCAGATGTTGGTTTCATTGATTTTCTCCATTGTTTTCTGTATTGTAGATTTCTACCCTTTATTATTTCCATCTTTCTACTTAATTTGGGTTTACTTTGTTCTTATTTATTGAGAACACAAGATTAGGGTAGAACCTTAGACCACTAAATTTATACCTATTTTTGTTTCTTAATAGAAGTATTTACATCTATCAGTTTCTCTCTAAACATTTTTTAAAAATTGAAATGATACAAACTATGATCCCTGACCAAAAGAGAATTAAACTAGAACTCAGGATGAAAATGATACTTGGGAACTATCAAGTATTTAGAAATTAAGAAATACACTCCAAAAAAACCATAAGTCAAAGAAAAAATGTCAAGGTAAATTAGAAAATTTTGAACTTACAGTGAAAATACAACATGTCAAAATCTGTGAGATGAAGCTGCAAGATTACTTAAGAGGGATGTTTATGGCATTAACTGCTTATTAGAAAAACTCAGAGTTCTCAAATCAATAATCTAAGCTTTCTGCATAAGAAACTAAAAAAGGAAGAACAAAGTAAGCCCAATGCAAACAGAAAAAAGGAAATAATTAAGCTAAAAGCAGAAATCAATTAATTGAAATCACAAAGATAATAGATAAAGCAAATGAAACAAAAAGCTGGTTCCTTGAAAAGATCAATAGAATAGATAGACAAACCACTGCCTAGCAAGACTGACCAAAAAAAAGAAAAAAAAGAAAAACACAACTTACCAATCAATATCCAGATATCAACTAGAGAATCTGAAGACATCAAAAGGATAATAATAAGGAAGTATCATAACTACACACAAATTTGACAATTTAGATGAAAGGGAACAATTCCTCAAACATGAACTCCTACAATTCAATGAATATAAAACAGATGATTTAAATAGTCCTATAACCATTAAGGAAATTGTACTAATAATTTTACCACAACCACCACCCCAAAATCTCCATGCCCAGATGGTTTCACAGAATTTTACCAAATATTTAAAGAATTACACTAGTTCTGCACAATCTTCCAGAAAGTAGAAGAGGGTAGATGAGTGAACATTTCTGAATGCAATTCCATGAAGCTAGTATTACCCTGCAACCAAACAAAGACAGTAGGAAAAAAACTATAGGCCTTGTGCCTCATGAATATAGACACTAAAATCATGATCAAATTATTAACAAATAGAATTCAGCAATGTATAAGAATTATACACACCATGAACAAATGGGGTTTATTTGAGGGATACAAGACTGATTCAGTATTAAAAAATCTAGCCATGTAATTCATGATATTAACAGGCTAAAGAAGAAATCACATGATCATATCAATCAATGCAGAAAAGCATTACCAAAACTCAACACACATCCATGGTAAAAACTATCATCAAACTAGGAGTAATAGCAAATTTCCTCAACTTGATAAAGAGCATCTACCAAAAACCTACCATTAACATTATACTTAGAGAAGAAAGATGGAGTGCTTTCTCCATAATTGTGGGAACAAGGCAAGTATACTGGTTCTCACCATTCTTATACAATATAGTGCTGGAAGTTCCAGCCAGTGCAGTAAGGCACAAAAGGAAGTGAAATGCATACAGATCAAAAGGGAAGAAATAAAACTGCCTCTATTTGCAGATTATATGATTGTCTACATAGAAAATTCTCCAAAATCTGCAAAAAACCTCCTAGAACTAATAAGGACAAAGTTTACAAGACAGACATACAGAAATCAATTGCATTTATATATACTATAAACACATGGCCATTAAAGCTTAATATACAATATCCTTTATAATAGCTCAAAAGAAATATTTAGGTATAAGTCTAACAAAACATGTACAGAATGTGAATGCTGAAAATTATGAAACAATGATGAAAGATATCAAAGATCTAAATAAATGGAGAGACATCCAATCCTTGTCCATGGATTGTCAGGCTTAAATAATAAAGGTGTCAATTTTCTTCAAATTAATATCTAGGGTAAATGCAATTCTTATAAAAATCCCAGCAGGTATTTTTTAGATACAGTTAAGATCATTCTCAAATTTATATGGAAAGGCAACAATCTACAATAAATCAATTTTGACAAAGACGAATAAAGTAGGAAGAATCAATCTAATTGATTTCAAGACTTATGTAGCTACAGCAATAAAGACTGTGGTATTGGAAGAGGGATAAACACATAGATCAATGGAACAGAATAGAGAACCTAAAAACAGACTTACAAAATATGCCCAATTATTTTTTGACACAGGTGCAAAAGCATTTCAATGTTTTCCTAGGAGGAAAGATAGTCTTTTCAACAAATTTTGCTAGTGCAATTGGATATCCATAGGTAAAATAAAAACAAATTAAAAAAAAAAGAACAGGGCACCTCCCCCCCCCCCCCAGCTGCTTACTCAGTAAGTGAGGGCTCAGGTTCTATTGGTGTACTCTGTGCTGTCAGGAATGCTGGTGCCCTGTTTCAATTTAAGGAACTCTGGCAAAGGGTCAGGACCTTGGTGGGCTAGTACTTCAATGCACTTCTTTTGATTACAGGGAGAAGTATCCCAATGGCAACAACAAAAACAAGGACTGGACTATTGCTAGCCCTCTGGGTAGGGGCTTCATGAATAATATTGTATGGAAGAAAGTGAGCTAATGCAATGATAGCATTAATGAGACTTAAATTGTTGTCGTCTGTGACAGAGTGAAGTGGGGGATGGCAGTTCACTTTGTCAGGCAATCAGCATTGGCCACAGCTTGGGAGTTCCTAAGCAAGGTATTATGCTTCCAGACCTTTGATGCTTCATCCCCTTGTGTAAAAAGTGTATGGACAGGTTAGTGCCTCACCCCCACCCATCCAGATCTCTCAGGTTCCCTAACTGTGGGGTAGGGGTTGGGCTGAATCGGTGTAGGGATCCAGTCTGTCTCTGTCTATCCTGAGGCTGCTACTTCTGCAGCCTCACTGCTCTTGTTGATTGACTGACTCAGATCCTTTGGCCTCAGTCTTCCAGTCCAAAAAGGGAGGTCATATCCTCGACAAACTTGACATTTCTGATGGAGTCGCCCACCAGAATGGAGGGATCAGATGTCCCTGGCCTGTCACAAATGTTTATGGCAGTTATTCATATTAGCAAAAAACTGGAGATAATCCAGATATAAAGAAAACATGGGATGTGTATACATATACGTATGGTCACTATGAAAGTTTTTGAATCTTGGGCCACAGGTAACCACAAGTGCTAAAGCATCCACTTTGGGTCACTTGGTACCTTTTGGTGAACTTTCTTCATGGACTCTACTGATTCCTTGGGGTTCTGGCTGGGTATTGTCTTGAATGTACCAAATCCATTTGATAATTGAGCTCTGTTGAGTGCAGCCAAATTTATTGGTAGAGTTTGTAAGCATCCAAATAAGAATGGACAGTTCAAGTAGCAGTTACGTATAGCACTCTGGCCTTAAGATGTTCAGCCTTCATGAGTGCACAATAGCAAGAGAGGTGTTACTATTCAAAGGGATCTATCTGGGGGTTGCCTCAGGTAACTTGTCCAAAATCTGACATGTGTACCCTAGTGGCAATTTTCTGTTACCACAGACTCCATTTAGCATGCATGGAGGTTATGGACACACATCATTGCATAGGGTTAACAGGCTCTGAAAGTTTTAAAAGCAGTGCTTGGGTCACAGCTTGTTAAATGACTTCTAAGGCCTCCTGCTGCAAAGCGCCCTGTTCAAAGTTGGCAGCTTTGTTGATCACCTCACCTTGACCATGGAGCCAAAAGAACACTCACGTTGGGTACATGCTGGGTTGAGTACCCAAAAGGCCTACCAGCTATTAGAGCCTCCTTTCTGAGTGGGTGCTGCTAAGACCAACAATTTTCACTAGATATTATCTGGAATACTTCTTTGGTTTCCTGCCCAAGTGGTCTTGGTATTCAGCCCCTGGCAGTCCATTGTTAGTCTCCATGCCTCAAAGGCTTTCTGACCAGCCAAACTGGGCCAATATATTGTAACATGGTGGTTTGTAACATTTTTATCTGTAGCAGGTTTTGAATTACCACCGTAACTTACTGTTCTCCACTTAGTATGGTGTCCATCTGAGTGGTACCCACTTTCTGAGCTCTCTGGCCCTAAGCCAGATACTCCACCCTGGGCCAGGTACTGAGGGATATTGCCCTGCCAGCATCATCAAACACCATGGTTATTGTCAGCCTGCAACTTGCTCACTGTGAGAGTTTTTGTGAAGCAGGTTTGTTGTGCACTGGTTACCAACCTGAGTTTGGTGACAACAAATGACACAAAGCAGATTTATTACCTACAAATAGGCAGCAAGGGACAACAGAAACCTAGGATCCATGGCAAGCCAGTCCCCCAGAGTTCAGGAAAACTGCCCAGGGCAGAGGGGTGGCTGGAAAGCTGCCTGCATAGGTTTTATACCCATGGACCCAGGACATGCTGGCCTAAAGTGTTGAAGGAAACCCTGTCTTAGGGAATGGGGATGGGACTAGAACAGCACCTGGGCAGTCCCTCCTCTAGAGTTTGCATTCCCAGCACATTCTATGGTTCTTTTTGACAACTACAAGTGAGAAAAGGGGGGAGAAGTGGGTTGGTCCAAGGCCACCTGAAGAACTGCCCAGTGGTGGCAGTTGAAATTACAATTCAGTTGTATTAGGCTAAACTGTAAACTACTTGTCTGTTTGACAGATTGTCTTTGACTAAACTCTAGCCAGGCTCCTCTGAGCCCTTTCTCTACTAGCCCTAAACCTTTGCCTGTAAAGACTTAGAAATCATGGACATTGTTTCTAACAACTCAAGGTCATATCCCTAGGATAAGCCTAGCCCCCGAAGTGTTTGTTTGTCTGAGAAAATTCAAGATTGCTAAAAGAATTTACTCTTTGTTCCAGCCAACACTTAAAGACACAGTCCCCGTGTCCCAGTCTATGTATGAAGGTGAGAACCTTGCTTGGGATAAGAGCCAGTTAACAAACCCAAATGGGTTTCACATGGACCAACCTTCCTTTTCCCCATTTATTAATATAGTACTTCCCTGACTCTACTGAGCCCCCACTTGCCCGTCCCTATTCTCCTATTCTCCCTTTAAAACACCCAGGCAGTTCAATATAAATCAAAGTTCAGTTTATGCTGGACTCTTCTTATTGCAATAGTATATCACTGCTTAAAATCTGTCCTTACTAATTTAACTGGTAATCTGGCTTTATCTTTAACTTGTTCTGTTTGCATAGTGCAGGGGTCAATAGGTTGTGTTCTTCTATAAATCTGGGGACCCTCTTC
This sequence comes from Lemur catta, assembly GCF_020740605.2. Lineage (NCBI taxonomy): Eukaryota > Metazoa > Chordata > Mammalia > Primates > Lemuridae > Lemur > Lemur catta. The sequence continues at coordinate 28,596,015 of NC_059137.1, forward strand.
TCTAGCTCCTCCTTCTGAGATTTCTCCCTTACTATCTAGAAGTTGTGGTTATACCAGTCCTTTAATTGTCCTCTATTTGTCCAGGCCAGATAGACAGCAGGCTTTCTGTTGCAGTTTTAGCTGTCGTACAGTTACATCAGGACCATAGCCAGTACTTAGGTCCAAGGTGCAAGAGCATTAGATTTAGCTTGTGCCTGTCTCCTCCAAATTTCATATCCCATCCAAACTTTTCCTGCTTTTTCTTCAGTTTCCAGAGCTCTTGGGCAGTTGTTCCTGGTATTTTGCCCAGAATCTATATTTATTATCTGTGGGAGTGTTGGCCTGGTAGATTGCTCCACCATGTCTTTGCTGTGCATTCGCCGTTTGCTTACTTGGAATGCCAAAAACAATACAACAAATCCTTTCTTTAAATGTTTTAGAGGTTCTTGATGATAATATTCACATTGCTTCATACAGGTATGTCTTAAATTTATTTCATACAATAAATGCAAATGGAAATGTTTAGGCTGTCAGTGAGGTAATATAGGTTCTGGAGAACGACTGCCATGATTTGCATATTGGCTCTGCCGCTCACTAACTGTATTAGCACCCTAGGCAAGTTTCCTAAGTTCTCTGCTCAACACACTTTCCTCAATTACATAATGCTGATAACTGTACTTACCTCACTGTGTTACTGTGAAGATTCAATGTGAAAATACACGCAAATGAGCACAGTGTCTGATATATAGAAAGAGCTTGATGTTAATTAACTCACATTACTGCAGACGTGTGAAATAAATGTCCCTCTAATCAAAAAATAACAATAGCATTACTCACAAAATTTTAATATGGGGACTTTCAAGAATCAAGATTATATATGACAAAAATTAGGAAAGCAAGCACACAAACAGAAAGTTTGTATCAGAGGAAGAAGAAAATTAGTACATAGCCAAAATATTCAACCTCACAAAGTATTTTTAAAATGCTGGCTACAACAGCAATGAAGTACCGTTTTATAGCTATTAAATCAGAAATATTAAAATTAGCAGCCAGTACTGACTAGTTTGTGGTCAAATGGTATACTGTACTTTATTGATGACAGTCTGAATTTATACAACTGTTTTGGCAAAGTGTTTGCAATACATTTGAACAGAAACAAACTTTGTATGCCTGTGATATTGGACTTCCTGCAACTCAATACTGATAGCATTTTCCCTCCAGCAGTGGACACAACTAATTCCAGATTCAGTCCTTTCCAGTGTGTCCCATAATATCAATTCCTTGGGTATGTTCTGACATCTCAGATACGTATGGAGAATGAAGGGTGAGAAACATCAAACCCAGAGCCAAGCAGTACGAGCATCTATCTGGGAAAGTAAGATAGTAACACTCAGGAACTAAGACTCAAATATCAGGAAGAGATGTGGGAACAAACCAAAAACACTGAAATTCAGATTTGATCATGTCAGAGCTTTTAGGATTCAGTTTGGGGACAATGTTCTGTTGATGTATCTAGAGATACTAATATAAATAGTATTCTTATGGTGTTTCTTAGCTCCATCTTTCAAGTTCTAAAGGAATTTCAACCCTCTGAACTGAAAAGCAGAAGACCCTAAGAATTACAATCATCAAACTTTTGAGTTATTTTGGTGGAAAAGATGGATCTATTTATATATTTATCAGGCTCAAGGAAAACTACAAATTTGATTTAGTCTTCTGGCTCCTACATTCTCACTCACTAACAGGTTGTCAGAGATTAGATTATGAAAAGGCTGACAAGAATCTTTAAAAATATTAGACTTCAGATAAACTTGCAGCAGATAAGCACGATACAACACACCTCCTCCCAAGCTTCAATTAAAATATTCGTAAGGCTTAAAACAAAAAACTTAAGGTTGCAAAGACCAATTAAGCATATAGAAACATGATATTCAAACATCATTAAAATGAAAAAAATCTTTCAAGATCTGTTTCCCATCTCAGTCTAAATCAGGGATCTAGAGTTGTAGCCTCAAGGAACTAGCCTCAAGTAGCTCAGTGCCTGCATAATAGCTTTCTTTGTGTTTCCATTGCTGGTCCACTTACTTGCTTTATAATTCTTCCTTACCCGAATGACTTTATTAGCAATAAAAAACACATTAATATTGCCTTAGGAATTAAACTAATTAAAAGCTGACTATCAGCTATACTTATTCTGTAATTTAATTTCATCTATTTCTTTGTATATATTTGCTATTACATACAGAATTTATCACCAACTAGATATCTCAGGATCCCTAATTTATAAAAGACATGCATAAGAAAAAACATTTTGATGATACACATAAAATCACAACCACAGTAATTGGACCATAGTTATACTAATTAAGAGATGAGGAATCTATGTTCATTTATAAGTGATTACACAAAGGAAGAGAAAATATAGGTTAAGTAACAAAATAACATTTTTTTTACATAAACAAATTAGATATTCCAAGTTCTTCAATTTGTAGTTTAAACTTCCACATGTGCTCCTTTGGGTCCTTTTGCCTTCGATTTTGTTTCCTTTGGAATCTTTCCATTTTGACATTGTGTAAATCTGGCTACTGTAGAAACACCATCCACAAACTTGGTTTTGAAAAGAACGTTTGCATTGTTAAACATACCTTCTTTTAGCGACACCACAATGAACTTAAGAGAAAAAGAAAAAAAGCATAAAAAACATTATATAATATTATTAAAGAAGTTTAATCCTTTATACTGAGGATGAGAACTGTTTGGAGATCATTTTGATTTTGTTATTTCTTTAAACAGTTATATAAGGCCCCTAAATAAATGCTAGCTTTTTATTATTTGGTTTTAGATGTCTCAATTTTATCTCGAGATCTTTCTTACGCAGGTTTACTATTTCCTGGTGGCTGACTGCTTGTTGCTATGTTTTGTAGCTGGGATTCATTCACTGTTTTATTGCTAGCTCTAACAGACCTGGTGAAATATTTTTCCTTGTGATATTTTAATGTTCAAAAAAGGTTTCAAGTTCCTACAGCACTACCACTAGCCCAAATAGAACCTTTACATAATTAAGGCACCACTTCAATGTTACCTGCCAAAAAACTGCCATAATAAAGAAATACACAATCTGATAAGTACGATGAATAGAGCCCCCAAAGTTGTACCATGTATAAGTTATGCAGCTATATTTGGCAGTCCCAGTTCCTACACAGTCATAGTACAACAACAAACTGTCCCTAGTGTCAAGAAGCTCGTTTTTACTTTTTAGCCAGGACAAAGTTCCCCTATCAAGTCCCGCATACCTGAGCTATGTCCCCAAAACAGTTTTAATTGTACATCTTCATGGCAGCTAGCTAAACAATGTTAACCCTACATCAATTCTACATTATGACTAACTTAGATTGTCCCTCATGTTTCAATCAACGTTTTTAATGCCTGACTCTTCCTTTAAAAGGAGACTGAACCCTTTTTCCTTTTATACCCATTTGAATGTAAGTTTATTTAAGTAGATACATAATACTTTAATATTCTTCAATCCTAAGTATCTTAAACTATTACCAGAACTTTTTTTCTAGTCTCACCTGAGAATGTGTGAAATGAGTACGCAGCATCTGTCCAATATTCTGGGTATGAGAAAGATCCAAGGCTGCATCTACCTCATCAAGGATATAAATTGGAGCAGGTTTGAAGAGGAGCATGGACAGTATTAATGACAAAGCCACTAAAGACCTAGGAAAAGGTCAGTGGAAGAATATCCATAAAAATTTGATTTTATAATACCACTTTTTATCAAAACACTGAAACAAATCTGTGATGCTGTTACTATGGTGAATAGTGCAGATTAATCTGAAAGATTGTCATATAAAAAAGAATCTTAAGTTTCAAATGTCAACACTTATTGAATTAAAATATTTCTTTTATTTTAGCTTTCTACTTTTCCTCTCTTCATAAGTATACTGTTTTCATACAATAATTTTAATATTGCCATATTGTGTTCATTCAGTACTTGTCCTTAAGAAAAGACCATGGTAGTTTTAATAGTTTTTTTTTTTCTCCTTCCCCAATTGCTTATTAGAGCCCAGGTAGCAGGTGAGTGAGGGCCACATATTTATTTGTTAAGACAATAGCTCTTGTCTTGGCAACAGTATAACTGGTTTAGATGTCCTCTTTTAAACTATTATGTATGCACCCACATACACAAAGACACTATAAATATATAGGCACCATTTGCTAGGAAGCTGCAGAGATTATGGTCATTATCCTAAGTACTTTACGGTGTCAGAAGTTCGAACAATCCTTGTGTAAGATTTATAGTTACACCTACTCAAAAATTCTATAGTTCTGTTTTCAGTGCTCTTCCAGCTCACCATTCGCTTTAACTGAAGCTGTTCTCATTCTAATCTGGTATGAAGAGTCAAAATAATCCTTATAATATTTTGTTTTAAGAATCATATTTTATTAAAAAGCCTTGTTTTTTAATATAAAATATTTATACTTATTTAACATTAGAATAAAAATTACAATAACAATTGTCACATACTTATTCTATAATGAAATACCTCCTGGCATGCAGTACTAGAATAGTCAATCCAATGCTTGCTGCATTCCAATAGGGTATTAATTAAGAAACACATAAGTGAGGAAAGAATGTGTACACAAGTGGAGGAAAAACCAAGATTTCTAGAAAAGGAAAGGGATGAAACAGTACAATAAAAACAAAGCATAGTGAGGCTGATATTTACCTCTATAGAGGATTGGCTTTCTTTGTGCCAAATGCTTAAAGCATTCAGCTTTAAACTTAATTTTTAAAAAAAATATATCTCACACTAAGAGTTGAACTGCTATGCTCGACAGTGGTATATCTAAAAATAATTTTACAGCATCTTAATTATGGCAATAATTTGTAGGCCCCCCCAAGAAGAGAAACAAACATTTCCTATTTTCCTCAGAACATTTTCCAGGCATTTGCTAAACATAGTTAAAAGATGCTGTAATCTAAACTGTGGAATTCAATTTTGATTAACAGGTAGCAGGAACTGTCTTTCAGATGCTTAAAATATTTAGGAATTTTATCAATGATGAAAAATATAAATACATTTCTACTCACAAAAATAATAAAAGAAGTCAGGGAAAATTAATTTTTCTATGTACATAAAAAAAGTTACATGATACTAATATAGGACACAGAAAAACAATTCAAGGCCTATAGATTATATACGTTAGACAGGAGAAAAAGCAAATACTAAATTAATAACCAATTTCAATTACATGGAAATTCATAATTTTCTTTTCAGAGGTTTTAATTATTTGGCTGCCTACAGGTAAAGTGTTAGGACATGTGACCTTTTAAGTTTCTATCACTACGCTGATTTTCAGAATCACTGTTGTAAGGCTAGGAGAAACTTCCCCAAATCCATGTTTTCTCCAACACTCTTCTTCATTGCTTTATGTAGATGCAAAGTTCCATCTGGTATCATTTTCCTTTTGCCTAAGAACTTCCTTTAACCTGTAGTATGATTCTGTTAGATCTAACTTTTTCAGTTTTTATCTCAAAAATTATTCATATTGCCTTCAATTTGCAGAATATTTCTGTTAGATATATAATTCTAAGTTGACATGTTTTTCTTCCAACACTTTATAGATGTTCCAGACTTTGGGCTTACAGAGTTTTTGACAAGAAGTCTGAAGTCATTCTTCTCTTTGTTCACTGGCACATAATATGCCTCTTTTTCTTTGGCCTGTTTTTAAGATTTTACTCCTAATCACTGGTTTTTGGCACTTTTATATGATATGTCTTGCTGTGTGGTTTTTTTTTTTTTTAAGTTAATTTAATTTTATTGTTTTTACAGACAAGGTCTCGCTATTGCCCAGGTTAAGTGCTTTGGCACAATCACATCTCACTACAGCCTCGAACTCCTGGGCTCAAGGGATCCTCCTGCCAGCCTGTGTCTGAGGTTCATCTCTGTTATTTTTGAGTATGTTTCAACTGATTTCTCTTGGTTAGAGTCAAATTTTATTGATTTTTGTCTTGTAATTTTTATTAGATGCTGGCCATTGTGATGATTATGTTATTTAATATCTCAATTTCTTTTATCTTCCTTTAAAGAGCACTGGGCTTTGTTCTGATAAACAATTAAGTGACATGTAGATCAGCTTGAGCTCTTTAAGGCCTGTTGTTAAGTTTCCTAGAGTGAGTCTAGTAACCTTCACTTTTAGGGACAGTAGAGACCTAATGCCAAGGTGCAGCTCTCTGGGCCTCACAAAATTCTAATAATATCTGTCTTTTTAACTTAGACTATGTTTGGGTTTCCTTCTCTGTATCTGAAGTCCAGCAACTGCTACTAGAGAGAAAGCCAGAGTGAACACAGAGCTCAGCACTCCTGTTTCCTCTTTCAGGTATCATAATCTTGTGCTGTTCATTTTCTAATATTTGAAAGTAATTATTTTTCATATATTTTGTCTAGTTTTCTACTTGCTTATTCTTATTTCTCTTTTGTCGCCTATTATTTCAATCAAATGTTCCAACCAAAATTTTTAGTTCTATGTATTAGGCTCCTTAAACTCTACATGCAAAGGTAGCTAAGAAAATCAAAACATAAATAAAATTAGGGGGTAATGAGATGATGGATTACAATAAAGTAAGAAAAATGAGAAATAATATTGCAAAGGGATTACTCACCTCTGACCACCACTAAGTTCAGTTAGGTTTTCTTTCCAGGTATTTCCTAAAGCAACCTTGAACTCCAGACCATCTAAAACAGTTTGCCCCTCTGGTGGTGCAAGCATAGCATTAGCACCAGGCAACAGAGTAGAAAAAATAGACCCAAAGTCTTTGTTCACCTGGATTAAAAAAAGAAAAATCATATTAAAATATCAGAATACTTTCTAAGAAGAATAAGTTGTTGATATATGTACATGCAATTCAGCAGGTAAATTCTGTTGTCTGTTACTCTAACTCAGGGGCTGGCAAACTATGGCCCGTGTGACAAATCTGGCCATGCCCATTTCTTTACAAATTATGTATGGGTGCTAGCGCTAGTGTTACAACAGAATTAAGTAGTTCCAACAGAGACTGGGTGGCTAACAAACCAAGAAATATTTACTATCTGGCCCCTTAAAAAATAGTTTCTATTTCCAGGGGGAACTAGAAGCTATACCTCTAACTCTACTCCAAAGTTTTGATACTCTTATAGAACATATTGCAGGAATCCTTAAGACACACAGAACTGTATCACACAGGAGAAGAAAACCCAAAATATTTGGAGAAGCAAACATGAAACTCAAACTCTTTTTGGAATAAAGTGTTTTCTTATTAAACTTTTCTGTTTACTGATAGGCTTTTAGCTAGTAACGACAGCCCCATCCTACCCTAAGTAGATCAGGGTGTGAGGTCCAGGAAAAAGGGGCATAAAATCAAAGGACTAGATTTGTTCAAGGTGTTAAACTATTCTTTTCTATATGCCTCATTTCATAGCCAATGAGGTTAAGGTCTTGAGGGCCAGGAATAGGACCCAATCCCAATAGAATAGGAAGCTGTTTGGCCTGCCCTTGTCTTGCCACAGTAGAAGACTACATAGAGGAAAGGCAGAGGGTAGGAAAATGGTGGAGTAGAGGTGACCTCCTGGCTCTCTATTCCCACAGAAAGAGGTGAAGAACTCAGTCGGCCACACGAGAGGACCACTCCCCGCCCAAGAACAGCATTGTATAACTGCAGAGAAACAGCGTGGGACTTGCAACGCAGGCGGAAAAAAAAGGTGAATCGGAAATACGAATGCAAAGTCTGTAGAGTGCGAGACAATAGAGAACAGAGCATGGGACGGCCGTGCATGCCCGGCCAGCCAGTGCAGTGGGCTCTGACCCACAGGAGAACGTCCTGGTCCCCCCACTGACCTCCACACCCACTCAGACAGGGATGTGCCTAAAGTCAGTGCAAAATTGCAGCATGAGGTGGTGGGCTCTGTGGAGAGGGGACAATAGCTGGAAACATTTTGAACTCCCCGGTGCTAGGACTGCAGTGGGTAGGGGAGGGACTGGTCTAAGGGATCACTTCCCGCTCCAGTGAGTTAGGAGCTAAGACACCTCGCTTCCGGTGGTCAGCTGGGGCCAGCACAAAGGAGGTGAACACTGAAAAGGGGGCTCTACCCCTGGAAACAGCTGACAATTAGGCCAGTTCCAGGCAGGACAGAAAGAGCAAGACCATCTGCCAACTCTTGCGCAGTCGCCCCCAGCGCTAGCTCTATGTGGGTGGATAACCTCCATTTTGAGGGTCTACAACCTGGACACTGTGCAGTGCTACCATTTCAGGCAACGGTATTCCTTTGGAATAGGATGGAGATCCCAGATATAAAGCCATCCTCATGTTGTCATCTAATCTTCGACAAAGCAGACAAAAATATACACTGGGGAAAAGAATCTCTATTCAGTAAGTGGTGCTGGCAAAACTGGATATCCACATGAAGAAGATTGAAATTAGATCCCCACCTCTCACAAAAATCAATTGAAAATGGATAACAGACTTAAATCTAAGGCGTTAAACCTTAATTAAGAATTCTGGAAGAAAATGTCGGGAAGACTCTTTCAGACATTGGCCTAGGCAAAGAATTTATGAAGAAAGACCCCCCCAAAGCAATCACAGCAGCAACAAAAATAAACAAATGGGACCTAACCAAATTAAAAAGCTTCTGCACAGCCAAGGAAACTACCATTAGAATGAATACACAACCTGAAGAATGGGAGAAATTATTTGCTTTCTACACATCCGATAAAGGGCTGATAACACAAATTTATATAGAATTTAAGAAAATGAACAAGAAAAAAATCAAACAACCCCCATCAATAAATGGGCAAGAGACATGATCAGAAACTTTTCAAAAGAAGACAGACTAATGGCCAGCAAACATATAAAAAAGTGCTCAACATCTCTAATCATTAGGGAAATGCAAATCAAAACCACAATGAGATATCACCTAAGTCCAGTGAGAATAGCCCATATCAAAAAGTCCCAAAACAACAAATGCTGGCATGGATGTTGAGAGATTGGAACACTCTTACACTGCTGTTGGGACTACAAATTAGTACAAAGCCTGTGAAAAGTAATTTGGAGATACCTCAAAGAGCTAAAAATAGAAATACCATTTGATCCGGCAATCCCACTACTAGGCATCTATCCAAAGAAAAAAAGACATTCTATAATAAAGACACTGGCACGCAAATGTTTATGGCAGCACAATTCACAATTGCAAAGATGTGGAAACAACCCAAGTGACCAGCAACACATGAGTGGACTAATAAACTGTGGTATACGTAGACCATGGAGTACTACTCAACTGCAAAAAACAACTGGTGAACTAGCACCTCTTATATTATCCTGGATAAAGATTGAGGCTATCCTTCGAAGTGAGGTATCACAAGGATGGAAAAACATTCACCACATGTACTCGCTATCAAGTTAGTACTAACTGATCAACACTAAGGTGTTCACATTGTAGTAATACTCATTGGGTGCTGGTCAGGTGGGGAGGGTTGGAGAAGTAAACCCACAACTAATGGAAGTGGAACACATTGTATGGGGGAAGAACACGCTTGTAGCCCTGGCTTGAGCGAGGCAAACACATCACATGTAAACAAAATGTTTGTACCCCCATAATATCCTGAATTTAAAAAAATGAAAAAAAAAAAGAAGACTACATAGTGCTTTAGGGCCAAAATGCTCACTTGTAAGAGGGTAACTTTTGTGCCTACGCACTTATTTGGGAATCTGGCCATCTGTTTTTAAAAACATGACTAATAATCTTAGTTCTGCAGTCGAATTTTAGAGTACAACACACAAGGATTTGACAGCCATGTTTTCTACAGAAATCTTCAAATTCAAGTGCAAGTGTATAAAATTCAAATGTAAATATACTTTTTTATGAATACTTATAACAAGGAAATCTCCTAGACACAAGCAGTGCTCCTAAATATAGATTTACTGAGGAACACACATTTTAAAAGCAGTTACACACCTGCTAAGTAATATCCTACACAGAAGCAAGTTGTAGTTTTATCTGGGATAGATTTCCAGAGCTAGGCAATGATCATCACAAAAGGGGGAAAGAACCACTGTCTTTCTGAGAATGATGGAAGACAGCACAGTATGTATAAACACCCACAGTATGTATAAACACCCTAAGTTCTTTTTCTTTTCCTATTAGGACAGGTGGAGGAGAGACAGCTCAGGACTAAGAGTGGAATGCTAATAAACTCTGAACACAACCATGGACCCCATGTGGTAATTCCTCCAAAAGAGAAAAAAGAAACTTATCAAGTTAATGGGCAGTAAAGAAGACTGATGTAAAGATGAAATAAAACAGAAATTATGCAAGTATGAAAACAAATAAAAAATGCCTATAATAAATCTGCCTTTGTCAATCAAGTATGCTTGATGCCAGAAGGAAAACTATAATGCTGATAATACCTACCTTATTAGAATATTGTGAGCATTAGATGAGAAAATTAATTTGTGAATAGTGATTGACATGTAATAGGAAGAGCAAGGTCAGTTTAAAGAACAGATTCTAATTTGTAGTAAATCTAGGAACCATAATGAAAAAAAAAAGGAACAAAACCTTTCAGATCCAGTGTTAAATGGATATGTACAAGAATAATGGGGTCAACTTTTTACATGCATTTTTAATAAAAGACAATATTACAGGGGAAGGGAATACTGAATATCAAAGTCTTAGTGCAAGAAAAACAAGACGACTGAAGGGATAATTGTGTTGCCACTGCTGAAAACAAAGTTCCTGTAGAATTACAAAGAAAAAGAGGCAAGGTGCCCAAGTGAATCGCAGAAAGCATAGGTTTGCTAAACTATTAAATAGCACAGCGACTATGTTTAGAATCTTTTAAGCAAGTCTTCTGCTATAAGAAAAATGAGAAAACTTTCACATGGGAGGCTAAGGAATTATCCTAAAGATAGATAGATGAAGGCAGGAAAGTGGAAATAACAGTGAAGAAGCTTGAGATCTGCCAAAGCTGTCATAAAGCAAAAATGGAATTGGGACAGCTGAGTAAGAGTCCTATAAAAGAGTACTAAACTTGCTTGTTCATTGTCCAATTCTTAAAGAGATACAGGGTGACAGCATCCAGTAGTAGTCAAGTCCAAAAGACAAAATGCATTTAAAAGACAAAGTCTATGAGGTTTTCATTCAGGTATGAACATGTGCCTCATTCAAACACAAATTTCTCCGAGTATAAACTCAATGACAATATTTTTCATTCTTGCCTCCTCATACAAAATAAAAGACATACCTTTTGCCAGGCAATATTTAGGGCTTGGTTTTTCTTTTGGTCAAGGTCTTCTATAGTTGTAAGGATTTTGGCTTTGTCATTTTCTACAATTCTCTTCTTCTTCATCAAGTCATTATACTGTGAGATAAAAAGCAGTTAATTGGGAAAATATAAAATTTCCTCTATGTTCTGAAATTCAGTCAGGAATTAAAAAGGTTTCATTTTTTTAAATATGTAATACATACTCTCCTGCTTAGCAAAAAGATATAATACACAAAGGGTTATCATATAAACCAAACTGTGAGTAAAATCATCCACATATGCATCATAAAATTCAATTACTAGGATTGAGAATTTATAGTACAAGGCCTTGAAATATTTTGATTCCACAAATATTCCCTTATCTCTCAACCAGCCAAGACAAAAAAAAAAAACCTGTCATATATAAATTCAAGTAAAACTAGCCCTGAATGCTCTCTTCATCCGTCAGTCTTAACAGCAACATGAGTAAAATTTTAGTTCTTTACCATGATGTACAGGTCCTACCTAAGTTGGCCCTTTTATACCTTGACTTCATGGCATCAGACTCCTCCCCCAGGTTCTGGTCTTATAGTCTTTTTCAGTTCTTTGAACATAATAAACTCATTATTGTCTTATGGCCCCTGCATTGTTCTTTCTTCCTGGAATACCCTTTCTACCAGACATAACTGGTGCCTCCAGTGTCAGCTTACCCATTATCTCTCCAGTGTGGCTTTCCTTTGAGAAAGGCTGTAGAGGGATAATTATACTATGAACAGCTGTGGAACTTTCTAAAACTCTCCTGTCTCCTCAAAGCCTCACATTTTAAGGAGGGTTCATATTCTCCCTTAACAACTCTGGCCAGTCCTGCTATCTTCCTTGCTGTCGCTCTCCTTTATGGCCAAGATCCCAAAACCTCCTCTCCACATCGTTATCTTATTTCTTACATAAGTCCATGTGATTTCTTAAACGGAGAGACACAGAACACAAGAAAAACCAAAAGGCCACCTGTTGATCAACAAGCACCTTCCTCTCTTGTAAGGAGATGGGAGTTGAAGAATTCTTTTGGAAAAAAAAATGAGACCCAGTTCTCATTATGTAATAAAAGCAAAACAAGTAAAAGCAAAACACATTTCACCACATTATACACCTCAAATTCAGACCAAAGATTTCCTTCCACAAATATGCTATATATTGTAAAGCTTTAATGTAAAATTGAAAACCAGCAGGAGTATTTTATACAGAGATCGCAACACCTACATTATTAGCTTGTTTGGTATCTAACATAACCTAGATTCTTTGTCATACTAATGTCAATAAGAGTTTTAAATAAAATTCATTATAGAAAAATTTCTTAAAAGTAATTGAGCTCATAAGCATTATCAGTTTTGCAGGTATCTTATTTTACTTTAATATACAAATTCAAACAGAATTTTATAGAATTAAAGAAGGTATGAAGCATTAATATAAAATTATTAAGATTGCTATTTTTTATGTTGCTGTCAAGAGTAGGACTGCTTCTCCCACTGGGTTTCTCTAGTAATGAACAGGGCCTCCCAAGTTCATTACTAGATGACATTAAAACTCCCTTCTCAGATTCTAAAAGTTGTCAGGGTAGGGGAGATGGGTAACATTATCTAGTAATTGAGAGCATTAAAACCAAGTAGATACTGCTGGATTTACAGATTAGTGAAACAGTGGTTATGTATATAACAATTCTAGACATTACTTATATAATGGTTTCTGTATACACCAGAGTCAAAAGGAAGCAGCAGTTACAGAGTGACTGGTGAGGAGGCAGACAGCAGCATACCCTATTTGTCAAGGCTTTTCAGGGCAAGTGAAAGGAATGATAGAAATGGGAAGAATTAACAGGATCCAAAAGTGTTGTATTTACACCAAGAATAAGAAAATAGTCGAACATGTTTACAGCAGAACAAAAGCCAGTAGAAAAGTCATTCATGATATATAATAGAATATAAAAACAACTAATGATGAAAAAGAATGAAATAAGAAAAAAATGAATAAAAGGGAGAAAAGGAAAGCAGAAAGAAAACAATTATCAAGGACATCTAGCAAAAGGTTAAGTCTAACAATTGCATCAGAAATCATATAGTGCTATTAATGCCAGTCATGTCTGAATGTGGCCAGTTATTCACAGGAAATTGACTTACTCGCTCTTCAGCTTCTGTCAGTACATTCATAGCTCTCATATTGACATTTCTGCCTAGTTTCTCCTTCATTTCTTGCAACTTGTGAAGTCTCTGACCAGCTTCTTTGGGGTTGTTAGTTTTGAAATCATAGGCACTATTGGGTTGGCCAAAGAGGTGTTTCTCTGCATTAATCCAGTCATAATCTTTCAACATTTTGGATACCTAGCCACATATGAAGATAAAAGGATCTATGATTGTTTACAAACTAACATTTATAAACCAGTTTCTTAAATACTTATTAATTTTAAATCAAATATTGGGGGGAAAACCCCATAATGACTATTTAAAAAAATGAAGTTCATTATTGACAGGAATAAAGATGAGTATTTTTGCCTGGAGCACAGGCTACAGAAACAAGAGATTGTATAGCAAGACATCTTCCTATTATTAAATATTTAAGCATTAGAAGAGGAGCCAACTTATAGAGAAATTTCTACAGAGTATATGCAAAACAATTCCATTAGAATGAAATGTATTAATAAATCAGATGAGGTTCCTTCAGATTTTACCTAATTCTATCACTTCAAAAAACAACTTGTGAGAAGTCAAATTCTTATAATACTTAAGTGATAGATTGGTAAAATGGGAACCTAATCCTGACTGGTATCTAATAATTTTTTCTAAGAATTATAACCTAAGAGGGAGGGAAAAAAAACTGCCCTAAACGTTGACTGTCTCTCTGCTGCCACCCACTTTTGACAATGACACAGTGTAATATTTGTTCATATAACTGATTATAAAGTTCAAATTATAGTGCTTACAGACTTTCTTCTACTAAAATTATTTAAGGTTCATTCTGACTGGTAGACTCCAATCCTTGTCAATTTGTTTATCCTTATTAATTCCATGGGTATGGTCCCACCTCTAGGCCCCAAAGTAAAATTATCATTTATAGTCTATCTTGCCTACTGACCTGTAAGCTCTTTGAAGGCATTCTGTGTACATATTGCTCATCTTTATATCTTCAGTACATGGCATTAGTATCTGATACTCGTAGATAAGCAATAAATATTTGATAAACTATGTTTTTCATAGAATCCTTGGCTTCTAGCAGCTCGACTTGCAAGTCTCCTCTTTTACACCTCTTCAATAGCAAATAAAATCCCCTAGCAATCACCAATACTACCAAAAAACTATTAGCAATAACGTTGGGATTGGTAATATCTCAGTGAATCCACTAACACTAAGCTACTAGGCTAATGGGAAATCAATAGTAATAAAATAAAGTGGGAGATTATAATGTAGCCATAAAAAATGTTCTTTAAACCAAGTTCTGTGGTTCTTTCAGAGTGTGGGGAGACTGTCTCATATATTCTTGATCTTTCTGAAGTTAAAGCTGGTGTATTTTTTACAATGCTAAAAAAGATCCTGGGCATTGAAAAGGCTGGTACCAAACAGTTATAAACTCAAAAGAAAACATGAAGGATGAATTATTAATTCCACACAAATGTAGCCTCTCAACCAAGCAATAAATTTCTGCAAAAGCATGTGTTCTCTTTAAAGTACTTAAGTAAAGGCACTGTGATACATGAAAGAAGGAAATGTTAAGAGTGACCAAAAAACAGCAGGATAACCTCAAAAATATAACTGCTTGGCCAAATATCAGATTTTTTATAAAGTTACAAAAATTGACAGTAGTGACCCACATAAGGACATCTGAAAGCCAATTAAGTACCTTTTTTAAGTTGTCTGTATATATGTTTGTGAGTTATTTTAATTCAATATGAAATAAGGCAAAGAATATAAATTATTATTACTAATATATTAGTAATTAGTTCTATCAACATTTGGGGGTAAAAAAACAGTTATTTCCATGGAGAACACCAGGCATTTGGTAAATACATGTGGTAGACGGGAACAAATATCTGAAATTAAATTTAAAAATGAAACATGTCATTTGTTAAAAATGAGCATTGTTGAAAAGCAGTTAACACATGAGGCTGTAGTTTTGCCATTTGTACTGAGTTTTCTCCATCGAGTAGTTTACTAAAATTTTGCAACAGCCCAGACACAAATATTTGATTACTAAGGATAAAAATGAACATGAACGTGCCTTCGCAGCACCATCTTCAGCTTCCCGTTTATGTTTGCTGATGTTGTGGTCTAATTCCTTAATTTTAAGCTGAGCATCATTGTTTTGCTCCTTGTGTTTTGCCACTTCTGCATATTTAGCTTTAATTACACTGTCTTGGGCTGTTATCACTTCTTTTTGCTTAGTCACCTCTTCTTGAGCTTTATTTACTGACTCCTGAAACAAAAAATTATAAGAAATTATATAGTTAGGTAAAATATTATATAAATGTTTTTATTTTACCGAAGAATTGTCTGAGAGACTTCTGGGTAAGAAGGCAACTGGATTACAGGCAGATAGATGGTCACCTAACCCTCTATACTTTCTATCATCATTAAAAAGACTAATGAATTACCACGAGAAAAAAAGGTTGAAATGCAATGTTCAGGCTGAAAATAAAGAGTTTCTGCTGGATGTGGTTTAGATGGGATTAACACTGGGTGAGAGGAAGAGGGACTACTGGAAGCTGACCTGTAAGATCTCTCAGAAAAGTGACAATTCTAGAACAGTAATCAACATATTTGTCTCACGCTCTTACCATGACAAGAGTGAAAAGATCAAGAACACTAAAGTCAAACACCTTAAGCCAACATTTCATAAAGAGATTAGCATTTTCAATTTTTCCAATTTGATAAAAAAAATCTTACCTTATTTTTAGCCACTTCAGCTGCCATTACTTCAATCTGACCTTCATAGGATTTGATAGCTTCATTTACAGCTTCAAGCTGCTGTTTATAGGATGCATACTCTCTCTTAAGCTCTTCCAGCTCCAGAGTGATAGCTTCAACTTCCTATAAAAGACACAGTAACTGGGTATTCACATGGGTTGTCAACTACTAAAAAATAAACACATACAGAGTAGCTAAATTAATAATATTCTCATGTAACAGTTTAGTTATCACTCAACTACCAAAAGTACATGTTAATCTTCCCCACAAGAAGGCAAGAAAGAAGTTTATTTTCTTATACTTAAAAAAAAAAAAATGACAAATGTGTAATTTTTATGGGTTCAAAGAACTCTCCATAAATTATTTCCTTTATCCTTTTATTTCTATAGGGAAAACAATATAAAATTCCATGTAACAAATTAGTGGAGATAACAGTTTTTTTAAACAAAACTACTCAATGTGCACAAAAGTTTCTCAATTTTCTTCTTTCCCATTATAGCCTTTAGTTAATTAGAAAATACTTTGTACAGCTATTTAATGATAGAATCTTACAATGAGTTAAAAAAACTGTGAAGAAAACATATTTAGGTAACATTGTACAGAACAGTGATTAAGAGCATAGCCTTTGGAGACAAAACTCTATGTTCAAATTCCAGCTTTAGCATTTTTGTAAACATAACATGCTCTTCTTACATCATTCTTTCAAAGTGCACATCCACATATGCATTATCAAATAGAAACGTTGACTTGCTGATATTACAGCTCCACAACATCATGTAATCCATTCCTGGTGGTGAGTTGTCCACTCCTAAGAATCCATTTACCAAAAGGCAACTTTGTTCTTTGCCTAAAGTTAGCAAGCCAATGCATCCTATACTCACAACTATATAACACTCAATTACAGGGTTTTCAGAGAAATATACAGCTTGAGTATCCCTTATCAAAAATACTTGGGAACAGAACTGTTTTGGGCTTTTTAGAATTTGGGAATATTTGCATTATACTGACTGATTGAGCATCTCAAATCTAAAATGCTCCAAAGAGTATTTCCTTTGAGTGTCATATTGACACTCAAAGTTTCAGATTTTGCAACATTTTGGATTGGAGATGCTCATCCTGTATATTTTATTTATAAGATGCATAATTTGTGTGCTAAAGAACACAGCTTGCTTTTAGGTTTGGGGATCAAATCTGATGAATAAGGCCAACAAATGATGCTCTACCACCTTCAGCTCCATGTAGACATTAAAAGATTGGTTCTGTTTCAAGAAAGGTTATTACCTGTTGTTTTTCTTTCATTTTCTTGCTAGATGCATCTGCTTTTGTTTTGGCACAATCCAGTTTTTCCTGAGCATCCTTCAGCTCTCTCTCTCTTTCAGCTTCGGCATTTTTCATTTTATTCTCCAACACTTCGTATTTTTCTTCAGCTTTCTTTTGAATTTCTTTAGTGTTTCTTAAAGTCTCCTCACTTTCCTCTACATCATAAAGTGGGCAAATGTGGCTAAATTAATAGTTACAGATAAAGGCTTATAAATGTAACTTTTAATAGAAGAAATGATCTGGAAAATTAAAGGCTCGAGTTTAAAAAATTATCCCAACGATAGTCTAGAAATGGTATATTGAAACATACATCCTAAGAACCATACTTGAATTATCTAAGATCTGTAAAGAAATAATTTCTATTGGTATAAAATTAGTAACATAAACTTTATCCTACTTTTAAAAAGGTTTTGAAGCAACATATAAAAAAGATCACACTTCATATTTTTAACACAACTATGTGCTTCCTAAATTCAGAACTGACAGTATAACCATGATATTTTTCCCTAATTTTAGTTGCCAGAAAGCTTAAAATCAATATCATAAACAAGCTTATTTTATGTTCTTTGTCCATTTATACATATTCAATAAACCTCTCGATAAAGTAGGCAAATACTGTGAGAACATGTCTAGGATACAATATAGATAAAAACATCATCCAAAAATTTATGAAAGAAACAAATAAAAGAGCAAGACAGAACAGACGTGCTGTCACACCTGACATACATTGTCAGTGTTAGCACTTAAGTGCAAATATAACCCTGGAAGCCATGACTGCAGAATTTCCTAAACTACTTTTCACTGCAGAACAAAAATATTAGTGGAGAAATAGGTGTGTAGGTGTGTGGATATTGTCCCAAGGAATGACAAAACAAAAACTATCATATACAATTAAATTCTGAGAAAAAAGTATAAGACAGCTTCTTAAAATTAGGGAGATAGCAATATAGTAAATTATATTAAATATTAAAAACTTTTGTCTGACAAAAATAGTATGAACAAAAAATTAAAAGACAAGCACATCAGCCAAAAAAGGTATTTGCAATGCACATATCCTACAAGAAATGAGAACTCTTAAGTATGAGAACAATGAGAAAAAAATATGAACCACCCATGGGCAAAGAAATAAATAGAAAATTCACAGAAGTAGAAACCCAAAAGTCCAATGAACACATAAAAAAAATCCCAAATTTCACCAGCAATCAGGGAAATGCAAATTAAAATGTTAATATGCTATCTCTTCATAACCAACAGACTGGAGACTTTTAAAAATCTATAAAGAAAAGGATTTGGAAAAATAGAAATTTCCATATGCTACTAGTGGAAATGAATATTGGTAAAAATGGACAGAACTTTGACAATATATAATAAAAATGAAGATGACCCTACTCTAAGACTTAGAAATCCCATATTTGGATTTACCCTAAAGAAACACTCCTACATGTGTTAACAGAGTCCTCCAAATACCTAAAGTAAGGTAAAAGATATCAACAGAAACAGAGATTAAGCACAGAATGTTTTTATCTTACCAATAGTTTTTTTAAGGGCATCTAATTCTTCTTGTTGCTTGTGATATGAGCTTTGTTGGAGCTTGGTTTGTAATAAATCTGCCTCCTCAGTTTTCATCTCCCACTGTTGTTTTAGTTGGCGATACCTTACAAAAAGAGAAGTATATAATAAATGCCTATAATCTTTCTGGTATTTGAGACATAATTCAAACTTCAGGCTCTTACCTAAATTAAATTCACATATAATATAAACAATATAAGATGCTATAAGAATAGTTTTGATGACACTCAAGTTTCTGAGGCATCAATTAATTCAAATCTGATTTGCTCATTAAAGGTAACAACTCTAAAAGACCAAAATCCATAACTATTTACAGAAATAGTCATTTTTAGAAAACACTAAAAATAATTTTTGAATAGGTTTCCTTAAAAATAGTCCCTTCTGCTGACTTCCTAAAAGAAAAAAGTACACACTACTCACCACAAAAATAAATAACCATTACACAAAATTTCAAATATTTGGTTATTTATTAATGCCCATTTTCAAATGTTAAATAATATTCCCTACTTTTTATCATGAGACTAACAGTTTAGGAAGACTTAGTATTGAACTTAATCATCTGCACTGTACTTTTTCCAAATCCTTATAATTCTATCCAAGTTCTGGCTGTTCAGAAATTTCTTTGAAAGGTATTTAGCTAATTCAGTTACAGTGAAATTTCAAGTTAATATAAATTCACAAAGTGCCTTGTCATTAGAAATCCATGAGGTTTGAGGAAAAAAGGACAAAATTTATAAAATATAAATGCTACCTTGAGTATTCTTGCCTGAAACTGTGCTATTAAAATAGTAATTTTAAGTTCAAGTTATTTAAAACTGTGGCATGTAGAAATTTTGAAGAAAAGAGATATGTTATTTTCCTGATATGGTATGAAATAATGGCTTTAGCTGATCCTTCTATTCTCCTATTTTTCAAAATCTATTTCCTTTCCTTGACCTCAGTGCCACAATTAGCCAACAAACCAATTCTGCAGAATAACTGATCTAATACTACTCAACAAAAGTGATAGTTCTAAGCCAAATGTGGCTATGAACAAATCACCTTGCTAGAGTTTCCACATATCACAAAAAAATTTTGTTGTAACTTTTTAACAAAAAATTCGTTCTCTATGGTTAATTTATGTTAATAAAGGTAAAATGCAGGCTTTGTATGTATGTGATGTTTGAAAGTGAACATTTTGATATAATTTATAATATATCTCTGAACAGCCACTCTGAATGGTTATAAAAATCTCTTCCATATACAGTGTCCCAAAAGTTTTGGTGCCATTTTAAGCTTTGAAAATTTCAGAAATTGAATGCTAAAAACTGACCCCAAAAAATTCATTTCAAAATTTATTTAGACTTTTTACACCCTATATTCAGTATTGTGAATTCTGAATAAGATGTTTTTTTTTCAGTCTCTACTTTTCTTCTTCAGAGGGACTGGAAAAACTTATAATTAGACTTTCAGATAATGCAACTTTGTAAGTCTATAACACATCAACTCCTGAAGCTTTGAAAGCCAGTGGGGTCTCTTCTCCCAGATAACCACATAGGCACAGGGTTCAGGTGCCTACTCAACAGTCATGTTCTCAGGCTTTTCTTGGCCACTCTAAAATTTCAACACATCTTTGCCCTATGTAGTTCCTATCTCCTTTCCTGATTTACTTTTCTCTTCTCACAACTATCTAATATATGTTTTACCAATTTATCTTTCTTTATTGTCTGTTTCCCCGACTATAGGAAAACTAGATGAAAGCAGAGATACTTATTTGTTTGATTCACTGCTGTACCCCCAGCTCCTAGGAATACTTAGCACATCAGGAGGCATTCAATAAATATTTATTGAGTGAATAACATTGAGTGAAAAAAAGAAGTTAAATAGCATGATCCCAATTTTGAAAAAATTAAAATATGCATATACTTCTATTATACACAAACACAAGTAATGACGAAAAGTATACATACATAACTATACCTATACCCACAGAGAAGAAACACTATAAGGAAATACTAAAATTTTAGTGCTGACTTTCTCACGTGAACTTGTTTATCCCTTCATTACGCAACCTAGTAGTCTTCAATATCTGTAGGATAGCCATAATGCTGCTAAACTTAGCACAGATACCTGATCAATGCTATACTGTGTCATATAATTTCAAATAAAAAACTCAAGTATCCTCTGGTATCAGATTCCGGAGTATCTAAGAATGCCCCACCAACCCCAGCAGCTGTTAGGTTCATTAAATCTGAAATGTCCAAATCAGAATCAAAAGTTTAGTTTATTGTACCTCAAACAAGAAGCAGCAGAATTAATCAAAGTATGCACCTAAACTATTGACAGAGTTTTGCCATCTTAATGGTAGTTCGTTTACACCAGCAGCGAAGAAACCTGGAGACCGTTTTGGCGATGAAATCATGAAAGGCGTTTTTAACAGCTTGTTGAGAATTGAATATTTGTCCTTGCAAGAAGTGGTCCAAAGCCTGAAAAAGTGGTAGTCAGTTGGTGCAACGTCTGGTGAATACTGTGGATGACAGAGAGTTTCCAAGTCTAGCCTCTGTAGTTTGAGAAGCACTGTTTGTGTGACATGTGGTCAAGTCTTGTCTTGCAAGAGGATAGGCTGGTCTCTATTGACCAATCCTAGCGTCATCACAAGCATCTTCATCATTTCATCCAACTGGTTGCAGCAGACATCCACTGTAATCGATTAACCAGGTTTCATGAAGGGATAGTGGATAATACCAGTGCTGGACCACCAAACAGATATCATTAGCTTTTTTTGATGAATATTCAGCTTTGGACTATGTTTCAGTACTTCATCTTTATCCAACCATTGTGCTGAACACTTGCAATTGTCAAAAAGAATCCATTTTTCCTTACACATAACAGTACAGTGTAGAACTGGCTTGCCTTTATGTCATGACAGCAAAGAAAGGCAAGCTTCGAGATGATTTCTCTTCTGAGGCTCAT
The DNA here is from genome assembly GCF_020740605.2 of Lemur catta. Taxonomy (NCBI): domain Eukaryota; kingdom Metazoa; phylum Chordata; class Mammalia; order Primates; family Lemuridae; genus Lemur; species Lemur catta. The sequence continues at coordinate 28,618,067 of NC_059137.1, forward strand.
TTAATTCATGCAGAAACAGGCCGGGCGCGGTGGCTCACGCCTGTAATCCTAGCTCTGGGAGGCCGAGGCGGGTGGATCGCTCGAGGTCAGGAGTTCGAGACCAGCCTGAGCAAGAGTGAGACCCCGTCTCTACTAAAAACTAGAAAGAAATTATCTGGCCAACTAAAAATATATATACAAAAAAAATTAGCCGGGCATGGTGGCTCATGCCTGTAGTCCCAGCTACTGGGGAGGCTGAGGCAGTAGGATCGCTTAAGCCCAGGAGTCTGAGGTTGCTGTGAGCTAGGCTGATGCCACGGCACTCACTCTAGCCCGGGCAACAAAGTGAGACTCTGTCTCAAAAAAAAAAAAAAAAAAAAAAAATAATTCATGCAGAAACAATCTATACAGCTTTTTCACCTTGCTAATTTATTTCAAATGGTCCAATATTGTTGGAACAGTAACATCAAACCTTGTTGCTAATTCATGCATAGGTTGAGATGGATTCATTTCCACTACATCTTTCAACTCAATCATTATCCACCTTTGTCTCAGGTCACCCACGTGGCTCATTTTCAAGATTAAAATCACCAGAACAGAACTTCTCAAACCATTGGACGTACTGTGAGTTCATCAGCCACATCTTTCCCAAACACTTCATTGATATTTCGAGCTGTCTGAGCTGCATTGTTTCCACAACAGAATTCAAATTCGAAAATAACACGAATTTCTGACTTATCCATGGTTTCATAAAAATTGCTCTAAAAAAGCACGTGAAAGATAATCTGAAGCTAAAACATGCGTTTGAAAGACTGAAAATGTACCTTCACAATAAAAATAAAACAAGAACTTTCAAAGTGACATGTCAGAAATATTAACTGTCAAACTTAGTACTTAAGGAAATGGGACATTTCATATTTAATAACCTAATATATATCACAGCAGGGAGAGTAAAATATTTTATTTTTTCCTTTTGCTTAAATAAGATTATACTAATTTCTTATAAAAAAGACAATACTTTTATCAGAAAAAAATAACAAATTATCAACTCATAATTCATTCAAATATTTAAATAAAACCAAGGATACTATTTAAAAAATCAGAAGTCATACTTCTTTAAATGAAAGTAAATTTTCTGTAATTTTCTACCATGCCTTCAATCAAAAAGCAAAATACACACACATACACATACACACAGCTTAATCCAACAGAAGTCTTACTTTTCGGCAGTGTTTTTAAGACCTGCTAATTCCTCCTCTAGGGCCTGTAGCTCATTCTCTTTCATTCTTAGCTCATCCTGAACATCTTTGAGTTCTTGAAACTTGGTCAAAATAGAAGCTGCCTGAGATCGAGCACCTGATAGAGGCAAATTGAAACAGGGCTTGCACGTTAAGCTACCACATATTAAACAATAAAAAGTCTTCTAAGAGAATTATACTGGAAGTGATTCAATAGCTAATCTTTCAGTAAGCTTATGAAACTACATAATTCATTCTATCACTTCATCTTTAGGACATAAAGAATTGGTAAGAAACAGATCTAAGTAGATGTGGTAGATTATTTATTCAAAATAACCACTGCCTTGTCTACTGGGCCCATCCCTCCAAAGCCCATCTTCCACTCCACTGACAATAGACTTGCCCATGTGATGTGTTCTGGCCAATGAAATAGGAAATGCACTTCTTCTGAAAGTAAGCTTTAGGAGGTAGCACATAATTAAGCATTTCCTCTCCTTCAGACTAAGTCCCAGAATAACAACATGGAGCAGAGAGGCATCTGACCTGCCGTAAATGCAGTATAATTATGGAATAAATTTGTTGTAAGCTACTAAGATTTTGGGAATGTTTGTTACCACATCATAATCTGACCCAAGCTCTGATACAGCAGGGCGAGCAGAGTAAACTGATTTCACATTGTAAGCAACTATAATCATCCAGTAGTGACAGGGAGGGATTATGTTGACAAGAAAACTTGTCAACATAGATTTGATGGAAGAATGCCAAGATCAATTAGAAATGCTGTTATGAACATTTTGCTAAGATATGGGGTTTTGCTATCCCTTAAGAAGAAACTTCAAGAATATCCAAATCAATAAAACCTAAAATGTTTCTTTTGTTATAGATATTTCAAAATATTTTCTCTTTATCTTCCATTTGAAGATACTAGTCATTTTACTGAAGAACTTAATACTTGATCATGAAAGTCACCAAATTGGCTAATGTTTTCTTGGCCTAAAAAGACATTTGTCACTTGATATTTCAAGAGGTTCTATATTGTCTACTTGGTTAAAAGCACAAACTCTGAACTCAGAGTGCCTGGCTTCAAACTCTGAGTTCTGCCACTTAATAGTGAGTTACTTAACCACTCTCTACCTTCATAGCTGCAACTGTATAACAGAGATGATAATAATATGCCTACCTCATAGTTAAGAATTACATAAGTTATTTAAAGCCCATAGAGTAGGGACTTATGGAATGATAGATCTACATCTGCATTGTCTACCCCTTAACCATTTGAGCCTTTGAAGTGTGAGCAGTGCAACTGAGAAAATCACTTTTATTTAATAAAATGTAAAGAGCCACATGTGGCTAGTGGCTAGTGTACTGTATGCACAGTCTCAGAACTTTGCCTGTACTTAAGTACTATTCAGTGTTTGTTATATTATCACTTGACACAGATCTGGAAACTCAATGTGGCAAATATTACAACAAAAGGAATATAATCACCAACTAAGAATTCCTTTAAGGCATTAAGGCACCATGTGAAGGGCAGATTTTTTTTGTTTTTTTCACTTTTGATAGGAGCAGTGACAGTACTGGTATATACACAAATCAGGAGTTAACATGTTTCCTGAAGTGGATAGTTAGGCTAAATATGTACTTAATAGAAAGATTTAATTTCCCAGTGACTGGAAGGAATATTCTGATAGAGCAAAAGGCAATAATAAAAAGAAATAGATTTGCTATAAATAAAAGCAGCTAAGAAATTGATTAGTAAACTATGAGACCCTTGAGGGTTATGACATTATATGATTTCTCAATATTATTAAGTACCTGTCACATGGTAAGTATTTAAAAATTAAACTCAATCCTTAGATTTACATTAAGTAAATGTAAGTATGGAATGTAAGTACACATTGGATCTTAAGTATAAAACCTGACCGACCATTAGTCCTGGTTCTAACCAAAGACTAGGAATAAAACTCTAAATTAAGTCATCCCAACCCCTCTACTCTATTCCCTATTTTTAAAAATGGAAGGGAGGGCTTCCTACTTACCACACAGAATTGTGAAGACAAAAAAAATATAAAACTTACCTCCACTCAATGTCCCATGAGGATCAAACACATCACCTCCTAGAGTTACAGTTCTAGTCATTATCCTTTTATCAAAGGCCACTTTTTTGGCATTATCCATACTGTCACAAACAAATGTTGTTCCAAACACAAATTCCATTGCTTTCTGAAGTTCTGGTTTATAGTCCACCAGGGAAAGAGCCACATGAACGTTGTTAGGGCCAACCTGTGGGGAAAAAACAGATGTGCCATAGTACATACTATTTATTTCTTTTCCTTTCAAATATTACACTAATAAGAACTGCTGTAATAGAAATATAAGTATTACTTAGCATGAAAATTCTTTTTGAACTTTCTAAAAAGCTATGTAAAACTCAGAAGTTTTAAGGAAAAAATTGTAGGTTTAAATATTGAAAGATCTATTGCTAAGTAAAATATTTAGCTAATACCAGGCATTATGAGAGTTTCTATCAAGAAAAAGCAATTACCAAGTTTCTAAATCCAAAATAGACTAACCTAGACAAAACTTTCTTAATGAAAGTACAGTATAGGTTGAGTATCCCTTATCCTAAATGCTTGGAACCAGAATGTTTTGGATTTCTGATTTTTGGGGGATTTTGGTATATTTGCATTATACCAGTGGAACATCCCGAATCTAAAGTCCAAAAGGCTCCAATAACTCATTTCCTTTGAACATCGGGTCAGCGCTCAAGAAGTTTCAGATTCTGAAGCATTTTAGATTTTTAGATTTGAGATGCTTAACCTGTACAAGTAAAACAAAAACCATTTTGTACTTTCTTAACTGTGAAACTAGCTTGTTGGTACTATAATCGTGTAAAAATGTAATAAAACTATGACATTAATAAAGAGGCCGATTTTTTTTGTTTTAATCAGACTTTATATGTTCAGCCTACCCCATCACCTTGTTCCACAGAAGCCAACCTATCTTCTTGATTTTTTTGAAGGTTTGCTACAGTTACACCAAGCTTTAAGTAACATTTCTAGTGCTTTTCCCCAAAAATCCAAAATGCTGCAATGAGCATATTTCTTTTGAGCATCATGTTGATGCTCAAAAAGTTTCAGATTTGGGAAAATTATTCGGATTTCAGATTTTCAGACTTGGGATGCTCAAACTATGATTCCCACATCAACACAATTACATAAAATGTTTGTTTTAATTATTAGTAATTTGGTTATCCCACAACAAATATTCTTCCATTCAAATTAAACATGCTAGAGTAGCCACCTGCCAGTTACAGAAATAAAAACAGAATTGAGTAAAACATAATAATTTTTAAAAATTCCTTAATTTTCTATTTTGATCCAACTGCCTCTTTTCAGTCTTTGTTTATAAAGTCTACTTCTGCCCATCTTTTTTAAAATACTAAGTATCCCTTTCGGAGCTTTATAGCAGCTGCAGAAATCAAAATGAAGGCAGCTCCATTAACATATGTTCAGTATTGTTCTTTGACATAGCAGCTACCATTAAACAGGTCTGGCTAAGGGATCTGAGTGAAAACTATCTTTGCTGTTACTTAAAAATCCCAATTTCCTTCTAACACTGGGACTTGACCTATGGCTGAATTAACTTCCTGAGCCTTTTTAATCCAAAGATGACTTTTCAAGTAAAGAAATTATCAACCCAAAACACAACCTTCCAATTACTCTGTACTTATTCTCCCTCTCTTGATAGTATACATATCAATACAACTATATTTTTAAATCATTTTCATTGAAACCTCAATTTCAGCAAGGACACACTATATGCACTTAGTTACAGATTTATTTCTAGGTTTCATAGAACTGTCTTTTCAACTCATGGACTTGGAATGCCTGCTCAATAACAAACTGATACTGCTGCTGAATGTTTTATGACTGGCATCATGTCAGTATTACACAATCACGATAGCTTTTTAAATGTATTTCTGTGTACTCATCTATTTTCTTACTAGCAAGCATAGCACCTTAGATCCACCTCAGCAGTTGACCAGGATGCTGGGCACCTGCTATGTACAGGCCGAATAGCCAATCTAGAAGAACTCTAATAAAGTAAGTTTCCCTACAATACTGATAGATGTCTTCCATAATGGTTGTCCTTGTAGGCATTTTAAGTGTGTCCAACATTTAAAAAACTTAAAGAATTTTGGATATTTATCTATAAGCTAAATTCTACTAAGAAATCAGAAGTATAATTTTTACTACCACCTGATAGTTATGTGACTTAAGGTTTAAAGACATTCCAATGCTACACTTTGAAGTATCAAAGGAAGTTCTTGTCTTCCAACTTTTCTATTCTCTCGCCATCCAATTGCACAAAAGCCAACCCTTTTAAATTAAAAATCTGTGGTTCTGCATATGAGCATGTGTCCTCAAATTAACAACTCCTAACTTACATAGACATAAGACAAAAATAAGACTTACAAGATTCTGGGCAACCTTCAGAGTTTCTGGAGCAATACATCTGGCTGAAATTTTATTGAGTGGAATTATGGTGTATCGACGCTTCAGTTCCCCTTTTTCAAGTAGCTTTTTACCAGTAACCTAAAACATGCATTTGAAATTTAGAAAAATATATATTAATAATGATAGGAAACCTTAAAATGGAAAGAATACAAGTTTAGAAATCCATAATCAAATAAATGTTTATGGAGGACCGGAGAAGATGGCGGACTAGAAGCAGCTTGTATGTGCTGCTCTCAAGAAGAGGATAGAAAGTTGCAGGCAGAGGCCTACCTATGGATGGCTCTTCTTGGAAGGAACATTGTAAGAATGACAGGGGACATTCAGAGTGATGGAGAAGGTGATACAGCAATTCATTCAGCAAGACTGAGGGGGAACTTTGGGGAGGCATCCACACATGGGGAGGGTCAGGAGGAGAGACCCCTGGGGCTCCACATTCACCCTGCAGCCTCTGGGCCAGATTTGTAAGGGGGCCTCCACAACCACCACCGCCACAGACCTCTGGACTTATCGGGGAGCTGCTAGGAGTCTGGGCAGAGACACTTCACCACAGAGCAGAGCACAGCAGCAATATGGTGGCTATTCATCTGGGTTTCTGCAAGTGATGCCACTTTGAGCTTTCCAGTACAGGATGCTAGGTCTGCAGGGGCTTAGCTTTGCAATACCAACTTTCCACACAGTCCCCGCAGAGTGGGAAGAGGAGCAGACAGAGTGGACACTCCCTCCTGCCATGCCCTGTGACTGCATGCCCAGAGCCCCTTCCCCCCAACACGGGATCTGAGCACAGGAGGCACCTCAGGCACTGCAGATACCACCTGAGAAGCCTTGCGGTTTGGCCCACCATGTGTGGCTCCACCTCCAGGGTCCTTTGCTGCCGGAGCCATGACCCACATATGCAGCACAACCTCTGCAGTTCTACACTGTGGTCTGAACCCGTGGCCCCGCCCACACAACTCTTACCCTGCCTCCCGGCCTCAGTTTTAGCTTAGAGGCTCCCGGTATGCCAAGGCCTGAGGCTCTGCCCTAGAGGCTTCACAGCAGTTGCTGAGACCACGGCTCCACCCCCTGAAACTATAGAGCTGCCCCCAGACTGCAGAAATCCCCAGAGGCCCAACACTCCACCAGGGACCCCCATCTTCAAGCTGACATTACACATAGACCTGGTTTGAGCAAACACCCATAGGTGGGATACCCACAACCACTGACTAGACAGCCTAACCCAGCTTCCACTGTCACCTCCGTGGGGAGACCCCAGGCAGAGCAATCCCTCACAAAGCCAGCCTCTGTGGGGAGGGTCTCACACAGCCTCAAACTCCAGCTTCCAAAACTAGCTGGAGAATAACCCACCACCCTGCACAAGGATCATCCAGCAGTGGCTTGAACAGTGACAATCACAGCAGAAGGGACAAAGGCAACAGCTACACTACAGTCTGAGTGTGCCTGCCCCTCCCCTGCTGGGTCAACATTACACAGTAGGACACAAAAGCGCCATCTAGTGACCTCTCTTTCAGAATTCTCACTAAGTAGGAGAGTTCCCAGAAAAAAAGAACAGGTGCCCTGAAAACATATCAGTCCTGAGCTACAAGAAACCAGGAAAAAAATTCTGGCAACATGAAAAAACAAAACAGTTTGACACCCCCAAGCGACTATAATGGAGCTACAGCAGTGGATCCCAACCAAAAGGAAAATGTCAAAATATTAGAATTTGAATTCAGAATATGAATGGCAAAAAAGATGAACAGAAATGAAGAGAAAGTTGAAAGCCAACAAGAAAGCAAAACAATTTCAGAAAATAAATGAAGAAAATAAAAAAGTCACTAAAGAGCTAGACAACATAAAAAGGATATAACAGAACTTACAGAAATGAAAGAGTCATTTAGGAAATTTGAAAATACAATCACTGGTATCACCAGAGATTCAGATATCTAGATAGAAGACGGTCATTGAAGACTGGGAAGACGCATAGCAAATAGGTGATCTCCAAGACACGTATTTATCAACCTGGCCAAAGTCAAAGTGAAGGAGAAAATCCTAAAAGCAGTAAGACAAAAGCAACAACTAACCTACAAAGGAAAACCCATGAAACTAACAGCAAACTTCTCAGTGGAGATGTTACAAGCTAGAAGGGACTGGAACCCCATCTTCAGTCTTCTTAAACAGAACAGCCAGCCAAGAATCTTGTATCCTACGAAACTGAGTTTTACAAAGGATGGAGAAATAGAGACTTTTCCAGGCAAGCACACACTGAGGGAATCTGTCATAACCAGACCTGCCTGCCCTACAGGAAATACTCAGACAGAATTATATATGGATTAGCACAAAATCACCCGAAAGCTAAAGCTCATAGCTCTTATAAAATAGCATAAGAAGGAAAACAAAGCAATAAGGTATTACCCAACATGATAAACAGAACGGCATCCTGCATATCAATAATAACACTCAATGTAAACACTCAAAAACAACAGATGCTGCAGTGGATGCAGACAGAAAGGAGGTACGCCAATACTGTTGGTGGGACTGCAAATTAGTATGACCTCTATGGAAAAACTGCAAAGTAGTGGAATCAACCTAAGTTTCCATTAATTCCTGAGTGGATTAACAAAATGAGGCATATATATATGCACCACAGAGCTGTGCTCCCCAACCCCCAGGCCAAGGACTGATACTGGTCTACAGCCTGTTAGGAACTGTGCCGTATCACCACCTGAACTCCGCCTCCCCCCAATCCACTATCTGTGGAAAAACTATCTTCCCTGAAACTTAGGAAACTAGCTGCACAGCAGGAGGCGAGCAGGCAAGGGAGTGAAGAAGCAGCTTCATCTATATTTATAGCTGCTCCCCATCACTCACATCACCACCTGAGCTCCACCTCCCACCACCCCAATCTGTGGAAAAATTGTCTTCCATGAAACCAGTCCCTGCTGCCAAAAGGGTTGGGGACTGCTGCCATAGAGTACTACTCAGCCACTAAAAGGAATGAAATAATGTCTTTTGCAGCAATTTGGATGGAACTGGAGACCATTATCCTAACTGAAGTATTTCAGAAATGGAAAAACAAACACCACATGTACTCTTTAATAATTTGGAACTAATCAATAGGCACACATGGGCACAGAGAAGTTAGTCACTGGAAATCAAGAAGTGAGGAGGTGGGAGGAAGGGAGGGGTAAAAAGCTACCTAACAGGTACAATGAACACTGTTTGGGTAATGGGCACACGAACAGCCCTTACTGAGGTATTATAAAAGCTAGCCATGTTAAAACAAACAAACAAACAAACAAAAAACATTTGTATCCTACTGATATTTTGAAATTAGGAATGAATAAAGAAATGTTTAGTGCTTTCTATCTCTCATCTCTCTTGCATACACACACACACACACACACACACACAAACAATATGGAATATTATTCAGCCTTAAAAAAGAGATGCTACCATTTGCAACAACACAGATGAATCTGGAAGACATTATGCTAAGTGATATAACCAGACACAGAAAAACAATTACTGTATGGCATCAATTATACATGTGAAAAACAAAAACAAAAGCTGAATAAGAAGAACTAGAGAGTAGAAGAGTAGTTACCAGAGGTGGGGAGGGGGAAGGAAATGGGTAGAAGTAGATCATATGCCAAAGAGTACAAATTTGCAATTAGGTAGGATAAATAAATCTACCCATTTCGAGATGGAATGTGCAGCATGAGGACTATAATTAATATTACATACTGAAAATTGCAGAGATTTTAGGTGCTCTTAACACACAAAAAAGGTAACTATGGAAAATGATGTATGTATACCATGTATATGTAGCAAAACATATTGTACACCTTAAATATATACAATAAAAAAATTCAAAAGACACAAGGATGTAAATTCAACAATGACTATGTAGCATTCATATGAAGGAAGAAGAGCACTCTACAGAGGAACAAAAAATGAAAATTGAAGAAATGTAGATAAATTCACTATTACCTTGATGGGAAGACTGACATTAAAAACAGGTCATTTATTCCCAGATTATTTTACAAATTTAAATAAATTCAAAGTTACACAGCAAAAATAATCTCCAAAAAGACTGATAATACGCATTCTGAGTTCCTAAATAAGCCTGAGACTTCTTTTAAAGTACAATTATCCAGAAGTCATTAACTGAACAGTTTTACCCTATAAAGATAAGTGACCTTAAAATAGAATCTTAAAACATCAAAAGAGCATCCAATTCTTCTAGCAGCATATAACTTTTCAAGCTACACAGCAATTTTAAATATTCTTTATTAAAATCAATTTACCTCTGTATCTACTACAACATTGTAGAGTCGTTCCCCAGCCACCAGTTCTAAAGCTGTAGTTGCAGAAGTATCTTTCACACTAATCAGAGAAGCTACGAGTCCTTTCACACAATTTCTATTCCAGTTCTTCTCTGGATCCCTAAAATAGAAAAGTTGACAAAAATTAATCTTAGATAAGAAAATAGAGAAAGGCATATTTTACCAGTCAAATACTCTTTGACAACACATTAAACTGAAAGTAGAAGAATCACAGTTTCAAGAAAACAAAAATTTTAACATGTTTCAAATGACTAGCCAGCTGTTGTTTTTATATCAATCAATAGATATTTCAGTATGTTTTTTCAATGTAATAAAAACAACTCTGATGTCCTCATCACTATAATACATACATACGATTATGGTAAGTATTCCATAAAAAAACCCACATAGCTAAACAAGTTATAAGACGTAAATGCAGGCCGGGCGCGGTGGCTCACGCCTGTAATCCTAGCACTCTGGGAGGCCGAGGCAGGTGGATCGCTTGAGGTCAGGAGTTCGAGACCAGCTCTGAGCAAGAGCGAGACCCCGTCTCTACTAAAAATAGAAACAAATTAGCTGGCCAACTAAAATATATATAGAAAAAATTAGCCGGGCATGGTGGCGCATGCCTGTAGTCCCAGCTACTCGGGAGGCTGAGGCAGTAGGATTGCTTGAGACCAGGAGTTTGAGGTTGCTGTGAGCTAGGCTGACGCCACGGCACTCACTCTAGCCAGGGCAACAAAGTGACACTCTGTATCAAAAAAAAAAAAAGACGTAAATGCAGATATTTAGCAATAATGATAGAACAACTTTAGATACTTTAAACTGAGATTAAATTCCCCTCGTTTTGGTTTTAAGATGAGTGGCATGAGCAGCCATTAAATTTCAAAAAAATTTCCCCTGCCAATATTTGAAGCATTTCAATAAATGTTTAAGGCAAAAATATTCATTACGGAAAAGCAGCTTACAAGAAGTTCCACACAAAAATCTTGGTGTTAATTTTCAGACTGGTTCCAGCTTAAATGAAAATATGTCTTGGTTATTACTATGATAAAATTCAAAATTTAAATCTCTCACTTGTATGCAAATTGAAGATTGGGAAATCTGGCCAAGAGAGCTTCATATGTTTCTTTCAATCTACTGATATCACGAGACAGCTGCCTGCGCTTTTCCAAAAGTCTTTCCTCCTTATTTTCTGAAGAGTAAATCATAAATAGAAACCAAATTTTAAAAACTCATTCTACTGTTTTAAGGAAAATATTAGTAAACTCTGTTTCATTCAAAAGCATTCCTAGAAGCAAACTATAAATTTCTGATAAGTATTAAATTTAAAAAATGCTTAACATTCAAATTTCTATCAAATGTCAAGCAGGCATTATTTCCAACAACAAATAACAAAATTTTCATTCAAAGAAACAACATATAAATTGAATGCCCACTAATGTAAAAATATACAAATGACATTTTTGAGCTTTCAAATGATGAAAACAGGAAATTCTCAATATGGAGTTCTCAAAAATTCAAAGCACTGTTTTATAATATTTTTCTGACTATTTTTACAAATACTTCTTATACTAATACCCATTAAGAGGCTAAAGTGTTTCCTACTTCCTTATTCCCTTTAAATTACTTTTTATCAATAATCACTACCCTCCTAATAATTTATCATGTTTTTAAAGGGAAACCTTCATAATTTAGCTTTTTCATTTCAGCTTCAAGTTTTTCTTTAACTCTCTTTACAGCTTCTAAAGCTTCTTGATCCTTCCTGTAGCCACTATCCATCTTCTTAACTTCAGCTTGTTTATTCTTTAATTCCTGCTGGGCATGTTTCAACTTCATCTGAGCCTGTGACAAAGAAATGTAACAGACAATATGACATATGAAGCAGATAATGTAAGTAATTAAATGGGCACAGATTCAGATTGGTTTAATTAAGAGACCTTAGCCTAGAAAACATAACTGTTTGGTCTCTTGGACTGGCATTTCAACAGATCAATCATTTCCCAGTATTTCCTCCTCAAGAAATTACATGGAGTATAAACTAATATATAATTAATATACATTATTAAATAATTTGCAATATAAGTCCATATTTTAACATTTATAAAACATGACATACTAACAAGGTTGAAAAATTATATCACAGTGAAAATGTCAGTAGCTGGTTAAATTAAAAATACAATAGAAAGCTAGAAATCACAATTCTAGTTTCCTTCCTTTCCAATTAGGTGTTATTGTATGTGTACATATGTGAGTACTGTCCAACAACAGTGGAGAAGCTGCACTGAGCAATGAGAAATAAGATTATATAGGAAAAGGAGGCTAAACTGACAGAGAAATTTAAATGCTAAGAGTAAAATATTTAAATACTAGCACTATTTAAATGCATCAGACCTTAATACATCTGAAGTTTACATAATTGAGTATTGTAAGATGTATAAGGGAGTACCCTTCCTCTAAAATTGAATAATAGATTTTTCACGGTTCTTTTATAAAATAAGTGAACAGAAAAACTTAGAGTACTTTCAAGTTTTTCTATTGTCAAATTCTTATAAATTTTTGTGACTAACATTTCTGTCAGCCCTGAATGAAAAAGTTGCAAATACATACATAGATAAACTTCAGTAGGATTAATGCACAATCTCACATATTTGTGTGCACATTTAAAAGCTGCATCCTCCATTATAAAAAGAAAGGAATGACCTGTGTTTGTGTGTGTATGTGTACATATATATACACACACGCACATATATATATATAAAATATTTTTTTTCTGCCAGCAAAACTCTTGTATTCATAGGACTTTACACTATGTGACCATATTTGACAAACATTACGTAGACTGACAAGACTCAGAAGATTATGAAATCAGAGTAGGGAGACCAAAGATTGGAATGTGTGTAAATGTGAGCTCATGTAAAGAGACTTCCTAGAAAGATGTTGTAAAGTTCCAGAAACAAGGTTTTTAAGAACTAGGTAGGAAAAGCAAAGCAATGGAGAGGATGGGTTTTTTTTTTTTTCCTGTTAAAGCTTAAGACTTCAACACTATGATGTCAATAAAAACAAACAGCCAGAAAAGAATTGACTAACGTCCAATATTCCATACAATGCTGTAAACAGAGCAAACCATTTAATGCACTTATGAACTGAATTAAGATAATTTATGTTTTACAGCATCTTGACAAATTAAATTGCTAAATCAATATTTAGCAATTAACATATATTTTTGCTGTATTAGGTATCACAGAGATGAGACAGAATAAAGTAAACAGGTTCACTGACACTGATTATTTTCAGAATTTTGTAACAACTGCCAAAGCATAATGTGAAAAGAAACTTCTTAAAAGAGAAAAAAAGTAATCACACACTGCTTAATGTCTGTAGTTACCTGCTTGGCTTCTGTCTGAGCTTTACTTATATCATTTTTACAGGCCATCATCTGAGTGGCTAGAGTCGCTTCTGCTCCATCTTCACTGCTGGACAGGCCAGCGGAAACAGCATTGAAGTGCTGCTGTGCAGCAGCCAGAGCTTCGGCATCTTTATTACTTGCTTCTTGAAGGGCATGCAGCCCATCTGTTATCTTTTTAACCTCTTTTTCCTTCCCTGCTAAAGTTTTAGAGTCCTTTAGAAAGAGTTTCAAATTGAAAAATATATGTTAGGAAAAACATTCACTTTTTTACACGCATATACCCTCACCTTATCACATTTCATAGCAATTTGAAGTGAGCATGATAAAGAAAATAATTCAACCATCATAACTTTATAAATACTGAATTACTACTTTGAAATTCACTCTCACTTTTGGGGATAAATGTAACTCTTATACTACCTGAAATATTTTCATTCCATATATTATCAAATCTAAGAGAAACTGAGCTAAAAATCATTGCATATTGAAGAAACTAAAAATCAGTTTCTAGAGCTATAAAGTTGAAATAGTAGCCATCCTACACTAAGCTTAAAAGTAGAGGTTTTAGGATTAAGAACATGTATATGAAAATATTTTATAAATTATTAAAAGCCATAAAATTTAAGTACTAAACAGTTGTAGGGAAAGTATTACCAATATTTAATACCTTTTAAGTAATACTAACCAGATATTCAACACTATGCAAGAGACCAGCACTGGAAAATGAAAAAAAAAATCTAGCTATCTTATTTACAAGAAAGTGACCACAAATTTTGGCCCACTTGATTAGGTCATGATTCATCAAACACTTACTAGGCACTTACTATACAGCAGGCACTGTTCTGGGAAAATTAAAGACACAGACTACAGGCCGGGCGCGGTGGCTCACGCCTATAATCCTAGCTCTGGGAGGCCGAGGCGGGTGGATCGCTCGAGGTCAGGAGTTCGAGACCAGCCTGAGCAAGAGTGAGACCCCGTCTCTACTAAAAATAGAAAGAAATTATCTGGCCAACTAAAAAATATATATACAAAAAAATTAGCCGGGCATGGTGGCTCATGCCTGTAGTCCCAGCTACTAGGGAGGCTGAGGCAGTAGGATCGCTTAAGCCCAGGAGTCTGAGGTTGCTGTGAGCTAGGCTGATGCCACGGCACTCATTCTAGCCCGGGCAACAAAGTGACACTCTGTCTCAAAAAAAAAAAAAAAAAAAAAAAAAAAAGACACAGACTACAAACTTGTCCTCAGGGAGGCTATATTCAAGGGTGGAAGACACAGTAAACAAATAAAGCAAGGGAAGGAGACAGAAAGTGATGGGAAGTACTATTTTAATAAGAATAATAAGGGAAGAGGCCTTTGTGAGATAACATTTGAGCAGAAGACTGAAGAGAGAGGAATTACCATGCGAATGCTTGGGTGGAGGGCAGTATACTTGACAATCTCTAGAACCTGTCTGAGTGTTTGAAGAACTGCAGTAAGAGTATAGTGAGTAATATAAACAAAAATTCTTGGCCTTGGTAGCCTGACAGCTGGGAGGCCTCTGGGATACTAAACACAACATATACCCCATGTGGGTGTTCTTTGGTTCCTTTAGTCAAGGTGACAAAAAAAGCTGCCAACTTTGACTGGGGCCTTTTGCAGGCCTTAGAAGTCATTAAACACTTCTTTAGAACCTGCTAGCCCCATGCAATGACAGTATCCACAACTTCTATGCACACTGACTGGAGTCTATGGCAACAGAAAATTGCCACTAAAGTGTGCTAGACTCTCAGATTTTCTGACTTGTAAATTGCCTAAGGCAGCCACCAGATGTAATCCTTTTGAATGGTAACTCCTAGCTTGCTGTTGTGCACTGGTAGGGACTGAACACGTTAAACCCAGTATACCATACATATGTGTCTGCAACTTGAACTGCCCATTTTTACCTGGGTGCTTACAAATCTCACCAATAATTTGGCTAAGCTCAACAGAGCTCAATTATCAAGCAGAAATGATATATTTAAGATCAGGTCCAGTCGGAACCCCAAAGGATCACTAGGCTCCATGAACAAACGACTAGCTTACCAGAAGGGTCCAAGTGACCCAGAGGGGATGCTTTGACTCCTCCTCTGGCTACCTGGGGCCCAAGATTCTGAGATGAAACAAGGCAGAGAGGGTCCACTGGACTGTAGCCACCATCAGGCCAATGAATGGCCATTATTTGACTGAGACTGAACATGGATATTCTGCCCAGTGGGCCAAACTACAGGCAGTGGTGATGTCTACTCAGGTCACCCTACCATCGTATCTTGCTACATGTTTAACAACTCATGGGCTGCTGCCAGCAGCCTAGCCATCTGCTCAGGAGAATGGCAACTGAGTGACTAGACTGATAAAAGATCCACTATGTGGAGACAAGGACTATGGCAACAGCTTGCTGCCTGAAAGGGACAAATATATGTCACTCATGTGAATGCTGAGGCCACCTTTGAAAGGAATTTGTCATATTTTTAGATACCCCATCAGACTTTACTCTGATCAAGGAACATCCTTTACTGCCCAAGCAACACAACAAAGGGCACTCTCTTGTGGAATAAGATAAACTTTTCATGTACCCTGTCATCCACAGGCCAATGGAGCCTCTCAACAATGGAACAGCTGATTCATAAAACAACTGAGAGACATCAAAAGGATGAGCTAATGGGTGGTACCACCATCGGACAAGGGCAGTGTGGACACTAAATACTATACTCCAGCTCAAGGGAAACAGTGCTGCAGTGGATGTTGAGAAACACTGAGCTTGCTAGGGGTGGAGGTGGATCAGGCAGCTGTCTGCTTAGACTGCACCTGTAAAATCCCAATCTCAGCATTTCTAATCATCTGTTAGCACCTATGAATCCCAGTATCAGTGTTCCCAACCATACTTTTTACTATTTGCCTTTAGAATGCATGCTCTATGGACATGAATCTGGAAGAGGAGGTTATTTGTCTCCTCAGATGGATGTAACACTTTGACTGACATAATCTCCTTGAGTATTGTTGAGCCATAGCCAGAATGCATTTTCACTAGCCCAGGAGGACCACCATCAGAACCAGGGTGATCAGGCCTGCCTGGAGCACCGACTCGCCCAGGATCCCAGCCATTCAGCTACGAAGCTTGCAACAAATCGTGGACTTTTGTTTTCCTTTGCTGCCTATCTATAAGTAATACATTCACTTCATGTAATATGTCATATATGAGTGTTTTGTGTTACTGACCTCAGACAAGTTAGTAACCAGTGCACAGTGAACCTCCTTCACAGAGTCAAAGGAAATATTTAAGCCTAGTTATAGATTTGCAAGGCATCAACATGTAGATGGTATGTAGAGCAACAGGGCTGAATGAATGTATATAGAGGATGTCTGAGTGTTAGCCCGGGAACATGCTAAAATTTAGAGATCAGGAAGAATAAGCGGATACAGAAAAGAAGATAAAAAAAGGAGTAATCAGGGCCACTATGTGAAGCTTAAGGACCTGATAAGATTAACGAAAAATGAACCCAAACCAAGAAAGGTCCATACTTTAGAGCTTTACAAACCTCAATTAAAAAAAAAAAATCTGATGCACTGATTTTAGCTGCTATGTGTCAAAACACAGACTGCTGCTATATCACATTCATATTGCTTTTGTCTAAATTTTTACCTTACTGTTTAAGTTGATAATTGAATGTGCAAATACATCTAATATGACAGTATAAAGAAATATTTTATTTTCATTATTTTTTTCAATGAAAAGACAAATATTTATTCTCACTGGGACAACAGAATCACCCTCAAGAGAAGTCCGTAAGCTCCAATACACACCTACTTACCTACCCGTATGAGACTATACACTTGAATCTTCTGTTACTATGGATGACCAAGTCCTACTACTTGCAAAGATGACCTCATCTAATTGTATAGTTTCTATTCTACTCTCATCTACTGAGGAACCTTGTTTTAATAATTCTCCAATCTCTCTTTTCTGAATCACAAATGATGCCTTTTCTACTGCATCTTTTCCATCAATACAATTTGTTATTTATCCAATGTAAAAATCAAGCCAAAAAATCTCTTACTTGTACATTACCCTCCAGTTAGCTCCCTATTTATTTAGCCTTTTCAGAAAACTTCTCAAAAAGTTATGTATACTCACTCTTAAATGTTTTGGCCTTCGTTCTGTGAGAGTATGAACACACTCTAATCAGGAACTCAGGGCCACCTCTCCTTGAAACACCTTTTACATTTGGCCTCCATGACAACTTACTGCCCTGAGACTTTGCTCATACCTCCTCAATCTCTTTGCTCATTCTTTCTCATGTCTCCTAACTTCTTAAGTATTCAGCGCTTGGCCGGGCGCGGTGGCTCACGCCTGTAATCCTAGCACTCTGGGAGGCCGAGGCAGGTGGATCGCTCGAGGTCAGGAGTTCGAGACCAGCCTGAGCAAGAGCGAGACCCTGTCTCTACTAAAAATAGAAAGAAATTATCTGGCCAACTAAAATATATATAGAAAAAATTAGCCGGGCATGGTGGCGCATGCCTGTAGTCCCAGCTACTGGGGAGGCTGAGGCAGTAGGATCGCTTAAGCCCAGGAGTTTGAGGTTGCTGTGAGCAAGGCTGACGCCATGGCACTCACTCTAGCCAGGGCAACAAAGTGACACTCTGTCTCAAAAAAAAAAAAAAAAAAATAAGTATTCAGCGCTCAAACCTTAAGCCTCTTTTCTTCTTATATACTCACACCCTTAATAATTTTATATAGTCTCATGGATTTAAATATCATGTATACATTGATGACCCCCAAATCTGTATTTTTGCCTAGATTCAATACTCAAACATATTTAATTATCTACTCAGCATCACCACTCAAGATGTCTAACAGGCATCTCAAGCCTATATTGTTCACACTGTATTTATTTTCTCCACTCAAACCTGTTCTTCCTGTTTTGTCTTAGGTAATGGTAACTCCATACTTCAATGGCTACTCAATTTAAAATCCCAAATTGCACTCTTCTTCCCCTATACCCCTAATCCCTTTCTCTGCTTTACTTTTTCTCCACATCAGTTATCACTATATAACATGCTATACATTTTATTTATTTGTATCATCATTTCCCCCACTGGCATGAAGGACCCACAAGGCAAGGACTTTTGACCATTTTGTCCATTGCTATATACCCAGCCCAAATAACTACACCTAGCTCATAGTGGACAAACACAAAATATTTACCAAATGGATAAATGTACACTAGCAGCAATTAAATTAGGCTTATTTGCTTACCTCAGCCATATTGTTTTCCAGTTCTGTGCGTTTGTTTTCTTCACTTGCCAGATTTGTCTTCTTGAGATCAAATGCACTTTGAGATTTAGTATTAATTCGCTGAGCCTCTGCAAGAGCATCTTCTAAAGATCGAAGTATACCTCCAATTTCCTATAATCAAATGCACCCAATTCAAACTATTCAAAATTTGTTCATGTTGTCATTTTCTCATATGATTCCCATATGAAATATTTACTTTTTTACAAGCTATTTCATTATCCTACTTTAAGATTAACAAATCAATATGGAACACAATGCCCAGCAAACCCTAAATAGTTATATCATTTAATATTTTTTTTCGGAGTATATTATCTGTACTAATATATATGTCCAGACCTTATCTTTACTTTTTTCCAATTCTTCTATTTCATGATTAAGTGCTTTTATTTTTTTATCATTCTCAGACAATTTTTCTTGAAGCTGTACAACTTTATCCTGCATTTCTTTTAACTCCTCAGCCGAGCGTGCTTTGGTATCTTCAGCCAGCAAAAACTGATAAGCAATATATAATCGACTCAAATGTTCTATTTCTCTCATTACTTTTTGGTACTCCAAATAGGAAGATCTTTCCTGAAAGAGAAGTCACCAATGAAGAATAATTCAAAATTCATATTTTTAAACAAATTTGGAAACAATCAATCTATAACATGTATCATATTTCCCATTACATGATATAATAGATTTCTGTCTCATATTGAATGATCATGGCATTTTAAATTTTAGGAAACTTTACATTACATTAAAATTCTGGATTTTTAGATAGCATTATACCATCTCTAGTGAATCCTATGTGGCTATTTCTTCTAACATATAATCAAGCAGCTGGGATTAACAAAGAAAGATAGGTCCATAAACTGGTGGCAGGAAGTCTACAAAGATAATCTACATACCCAACAGTGATACACTATTAAGTATATTTTTAAATCATGTATACAAAAAGGGCACCTTCAGAATCACAATTTTTCATTTTTTCCAACACCTACATTGCTATAAGAATTAATAAAACACCTTTCAGCATTACCAAATTTTAACGAGCATTTAATAAATTCCTCAATGGGTATCTATAAAAACAATGTAGTTTATAAATGTATTCTTTTACTGAAACATGGCCAAGTTTTATATCAGGAGCTGCAAAAATCAAAGAGAAAACTCAACTCTGTTTTAATACCTTTCACTTACAAAATGCCTTGACAGCAATAATTACAGTGCTAGCCTCTCTTATCCTAGAAGTTATTCATTCATTCTACCAACAAGGGTTACTAAGTGTGCCGTATGGTTAAGAAATGTTGTTCTAGTCAAATCATCCAGGGAAATCCAGACTTGTTTAATAATGAAAATCTGACATATCATTTTCTGAGATTAGAAAGATCATTCTCCAATATCATAATGACTTAACAGATATGAAGTACATATTGTCTGCAAGCAGAAGACTGAGTTATAGAGTACCAACTCTAACTCCTTATCTCATCCCAGAAAACAATCCCCAAGAAATAGTATATATTTCATTCCCATGTGCATAATTTGGGATATATCACCACACATTCTGACTCTCCTCCCATATATAGTATATACCTCTTTTAATTTTTGAATGGTTGGAGTAATCTCTTCTTCAAGTATCTGGAAAATAAAGGAAAAAAAAATCAGTATTTTTAGTATGAAAAGTACCATAAAAAATTTTCAAAAGAGAAGTGTCATGGAAGAAAGACTATAGAAAATTGAACTGAGAAAAAAAAATTCCATCTATATAGCACAAACTTCAAAAGCAAGATTACACTCTTCTCCAAAAATGTTTTATAAAAATTTAATTACCGTCTTAATTTCTTTCAACTTAGCCTCCTTTTTTTCTATAGTTTTCTGGGCAGCTATTTTTTTGTACTCATACATTCTGGTTCCAGCTGCTTCTTCTATCATGGATAAAATCTGGAATGACAATTGTGTTAATGTTTTAAGAATCCAAGATAATGTGTCTCATTGGAGTTTACACTAAGTATATCATTTATAGTCTTGACCTCACTAAGCATCTTACAAAAATAATGGCCCACATAGACCAAAGAAGTTAAACACAGTAATTTTATATAAATCTTCTTCTGTAGGGTTTTTTTGTAAGGATGAATCCTGATGCAGAACATCAGTTGAGCAAGACCACATTATACAGTCAAAATTTCTTTTAATGTTGGGCATACTGCCAAATATTAAATAAACAAATTATTTACTTTATTGGTCATTCTTAAACAATATTTCCAAGAACTTTGTAATTGGAGAAATTATACTAAAAAGTTGATTGCCTAGAAGATTAAAACAATATCTATAATTACTATTTTTAATGTTCATAAATAGTACTCTTACCTCTGGAGGTTTCATATTCAATACTTTTGTAATTCGGCCCTGAAAATAAAATGGTAAACATACTATAATGATAATAAATTACAGAAAATCCAACCTAAAGGCATTCATGTTTATCTCTACTGAAGCTGCTGAATCTCAATATACCAATCTTAGGGGAGGTCTATCGTTCACCTACATGAAAAGATGTTTCTTTTGTTAAATTTGTTACCAAAGATAGCTTATGTAATTCTAGAACTTTGGAACTTTGCTATTTACTTCCTGACTTACCAGTGATGTGTTACATAAGTTACTAAATGACACAAATGAAACAATATTTTAGATGATACAAAGTTAACTCAGACCATTTTTCTGAGACAGTTAATATTAAAGATGCAGAAACAATTTTAAAAATGGAAAGTAAATAGATACATTTTAGCATACTTAATGAACATTTCTTGATTTCTTTGAATGATATCCTTCCAAAATAATTTCATGAAATAGAGGACACATTTCTAGGCCTCAAATAGAATAAAAAAATATTTTATTCCAATGCCATAAAATCATTAAACTCATTCATTACCAAAACCAAACAAAAAAACCTGCACACTCAGAGAATTATATTACTAGGACTGAGATTCACTTGAAGCAAACTTCCAGCTTTGAAACTGTGATGTAGTGAAAATATTTTTATGTTGGTCTCATCAGGATCTTCCCATTGGCCTTACTGTGACTCTCTCAAGGGACAGCTGGATGGGTCAAGTGAAATAATAGAAGTTCAAGATAACATTGGTCTTTACTTTTTATTTGCATAAGTCTCTAATGAAGAAACTTACTTTATGCTTAAAATATTAAAATGCTTTAATCTAACAATAAAAGAATATGACAATGTTTTAATAGTTAACATGTATTATTCTTATAGTGATAAAATAAAATTAAAGAAAAATTTCTAAACGTTCTCCAAAATTCAAATGTATGTAATATGGTAGAAGATACCAGTGCAAATAATTAATCCACATTTCTTAATAGGTCTCCAAACACAGCATAATAGCAAATAAAAAATGGAAAATCCAAAAAAGAAGGTACTTCTATTGTAGTACTTAAAAATAAAAGATATCAACACTATTATGAAAGAGATATAAAGACCTCAAACAAAATACCTGCATGATGAGAAAGTGAGGGTTGTTAACATTAAGGCCAACAGAACAGAAGAGATCCTGTACTCTAGTGTTGTTTGCATTTACTCCATTGATTAAATATTTATTTCTGCCACCAATCACCACCTAAAAAGGAAGAATTTTTAAAAATATGAATGTACACACACACCTTATGCTAAAATGATAAATTACTAAGTATATTACTTTGCACTTATTCGTTCTGTCCAACTAATGGTAAACAAAACCAATTCTGAGTAAACAGTGGAAGTGTGACATGGTCAAAAACACTAACTTGAGTCAGGACAACTAGCTCCTAATCCAGGCAGTTTTGCTAACTAGTTATATAACCAACCACAGGCCTCCTAACCCACCTTACATTAGACTAGGTCTCTAAGGTTTATATTTCCATAAGGTTTACGTAGCTTTGTGTTTCCAAGTATATGTAAAACATATCTTCCTTTCTTTATCATCTTCTTTCTGTAATTTTTCCATACTCAGAGGTTAATCTCTATTTTTCCACTTTTCAAGGGGAGCAGAAGTCAGATGGTAAAACCTAAAGACAAGCAGCTTAACCTCAATTCTTGACAAGATTCTAAAAGGCATTAATGAAGATATGACTCGTGATCCCTTAAAAGAAAAAGAGTAATTGTGGAGCTTTAGTATGAGTTCATTAAGAACAAGTCATGCCAGACACTATTCATATTCTATTATCATACTTAAACCGTCATTTATTGGGTAAGACCGTCTCACCCACCAGGTTTTGAGGTCCTGAAAGACAGACCTAGTACATCTACCATAAGTAATTTGACAAGGACTGCATGACAGTATTTTGGTAAAGATACAGGCTTATAGCCTAAATGAGAACAGAAACAATCAAGTAGATTAGTAACAGTTAGTGACAATTCTCGTAGGGTAATTATTTGACGGAAGCCTAATGACATAGAATACGATTCTGTCCCAACCTAGTCAACCATTTTTCTGGTTCATTAATCAGAGCCTTTCATTAATATAGAGGAGAAAATCTATAAGTGGCATAATGCTAAGATGGAGAGTAAATGGGAGCAGATTTTTAAAAACAAAATTCTGACAAGCTGAAAACATTGTCTGACTATAATAAGAAAAAAATTTAAGGGACAAATGTAAGGTTCTTCTTTGGTTTCAAAAACCTGCATACATAAAAGAATGGCAGTAACACAGCTGAGTAATATCACACCTGAAAAAAATCAGAGTGGTTTCAAGTAAATATGGTATGAATCAACAATGTATTAGGAACACTCCAACGTCATACTGGGAGAAAATAGAAGCAGAGTATCTAAAATGAAAAGAAGTAATAATTCTGCTTAATTCTAACTAGACCAACTCTGACACACAATTTGAGGTGCCATGCCTTAAAAACAACATATGGATAGATAGACAGATGGGGGCAAGAAGGGAAACTGGAATATACTGTGGTGTGATCAGGCAAGTGAAGGAACTAGAAACAAACATCAAGTCAAAGACCTGGTGAAATTTCGCTTAGAAAACATTCACGCTTGCAGATCTTTTAAATACTAAAATATGGAATAAATTAGATTTGCTCTTAGTGCTCTCAAGAGGACCAGGATTAAACAGTAAAACTTTAAGACAGAAGACTTAGGCTGAATTTATAGGAATAACTTTCTAATAAGACCTGTCGAAAAACAGAATGGGTTATCTCAGAAGATAGCAAGATCTCAGGTACTGGTGGTGTTCAAGCACTGCCAGAGAAGACATAAGTGTGGTTCAAGATTTAAGCATGTTACCATGTGACCTGAAAAAAAAATCATTAAAAAAGATTTAAGGATTGTTCAGTTCTTACACTGGATGGATAATTTTTCAGACCTCTTTCAATCCTCTTAATGATGGAATCTGCATCATCAAAATTTTAATATAAGAAAATATTCTTAAAGAATCTAGTCAATATTTGATACATCAATTTTGCTCATGAATTTTATCATTTTGCAAAGCCAAATTGCCAAAAAACCCACATAGGACATGAAAAGTTCTTAGGGTATCCAATTGTTTAGTAGCCACTCACCTGTCTTGTTACTGTGATTTCATCATGAACCTCAAATCCTAAAGGACTTTGCTTTTTGTCAGAATTATCAAAAGTAATTGACACCGAGGCTTTGGTAATACCAGCCTGCCCATTTTTGTAAACTAAATCTTGTAAATTAGAAGCACGAACCTAAAATAAAAGAAGAAAAGTTTACCCACTACAAAATTCCATATTGTACAAATTAGCACTAAAAATGGATTTCTTGCTGTTGGGAAACCCACCAATGTAGTACCCATTAAGTAGACAAGGACAGGCAGTTGCATCCACTGGCAAGGAAAACGGGCGACTTTCTACAAAGGGAGTCTTTCTTTAGAACCCTTCAACTCTGAATTGTTTTCTACTCATTTCTTAACAAAAGTTAACTTACAAGATTTAACGGAAGACAGTACCTATGATTTCATTAGTCATCTAATCCATTAGGATTTGAAAAGGCATTACGATACAGGAGTGAAAATACAAACTCTCCATTGAGCCTGCTTTAAAGTCAGAATGTCTGAGTTTGAGTGTTACTCCTAAACATCTTGAGAGGATAAACCTGAGGCAACCTCTTTAAGTTTCCGTTTTCTCATCTAACAGATGGAATAAAAATTTTCCCTAAAAGGCTGCTGTGAAGTATAAGATAATTCACATAAAGTACAAAAATGCAAATGAAGAGAATATCAGCATCTCCTAAATTCAGTGAGGATTTCCTTGCTAGACTTAAATTCACATAAATCAGAAAGTTTACACTTTACCTGAGACAGGTTGGAAATGCCCAGCAAAAAGCAGATAGAGTCCAATATGTTGGATTTTCCACTACCATTTAAACCAGTAATAGCATTGAAAAGGGGATCAAAACCATTAACTTCGGTTCTCTGAGCATAGGACTTGAATCCCTCCAGAACGATTGACTTAATATGCATTTTCAATATTGTCGTGGGCCCATCAACCTCTGCTAGGAATCAAACAGGACACACACCAGTTCTGTACAAAACAGAAATAACACCACGTAAGTGGCATATAAACCTGGAATCGTAATATATGTGAGAGACTAAAACAAGAATGACAGGGAAATCGAAATAAAATAGCCACTTGCCACACTATCTTCTCTGCGGTAAAGATATCCTTTGCCTACTTAAAAATATAGGAGAGATAGCCACTACCTGGAAGTTAAACCACTCAACTTGGAAGTCGTAACTCCTTACCACTTCTCCTACCTATTTTTCCAGGCTTGCTTTCCACATTTATCATACTTTAGCTAACAAAGACTACTGATTATTTCACACCCCATTCTCTTTGCCCATAACGTGCTTCTCTCCAATACTGGCATGGCTCACTCTGCTATAGTCACGTCTTTGCTCAAATGTCAACTCACTGGGGTCCACCCTGACCTCCCTACGTAAAAGAGCACCCTTACTCATCCCTCCAATTCGGCTTTCTTTTCTCTTCATGGCAATTAAAGATGTCTCTAAATGGTAATTACTTGTCCATACAACCCATTACGACTATGAGTTCTCATAGAATCTTCGCCTACGTCCGACATTGTATCAGCGAATAGTGCCCGACTCCGGGGGAAGGGCAGGTCACTGAGTATTTATTAAAGAGATGAGATGAATCTCATGTTCTCCAGCTTCTTACTTTTACTCAGAGCGTTCCCTCGTCTGCCCCGGCCTTTCTCTCTACACCTCCTCCACCGGCTCCTACTTGTCAACTGAGGTTCTCTGCTACCCATCCTCCTTTCCCCTGACCCCCATTTCCCGCCAAGACACGAGCCGGGCCCGACCGGCCGTGCGCACTCCCCCGCCTTACAGCCGCCTCAGGTCGCCTGGGCTTGGGGCGCCCCCAAAGCTCCTCCCGGTCACAAAAGCGGAGAGAAAGCCAACCCTCCCGTAGCAAGTGCTACGAGGCAAACTCCGCCACTGCGGCCCCAAGCTCAGAACCCGCACCGGAACCATTTACTACTTTAAATTTCGGCGCGAGGAAAGGACCCCACTGCCAATCTTATTTCCTCTGTTGGTGACTAGGAGCTGCCTGACTTTTGGGTTCCATCTTTTCCCTCCACTAGAACGATAAAAATGACAAGGCGACAGGAAAGAGAGTCTCGAAGAAGGTAGCTCCCAGAATGCAACGGCACGGGATTGCGGACTAAAGGCGCAGGTGCCATATATTGACACTGGCGTCCGGCACACTCCAGGCCAGCCCCACCTCGGGGCCTCGCCTTGCCAGCCCCGCCCCTCCGCAGGCCCTTCCGCCCGTCCGCCGCGCCCCGCAGACTCCGCCTTCTCGAGGGCCGGGTGGTGCTGGCTTTGGGTGGCTGCCACCGTCTCAAAGAGACGGAGGGGAGGGGTGGAGAGGCTTCCTTTCAGTGTTCTCGTTCTGTTTCGGAAGCCTCAGTATCTTCTCGGGTTGGCTCAGACTCCTGAGAAATGGAAGCTGTACTTTATTGGGACCAGGGAGGCACCGGCCTTCTGGGAAGTCCGGCCCCGGCTCCGCCCCTCGCTGGCTTATGACCCCGGGGAGCCTTTTCATCTCAAATTTCCACGTCCGGAAGGGACTACAGTGCTCTCTAGAGTTGTCATGAGCCCGAGGGAGAAATTGTGTGGGGCGAGTAGTAGGTGCCAGACAAATAGGTCTTTCTGTGGAATGATAAGCAGGCCTAGCACTCGGGGAATGTTTCTGGAAACTTTAGGACAGCTAATATTTATTGAGTTCTGTATGTCAGGTTGTGTTCCAAAGGCTTTTTAAATGCTCTTAGCAAACCTCGCGAAATCTGATATTGTTTTTATTTTACAGATAAGTAAGATGAGTCACAAAAGGTTAAGCAACTTCTCTGAATAGCAGTAAAGAAGCCGAGATTTGTTCTCAGGCAAGCCTGGCTCCAGAGCGGGTGTTTTTAAGTATTACACAGTTAATACATACTTCGTGTATGGAATCCAGTATTGCTAGTAACCAATCCTGTTATCAGTATATATTGTCCTTAAGAAGGAAAAAGGTGTCAGGTTTACTCACGTTTGAGCACATTAATACTGAGTTAATAAGGGCATAACTCCAGAATGGATACGGTATTATCCTAGGTGAGGTACAAAAAGATGGAGTAGCCAATAATACTATTTTAAGGTGTGTGAATCCTTTTGGGCTGCTATAACAAAATATCATAGACTGGGGATCTTATGAACAATTTATACTTCATATTTCTGGAGACTGGAAAGTCCGGCTTCTGATTGATAAAGAGTGCCTTCTAACTGTCTTCACGCGGTGCTTCCTCCCATGGAGAGGTCCCTTGGGCCTATTTTATAAGGCTCTAATCCCATTCATCATCACCCAAAAGGCCTCACATGCTGAGGCCATCACTTTAGGGGTTAGGTTTTCAACATGTGAAACATATTTAGTAGGATATGGCATGTATTTAAAAGTTGCTTTCTTGGCCCTGGAATGGAATTGCAGTACTTGGAACCAAACTACCAAGAATGGGCCTATACTTTGAATTTCTTTCCTTACTTAAGGGAATAAAATAAGTTTTATGGGTTGTTTTGTTTGTTTATTTGTTTAAAAAACTCATATATTTACTCTGATACACTACCCACTTCCTGGTGATGTCAACCACAGGTCATGGCCTAACATCAATTTAATTAAGCAGATATCTTTGTCTACATTGATTCCTGCACCTTCTATGTCACAGCTATTCACTTGTATTGATTCTATTGAATCTTACACATATGCTTTAAGCTATGTCCTCTTTCTTTCATCTATGCTTTGGCATGAAAATATAAGTGTTAGGACAGACATTAGCGTTTGCAGTTACCTTAATAACTAGGTGATATACTCATGTCAAATGAATGAAAACTTACATACAAATGCACTTCTGTTCGATAAAGAATTTGAGGTAGTCATAAGAATATACACATCTAACGACTCTCATTAAGATTTTATTGAAGTGCAAATTGCTAGTAAAGGTAGAGATTTCTATTAGTTTTATTCTTAGCACATGCCAGAAACACCAAGGAATTTCTGTTAATATAGGACAGGTGGACTTGAGGAAATCAGTGATAGCTAAGTTACAACTCTGCCTCCTGAGATCACCACAAATTAAGTGGAGAAGACCAAGGTACTAAGCCAATATACTCCCTAATTTGGAGAGGTGAGGGCAGGAAACAGACTGTAGGGTAAACATAGTAAAAACAGAACACTTCTTTCATCACTATGGATTAAAATCTTTTGAAAGCTTCAACACTGGCAGGCAGTGATTCAAGCAGAAATCTGGTAGCGAGTGGAGTCCTAGTGCTTATGTGGAAAGCATCAATACCAACAAGGACACAGATAAAGTAATAAAGCAGAAACTAGGAGAAAGATGGGTCTTCTACTCCTAAGGTATACTTTTCTAATTTTAGAGTACTAAAGTAAGCAGCTCTTACAGGGACCCGAATGAATCCTCTGCCCCTGGAACTTGGGACAGAAGAAGAAAAAGAAAGAATTTTACTGCAGAAATAAGCTAGGGTGATTTTTTTTTTCTGAGCAATTATTTTGGGGTTCAAAGGGATGAATTGATAATGACAGGAAGTTTATATTTTTAAATTGTATTGAGTAGCAGCACACTTTGATTACAGTCATGTGCCATATAACATTTCGGTCAACCATGGACTGTATTATATATGACAGTGGTCCAAAAAGATTATAATGGAGCTGAAAATTCCTATTGCCTAGTGGTGTCCTAACATCATAGCACAATGCATTGCCTTTTCTATGTTTAGGTACACAAATACTTCCATTGTCATACAGTTGCCTACAGTATTCAGTACAGAAATATACTGTACAGGTCTGTAGCTTAGGAGGAACAGGCTATACTATAGGGACTGTCCCTGGGCAAGAATTGGCTTGAGCCCAGAGTCAGCGAAGCTGGACGTGCTTCTTGGGTCCAAAGGTCAATAGGTCCAGAATACTCCTTGACACCAGAAGTCAGTAGGGCCGGATGCGGCCTATTGACTGCTGAATGCTCCCTGGAGCTAAAGGTGAGTGGCCTATTGAACAGACAAACTGTTCCCTATGGAAAATAGCCAAGGGCCTTAGGTCCTGCACACAAGCCAAGGCATGTCTCATTGTCCTGCACGCGGTAATGAGGTCCAAAGGTTAACATGCAAATGTCTACCTTCCTTGAGCAATTTCCATAAGAAATGGAACATATCACATCAGGACTCTAAAGATAGTCACATACCAGAAAGTAGCTGCTGGACAAAAAGAGTATAAAAATAAAGCGACTGGTGCTTTTCGGGCTGCAGTCTTGTATCGTCTTTGTGTGTCTGTGTGTTTCTTTCTGTGTTCATCCCCTGTTCTGTAATTGGGCCGCTACATATACCATCCAGGTTTGTGTAAGTACACTATGATGTTCTCACAAAGATGAAATCTCCCAACAACACATTTCTCAGAATGTATCCCATTGTTAAGTGACAAATGACTCTATTTCATTTCTACCACCATGTTATTTGTACTGTGTTTTACTGAGTATAACTTCTCTGCCAAAGTTGGAAAGAAACATAGCTAAGCAAAATTTTAAATGAGGAATAGAAAAGGAGGCAATTATATTCATTCACGCATGGGATCTGGTTAGACTCATCTATTTTAATTTCACTGACAATATTGTTTTCAAAACTACATGTTCTGTTTGGTTCTTTGTGAAATCTGCTTATTCTTTCATCATAATTTCTATTATTTTGCCTCTTTAATCAAGTTCATCTTTATTTTACCGTCTTTCTTGATAGTTCTGTTATTTCCAGCTTTTGAGTTCCTAACTCTCTTGTTTACAACCTTTGCTGACTCTTTTTCATAGTGATTTATTTCCTCATGTGGTGCCCTTCTTCAGTGGGGTTGTTTTGTTAATGGGAATCTCTTATGCCCTGAGTTGTGAAAGAGTCCCTTCAGAGCAATTATGCATTTGCTTCTGCAAGCATACTTTGGCTCTTAAAGATCCTGAAGCACTTTTAAATGCTAATTTCTCAGTTTGTGGTTCCTGAATTATGCAGATATTGTAAATTTAGATCTGTTGCAGGACTAAAGTTTTGATTTTTCACTGGTACCTTCTGTTTTTTTCCCCTTCCAAAGCCTTAGACAAACAAACTTCCTTGCCTCTCTCTACCTCAGACTAGTAGGTAGAATTTTTTTCCAGATCCTGTGGTTGGAGTTCCTTAAGGCTCCCAGTTTTACCCTAAGGGCCTAGTTTGAGCTCCTGTGCCTCACTGAAGCTCAAGGCCTTGTACTTGGACATTAAAACCCAGCTACTGGCTCCTGAGGCATATAGATACCAAGTAAAAATTGTTGGGGGGCTACCATAGTGTCAGTTCTGCTTTCTGCTCTTCAATTTTTCAGTTTGCTTCTGGTACTAAGAATTTCCTTTTTGTTGTTGTACATTCTATATTCAAAGTAGCTTTTCCTAAAACCAATAATTATTTCTCTAAATAAATCTAGTACCAGCTCTTAAGAAAATATTTTTATACACCACTCATAAAATTTGATCTATCCTTACTTGTTTCACATTTGTTCAGTTTTTCTAGCTATCATTTGCTTTTATCATTTCTGTGCTGGTTTTAGCCAACATTATCCATCTCATCTCTCTTCTGCTTTACCACACCCCTTCCTTTAGGGAACTAATTATTAGTTCTTCCTCAAATGTTATTCTCATTTTATTGTTCTCCCTGTAATAGCAGTCCCTTATTACTTTTTATTTCAAATCCATACATATCTGCCTAATACTCCTCCAATTAGTTGCTTTTTATTACCAAATTCAGTGCTTACTAAATCCAAACAGACTCTTCACTGTTAGATTTTTCCACAATATCTGACTCTGCAATTATCTCCTCTACCTCTTACATTATTCTGGAGTCCTCTACAATCACAAGTACTTCCACTTTAAATTCTAACTTTCTTTCCTACTTTAGCAAGACTTGTTAGCTGCCAGGTTCTGCCCTCTCTAAAGTCAAAAAAGAAAGTGTGTTTCTATATCAAAAATATATCTTTTTCCTCTACATAAAACTTTGGTGAAAAATGCCTACAAAATTCATTCTAACCTCTTTAAGGTGGCATGCCTGGCCTTTTATTATGTTCTCCACCTACTATCCCAGATTCATCTGCTATTTTCTTCCTTAGATTGCAATATCTTTTTTGTTCATTCTGTGAACCAAGTACCAACCGATGATGAAAGTGCTCAAAAACCTTGTGATGGATAGATGAATGAGTGTATTCAGTAGGCATTTACAGACTGCTTGCATTATGCCAAGAATTGTGTTAGATGCTGGGATACAAAGATGAATAACATGTGGGTCTATCTCCAAGAAGTCCATAGTTGAGTAGAGAAAAACATGTAAAGACATGAACCGGAGGAAGTGAAGAGTGGAAGGAAATCTGAAAGGATTGCACAGGCAATGGCACAGCAGGTCAACAATATATGAAGCAAAAAGTAGCAAGATTTAGTGTAAGAGATGCACAGAAGCCAGATTATGGAGTATTTTATGTGCTATCTTTAACTTTTTGTCATTCCTGAAACATTGATGTTCACTTCTCCATCTCTATCTTTGCACATGCTGATCTTGCAATGCTCATCTCCTCTCCACTTTCCCCCCATGTGTATTTCTATGTATGTTTCAACCCCAAAATCAAATCCACATATGGAAAATTTATTTACAACCTCTTCTGTAATTACTTAACCCTTTATCCATACTTTTCTTCTGTCTTCTATTTCTATCGTGGCATACCTTTGTGGTATATACTCAGCACAGAATAGACACTTAATAAATATTGGTTAAATATGAGTAAGTTCAGGAGGTTCAGTTGTTGCTATCTCATTAAGGTAAAGGAAAGAATAGTTTTCAAAAGCAAAACAAGGTTTGAAAAGTACTCAGTACTGGAGTATACAATATATTCCACAAAATATGCAATGTTTTTAGGTTCAGCAAGTTAATAGTAGTGATAATTTCTCACTGATGTAACAGTGAAGACTTTTTTTTTTATACCTGTAAGCAAAGTGTTCTATTTTTGTAATATCATCTGTGACCACTGTGATATGCTTCAGAGGGCTCTCAGCACTATATATTCTTTTCCTTGGTTTGTGATTTTCTGGCCTATAAAATAAAAACAAACTTCTGCTATGCTATAAGAACAGCTGTAGTTTCAGGCTGAAAGAATATAATTCAAGTATGGCTTCCTTAGTTGCTGTCAAGGTATAATTACCAACCCTCCTTTGTGCTTTTTTATTACACACACAGACTTCTGTTACAAGTATCTATTCATATGTCTCCTCCACCCACTGTGAGCACCTTCATGTCAGTGGTCTTGCCTTATGGTCACTTATAATGTCTATTAACCTAGCATCCAGACAAGTTCCTGACACAGAGTTGTGTTCCATAAATGTTATTAAATGGATAAGCAACTACATATAACATGCAAAGATTATAAAGATGGTCATTCTCTCCAAACCAGAGAACAACCATTCTGTTTTCCAGATTTTTCAGATGAAAGGTTGTTGTTTTGTTGTTATTTTTACCCATATTTAAATTTCTAAGT
Source organism: Lemur catta (assembly GCF_020740605.2). Taxonomy (NCBI): domain Eukaryota; kingdom Metazoa; phylum Chordata; class Mammalia; order Primates; family Lemuridae; genus Lemur; species Lemur catta. Next base: position 28,650,908 of record NC_059137.1, read on the forward strand.
AATTACCTGCATACTCTATCAAACATTAACATGCATACAAACTCAGGAATTACTTTGCTCAGTATCTCCCCTACCTTTCTCATTCTGCCCTTATCTCCAAACACCAACTTCCATCCCACCTCTATGCCATTGTGGGTAGGTGGGACATGGGGGATCCATAGATTTCTGTTTATTATCTTTTGGTTTCTACTCTCCCTATACTCCCTATTCTCCTTAATTCTCCACTCCCACCCATAAGGGTGTGATTTGACCCTTTAGTTCCTAAGGGTCTTTAGACCGTGGTATTATGACATCAATTTATTTTTGAGAGTAAGAGGATTTTTTTCTTATTAATAAAAATACCAGCATTTATGGGACATTCACAGTACAGTTGAGGTGAGGCTTCAACAATCCAAATCAATCATGTCTCCAAGTCTTTTCTGCCATTTTCAGGCATCCTCACTCAATATCCTATGGACAACTACTTGGGGAAAACGCTCAAATACTTTCATAAGGACAAGCAACAATGTATAGGCATAGTATGGTGCAGATACACACATAGGAAAGAAAGATGTTTTAAAAATAAACATAACTGCCTACATTAACGTCAGTATGCTACAATATAAAGCAAAGCAGTTTATTTCTTTGCTGATACATGTCTAATATATTTCTATTGTCACAGAGAACATTCTACATTTGTATAAACTTGAGTATCTATTCACATGATTTTACAAAAACAAAGGCTTTTTGTGCCCAAAAGTTTAATTGTTCACATTTTAGGAGAAAGAACAATGCTTTCAACTTTTAAATAACAGTTTTCCCCATTGTTGCTCTTCAAGTATTTAAAATAACCTTTTATTTGACTTAGCTTGAGTTATTTATGGTGGTTATTATTAAAAAGTAATTTTATTGCTTAAAATATTGATTTGTACTTGTGCTGTACCAAGTTCTAAAAACTTTCCTTAAGTTACTTCATATAATACAATTCTGTTGTTATTATCTGCTTTTTACAGATAAAAAAACTGGATCTTAGAACTAGCCTTTGATCATAGAGCTGGGGTGAAAGTCCATCCATTCAACAAATAATAATAATTGAGTGCTTACAATGTCAGTGAACAGTACCATAAAAAAAATTCTGCTGTACAGAGCTTATATTATAGTGGATATCAGTTCTTATTGATTTTAAAGCACAACTTTTTGCAACAATCTTACATTACCCTAGGAGTAGCCGTCAGACTTAATGCCTCAAGTAATTGTCCTTTCTGTGTGTCTATTGAAGCCCTCAAGTCTTTGGAAACCACAGGTGACCTAGCTCACAAAATGCTTGGACATTCTCAGTCAAGTTTGGATTTATAGGGAGTACCCAGATTTAGGTCAGGAACATAATATCTGAACCAATTTAGGCACTGCTCATAGGGAGTGAATTCTTAATGAAAAAGCAATGTCCCCTAGGAATAAATGCTATAACAGGCTAGAAGGTAGATTTGTAAATGTTTATAGAAGGCAGATTGGATTTAGCATAGGTAGCTGTGCTGACCAGGAGCAACAGGAGGAAATGTTCCGAATGGTGCTGGTTGGTGGCATTTTTTTATCTAAAGAAATCTTGCCAGCAATTTTGCTTGGATGACTAATTTGGAGTAATTTTTATTTCGTGTATTTTTTCTTAGTTAATGGGATCTAGGAGTATAATAACCTGGTGAGAATTTCTCTGCAAATGGCAATCAAATTAGTCTTATTCATGAAACTCATAAATAAGCTATAATTCAGCATTTTATGTTTAGGGAAAATAAAACTGGGGTCATGCTGTTTAAGAGGATAAGGGAATTTAACAGAACACTAGGGGATTTATAGCAGACTTATGAAGAAGATACATTCTAACTGGAGGCTTAATTGTGATTTAAATTACAGGTCAAGCTGTGCAATGTGTTTTCTTTCTGGGGGGAAAGCTTTGGAGAGATAAAGTGTGCTTGTTTAAAGAGGAAACAGAAAGCAAATGAGAAAACAAATTCTATGTTCTGTTTTTCTTTTAAAATTTCAAGCTGCTTTAGATCAAATTGCCCCCCGAGTTCCTGATGATGACTGTTGTGAAATTTCCTTGTTTTACTTTCTTTGTGTTATTCCTGCCGTCTGTTCCAGAGCAGTTATTTTACCTGACAGTAACAAAAAGACGTAGGCAGCATATCTGCCAGCAAACTAATGTGAAAACCAGAGATGAGGTATTCTCAACCTTTCTAGAATTGTGACATCCTATCATTTTAGGCTGACTCACATAAAATTAGTAAATTCTGCAGATAAATGGGCCCTTGAAGAATTATAGCCATTCATTTTGTAAATGGGGAAATTAAGGCTTCTAGTGATTTTCCTAAGTTTACTCTTTATCTCAAGTAACCTAAAGTCTAATGAGGAAATAAAATTTGTGTACAAATAATTTTAATTGAAAGTGTAAAGAAATTGCTTGAAAGTGTAAAGAAATTGCTTCCCTGTAAAACAAAACTAAAACAGATGATCAAAGGTTGATTTTGTAGGGAGCATTTCTACTAGGTAAAGAAGAGTTAGACCTGACAGCCCCAGACCCTTTCTCTCTAATATTTCCCTCTCCCTTGGCAAAATCCCTCAATAATGAACACCAGGTCCACCACACATACTTCAGTCAAGAATGGGCATCAAGACAGAGGTGGGGGATGGGGACAAAGACCTGAGAAGGAATTGAAATGATCTGCTCTCCCTTTAAGGTCCTGAAGCAAGACCAAGTCAAGAATGGAGATTTTAAGCAATCCTTTACTAAAATTTTAGGAATAATAAGGGGGAAACAATCCATGTATTGTGGTGAAAAGAGAGAAGCATCTGGTTTAAAAGACATTAGTCTATAAGATACTCTGGGACTCACACTTAGTGCAATGGGACCTAAGTATCTCTGAGTCCCTCACGTTATTCCCACCTCTACGGTCTTCCATCTTAGCATCTCTTGTGCCTCAGGTTTGAGGAGCAGCCCCACAGTCATCCACTTAGAGGGCCTTTCCTCACACAAAACAAACTTATATAATAAAACAATATTGGTGTAGAGTGCCAATGTTCATAAGAAGAAATATAATCATCATTGGGAACACCATTAGGAGAGATTACCTGGGAGGATTTTCCTAGATGATGTTTGAGCTGAATCCTTACGGTTAAATATTCTTTTGATAGTTGGAAGCAGGGAAACAGCAGTCCAACTGGACAGATCATGGTGGACAAAAATTGAAGTAATGGACTCAGTAGGAAATGACCTGGTGGCAGGCTCCCGGGGATTTTATTAGAAACATCTTACTTTACAGTGGATGCTGTGTTGCAGCATGCAGAATCCCTCTGCAGGACAGAGGCAAAAATTCCTCCAGCTGGCAAGAGTGTTGGTTAGTGACAGTTCAGCACTGAGTCCCTTCTTGGGCATCACACCCCACTGAAGGAAGCTGCCTAGCTGAAAGTTACACCTCCTCCCCTGTGGTCACCCATATCCAATGACTAGTTGATACAAGGACAAAAGCCCAGGCCCTTTGCTTCAACTAGGACAGCTATCCAGGGCCATCTAAACAGCTCCTCATACCTTTAGCTGAGGGCTTTGTTCTGACTGCATCTCAGTTCAGCATCTCCCTCTGGACAATTGTGTTTTCTGTACAAGTCACAAGTGTTCTGGACAGCATTCTCAAATAAACTTTCTGCGTACAAATCTGTCTCCAAGTCTTTTCTCTGGGGAATTTGAGACACAATAGGCTATTTTAACAGAATTTAACATAGAGTTTGGAAAGCCTAAAAGTACATATGATTCAGTCATTAAAAGTGCTGGCTCGTGGTCTCTATGGTAACAATTTGGCATTTCAAGTCAAGTGCTGAATTACTAAACCAATTTAGATTCCACTGACAAGGAATTGGAAAGAAGAGAAATTGTACCTGAGCTATTTATTACTCTCCTGCTCTGAACCTTTGCCAAACCCATCAGTCAGTTCTGATGACTAAGTGTATATATTCTATCCGTAAGGCTGTATGGGGCAGTTGTGGTGTGGGATCAAAAATACCCCCAAATCTCAAAGGCTTAAAAAGAAACAATGATTTATTTCTTGTTGATGTTACGTGGCCATTTCAGGTCATATCAAAAGAGGGAAAAGGTATTTCTGCTTATCATCTAAGGAAGCTTCTGAGGAAGCCAGGCTAATGGAGCAGCTACTACCCTGAATCTTGCAAATCACTGCCAGAGAAAACAAGAACTCTGGGGGCAGTTTAGAACCATAACATAAATGTTCTACCCAAAGTGACACACATCACTTACACTCATATTTCACCACAAGTGTTCATCACAAGAAGCTCAGAAAGTACAATCACAAAATATGCCTGGAAGGGCAAGGGTGGGGAAAACTGAAATATGTAGCAAGCTGCACTAATAAAGACTAGAGGAAAATTTTGGAACCTAGAAAATTTAAAAAAGGAAAAAGGTTAAACAGGTAGTTGAATTCTAAACTTTCAATTAAATAAAAAGGAGTTTAGTAATATGTAATTTTTGATCCTTTACTATCTTTCAAATCACATTTACGCTATTTGGAGTTTGTTTTATAAATATGTATTAAGCAATTTCTATTTACAAAATAGAGTAATGGTTCACCTTAGAGCACAACTATGAATCCTTGAATTGTTTCTTTAAAGATGTTTATATCTGGTTGAAGATAACAAGTATTCAAAATATATAGGGCAGAGAACAAAAAGAGGAGGGGGGTAGGAGCAATGTTTAGTGAGTATAAAATGGAGAATTGTGAAGTGCTAAGTTTCCACATCTGGAGGTGGAAGAGGACAAAGTTATATTTTTTACAAATATACTTGAAATACCCTTTTGATCTTAGCTGTACTGAAGGGGTAGATAAAAAAAAACAAATATAACATTATTGCTTTTAAATCCACTTCTTTATTTTCATTTTCCCTTTTCCACTAGACCCTTCTATTTACATTTCTGTGGTTAGGACAAATGATTATAAACTGAGAGCTAATATCATTGCTCCTTGAGATTAGGAACCACGTTCTTTTGGTATTCTGTACACTCTGCTCCAAGTTAATGAGGATTTATGGTAATAATTATAATAATTTGTACCTCTAATTAATGCTTCTTATAGCATATAAAGAAAATTTACATATTTTATTAATGTTATTTCCACAACATTACAGTGCTGTAGGTTCAGAAGGTTTTAATAAAATTATTCCCATATTGCAGATAGAGAAATTGAGACTCAGAAGAGTGAAATAATTTAATTATTATTGCAGTTATTTGTAGCTATGAACAAACCACCCTAAAACAATGCCTTAAAACAATAACACTTTTTTTTAACTCACCTGAGAGTTTCTTGGGGTCAGCTAGTCAATCCTTGTTTGGGGTCTCTCAGGCAGTTACAATCAGGTGATGGCTGGGGCTGAGGTTACCTCAAAGACTTCATTCATATGTTTGGTGCCTGGTCTGGGATGACTCAAACTCTGGGAGCTAGAATAGTTGGGGCTCCCCAGACATAGCTGTCTCTGTCATCTTTCCCCATGGTCTCTCTACATAGCAACTTCAGGGTCCCTGGGCTTTGTACATGGCAGCAAAAGGCTCCCAGAGTGAATGTCCCAAGAAGGACCAGCTGAAGTCTCATGGCCTTTACTCTCTCTTTAGTCTTGGAAGTCACACGTAATACAGCTGCCATCTCCACCATATTCCTTTGCTCATTAAAACAGTAACAAAGGCTCACCCACTTTTAATGGGTAGGAGATGGAGGAGACTCCAACCAAAGTGTAAAAACTTTTGCCAACATGTTGTCAAACAATCATAAATATTAATTGTGAAATAAATTATACAATGAAAATAATCCCATTGGGATATGTATTAGGATGCATCTCTTGTATCCCAATATTGGGACACATTGGTGGGCATATACAAGAGATGGTACAAATGGACTACAAATTAGTCCAGGCAGCCACTGGTCGCCAGCCTTTATTTTTACTCCAGGCTGCACTATCAATGTTCCTGTCTCTAATATAGTGCTTGTTTGCAGTGGAGAATCACTGCTATGCTCCAATCTGTTGTCCCTTTCTACAGTCTGACTCCAGTTTATCAGAATATGTTTATATGTCTCAACTCCAAGTGTAAATAGAATTGAACTAAACAGACACAAACTAGACTACCTGCTTCCAAACAGCCTGCTTCAGGACAGACATTTCTGAATAGGTAATTAAATTCAATTACAAAAATAATTTTATTCTGACAAATATGACTTTGAAGGATTAATGTAACTCTAAAATTCTAAAAGCCTGTTGTTTCTATTGCTTTTCTGATAGGCAAAGTACTTAGAAAGAGCATGTTATTTCTATTTTTGTACTGAGAAAGTACTTGAGGAGTACTTTCACTCTTACTCAGGAGTGGTAGATACTAGGTAGAAATATTGTCAAATATTTTCAGTTCTCCTCACATGATGACATTGTATTTCTTGTCCCTCTTGTAGTTGGGTGGGGTCATGTGAATAACTCTGACTGGTATATTTGTTAGTAAATGTGGCATGTGTCACTTCAAGGTAGAACATGTCATTGCTGGTGGGAAATTCTGAATTCTCTGTTCCTGACACAATAACTAGCAATGTTTGAGATGGTGGCTTCTCCATTAGCCTGAGTCACTGGGAGTCTACAATATATGGTTCCTTCCTGCTGATATATAATGGAAAACTCAAATGAGAAATAAGCCTGGTTTGTGCTGAACCACTGATCTGAGAGAAATGTTCCTAAAGAATAAACTGCCATTTTTTAGCTGTGTGAATTCACACAAGTCATTTTACCTTTTTGAACTTCAGTTTCCTCATCTTTAAACTGAGAATAATGATACTTAGATCATTGGGTTTCTATGAGAATTTAAAGTGTACTACATTTGAAAGGGGCTATGAAAATTTTAAAATGCTGTACAGATGCTAATAATTATATTAAGCCAGAGGGGCACAATCAGTTTTTCAATGTTTTGATTCATCTAGTTTTCTCTTATGATCTTAATTTTAATATGTTTTCAGCCTTTTGGGCAAGTGTGTCTACGCATGGGAAAAATATGAATAGTAGACCTGCTTCAAATAATTTCACAAGAATGCTTCAAATCTACATGAGATGTGTTTATCCTTTGCACATCACCGAACATTTACTTGGTTGTTTCCTCTCTCCCTCCTTTCCTACCTTCCTTCCTGCCCTTCTTCCTTCTTTCATTCCTTCCTTCTTCCTCTGTCTGTGTCCCTCCCCATCTTCAACAAATATTCACAGGGCACCTATTATTCTAAGCACTGGAAAAACAAAAATAATTAGGACCTCTAATCTCAAGGTACAGACATATAATCAGAAACATGGAAAAAATTTTTTCAGGTTTGTGACAAATACATGTTCAAGCTACAGTGTGTCACAAAGAGAGGAGTGTTCAATTCTTAGTGTGTAATTTAAATAGGCTTAATTCAGAAGGAGAAACTAATTGCGTCCAGGGAGATGGTGAGGTTTTTTATTTAAGGTGATAATGAAGTAGTGGAGGCAAAAGGAGGCAAGGGGATATTCTAGGCAGTTGGAATAGCATCGGCAAAGACACAGAGGTGTGGCACAATTCATGACATCCTGTAATGTGTTAAATCAATCTAAGTGGAACTCTCAAAGGTTTGTCTTTATCTTCAATTAGAAAAGTCATTTACTTTCAGATATGCTAAACAATTAATACAAGAAGAAAGTGATCCTTTATTGATTTCTCTTTTAGGAACTCTCTGGTTATAAAACTATTACAATTCATTGTGGGAATTCATAAAATATAGAAAAGTATTATATATTTTAAAAACTTCCAGAGAGAAGCAGTGATAACTTCCTGACATATTTCCTCCCAATTTAAATATATGCTTGTGTATAATACACATATTCTTAATATTTGTACATAATTTTTATATAGTTAAGGTTATATTTTACATACTTTGTCATTTTAATCTGATCTGTAATGCATATATGAATCTAATTGCTCAAGACTATGAAGTGGTTGGGAATGTGATCTAAATGCTTCCACTGCTTATTGTTTGTTCCAGGACATGACAACTTTTTCATGTGCTTGTGCCCAGTGGGATGCCAATTCCCAGGATAAACTTATGGTCAACAGAGCTCAAGTTTCTGATTGATCTAATGGATCCCTTTTTAAAAAAGGGGAGAGAAACAAAAATTATTCCTTCATAGCATACTTTTAAAAATATAAATCAGAGTATATATATGTATTTGTATCTATATATGTCTGTATGTAGAAGAGAAGAGCTATAAAACATAAAAATGCATCTTTCCTGTTATAATGAAACATAAACTATGTTTTCACTTATTTAGAGAGAATAATAGCCATGCTTTATTAAACACTGATTATATGTCAATGTTCTCCTGTATTATGACATCTAATCCTGAAAACAGCCCTACTATTTTCCCCTATTTATGGAGAAACTGATGCCCAGATAGATTAATTTGTCCAAGGTCACACATCTAATAAATGTCTAAATTGAATTTAAACCCAAGAAGACTATGATGATTACAATAGTATTAAATAAGTGCCACCATTTATTTATCTATTCTCCTCTTAATGTACACCTAATTGGAGAAATAGACAATTATATTTTAATAGTAACTATCTCTGTGTGGTAGGACTTTATGGTGGATTTTTATTTTATTCTTTACTGTTAGAATCAGAAAAAAAAATGATATGATAGTGGTTCTGCTACTTACAAGCAGCATGACACCAGGCAAGTAACTTAATCTTTTTAGATTTTATTTTTCACTTTTGTCTCATCTGGAAATTAAGAGTATTGAGCCAACTTTTTGAGGGTCCAGTCCTGCTCTGAAATTCTGTGGCTATAAGACTCAAGAAGTGAAAGATAGTGTTTCCCTTGACTGAATATTGCATACAGAGGACCTATATAACATTGAGACTAAAGTTTTTATTTATATGGCATTATTTCTAGGAATATTAACAAAACTCAATGTTGTGTGGCAGACACCAGTAAAAATCTCAGAGGACAAACTAGAGAAACTAAAGGGAATCATTTTGGATGAATTGTGTAGCAGAAAGAACATTTTGCTAAAAAGCAGAAGGATAGGTTGGGTTCTACATTCTGCTACTTTCTGGCTGTGTTGAGAAAATACTTATCTCCTCTCTGATTCCCAGTTGCCTCTCCTGTAGTATTAATAAATGAAGCATCTGGGAATTAGAGAAGTTATTGTCCTGCTACCATATCTGGAAAATCTGATGCTACATGGAAGATTAGAATCAGAGCAGTAGGCATAGGCTTATCACTTTGGGGGTTGACTGGGAAGAGAGGACCGAAATTGCTGGATCCTGACCTGTAACACATCAAAGACCAAAAGAGTCTCATTCCAAAGACAAGATGAATTTCTCAAGAAATAAGCTTTCTGGGAGAATTCGAGAGTGAGGGATAAGGATGTTTAACTACTGATTTCCAGGCTACAGTATATCAAGAGCCCCTGTGAGATCTTTATGCCTATTTACAGAGGACTTACCAAATATACAGTCAGTCTTTACCTAATCAAACAATCCCTCCACATGGAAACAGAGAAAGGTGCCCAATCTAACATTTCTGATTCCTACCTCCCACAAAACAAATCCATTCCTTGCTGCAAACCATGGAGGGGGAATTGATATGGTTCCTCCTTGCTGTATAATCATGACCCATACTATTTGACGAGGAGAGAGTTTAGCAGTTACCAGAGTTGAGTACTGTACTGAGGAGTGAGTTCAGAGGAAAAAGGAATCATATTAGTAGGTTATAGGTGTCATCACATGAAACCAAGAAAGTGCATAACTTCTCTTTGAAAGAAAAAATGTGTCACTGTCATACACAGCTAATGAATCATAGATTGGTAATATCTATTAAAGTTGAAGATGTATATTCCCCACAATTCATCAGCTCATTTTCTAGCAGAGAAACTCTTCCATGTGTACAAAAGGAGAATATGTTCAAGACTGTTTATGGTAGCATTGTTTGAAAAAGGGAAGAATCTGAAACATTTGAAGAGCTTATCAGCAGGAGAATAAATAAATAAATTGTGTGATATAATCATAAAATAGAATGGTGTAAATAATGAAGTCAAAATAAATAAAGCAACACATAATATGGATGAAACTCATATATATAATGTTAAATAAAACAAAACAATGTGAAACATAATAGCTATAATATGATGCCATTTATATAGTTAGAAGCTCTACAAAATCATTATATATAAATGTATATATTTATAAATAAAATATAGAAACATTAGAAAACCTAAGTATAAATGAAAAACATTGAATCAATGAGAATAGATTACCTCTGAGAAGGAGCAAAGATAATGGAAATATAAAGGATTTTATAGGGAACTCTAACTAAAGCAAGTATGGAATAATATGGGAATATGATAAACATGGGGGCAGAGCACATGATTTTCATTATATTATTGTTATTTTTATGTTATTATATCATATTATTGCTATATTGTTATAACAATAAGTGATAAGTTTTGTGAGTTACTTTGTAATTTTGAAACACTGATTTAAAAAGCTTTGATGTTATATATAGCATATTCAAGCTTAGGTGTTTTTTCACATGTATAGGAAGTTGCCTTTGACATAAGTAAAAGATAAACTACCAAATGTTAGAAACATTGAAGTATCACCTCAGGGTTCTATAGAAACGTGAATCTGTGATAGGTTAATTAGGGAAGTTACATGTTCCATTATCATAGGGGATTATAGTCTCTCATTCAATAAGAGAAATTCTATCCATTTTTAAATAACTCAAATCCCAGCTCTGAGTTTTACTACATATATAAACACAAGTATTATCAATTTGCTCTAATTTACCTATTTCTAAAATCGACATATTGATTTAAGCAGATTATTGTTTCAAAGCTCTTTGACAAGAAAATGTCACTTCTAAAATTGTAAATAAAATCAGCATATTTGTTTGACTACTAAACACTATATAAGCTTTATTTTGGCAAGTAAAACCCATGGAAATGCATTCTCACCATGTCTGTCTAATATACATTAGGCAGTGAAGTTCGAAGGTGTTATGTTCTATTTCTATTACAGTAAAAATCCTTGAAGCATGAAAAGTGTGTAGCTATACTGATTTTCTCCCAGCATGCGATGCAAAATTTATATACTCTACTTTGCTCCTATAAAAGAAAATCTATTGCCAAAAATAATGGTCCTGTACAAATTATATATTGAGTATGATCAAATATCTCCTTTAAAAATTCCCACTTTTTATATAGCATAAAACTGTAAATTGGGAAATTCAGGAGTTTGAAGAAAAATGGTTAAAGCTGTCATGATTTTTCACATCAGTATTTATTTTGCTATATATTTACAGAACTTGAATTAAATACGATGTTGAGGCAGTAATACATCTACTTAATTGCACATTTGTATTAAAATGTGTTTCAAAATCTGTTTTCAAAAGGCCTTCTAAAATATATATTTCTATAATTCATTCTTTTGATATTGCTTATAGACATATTATGTGCAAGATATGAGGGACAAAGATGTATAAAGGATACATAATTTAGCCTATATTGAGAATATCTTATATTCAAAACATTTGCTAAGGACATTGTAATCAAATATCCTATTTAATTTCAGGATAATCCTGAAATGTAGCTATTCCCTTATGATTACTTTGACTGCTCTGCCTATCAAGAGGTGGAGTCTATTTTCCTACCACTTGAATCTGAGATGCCCTTGTGATTAGTTTTTGGCCAAGAGAATGTGACAGAAGTGACTGTCATTTTTTAGCTTAGGCCTCAAGAGGGTTTCTACTTCCTTTCTCTTGGAACAGTATCACTTCCCTGTGGAAAAAGCTCAGGCTGTCTTGCTGGAATGCTGGAGACTGAGAAATTATGTGGAAAAGAGCCCAGTTGTCCATCTTAGATCATTTTATTGCCAGCCAACCACCAAGCATGTGAAAGAGCCCAGCCAAGATCGGCAGAGCTGCCTTCCTAATGAAAGGCTGATTGCAGCTGCTTAAATAAGCTCACCCAAGACTAGAATAACCACTTAATTTACTCACAGCCTTAAGAGGAGTAAGAAATGCTTCTTGTTTTAAACCACTGAATTTTAGGGGGTGATTTGTTACATAGCAATAGTGAACTGACACACCGATCTTTAGAAAAGTGACATAATTTAGATTATAGCTAAATATTGAATCACACCTGTACAACTTTAAAGCCCATGTTCTTTCCATAATGAACAAATAATGAAGTAGAAGTGTATAGAACAAAGTTGTATAGCTATTCCAAAGACAAAGGAGTTAACTTTGAAGGGACTAAAAAAGCTATGGAAAGGAAGGTGCCCTTTGAATTGGGTCATTAATAAATGGAAAAGTAGATTTGCAGTTGCAAATGAGCTAAGATACAGAAGAAAAAAGGTGAAAATTATGTTTGAACAATGGCAAATGAGCCTGTCACCCCAAAAGCACAGTTGGCCTAACACAGCGTTGGGCCAAGAAAGTGGACTTCATTCATCCTGGGGTTTAATTTATTCAGATGAAAATTTATAGAGAGAGGAAGCTTTATGAGTTTATAATCAGAAACAGTAATGGGTTGACCATTTCAATTTACTTGGGTTGTAGTTTATTCATGTTTTGGATTAAAATATACTGATGTCAAAGTATAATTTATAATAGAAAATTAAGTGTTTAGAGGTAAAAGTACACTCAATCTTTGAAATGACTAGCATTAAATAATTAAACAAATGAAAGATCATAGATGTTAAATAGAGACAACATTGAATATGAAATTCACCATAGGTATTTGCTGCATGAACCTGGGCAAGATACTGAACCTCTCGGAGTCTCAGTTTCCTTACTTGTAGAATGGAGACAATGAATATCTATTTCACAGGATTGTTGGGAGAATTAGAGATAAGGTATGCAGAAATGTCTAGCACATAGTGGGCACTTAACACATAATAGTATTTTTTGTGCAAAATTAACATTTAATGCATTAAGAAGTTCACTTAGAACAGTGTTAATAGTGGCCTTAAAGATGGATACAATAATGAATAAATTCAGTGGTTCTCTTAAGTGCAGGCATTCTTCATATTTCACTTACATGATTTCTTAGATTTATATGTCAAATAGAAATAACTATGCTATTAAACAGTGATGGAGGCTGCAGCTGCCCCTTCTCTATCTGAATTGGTATCCCTACTTCCTCTATAAAATGAAATAAAAATGATGCATACTTTAGAAAATATTGAATTAGTGTTTTGTGGTAAGAGTAAAATATGATATGAATTCCTTTCAGATATAGTTGAAGAATGAGCCAGCAATTGGAAAGTGACTAAAAGAGGCGTAGGATCATTTACTCCCTTCCAGAGGATTATCAGCTTCCCTTGTGACCTTGTCATTGTCTTTAAGAGTCCTTATGTCAGGGAGCTGTAATCCAGAAGAAATGAGTTCACGTACAAGCAGTAAGTTATGGAACAAAATTTAATGTAACTATTTATTAAAGAAGTGATATCAAATAATGTGTCCTTTTGCATTTATTAAATTAGCGTATATGTGCAAGACGGTTCATGTTGAAACTGGCACTTTTGTGTATACTGCTGAGAGTGTAAATTGTAGTAAGCTTTTTTAAAAAAATATCAAAAACTTTGAAATTGTTCAAGTTTTTTGACCTGTTGTCATTATTTATCGTCTCTATATTATTTTTAAGGAAAAGGGAAAAATCACATGTAAAAATACTCATTATTAACTTATTCATAGTCATATAAAACTGAGAGCCACTAAATATTTAAAAACTGAGAAATGGTTCAGTAAATAACAGAATGTCAATTTGTAGACCATAAACCATCCACTAAAAAATCTTATTGTTAAAAATGAAAGCACATAAAAATGTTTATAACATAATGTCAAGTGAAAAAACATTAAAATATACACAATACTTACAAACATATAAGACATGTTTGCTTATGATCCAGAGAACATGAAAATTAAAAACAAAGGATTTGTTAGTGAGGTGGGATTGTGAGATATTTTTCTTTTTTATTATTTCTTTCTTTCATTGTTGGCTTAATATTTCTTGTGCTACAAATAGAAAACAAAATAATAAAATAATAAAATGGAACAATTACTCCCATGAGTGTCCTTGGAGGCACCTACGGATGATTCTTTACAGTTTACCAATAGCAGTGTAGTTACCTATTTACAGAAATGCTTCATCTCTCTTATTTATCAGATTCAATTAAAGATTCTTGAAACAGTAAGCTAACATCAATCTGGAATTATTTATTTGAGAATAACAGCCTTGAATTTATGCTATCTGCCTTCGGTAGAGTTTGAATGAATGACAAAACAATTACTCACAAATTCCTTACACTTCAATACATTTTGGACAGGGAAAAAGAAAAAAAAAATTCTGGAAAATGATGTTTTCAATGTCTTGTCAGTTATTTTCTGAAAAGTAAGAACACTTTGAGTAATAACAGCTGTATAGATTTTAGCTATATTATTTGTATTCCACATTCAGGTGTACTATTCCTTATAAGAAATATAGTTTTTTTCAATTCATACCACATCAGGAACTATAGTTTTGAGCATTTGAAAGTATCATGTTTGTGTGTTGAATGCTGATTTTTTAAAAAGATATTTGGATCTGAATGCTAGCACTACTTTCTGAAAGAGATATTACCTGCTTTGAGCTTCAGTGATCTTATCTATAAACTGATAGTAATTTCTTCCTTTTCTCTGTTTCTCAGGAAAAGTTATGGCAAACTATAAAGTAGTGGAAAAAAAAAGCTGAACTCATTGGAAGTATATAAAATAATAAATGACATTTGCTGCCCCTTAGAGAGATATTAATAAATGTTAAAAACATTCAATTCTAAAAATAGTATATCTTTTCATCCTACATTTAACTCCTGTCATTCAATGAATATGTACTAGGGACCTACAGTCATCGTGCTAGATTCATAAAATACACCGTAAAAATATGACAAAGTTCTTGTTCCACAGTTTAGCATTAGAGATAGAAAAATGGACAGACAATAACAATATAATTGGTAATTTTTTATGATAGAGTACTTATGGCAGTGTGCTAGACAAACACTTACTAGAACCACCAACCCAGACTTTGAATGGGGTTGATCCTTTGTAGGATATCTGATTAGAATTCTGAAAAATTAGTAAATTAATAGATGAGGAGTTAGCCAGTGAAGGTAGGGTTTGGAGGTGCATAGGGTTTGGGGGTGCATACAGAGGGAAGAGAGGAGGAATAGGCATTCATAGAGGTCATCAAAGAATGACCTGTTCAGAATCTGCTTTCCCTCTCTCTCACATACACACACATTAATCCTGTTGTTTTGTTTTCACACTGCAATTCAGACATTTTTATTGTTCTATGCAAACGATGTTAGGTTTTGTTGCATGCCCACATTTATCTGTTCACCATTCCTTCTTACATTTTAGATCTTCTTTTTATAATTATTTTCCTTCATTTCTGAAGTACAGTCTTCAGAACTTCCTTTTGTGAAGATTTATGAGTGGTAAAATCCACCCCTACTTTTATTTATCTGAAAATTATTTATTTTGCCTTGTTCTTTAAAGGTAAGATCTGTCTAGGTACACAATACTAAGCCGTTATACACTATGTTATTGTTCCTAATTATTTGCTCTCCTCCCTATAAGAATACTATAGATATCGGCTTATTGCCTTATAATTTGCTGTGTCTTCCTAATATCCCCCTAGATATGCGTCTTGTTCATGAGATCTGTGTTAGCCAATAGAATGTGAGAGTGATGTGTGCCAGGCCTAGCAGAAGCTTTAAGAGTCATTGCATTGTTCTGCCACCGTTCCTTTCCTTTTGTCATGAGAAATGCATGTTCCAAATAAGGATATCTACTGTGGCTGGATGCCATAAAGAAGATGACACAGGAACCAGGGCTAGCACATCAGGAGCCAATCAGCAGCCCATATGCAATTAGGCAAGAAACAAAACTTTGCTTAAACTGGAGATTCAGGGAACTGTTTGTTGCTGCATCGTGGAGAAAACTGACCGGCAGTTGCATCACCTATTCATAGATAGGTTGAGAGCTATTTTTTCTTAACACTCTACCTTGAACACATTTTTCTACTATTCTTTGGCTACCATTGTTACTGTTAATAAGTCTTATCTCACACTAATTGTTCCTTTGCGGGTGACCTTTTATCTCTAGCTGCTTTTAAGATATCCTCTGTTTAATTTAGTATCCTATTTTTTCTCTTCAAAGTGGGTTTCTTTTGACTTAGCATGCTTGATATTAACAATATATTTAATATTTGTATATATTCATATATTTTATAAGTAGAAAATGCTATTAACCTTTCAAATATTTATTTTCACCATTTTCTCTAATCTCTTCTTTTGCAACTGTGACTAAACATGTTAAACATCTCATTCTATTCTCAGTTTCTCTTAACCTCTCTTTTATGTTTCTATCTTTTTTCTCTGCTATAATTTTAAAAATTACACTAAATATTTTACCATTTTTTTTCTCACTGAATCTCCTTTGCATTTTTGTCAAAATCAGTTGGTCATATATGTGTGGTCTACTGCTGGCATCTGTATTATGTTCCATCAATCTAAGTGTCTATTCTTTAATCAACACGAACCATTTCTGATTTTATAGCTTTATGCTAAATTTTAAAATTGGGTAGCACGGGTCCACCAACTTTGTTCTTCTTTTCTGAATGTAGTACATGCCTTTGCTTTTCCATATAAATTTTAGAATTAGCTTATTTATGTCTACAAAAAACCTTTTGCAATTTTGTTTGGGATTGCACTGAATCAATAGATAAAATGGGGGTGAACTGACATCTTAACTATATTGAGTTTTCTAGTCGATCAGTATGAGCTGTCACTCCATTTATACCTTTATTATTTGATGTATTTCATCAGTATTTTATGTCTTTTAACATACAGATTCTGGGCATATCTTTTTAGAATTTTACCTGTCTCTTTTTTTTGATATTTCCATTTATTTTACTTTTAGTAATAAAAATTTTTTTCTATCTCATACATGATTGACCACATATTTTGCTTTAAAATTAAGTCACAATTCAAGAAACAATGGTATATTTTTCTAATCAAGTGACCAAGCTGCTGAATCTTAAGGCCTCAATAAATATTGCATCTTATTATTTTCATTGAATAATAAAACCTTCTATTTTGATTATTCCTCATAAATAGCAATTTTGTTTCTCTGGTGGCTTCCATTTGCCAAACAGTCATGACAGATGGTTTAACATGGTGGCTAATGCTTTCAGGGGGTTCTAGCAGATGACTCCTCATTTCCA
Organism: Lemur catta; assembly: GCF_020740605.2. NCBI lineage: Eukaryota > Metazoa > Chordata > Mammalia > Primates > Lemuridae > Lemur > Lemur catta. The sequence goes on from NC_059137.1 coordinate 28,668,248, forward strand.
GTGCAGCAGCTCTTGGCAATCTTTCATGGAAAGTTCATCCATCAAGACTTCTCTATCGTGGCTGGCCAAGGAGTCCTGCTTTGGCTGCCAGAGCTTCATTCTGCTGAATATGATATTCCTGAAATCTCATGGATATTCTTTGTGTCATTTTTCAATATTTCTGTAAGCAATGTTCTGAACAGGTGGTCTCTTCAGGTTTTACTTCTCTTGTTGTGAAGTCTTTAACACAGTCCAAACAACAGGTTTCTGTAAGTTTATTGTAGGTCCCAAGAAATTCCTTACATTGTTTTATCTGATCAGATTCTGGTATTTGTGCAGCCATTTTCTTTTGGTACGTTTATTAGTCACCTTTTCTGATGCATGAGTTTCCTTTTTGTTCTGGAAAAGTTGTCCAACTTTTTTTTTTGTTATGTTTGCATTAATAATGAATGTTGAATTTTGGCAAATGCTTTGTCTACATCTATGAAGATATAACACAGGCTTTCTCAGTCTGTTAATATGGCCACCCAATTGCTCATGATGTGTTATCTTTTTAGTATATATTTTTATGTATTGTTGGATTCAATTTGCTAAAGTTTTGTTAAGAATCATTACATCTATTTTCAGGGATATCAGTTTGTAATGTCTGTTTCTGGTTTCGTTATAAGCATAACGCTGGTCTCAAAATGAGATTGAAAATGTGTTATCGATCCTCACTCATGAGGCTTTTGTTTTGTTACTTTTGCGTGTGAGCTCATATATGCTTGATCTTAGTGTATGGAAATCCTGAGAGCCTATATCTGGTATGACTTTCTTCAGAAGGAATCTATATTTGGTCTTGCCAGAACCCTGACACCACTACCCAATGTGCAGCCATTTTAGCCTTCTTTGAAAGTTCTTTACCTAACAAACATGAAATGCTTAGTTTCAGTCCTCCAACTTTGCAGCTAGTCTAAGGTGCAGTCTTCACATAGCAGCCCTAATACTGGAATTTGTACTCTGGGAAACCAAAAATTTAGGGGTGGTTATTAAATTTTTCCTTTGAGTCCAGCAATGTCTTAAAAAGTATATACACACATACAAGATCTAGTTATTTAGTACTGAGAGGGCCCTTTAGAATATCTTGATTCCATAGAGCCATAAAGTCAGTTCATCATTTGAATCATCCCCAACACAATTTCTAATGGTGAGAAAACTGAGATTAAAGATAATATGTAGTCTGCCCATAATTGTACAGCTAGGAATTGCCAGATATAGGAATGGAATCCGGACTTGTCTGCACCTAAGTCCATGCTATTATCATAAAACTACATTCCCATCTTCCACAGGGTATGTACAGTGGGTAATATAACACAGGGCATTATAAAATTCCTCATTCTTGTATATGTTTTCACATTAGCTTATTTGCAGGAAATCAATTGTTGATTTTATTAAGAAACCAGAGTACTTTATTGTCAGAGCACCCAATCTTTTGCTTTCATCTCTCTTTACTCCTTCTTTCACATGAACACCATTGAGATTTGTAGAAGTGAGAGTTTCTGCCTATTTTCCAGGACTCCATGACTCCTGTCTTCTGCCTGCAGTCATTTGTGTGGTCTGTCACATTTCAGCAATTAGAGAATCCAGATTTGGTTTCATCAAACCAATGCTGAAATCACAGCCAATGTTTCCTGTAATTGGAGCACATTAACATTAAATACATTAATTTGAAGGCTTGGATGAAGGATTTTTATCCAAACTTTTTTTTCTTCTTGTAACCATTTTGTGATTCAGACATTTTTTGAGCATGTTACATTATTGTATACTTTTTTTTTTAAGTAATAAAAATCTACACCTAATTTGACATGATTTCTTTGGCAGTTAATAAGTACACATTATACAGTTTAATGAATCTGCAAACTAAATAATGGTTGTAGTGGGTGTGAAAATAGGGATATTTAAATGCATAAGGAAATTGAGCACACATCCCAGTGGCCATGTAAATAGACTTCTGATTCTTTTATAAATTGCAAATACTTTCTTGTGCAGAAACACAATGAAAAATATAGTCCTGCATCCATACATAGAACTCATTATCATACCTCAGAATGCTCACTGCATGCCTATTATCCACTTAAAAGCTCCATTAAAACACCCAGTCTGTTTCAGCAGCAGCTAAACAAGTCAAAAACCAAGCCTCATTTGTCACTATTTATCCCCAGAGATTAAAGACAGCTGTGTATTGATGAGATGTATTTAAAATTATATCTTCAGTTATTTTGATAAAAAAGCTTTCTAATGTGACCTTGTGTCATGTCAAATCAGAATTCAAAAGCTCATTATCAGTGTAAATTCTAGAATAGACAAACCCAAAAGAAATGTGCATGAAGAAAAATGGTTGTAGGTAACAGATATTTGGTGGATTGTACTGTTAATTCTCTATAAGAGACTTAGATTTTTGGTGTAATAATTTTTTTATTGTTACTTACAATCTATATGCAAACATGTTTAACATGTCCAATACTTTACAGGAAAGTAAAATAATTAATAAGATGGCATTTTGCTGAGAAACAGAAATTGAGTTTCAGCTTATGTTCCAATAAAGAAACCACTACACAGAGGCTGACGACATTCAGAATGTGCCACATTTACACCTAGAGTTTTTAAAAGCCATGATATTCTCTCCTCTTTTCACTGGGATCCATCTATCATTTATTTGGATACCATTGGCCATTGCTTTACAATTACTATGTTGATATTAAATGGGCAGATGGTATCAGTACATACAAATGCAAATCAGAATGTATTAGGTGATGCTTCTAAAGCAAATACAAAATTCATGACTAATAATATGGAAATCAAGTAATTATTTGTATGTAGTATGCCTGCCCTTTGGATGTATGCCATAAGATGACTGGTGGTGTCTATTTAGCTGAGCTTAGATCTAAACCCTGTGTGTGCATGTGTCCTTTCTCATGTTTAAACATAAAAAGTGTATTATTATCTTCATCCATTCCTCTAGTTTTATGCAAATATAATTATTAGGAATTCAATACACATTTTTCAGCAGTACAACATTTAGAGTGAGTGTTGAAATAATATTCCTAAAAATAAAGAGATGTATGTCATTATTTAACTATTTAAACATTTCTCCTTCTCTCTCTAAAAATCTGGAAGAAAGCTATCCTCTTGCTATTTCATTATTTCCGGATGCAGCAAATGTTGGTTACCTACTAACTATGGTTCTTATCCACTTTTCATTCTGTCCCTTCATTTAAAGAAGCCTGATTTTACTTAGTAGGCAGTATGCTAAGTTAATGAAATTAAGTATGATTAGTCCAAGCTAAACACTTCCCTATGTTAGTGGTTGGTGAAAAAGTGAGCATGTGACCTGTTTCTGGCTTATAAGGTGCTTAAATGGGTAGGGATTCTATGAAGGTATTTGCCTCCTGATTAAAGGGGAGAGACAAGGTGGCCCTTTCCTGCCTCAAAAGTGTTCTGTGGAGACCCCAATGCTAAAAGACATGTTGGGGACATAATATAATCAAGTCTCTTAGGTACCAGTGCAGTGAATAGATTGGAGGAGATTCATTAAGGCCTTTGAGGAAACTCTAAAGTGTTTGGCTTAAAGAATATTCATTAGGTGCTTACTCTTTCTTTTCAAAGAAAATCTGGAATTTCTTAATGTTGAGACTTTTAATTGGGATTTGACATTGTAATCTGATGATGTTGCTTCATGACTGGTCAATACACTACCGCGAGCAAACCTCATTCATTGGGACAAAGCAGAGTTAGTGATGACTCTAAATTATTAAATGTTGAATCTAAATTATTAAATGTTAACAAAAGAAAAAAATCTCACTTGTTTTACTTTCTAGGAAACTAGATGATCCTCCTGAACACGTTTTATGAAGCCAACATCACCCTGATACCAAAACCAGGAAAGTACACAACAAAAAAAGAAAATTACAGACCAATATCCCTTGTGAATATAGATGCAAACATTCTCAACAAAATCCTAGCAAACCAAATTTAGGTGCTTATCAAAAAAATAATCCATCACAACCCAAGTGGGCTTCATCCCAGAGATGCAGGGATGGTTCAACATACGCAAATCTATAAATGTAATTCACTACATAAATAGAAGCAAAAACAAAGACCATATGATCCTCTTAATAGATGCTGAAAAAGCATTAGACAAAATTCAGCATCCTTTTATGATAAGAATGCTTAGGAAAATAGTCATAGACAGGACTTACCTAAAAATGATACAAGCCGTATATGACAAACCTACAGCCACCATCATACTGAATGGGGAAAAATTTAAAGCATTCCCTCTTAGGACTGGAACCAGACAGGGTTTTCCTCTATCACCGTTTCTATTCAACATAGTGCTGGAAGTTCTAGTCAGAGCAATCAGACAAGAGAAGGAAATCAAGGGCATACAAATGGGGGCAGAAGAGGTCAAACTATCACTCTTTGCTGACAATATGATCTTATATCTAGAAAACCCCAAAGATTCTGCCATGAGATTACTGGAATTGATAAACAATTCAGCAAAGTCTCAGGTTACAAAATCAATGTACAGAAATCAGTAGCATTCCTACATGTCAACAACAATCAAACTGAGAACCAAATCAAAGACTCAATACCCTTCACAGTAGCAACAAAGAAGATAAAATACTTAAGAATATGAAAATGTAGTTTAAAAGGATGCTTTTGGGAAAGAAGTACAACGAATAAATAAAAACAATTGTAATTAGCCTATCATCCCAGGTATTTATATGCAAATGGTGCTTCTAAATTGGTTGACGTTGCTGGAAAGTCATTTCTTCTTTGAATTAGTTATAAAGTTTAAGTATTCTGTTCACAATGGTTTTACTCTACTAATTTGTCTAACAAACCATTTATTTCTTCATTATTAGCACGAAAGTAAACATCAACGCAATTAAGAAAATTTCCAAATTATTATAATCTATATAAGTGAATTTCATTTTATCAGGGTGAAGCAGATGTAAACCTAAAGGTCAGAAAGAGACACTGGCTATCATGTGAACCTTTCTAATGTCTGTCTGATCATCCAAGAACTAACAGAAGTGCTAGTACTAGCTAGAAGGTAATCTTGCTTTTAAGACTTCCTGTGACGCAAAGTCAAAGAACAGGGTCTACTTCTAAAGACTTTGTATCTCGTAGTTCCATCCAGGGCATGTGGTCAGAGAATGCTGTGACACGTTAGCTCAGAAGAATGAGTACTGGGGAACGCAGGTTTCTGAGCTGGGTAGCAATGTTACGAAACTATTGAGTGAGTGGGAGCTGCTAAGCAGAATCAGCTCCTGTGACAGATGCTCTCAGTTTAAGGGAGTAAATGCAAAACTACAAGAAAAATAACTTCAACACAGAAGCCTAGAGGCCCTTGAGGATAGATGATGCCAGAAAAATGTGAGATTATTATGCCCACCAGAGTATATTAATACTATAAATATAGATGATTTACTGAGAAAAAAGATCCTTGAAAATGTACTAAATGTATGATGCTGAATATCAAGTTAAATAGCAAAAACACAAGGTGCCAACAAATCATTGATTCCCTGCTTTTCTTGCTTCCCCAGGGTACCAAACACGCCTGTATGTCTCCTAGGCACCTCACATTCAACTGGACACAAAACTGAATTTGTTATTTATTTTCTCATGCTTCCATCTCATTTTAGATTCTCCATCTTCATTAAACTTATTGATAGTCATCCAGGAACTCAAGAGCTTAATGATTAAGTTCATTCTTTCATTCAATAAGTATTTATTAAACAGCCTTGCAGTGTCAGGCACTGCTCTAGGCACATTACATTAGTGAACAGAATAGACAAACATTCCTGCCCTACTGGAACTTACATTATGGTGTAGGTAGGTGGTATAGACAGTAAACAACAAATATAACACATGAGTAAATTATATTATGTGCTACAAATTTCTATGGAAAACAAGTAAATCAAGTAAGGGGAGGGTCAGGATTGCGGTGGGGGATGCTGGGAAGGAAAGGCTGCAATTTTAAATTGGGAGTTCAGGCCAGGCTGAAATTGAGCAAAATGTAATTCCACTTCCTGCCTGTTTTCCTTACCTGTTGCCAGCTGAGTTAGATTCTATCTATCCTTCAAATTCCAGTGAAAGTGTCATCTCTTCTGTAATTCCTGCCCTGATTCCCTCAATATTACTTAAACTCTCTGTCCTTTCCATTGCCAAAATAGCTGATTGTGTTGTTGTTCATCCTGTTTCCCCTCTGAGTTGTGGGCAAGTGCCATGCATGTGGATGCGCGTGTGCAGCCTGACAGTTTCTCACCCCAAGTGCATGCATCTCTGCTTCTCTGCCTGAGGACTTTCCCCGGTGCAGGGAAGCCCCTATATGCTGCAGATGTAACACCCCCCAGAGATGACCCTCAAACAATGAGAGACGGGAGTGGGTAAATTAATACTCCAGCATCTCCATGCCCCATTGGAGCAATTTTGAAGTGGATTCCACATATTCCTCAGAGGCTCTTAGCAGGCTCTTAAGCGTCAGGTGCCCATAGAAGTTTTTATTTATTAATGCACTGTTTATTGGTGTTTTGCCCTTCCCTGTCTCCCTCTCTGCACTATTTGCTTGTGCTTTCTGCTCTCACTTTGCAAATAACCTATCCACATTCAAATCTAAATTCAGGTATTTTAGCTTTTCATTTCTGAGCTCCTTATGGTCTTATTGGATTTTTCTTAATATTTTATCATTTATGGGCATTTACCTTTTCTACTAACTTGTGAGTTCCTTAATTTACATTGTAAAATTCTATGTATTACTAAACATAGCTTTTGACCCTTAATCAAAAATATTAAGATATCTATATTTGGTGAAAGCAATCTGGGGTTAGTTAACCAACTATATCGGTTCAAATCTTGCCTCTGTCATTTAATAACCATATTCACGGGCACTATTTGGTGCTTCTGATTTCTCATTAGTAAACTGAAGATAAAATACCTACCCTGTGAGACTTTTCTGAAGATAAAATTTAAAAAATGCACGTGAAGGTCTTAAAGTGGTGCCTAGGCATGTACTAACCATTTCAATCAATGTAAATCCTTTCATGACTCTCTGCCTTTGTCTCTCCTAGTAAATTCAATTATTGAAAATAAAGGAACTGGAACAGCAATAGCAGTATTTCAAGTCTAATTGAAATATTAACATGCTAGAGCAGAGGCATTTTATCTGAATAAGAAGTATAACCATAAACTGATACATGTTTCTGTCTTTCCCTTCTATTATTTTTAATTCAATAAAGAATGGAATTTTGAATTTGGCATTCTATATGGCAAGCTTCCATTTATCTCTTTAAAGTGTCTGATATATGTTGTAGACATGCACTGCCAATAAAATCACTGTGGCCAACTATTAATAGTTACCCAGGGCAGCTGTGTACAAAAGAAATATTACATTATTTGTAGCGTATGTTTGCCAACCAAAGAAAATGTATTAATCATTACATACTAATTTTTCCCCTATTCTATATTTTAAAATAGTGGTTTGAGGACAGGAACACAATTATTCTATGTGTGGTGCCTTGAAAATTATAGTAAAAAGTTACTTAACTCACTAATAACTACACATTGTGAAATGCCTTCAAAATATCAATTTACTAACTATAACTGAATATGCAAAATTCAATGTCAGATGTTTAAAAAATACCAAGAAGAGTAAATGTGGGGAAGAGATTTAGAACTAACTGTACATAAACCTATAGGATGGTGTTAAATCATTATTATAAGAGAAACGTGAACTTATTGCAATTTAGGTTTAAAAGAGGAACAGTAAGATTAATTCTAGGAATCAGGAGATTATCATGAGGAGATAATATCTGAGATGGGTGGGTCTGGAAGTTTTTAGTATGCAGAAATAAACAGAGATTATTTCTGAAATGAAGGGTAGCCTGGTCATGGAAATAAACTAACATTTAAAGAATAATATTAAAAAAATAGATTCCAGTCTTCTAGTTTGGCTAAAAAGTGAAGTATATTTATAAGTTTTAGATAAGTGGGAAGAGGTCATAGGCAAAGGATCTTGAAGGTCAGAGAGAGAGAGAAGGAGAGAGAGAGACATTTATTTTGCATCAAATAGGAATGCTTTCAGCAGCAAGTTACTGAAAACTCTCCTTTAACTTCATCTCACACAAGCAGAAGGGTATACTGCTTTTGCATGCAGAGTACCCACAGGTCTGGTCAATTCAGTAGCTCAATGATATAATCAAAGAACCAAGTTTTTTTCATTTTTCTGTTTGTTAAACCTAGGATGTCAGCTTTGTCCTCTGCTAGTCCAACTCCTGATCACAAATTGACTACTGAGGTTCCAGGCATCGAATGCAGACAAAACATCAATCTGCATAAAATAAGAGCTATATGTATGTATAGAAACCATTTTCATAAATCTCCTTCCCCGAAGCGGACTGCCTCTCACATTTCACAGGCTATAATTAGATCACTTGCTCCTTCTTAAATCAGTTACTGACAAAAGGAATGGGATGTCCATGTTGGCTAAGACAATTCCATTTTTTTCACTAAATCATGTTGAGGAAGAGTGAATGCCAGAAAAAAAGTCATTTTTTTCTTTCAGAAAGAAGAGAGGCATGATTTTTGAGTAGGCAGTCAACAGTCCCTATGGAAGTTAAAATAACCATCCATCTTGTTTTTCCTGGACAATTCTAGTTCATATCTGTTGTATAAATATAATTAATAATAATGCCTCTTATACTCTCAAAAATGTCCCCATTTGGACAATAAATTTTATGGCCACTGCACCTAAAATAGGAAATGATAGACATTTAAGGATTGAGTATAAGAGTTATGATTTAGAGTAATTAATTAGTTCATAATGTGGTCAAAATATCTAAAAGTGGAGACCAGGAGAAGAGCTAGAAGATGATAAGACAATTTCAAGCAAAAAGAGTCTAAACTAGTGTGTGGCAGTAGGAATGGAAAGAAACAGGCAACGAGTCCTTGCAGAAGTAATAATTAAAAACTTGGCAGATGTTGATGTAAGACATAGCAATAAGAGAGAGGAATAAAAGGTGAAAGGAGGCTTAAATATTTTAATTTGCATGACTGAGAGCATCACACTGCATTAATGGAAACAGTAACGTCAGAAAGACAAAGCGAGATGTTTCAAGGAGGAAGGACTGATAAACTGTGCCAAATGCTACTTGATGGAATGAGCTAGAAGATTAAGAAATGATCATTGGATTGGCAACATGGAAGTCAATTGATGAACTTGACCTACAAATAGGATAAATGAAAAAGGTGCTATGAAGGGTGTTTTTGTGAGGATTAATGGAAAGTAAGTAATACTATTTAGTAAGGTAGTCAGTTAATGTTTAAAATTTCTCTCAGAGAAGGCAGTAATTGAGGATGTGAAGCATTTAGCCACATAAAGAGCAAGGAGAAAATCATTCCAGGGAAGAGGAAAGGCCTGTAGCAGGATGGAGCTTGATGGTTTCACGAATGGAAGACCTATGTGGCATAAACATAGTGAGGAAGGCAGGGAATTTGTGAACAAGATTATGGTGCTCCTTGTGGGCCATTAAACAATTTATGTTCATTGTAAATGAAATGGAATTACATAGAAGGATTTTTTTTTTTTTTTTTTTTTTTTTTGAGACAGAGTCTCACTTTGTCGCCCGGGCTAGAGTGAGTGCCGTGGCATCAGCCTAGCTCACAGCAACCTCAAACTCCTGGGCTTAAGCGATCCTACTGCCTCAGCCTCCCGAGTAGCTGGGACTACAGGCATGTGCCACCATGCCCGGCTAATTTTTTCTATATATATTTTTAGTTGTCCAGATAATTTATTTGTATTTTTAGTAGAGACGGGGTCTCGCTCAGGCTGGTCTCGAACTCCTGACCTCGAGCGATCCACCCGCCTCGGCCTCCCAGAGTGCTAGGGTTACAGGCGTGAGCCACCGCGCCCGGCCCATAGAAGGATTTTTAAGCAGAGGAGTCTCATCATCTGATTTTTTTCTTTTTCTTTTTAACATAAAGTTACTGGCTAATGTGTGATGAATACATGAGACTACAGGGGAAATAAGAAAATATAGTGGCCCAGTAGGAAAATTATTGCAGTTATCCAGGGTGGGAGATGATGTTGGCCAAATACAGGCGGTAGGAGGAAAGAAGAAGAGGAAGGGATAAATTTGAAAGGTATAGTTGATAGTATTTGTTGTTGATAGACTGTAAAAGATGAACAAGAAGGAGACATTAACAGTGATGTTTAGATGTATGGCTTGAGCACTTGGGTGGGTCGTGACACCATTTGCTGAATTAGCGAAGGTGGAGGGAAGAATACATATTGAGGGGCAAATATAAATTCAGTTTTTTAATATAGCAAATAGATTTATTTTCATGGGGCCTAAGATGGGAAGAAAGGTTTGGGTATACACTGGGAAGCTGTTGGCACATACGTTATATTGAAAGTCATGGGAATAGATGAGTGCACTCAGTAAGTGCAGAGACAAAAGAAGCTGGTAGAATGGAGAAGATTAAGGATACCAAGAAGGAGTACATAGGGAGGAGAAAGGTTAGGATAAAGTGGTGTTGTAGACACAAAGAAAGATGAGTATTTCATGAGGGAATGGTGCACTGCTGAAAATCAAGTGAGAGCAGAAGACATGGGGGTCATCGAAGACTGTAACCAGAATAGTTTTAGAGAAACGGTGGAGGTGGAAGCTAAACAGCAATGAATGAGGAGTGAACAGCTAAGAGTAGAAGTGTGGACAGTGTGAGTTGACAACTCTTGGAAGAAGTTTGGCCAGGAAAGGGAATAGAGAAATGGGGAAGAGTGAAAGAGGAGGTCAGAAAATATTGTTTAAAGAAGGATGGTGGTGGACAGTGTTCGCATGCTAGTGAGAATGATTCAGTATAGAAGAAGAATGATGCATGAGAGGGAGAATAATCAGGAAGCAAAGCCCTTGAAAAGGTGAATGGCAAATAAACATAGACTGCATGCAAAAGAATGACCTAGGTGTCGGGAAGGAGACACCTTCACTATTTCATCTGATGGGCAAAAAAAAAAAAAAAAATGGGTACAGAGTCAGGTTGGTTTGGTGTTAGGAAGAAGAGGGACTTCCTATACAATGGCTTCTGCTTTATTTGTGAGCTAAGAGGCAAGATCATCACAAGTGGTTGGGGGCAGGTACCAACACAAGAAAAAGTAAGTAGCCCAGTAGGGAACAGAAAAATAAGCCTCTTGGAGGAGTACAGTAAGATCACAGGGTATTAGTGAATATCTATTAAGGGTTGGTGATCATGGTGTTCATGAATTTATTTTTATTTTTTTATTTCAGCTCTTCATGGGGGTATAAAAGCTCAGATTATATACATTGTCCATTGGTGTTCATGAATTTAAAGTAACACTAATGACATCCATTTTCCCAGTTGTGATTTTTCTCAGTAATTTTTGTTATTATGTTGTGATTAGAAATTGAAATGATGTCCTAAATGTAAATATCAAAAAGGTGAAATTTATAATGTTTAAATGGGTAAAAGTTATCATTTTCCCTTCAACAGGTACTTAAGAGCACCTGCTATGTGTTAGGCACTAAAGATTCAAAGATAGAAATCATTGTTTCTGCAGTAAAACCCATAAAATAACAGTGCCACAGGTAATTACAGAATAACTACAGTCCACTCATATCAGCATAGAAGAGCATGCTGGTCTAGGCCATGTAAACATAGGTTTATGTTGCATACGTGAGGTCTTCTAGCTTGAAGAACTCATAACAACCCTATGACAAAAAAGCAAAAATCAGTATTATCTGATGCTTCATCAAACAGAGGATAATGCCAGCTAGTATTTCTGATGTTGTATTCCCTTTTCTACATATAAATGTTGTATATATTCATCTAAAATAATTGTCTAAATAGCCTGATACCTTGTATCCTACATTAAGTCAGAATCTCCAAAGGTAAACCATATGTATCTTGCAAATTTAAATACTAGTTCTGTTATATGTGTACATTCTGCCTCAATAATATGTGCCAGATACTGTGCTAAACAGTTAATACCCATTATCTCAATGAAGTATCATACACACATGAAAAGTAGATGTCATTACAAGCATTTATTTGAGATGAGAAAATTGAGTCTAAGAGAGGTAGATAATTTGCTGGGGACCACAGTTTGTAACTGATGAAATTAAACTAGGATTTAAATTTAATCTGTCTACCTTAGTATGTACTCTCAAGAGATGCCCCTCTAATCCTATTTTGATAAATATTTTTAGGAATTGTTTTAAATATTCAAATGTTAAACCTTTACTAAGATCCTACTACCACCATTGCCACACACCAACCCACACAGAGCATTCTTATACCTCTGACAATGTTGAGTTTTTGGACATTTCTGATAACAAAAAACTTTTTTTTGCCATGTCACTGCTGACTAAATTTCTACTTTGCTCTTTATCTTCATCAAAATGAACGTATGGTGTGCTCTCCCTTACAGTTTCTGAAGACAGACATTATGTTTTAATCCTCCATTTACCCCTATCTTTTGGTTCAGTGTCTGGTACAAAGTTAGAGCTCAAAAATGTCTGTGTATCTAAACTAAAGATTGGATATGATATCTTGAGGGGTTGTTTAGAAGACACTGCAGCAGGAGTTTGACTGGTCATGGCTCTTGGCTTAGATCATGATGATATCTGGAAGCTCTGACACAACGTCTTGGCAATGCCTGGTGGTTTGTGGAGAGGGACGCCATGGAAGACATCACCTCCCAGATGCTCTGAAGACCATGTGTGTTAAAGAAATAGTGACCTCAGTCAGTATGGGGTTTTCTTTGACTATTCAAGGTCAGGCCTTTCTTAGCAGCAATGACCAAGAAAAGTAAGGCTGTGACTCTTTTGTGCTTCTATACCGTGGTGGTCCCACCACTACTAATTACAGCTCTTATCCCAAGGTAGTGAAAGAGGGGTGGCGGGATGGAGGGGGGAGAAAGAGAGAGACCCTAGGTTCACATTCTTAATCTATAGCTTACTACCTCTATAACCTTTTGGAAGTAACTTCTGTGACTCTCACTTTCCTGACAACGTATTTTCTGTCTAGAGTTGATATGAGATTTAAATGAGAAAATATTTACGTGCCTTGTAAACAAAGCCTGGGGGGTCTGCCAATTATGCAAAAATATTGACTAACTGGTAGCTGTTGATATTGTGACATTTTTAGACTATGACTTCTTTCAAGCCAGGAGTTATTTATGTCTTGCCAACCTTTATATCCTTGATGACAAGGCTGAGCCCACTAAGAGTAATGAATCAAGCAAAAATTAATAAAAGTTATAGCATTTTTCTTTTTGTCTTTTATCTCCCAAAGACCACTGACCTTTAGGAATCTGAGGTCATGTATCAGTGGACATTTCTAATCATTTATTGAAATCACAGAGAAAATTCTACAAGAAGTATGGTTAAACAATTACAAGGTACACATTTATATTTTTAGTTATTAATCACAAACATTTAAATTGATTCTTTTTTCACTCAACCACTTGTCTAAGTGACAATAAACATAATCATTCTCATTATAAACTAATTTAGGAAGATAACTTTCCAATTAATAAATATACACCAATGTAAAATGTATTGTTATGATAAAATAATTATAATAGCTGTTGACAACTTTGGAAAGAAAACAAAGAATTTTGTTAGTGGCAAGACCTAATGAAAAATCTGATGGGCTAAACTAGAAAAACTGACAAGCACAATTCCCCTCACAAGAACTATTTGTTACTGATGATGAAATTGAAAAATAACCAGAACAAAAGTTGTGAGATTCATAGTGAAAGCCCTCAGGGTAAAATTAATTTCTTTATAACACAGTTTAAAGGCAAACACAAGGAAATTGCTTGTGCCAGATGGGGTAGGAAAGGCATTGTGAATGAAAATTAGTATCTCTTTTCTGCTTACAAATATTTGAATTAAGATGATGCCAGCGTGTCTGTTTAATGGAAAAACAGTATTGATGGTTGCACAACTTTTAAAGATTTTCTCATTCTTCTTAAATGGACTTTGTCAACACAACAAAGTACTTTAAGCACTATATTAAGCCTGACACTTACTATCACAGTGCATTTTATTCTCCTGGAATTATTGTTTCAGCCAAAACAGGAAGAATATAATGGATAGAGCACTGGACTTAGAGAAGCACTATGTAGTTCTTTTTCAGATTCTACCACTGGGTGGAAGGAGGCTAGGCAAGTCACCAAGCCTCTAAGGGACAGTTTCTTCATAAGCAAATGAGAATAGGAATATCTGCCCTTCCATCAGCTAAGTTCTATGAGGATTAAATGAGAGAATGAAGGTAAACATTTCTTATAAACCATAAAGCATATATGCATACAAACTGACTTTGTGGTCTATTTTTCTGGAAATGGTCTTGAAATGATTTCCAATTTTGTCCCTTATTTTATCTGAACTGATGGTTCACAGCTGCTGGCTGCGTTCTTCTTGTAATCTCAGGCATTTTCATGCATAACATTTCAAATCTAATCATTGAGGATGCAGCTGATGGTGATCTCTCTCTGCTCTAAGCACCTATAATAGTTATTTAGCACTTACCCTATGGCACCATTTATCTTCATATGTCCTCTCCACTTGGCTGTAACATAAACTCTTGAGTATTAACACTAACACTACTACTATTAATAGCTAATATTTATTGTGTACCCTATTCCAGGCACTGTGTTAAGCATTTTAAATGGACTATTAAATTTCATAAGAAGCAGAAAATGCATCATAGTTTTCAGTGGGGTCACATCATACATCTGTTATATAATATGTATTAACATTTCATACTCAGTAGCTCCCACTATCCACATATCCAAAAAAAGAGAGACTAAAAAGATACAGAAGTGTAAATTTATTTAATGTAAATATTTATTCTACCATTTCATTCAATGAGGTTATGCCTCAGGGTAAGAGTGAGATAGCAGAGATGAATCTGCTCTTTTCCCCAGATGAAGTTGCTTCCCATGTATCACTCATTGTGTGGGCATGTAGCTGTAGAAAGTGTGTTTATAATGTCTAAAGACAGATGTTTGGGTACAATATGGACTGTGGATGCATGCTGTATCTGTCACTAAACCAAAGAAACAGTCATAGTGCTAGAGGACAAACTGGTTTTATTAAACTTAAGAGTGGCTGTGCACTCTCCAATGTGGTTAACTCCCAAGAAATTTTCAAGACTAGTTTCACTATGTAGTTTTTGCCATACATGTTGAGTTATCAATGAAGAAAAAAGTAATGGCATCAGCTCAAGGTGAGAAGGGGAAACAGGCTTTGAAAGTTTGAGCAGAGAGGGGAATGTATTAAATGGTTAGTAGTATGTAGAGTAGGAGGGTAAATGAATTAGGAAAATGTAGATTTGTCCAGGAATGGTAAAAATCTGCTATGTGCTTGGGGCTTTTATATTTAAAGTGTGGCAAACTAGCACAATTGCTTTTTTTTTTTCCTCCCAATGCAATCCATTTAGCTGCTTAAGTTCGTAGGTAGAGGGTATAATTAATAGGGGAAAGGGTTTTACCTTATAGATTGTTTCAGAGGAAAGGGGGAGAAAGTGGGTGAGGGTACATGCAAAGGGGTTATTTTAATGCTGTGCTATGGAATGAAATCTAAGCTGAGTGAGAAGAAAGAGAGGGACATGGCTTGGAGAGTGGACACTGAAAAAATGGTAGGGATCAATGTATTGAAAGTCCTGATGTAGTCAAATAATTTTGGAGTAGGAATACAAGACAGAATTCACTAAAAAGTCCAAAAACGTTGGTCCTCGAGTGGGATGCTAGAAATAAAAAATTTGGAGCTGGTGCTATTAATCAGTAATGACAAACTTTAGGGTGTGACCAAGGGAATGGGTGATTGAGGATGTGTAAATAAGACACGTCTATTTCTTATGATTGTGATGACAATTATTAGTCATAGTAATTATTATGATTATGACTTTATTGCCCTAGCCCTTCTATCCAGAGATAAACTTTGCTAAGTCATAAAATTTTTTTACTAACTGTCTATTTGGAATCTGGAGCAAAGGTTTCAAATCAATCAAACTAACTGGACTGCAAACTAACACTTTTTACTAGTGGTGTCCACCACTACTTCTAATAGCTCTTTGCCCACTGGCATAGAAAACAGATTATAACCAAACTCTGCAGGCCTGATCCCTTTGTTATCCTTGGGCAACACTAAAGGCTGACATTCAGTCAGTATGTACAGGTATGACCACACAGATTGTTAAAGTAAACAATTCCATATATTTTGATAAATAACTGCTATCTCAAGGTTCCTCCATGCCCACTGGCTTAGCTAACCGAGCCCTTCCTGTGCAACCACTCTGAATCTCCCCAAGCTACAAGCAAGGGTTAAAATCTAGCCCAAAAAGAATTTCTGAGACCCAATTCCAACATTCTTGTTTGTGTGCTTTCCAGTCTGATTGGCAGGATCAACTCCACCGACATCCAGATTAGAAGATCCACATCCTATCTACCTCCTCATTATTCACCTCCCTATAACACTGTACTTCTTTTGACATTCTCAGTTTTGCCTTATCAAAATAAAAGGCCTTCCCTTTACCACACAGTTCTCACTAGCCTACATTGTGCCTTGTCTCTATAGCCAAGATTTTTGAAAATGAATCTTTTCTCACTGAAGAACTGGCTTTCCTACCTGCCAATTCCACTTCAATCCACTGAAATCTACCCTCTGCTTCTGTCACCCAATTGAAACTGTCCTCATAATGGTTACCAATAAGACCTTACTTGACAAATTCAACATTTACTTTCAGTCCTTACTTTATTTGAAATTTTAGCAGCAAGTAACACTGTTGACTACTTCCTCTTTCACATAACTCTGTCCTCCTTTGTTTTGGGGTCTTTAGTCTTACCAGTTGATCTTCATATACCTGAGCCAATACTACTTGGTCTCCTCTAGTTTTGTCTATGACCTAACTGTTGGCATTCTCCATTATTCTGTCTTTGTCTTTCTGCTCTTCTCATACTATGTATTGACTCTGTATGGCTTAATCTAAATTTTTGTCCACTAAATACCTCCCAGGTGCTATAACTTTCAAATATGTATCTTCCCTCTTTTTTGTTCTACTTCACAGCAATTCTTTACCTTCTGCCTTCTATTTATATTTTTTAATATATTTTTTAAAAATTTCAACTGTCTCTTGAGTATCTACTATTACACCTTCCACTGCCACCTTAATTTATATTTATGTAAGCTGAATGGTTTATTCTCTCTCATAAATTCGCATGCTCTACAGTTCTTTCTTCTCCTTCAGTAAAAGGCACCATTTTCTTCCCAACCTCCAAAACAAAAATCCTAGGACTCATGCTTTATTTCTATATCTTACTCGTTCCCCTCCAGCCCACAGTATTCACTCAATAACCAAGAATTATAGCTTTTATGTTCCAATGTCTCATATCTATACTATCTAGGATACTTATAGCTCATCTCCTTGTCTTCTGTAAGCTACTTCACCATGCCCTATCCCATTTCATAATCTACATTATTTCCAGGTGACTTGCTGACAGGAAAATTATGCTATGGTTTCCAATAGATTTCAGGATGGAGGCCCTTTGCAGTCTGGCCTTTGCTGACCTCTCCATCATTGTCACCACATTCCCTCTCCCAACTGCTTTACCACACATCCAGGAGTTCCTGAGTCATACTTGAAGTTTCCTTGTAAATCCGTAATTTATCCTACTTTTGTCCAGCCTCTCTCATGGAACTACACTTAACCACTTCAGTCTTCAATGAATGCTTAATAGCGCTAATTCCCTGCACAACACTTTTGGAACTTAATCATCTTTTGTCATTTTTCATTTTAAAAAGTGACATATAATTTTCTAGTCTCTTAAAATTGATTATAAGGACCCTGAGAACACTGATTACCTATTACAGTGAAGTTTTTATTCCCCACAGCACCCAATGTGGTTTTAGAAGGTACTTAAAAGTATTTGTTGAAAAAAATGCAAAAATAATTGAATAAATGAAAACTCTGTCTTTGAAACAAACCTCTACTTTAGGATTTTTTTTTAGTGATTGTTTTCTTCTGGTGACTGAGTTTAAAAATCTGAATTTTATCTCAGCAGAAGAGCATTTTAAAAGTCTTATGTGATTCTATGATTTTTCACCACAAATAGCACTGAGATTAAGTCCTTTCATAATATTTGAAGAACTAGAAAGCAGGAGAGTTGGAGGCCCATATTCACTTCAATGGTTTGTTACTTCTGGGGTATTATTTCATCACTGTCAGAGAATATGACTAAATTAATTCATCCATAAAATATGCCTTAATATTAACAATAAACTAGACATGTGGGACGTGCTAGGGATTACAAGAGTGAGCAAAAACAGATACAGTCCATCCTCCAATAAAATGTACAATCTTGTGGGGAAGACAAATTTAATATTTAAATAAATCACGCAAATAAATATAAATTATATGTATTTTAAGCACTATGATGGAAAGGAATATGGTGCTATAAACACTTATGAAAGAGAGATGAGACCTAGTCATGATGGTTGTAGAGGAAATGGTGCTTGAAGAGAGACCCAAGTAGTGTCTTTGAATCTCAGTTTCTTCATCTCTAGAGTGCAAATAAAACCTTCCTTTAATCCTATACAGCAGTGCTATAAAGTTTGGAAAACATAATACAGTCATGTGCTGCATAAGGATGTTTCCATCAGCAATGGACCTCATATATGGCAGTGGTCCTACAGGATTATGATACCATATTTTTACTACATATTTTCTATCTTTAAGTATGTTTAGATACACAAATACCATTGCGTTACAATTTCCTACAGTATTCAGTACAGTGACTTGTTATATAGGTTTGTAGTCTAGGAGCAATAGACTATACTATAGAGCCTAGGTGTGTAGTGGACAAACCTGGATGGCGGAGCCTAAGTCCACTCTGTGATGTTTGCACGATGACAAAATTGCTGAATGATGCATTTCTCAGAACATATCCCCACCATAATACTCAACAAGGCATGACTGCATGTATGAAAGGGCATGAAAACTATATAGTATTATTTCCATTGGGTTTATGTCCCCTCTATATGTCACATTTTCTTCTCTTTCAACTAAGAGTAGTGTTTTATTATAATTAAAAGTCACAAAGTCTCAAAGTCTTTGATCATTGAATAAAATACTTTTATTTTTCTTTTCTGAAATAAAATAAATATACTGCCTTTGTCTTTCAATTCTTTAGTTATTTGCCTTACACTTCAAAACCTTTCTAGAGATGGGTTCTGGATCATTATTGAATAGATTTTAGTTGGGCGAATCAATAGATTCAATAAGCTTTGATACATACTATTTTACATGGCAGCTCAGGGCTCCAAAGGTTCATGCCCCAGAGAGAGACAAAGCTGGGAAGAAAGAAAACCACTTTTTATGACCTAGCCTTGGAAGTCACACAGCATTATATTCATCAGAATTTGATCATGTATTTTAATATTGGTAAATACTACATAAGTGAAATTCTTAGTGTAATTTTTCCTTTCACATGATTATATTTAGAATTCTTCCCAATAGAAGAAATTGCCTTATTTTCTCAATTCTAAATAGGGGCATATTGGAATAAATATGACATCTTCCCATTAATTTGTTACATGCAGTGCCTTATAAAGGATAACAGACTTAATTTTATGTAATATTACATTTTACAATTTGTCTTGACTGAAAAGAATACATAAAATTTTGATGCTTTAGCTAATCACACCAATAGATTCAGCTCTAAATTATGTCTCACCACTAAATTGGTACTAATTGACCAACACTAACGTGAACATATGGGAAGTAACATTCATAGGGTGTCTGGCAGGTGGGAGGAAGGAGAGGATGGGTAGATCCACACCTAACGGATGCAGTGCACGCTGTCTGCAGGATGGGCGTGCTTGTAGCTCTGACTCCGGTGGTACAAAGGCAATTTATGTAACCAAAGCATTTGTACCCTCATAATACTCTGAAATGATAATAAAAAAGAATTGTAGAATAGAAACTCCAATTTTTAACTTGAAATAATGTTTACATCTCTTGGCCTCTCTTACATCTTAGGTCTGGCCATGTGACTAAGTGTGTGCAACTTCAGGGAAATTTGACCAATGGAAGAAGGCATGCTTATCCCTTGCTCCTAAAGAGTGGTGAAAATATAGCCTTGGTGGATGAGCACATGAACAGCCATCTTGGTTTGTACGGAACCATGTAAAGGTGAACAGGGCAACATGACAGAGTGAGCCAGGGCCCCTGACAGTTGCGGGACTACCATGCTAGAAGTGTCTTGGTTGCTTGGGCTTTTATGTGGGAGTGAATTAAACATCTGCTTTGCTTAAGCAACTGTTAGTTTGGCTTTTTGTGTTATCTTCAGCAAAACCTAATCCTAACTGATAAAGATGTTCTTTGTGTTTTTACACATGTGGTTCTTTCTTTTTCTCTTCCCTGCTTAGTTGGTTTGTCTCTTCTGTCATCATCTTCACCCTATTTTACTCATCTCTATCTTCTTTTGCCTCTGTTTCTTCCTCTCCCTTCCCTTAAATATAAAAAATAGTAATAGACCTATTTTTTTGGTTGAATCATCCCAAAGCAATGAGAGTTAAAATATACAGACTTTATGTTTCTTGTTCTTACTTTTTAAAGCCAGGAAATATAATAGTTTATATTTAGTTTTCTTAAGAACAAACATAAAAACACCTCATCCCATGATTTCTTTTTCTTGGCTATGATACTCCACTGAAGGTTTTTACCCTCCAGTGAGTCCGAGTTTCATGATTGACCACTGTTTCCCCATCCTGGTTAAGGTCACACAAAGATTACATTTATGCCTTTAAAAGTTTCAACAAATCAATGTTTTCTTAAGTTTATGATTTAAAATTCTCTGCCTCAAGGGTCTGTTCTAGAGTGGAGAACTCTTAAATGTGACTCATGGCTTAGAAGTAGAAAGCCTATTAAAAACAAACATAAAACTCTCCACAGCTGGGAGTTACCCTTTCATTTTTAGAAATTCATTCTTGTTTCTATAAACGTAATAGAGACTTAACCTCTGATCACTGGTCATATCTCATAGGTTTTCACTAAAAAGAAGCTGGCAGAAAATACATTCCTTATAATTTTAGCTACATTAAATTGTCATTTTAAGGTATTCAAAATGCTATAAACAGAATGTAATAAACCAGAGTACTTAACATCCACCCCCACTGAACACTTAGCCATTATCCTAGAACTAGCTCAGATTCATGTTTTGCATCTTTATTAAAAAACATCTTTAACCACACAGTCAGGTAATGTACTAAACATTGTTGTACAGGGACCTCTTTATAGAACAGTATTTTATGCTATCTCTCAATTTTCTAAAAATTGTACTATTCTTTATTTCCTCAGTAATTAATTTCATGTAAATTCTTGTTTAGCATTTTTTGAAGATGTGAATGAAACTCTTGATCTTTTGGGAAAAGATTAAAAACACTTTGTGCTGCATCCTTCTGAGCTTGCTGTAAAATGGTTATGGATTTTAGTTTATAATGACTGGCTATAATTGAGAAATCTGTTTAATTGGATAAAAATATGACTTCATTTATAAAACAACTCTAGATTCTTCCTTCTTATATGTATTACTAATATATATATATATAATACAGAGTTTAAACATATAACTAAAAAAAACCCCAACTGTATGCTGTTCTGAAAGCTAAATAAAGTATAATACACTATACAATACAGGGTAGGCTCTTTGAAGGCTTATCCTTATCTCCAGTGTCTACATGATGCCTAGGATATTTGGACATGTCAGATACCTCTACCTCAAATATTTGCTGTAGGAAAAGCATAGGTGAACATAATTAGGAAATATTAAAAACCCTATATAAATTTATTTTCTTTGGGCTTCCTTTATAATATTATTGTGCCTCCTTTTCCCTAACTTCTGACTCCATGGATTTTGTTTATTTATTCCAAAGACAATGGTGGCAGTAATGGGAAAATTAGAATTATGGGTTCATGGTATTTTCCCTGCTTAAATGAGTGAGAAACAAAATGCAAAAAGATGAAAATAAAAAACATAACAAAACAACAAAAAAAAACTAATAACTCCCTTATGAGATAAAGTTGTTATAAGATTGCAATTTAGTTATTAGGCAAATCCTCCACTGAATAAACGAAATTAGCATAACTGACAGCTGAGTGATGTGGAATTTTTACCTACTGAAAGTAAGTAATGATAGGGCACATATTTCTTTATATTTTTCCTTTGGCTTGGTCCTAGGAGTGAAGGGGTAGAAAGAGGAATAGACACAGAGAAGTATGGGATTCTTTCCTCAATTTTCTTCTTCCCATGACCTTAAAAATTATGTATTTGCCATTGACTCTAGAATATGTACCTTTACTTCAGATCCGAGCCTGAGGCTTATTTATCCCACTGACTATTTGACATCTCTTAGATATCTTACAGGAATGTCAAAAACAGTATGCTCCAAATAAAACCTATCACTTTTTCTATTTTATTTCCACAATTCTCTCATTTTTACTAATCAGAATAACACAATCCATCCAGATGTTCATGCCAAAAATCTGAGACTCATTCTGAGATCTTCTACTCTCTTATATCAATTCTTTCCCAATGATATATCAATTCTGCCTTCAAAATACATCCAGAAGGCCGGGCGCGGTGGCTCACGCCTGTAATCCTAGCACTCTGGGAGGCCGAGGCGGGTGGATTGCTCAAGGTCAGGAGTTCGAGACCAGCCTGAGTGAGACCCTGTCTCTACTAAAAATAGAAAGAAATTATCTGGCCAACTAAAAATATATATAGAAAAAAAAAAAATTAGCCGGGCATGGTGGTGCATGCCTGTAGTCCCAGCTACTGGGGAGGCTGAGGCAGTAGGATCGCTTGAGCCCAGGAATTTGAGGTTGCTGTGAGCTATGCTGACACCACGGCACTCACTCTAGCCCGGGCAACAGAGTGAGACTCTGTCTCAAAAAAAAAAAAAAAAAAAAAAATCCAGAATCTGACCCCTCCCCCCCCACTACCTTTGCAGATACCACTTTAGTCCAAGCCATCATTCTCTATTACTTGGACGGCTGCAATAGTCTCCTATCTGTGCCTTCTCTTGCTCACCTTCCTTGTATCAATAGACACAATTTATTCTATACCTGGAAGCCAAAGTCCTATTTTAAAAATGCGAATCTAGATTATGCAATGCCCTGTGTAAACCCTCCCTGTGTTCTGGTCTTCAACTTAATCTTCTACTTCTTTTAGTCTTGCTCATTATACTTCCACCACCCTAATCTTTTATTCAAATGCATCGAGTTCTTTCCTACCTTGAGACATCTATTATTGTGGTTTTCTCTGGAATATTCTCCTCTGCTCACCTCTTCACCTGACTGGCTCCTTTTATTCTTTGAATCTCAGTTAACATGTTGTTTCCTCAGAGATGCTTTTGCTAATTATCCTGTCGTTTTCTCTCACGGCACACTTTACTTTCCTTGAAAGATATGCAGAGTTTCAGAGCCATGATCACAAGAGCTAAAGTAAATTTATTGGTTGACTTCTAAGTTGCTAATTCCAGGATATCCTTATATCTTTCCCTCTTCTTTTCCCTGCTTTCATATAGGTAGGTTGTACCCTCAATTAGCTCATTTTACAATTTCTTTTCCTGTGTTAACCTAAGGGCTAAGATATCTTTGTTAACATATTGTAATTTCATTCTAGTATGTTCTTTCATTAGATATAAAATCTATCCTGTTACCTAATATTTCTTCCCTAGTTATCTTTTTAAAATGATCCCAACAAAGGCTCTCAGGTATTTTCTCTTCCTAAGAAAACATCTCTTGGGTTCAAGGCAACTAGAAACTTTAGAAGGAAAACTAAAGACACATAATTGAGATTAACGTGGTTTGGTGTAGGGCAAGCATTATGATCCAATTTATTCAAATCTATTTGTCCACCCTCCACATCATGCAATAAAGGATTTGAGGTAGTCTGCACTAATAACTAATTTGATACATAAAAAGGAAAAAAATAGAGGAGTGGGAAAGAAAAGATAAATATGCCTACAAGCACCCAAATGTCCATAGTTGTATTCTAAATTGGGCTCTGAGTTTTCTGGCAGAAAAGATGAAAGCAGAGATCAGATATTTTATGCACTTTTTGTGATCAGAGAAGAAACAACATTCTGTGATTCCTTAAAATAATTAAACCTTTTCCTGTACCAATTTCACACTGCTGTTTCTTACAATGATCTTATTGCTGAAAGAGCAACATCAAACAACAAACAACCAAAAACATAAAACCATAAAACAATAACAACACCACCACCAATGAAACCAATGCAGTGGCACTGATTATGTGCAAGGCTAAGGTAATAAGTTTAAAATATATATGCTGCTGAAAATGATTCATTTCTCTAGGTTACATACAAAGACATACTCAGTTATTGCATCTTGTGGAGGTAAACTTTTGACCAACTCTCAGCAATCCATGATGTGTGCAATGGGAGTGCTTAGTAAATGCTTAGCCAAGTTTTCAAAGAACCTATGCTCCTCCTGAATTGTAAGTATTGCACTTTTGAAGACTACTATCTAATAATCTGGTACTTCATTGTGCTTAGTCTGATTCAGTATTGATTAAGTTCTCAGCCTTTCTGAGCTCACCACTCTTCTCTGTCAGTTGAAGATGATTGCCTCCGATTCTGTGCCATTTCCTGGGAAATGTATCCCTTTCAAAATGCTGCCTGAACCAATTTCTTAGCATTTGAAGGCAGAGCAAAGGTATGCTATAATGAAAAAGGGATCATCTACAACACAATTTCTGTGGCTCAAATAAGAACCTGTGGATTTATAGATTTTAGGTGGAGAAAACCAATAAATGAAATTTTCTATATAAAAAATATCTGAAGCCATGAAAAAATTCAATTAATGTTATCATTCATGATCAGAAATTACGTACATCTCTCTACTCAACATCTTGCCTTCTACGTTGAAATAAGAAAAGGACAAAAACAACTAGATGCATTATTTTTATTCTAGTTGTAGGATCATTGGATTTAAAATGGGTAAATTCAGATTTTAGAAGTCAATTTCTCTAAATAGCTATGTGTTCTCAAGCAAATAAATTTTTGCCTGAGAAAAACGTAAGCCTCCATTTCCACAAAAAATAGCTGAAGGGATTGAATTAGATCAGTGATTCTCAGCTTTATCAGGGCCAATATCTACTTTTATTAATATAACAAATATTTCTAATGCCTCCTTTATTATCTAAAATAAAATTCATGTATAATACAACCTACAAATATATTTATCAGTAAAATATGTATAACGCCCTAACTGTATATAAAGATAAATGAAAAAGAAAGTAATATTTTAAGAAAATTACACATCTATATTTCAATAGGCAAATGTTGAGTAATGACTCCACAGAAGAACACATTGAAGTAGTCAGATAATTGTACTTTCTTACAACAAATGTTTGGATTGATTAAACAGCAGGTGATCAAAACCATTTTATAGAAGAAGTATAGGAACATAAGAGAGATAAACATGTGCATTAAAATAAGAAAAATATTGTTAGAGTCAATAAAAACAGGTCATATTTCCTTGCATATAGTAGGAAAAAGAGGGAATAACCTTCACTGAAAACAGGTTAACATGCCAAGACAAATCAGAGATGGAGAAGTGGATACGATGAGGGACCATAAAATAATTGCAAATAAAGCAGGCCCTATTTTTAAGTGTATTGTCAAATAATTCATTATTTTACAACATGGAAAAGGGTAGCGATAGAAAAAATATGCCCTTCTATGAGTCTCTAATACTTAAAAGGACCTTAGAAACCATAGCCTTTGACAAGTGATGGGGAATAGAGGATGGATTGAAAAGTAAGCACTAATGAAGAGGTAGAGAAGTTGTGTGATAGATCTCTAAGGACATCAGAAAAAGATTCAAAACCAACTGGCATATGCAAAACAAATCAATGATTTTAATAAATAATTTTTACAATAAGTAGTTTTCAGCAATAGGATGACAACGGTATAAATATTATGAAGTAACTAACATTAATGAAATACAGAGAGACCACTGCTTTTTGTATCACTTTAATAATTTAATAATACTTGGTTTCAAATTTGTTAAACAGAATTTCAATCTCCTCTCTTACATACTTAGACATAAATGCGATAAATGTAGGCAGATAGAGGTGTGTGTTATTGCTGCTGGCATTGTCACTGATGATGACCTTTTATTGGTGGTGTGATGTTCTGAAATGTTAAACAACTTTTGTTAAAGTCTGAACACAACAAAGTTCAAGTCTCTTTTCTAAAGTTATATGGTAGATGTAGCACTAGAATATTCAGTCATATTAAAACTATTCAAAAATAGTTCTCTCTGTATAAAATGGAGCTGGTTTTCTGGCTCAGATAACTATGAGTACAAATCATTTTTTACGTACATGACTATCTGTCTACAGCTATAGTTCTCAAAGTGTCATTCCCTGGAGCAGCATCAGCATCATTTGTGACCTTGTTAGAAATACAAATTATCTGGCTCCATCCCCAGGCCCATTGAATCAGAAACTGTTGGTGAGAACCAGTAATTTGTGCTTTAATAAGCCCTCCCAGACGATTGTGATGTAGGCTCAAGTTTGAGAACCACTGATCTTCCAGGGATGCTTGCAAGTCACAGAGCATGTG
Organism: Lemur catta; assembly: GCF_020740605.2. NCBI lineage: Eukaryota > Metazoa > Chordata > Mammalia > Primates > Lemuridae > Lemur > Lemur catta. The sequence goes on from NC_059137.1 coordinate 28,694,947, forward strand.
AGATGTCTTCATTTTGGATAGCTGTCCCACACATTATAGGACATCTAGCATCTCTGACTCCCACTCACTAAATACTAGTTGCATTCTCAGTAATTTCAACAACCAAAGAAAAGTGCATATACAAATTTCTAAAATACTCCCTTAGAAAGTGCTATTACTCCTATTGAGAAACAGATAATGGCTGAGGTCGCAATCTATGATTCCATTACATTTACGGGGGCAGCAGGAACTTAAGAGTCAATGGAATTTAGAATTGGTAAATTCAAAACTCAAAATATTTAGTGAAATTGTAATAGGATATTTGTCTGGAGGCTAGACTTGTGTTCAGACTTTGCCGAGTCTCATCTCTCTGAGAAAATGTTAAAGTGTAACTTAGCAGACAGATGTGGAAGGGTATAAAGTGAAGCTGAAATAAACTGTATCTCTAAATGTCCCAGGTTATTGCTCCTTCTACTTTAAATTTCTCCTGAAGGCCCTAGATAATGGTTGGTTTACACTATTGGTTAGTCATAACAGAGCAGATCATTAATTTGCTTGATAGATTTGCAGGGTGGAGGATGTTAACACTTACTTCTCTGTTAGTGTACATCAGCCCTCCCTAATACAAGAACTTCAGAGGGTTTTTTAGTCAAACTCATGACAAATACTGAAAGACCCACCAAGATTTTGCAAGCACAATGGAGTTCCATTATCAGAATTTTAAACTAGCAACTAGAAATAGAGTTTACAATAGCTAAAAGTGCTACATATTGAGAATTAGAACTGACTACAAGATTATGCTTATCATATTAAAGTACAGACTTGCAATTAGATTTTTAAAGTGAAATATTAATGAAATTCTAATTTGTATTCTTGATAAACAACAGGAATAAATGGAATTTTGAGTTACAACAATTGGTTGGCAATTTGTCTTTTCACACCATTTTTTCTTCCTTTTGGCTAATTTTCTCCCCTCCAGAAAATTAGCAAAGAAAAAATAATTCAAATTAAATACAGTGTTATGACTTTTATGCTAATCAAAAAATTTGCTAAGAACACTCTAGTTGTCAGACAAAGTGCTTGTGTGGCAGGTCTCTAACTGATCAATTGACCTCTTGACAGAATCCAAGAAGGAAAGATATCCTTTTTCAAATACATGTTCAGGCCTTCCACAGTATTTTCTGAAGCTTTCACTTTGTGAACATTTGATAAACTTGTGTGTGACTTCTGAAATCAATGTCAGTTTTCCTTTTCCTTTGTCTTTCTTCTTTTTTGGTGTTTATTCATCTTGACAATTCCCATTTAAGGTGTAAATCTCTTCAGTTAACCAAGAAACTTGTTTTTAGTATGTCATCTAAAATCGGGGCTCTGTCTCTTTTTTTAGAAAAATTATTTTTTAATTTATTATGGGCACATAATAGTTGTATAAATTTATGTGTTCAACAAACATGGACTGAGTAGCTAATGTATGATAATCTCAATACTAGTGGTTAGTGACACAAAAATAAGACAGAAAGATTAGAAAGAAGTCAATGCCACAAGTGTTGATTAAATTTAAGTGCAGAGTACAGATGAAGCACAAATGGGGATGGTTTTGATTCGTTCTGACTGATAATCGTGAAACCTTCAGAGAACAGGTGACTTTTATATGTGGATGAAGAACAAATGTACTGGACTGAATTAATGTATAAATATCCTCAAACTGAAAGGCAGAAGTTCAGGGCTTTACAAAGCGTATTATATCTTTCACATTCCATAACATTGACAGGTAGATGTATCCTGAATGTTTTTATCACTTTGTAAAAATTTTTTTTAAAAATTCTGACTTTTAGTAACTGACAATAAATAATTCACAATATATTATCATTTACTTGATTACTGCTCTATATTTAAATGTTCAGGGTATTCCCATTTTTTCATTTTTGGAAAACTACAGTTTTCTTAAAGTTCTATTTGCAATTATGTCACCTCAAAAAGTGAGGCAAAAAACCAGGTGTTATTCTGTGTAAGGGAAATTGCTTACAGAATGTTATGTGTTACCATCACACGTGGGAAAAGAGGTAAAATCATACAGAATATGTGCTGTTAGGGAATATACAATGATTCAGACTTACTTTCTGAACACCATTCAATTTTATAGCTGGGTAAGACTATAACAAATATAAATATATTTGTTTTTCTATAATTAATTTTACTCCACATACATGTTGTTGTAATCCTATTTGGACTTTGGATATCAAAAGAGGAGTATTAGATGTCATGCCTATAACTAAATTTAATCTGTATTTTAATCTACTGTTTCACCTGATGGTTGAGAAACTTAATTTGGGCAATTCTAGGTAAAATCAGTAAATTCAGGTTCGTTTTCAGTCACTTCAGTGTTATTACATCAAATTACTATTTCCTCCTTTTCACTTCTTCCTATAATTGCTTTTCAATGTGGGTGGAATTTTGGGGGTACAGAGAGGTTGACACATGGCATCAGGATATCAGGAGAAGGTAATAAGGAACACATGCCAGCATCCACCACAATTCAGTGCCTTGACTGGCCTTTGGCCATTATCATCCCTTCATCTAGTATCTGCTGAGGTATTCACCTCTACCTGCCTACAGTTGGGTTGTCCACTCTGCCTCAGGGAAACTCCTTTAAGGCCCTCAGCTCTCTATCCCCAGTTAACTTTCTTGTCCCCCTTAGAGACCTAGGGAAAGTATGGGCCTTCACCTCAAGTCCTAAGCAATCATCTCTACTGTGTCTTTCTTGCAGTGGCATCTGTAACTCCTGTTATGGTCTCCCAGGGTCCCAGATATACTAACAGTGTTGTTATTTTTAAGGGAAATTGAATAGATCTCTTCTATTATTGGGTCACCAAACATCTTGTGGGGCTTCTGCCACCTTCCTTATTAATGCTAATCTACAATGTACTCATGACTTCATCTTGAAGACTTCCTGCAGCATCATCTTTACTGCTAACTGAGGACAGGCTCAGGACTCTGTTTTAGGGAATTCCTACAATGTCATCTCCTTGGGCTGCTCTTCAACTCATCTACTGACAACCTAGAGAGATTTTCATTGTTAAAAATTTCTTCTTAGGTAAGACACAAGAACTTGACAATCTTTTTCTATTTTTCTGTGTTTATAATATGACCATAGTTTTTATGTTTGTTTTGTTTCTTTAAACTAAAGACTAGGGATTCATACTGTTTCTGGCTTTTTCCCCTTGAGGGATCTGGAAGTGTCAGTTCCAAAAGCCTAAATAACCAGATAATTCCTTCCTGCTTTTCCCCACTAAGTACAACTACAAACCTAGAAATGATGCAAAAGGCAATGGAAAAAGAACTCTGAAAGGCAGAGAGGAAGATGAACCGGTTAGGGAACCCGGGACTAGAGAAAGAACACAGCTACAAGACCTCTTATGATTCCCACCAAACAGAAGAAGACAATTCAGGCTTGGTGTTTCCAACCCCCAACCTAGCAACAGAGGACGGTCTAGCTAGACTCATCCGTCACCCAAGATTGACCGAGTTCTGCAGACAAAACCAGTAAAACAGTCAGTATTCTCAAGGAGTAAATCCACTGAGATCCCTGCTGAAAAAAAGTAGCCAGGAAAAGTTCTCTCCTTTCCTGCTTAGCCTAAGACTCTCTTTTGCCACCCAGAGATACCCAGCAGGCCAATGGCACTGGTCAGGGAGTTTTTCCACAACAAGCATCCAGGACAGCTAAGTCTCTTCATCCTAGGGCCAAGACTCCCTTTGCCCACTGAGAGATATGGGGGCAGCTAAAGGACACTGGCCATGGGAACTGTGCCACAATGGTGGCTGGCCTCTGAGTATCCCTTATCCTTGGGGCCTAAGATTCCGTTCCCCAAACCTGGGGCAACAAGGGGATCTCCCCACCTCAGGCAGTACCAGAAGGTACCAATGGGAGCCCTGAAGGCACCAAATCAACCAAGCCAGCCAAGGCCACACTGCAAAGGCTCTGAGAATTACATTGTCATTGGAACCACAGCCCGCAAAAGTCGGCCAGGACCTGTGTGCTAAATTTAAATAGAGTGACTGCCTGCTAAAATAAAAGACTTATATAGGACCCGGAATATCCTAGCATAATAGAAAAAATATCTGGTGCACAATAAAATAACCTTTTTAAAAAATTTGATTTGGTTTTCTTCCTCTAAGTTTTAATGAGATATTTATTTTATTTTCATTCTTTTTGAACATTGAAAACATTTAGGGCTTCAGGAATACTGCAGTTTTGCTTTGTAATATTCTAGTTTTTACTATTCCTCCGATTATAATTTTCTCTTTATTCTCATTATTTATTTTTTATTTTAAAGAGATTGGATTTTAAAAAACTATTCTTTTTATTTAAGTACGATCACAAAGTGTAGTTTATAAGATCTATAATATAATTCATTAAAATTTTACTGGAGACTTAATATGTGGCCAATTTAAAAAAAATTTCTGTGGAAATTTGGTAATAAGATATAAGGTATCTAATAAGGTACATTCGCTTTTGGAAGCTGGAGTGTTCACTATTCTTCTTCTAAATCAATTTTATCATATTTTTTTCCTCTATGCACTTATGTAAACCTATATTCCCTTGACTTTCCTGGTTTTTAGGGACTGCCATTTCTTTTAATAGCCTAGAATGATTTGAACCCATTTAAATTGATGAGCAGAAGTTACATCTTTGTTTTTTATTTATTTATTTTATTTTATTTTTTTGATTCTCATTTTCAACCATCGATGAGGGGAGGGAAGGGATGAATCCTTTTCTAGGCTTAGACATACCACAGTCCAACCTGTTGTGTGCTGGTCACTTTAGCAAATTCCTTTGTTTCTGACAACTGTTAAATTCTCTACCGATCATTGTTTCCCACTAGTAGTTGCTATTTTATGCAATGACAGGTCAAGCTTTTTAAAACAACTTTGGGGAAGTGTGAACATAGACCACCCCCCCCCAAAGCACAGATATTATAAAACCTAATTATAATATGTAACAAAACAAAATGATGGTTGTATTAGTTTTCTGGGGCTGCCATAACAGATTACCACAAACTTGGTGGCTTAAAACAACAGAAATTTATTCTCTCATAGTTCTAGAGTCCAGAGGTCTGAAAGCAATGTGCTAGCAGGGACACACTCCCTCCGAAGGCTCTAGGGAAGAGTCCTTCCTTGCTTCCACCAGTAACTGGCATTCCCTTGCAGTTGCACCACTCCAATCTCTGCCTCCAGAGATTGCCTCTGCATTTTCTCCTCTGTGTGTGTCCTTTTTTGTCTCTAATAAGGAGCCTTCATTGGATTTAGGGCTGCCTGAATCTAGTATGCTTTCCCCCAGATTCTCACCTTATTCATACCCACAAAGATCCTATTTCTAAATAAGGTTATATTCTGAGGTTCTGGGTGGACATGAAGTTTTGGAGGACACTATTCAACTCACTATATAGTTGGTGTTAATGGAAGAGAATTATAATACATAGAAGAAAAAGAAAATAGGAAACTAAATATCACATAGTTCAGTGTCCAAATGTACATATTTATGTACAATGCAAATACCTTCTCTCATATCTATACATATGTTCATAATAAGTATGTATTCTGCTTTAGATAATTGGTATTTATATATTTATTTTGTGCTCTTTCATGTTTGTATGCTCCTCTAGGAGCATACCTCATTCATCTTTGCCCAGTATAAAATTTTGTACTGTCTAAGCACATGAAAACTGTGTCTTTGAAATTTGTATTAGTAAGTCCAAAATATACTAGAACAAGTTAAATCTATGTTAAAATGGAAAAGGTAGAAATATGAATGGTTTCAACTGCAGTTGGGGACATTTCACCTCATATCAATTTAATCATAAATGCTTTTATTATTATTTTTCTATTCCCGTTACCAAAAGCAGAGAAGTAGAACAAGCTTTGTGTTTGACTGATGGAAACCCTCATTAATTTCATCAAGGGTTTGTGTTCTTTCTTCTTTCCATTCTGTAATCTACAGTGTCTGCATCTTAAGACTGATTCCCTTGTGGTTAGCAGATAACTGCCAGGAGCAATTGATAAAGACCTCTGAGAAAACTTTCTCAGCCTTCTCTTACAGGTAAAGAAACTATTCCCCAAAGAAATTAATTATTTGGCTCAAAGATACATTCATTAATTAATTCAAAAATATGGAATTCCAACATGTGTAAGGTGTTATTCTGTTAGGGATGGAATGATGAAATAAATAGATGAAACTTCTTGCCCTTGTAGAGATTACATTTTAGTAGATGCAGCCAGTGCTCTAGATAAAATCAAATTTGTGGTGTGTAAAAATTATTAGTGATGATGTTTTAATAAGTTTGGCATAAAATAAGTTCTATATAAAATGCACAAAAATAATAAAATATTTTAACTGATATCAACATTATTGGGCCTGTCTGAACAAATATTTTACAAAACTTTCTATCAACTGACCTGAAAGTTATTAGTATTTCTTGCTTTAAGCATATTCAAATAAATGATTAACTCAATATTTCACACCAGTTGATACAATAAATTTCTGAGCCATCATAACACAGTGGCAACTTTTCTTCAGAGTAGCAACGAGACAAGCTGCTCAAGTAACTGTTTTGCCCATGATGGTTAAATTTGACAATAAAAATAAGCTTACTCGCCAATGTATCATCACCTGACCACCCTAAGTCTTCCACCAAACAAAACTAAACAAAATCAAAAACAAACATGTTTTCAGGTAATAGACATGATGAAGCAAATGAGCTTAATTGTTGTATGTTTTATTTCATTGCAACATCTATTCACCTATACACATGCATGATTCTGTACGAGGACCTCATTTTTCTCTTTAATGAAGAAAGCACCATAAAGAAGTAGTAATAAACTGATCATGGCTGCTTTAATTTTTCATGTTGCTGAAAGGATAGTATAATAAATAATATAGGAAGAATTGACTTTTGAGTTAGATGGTCCTGTTTTGAAATTGTGGCTCCAGTATTTTGTATTTACGTGATTTGGGGAAAGGCATTCAGGTTTCCAGAATTTCAACGTCCCAAATTAGAAAGTAGACATTGGTTTGAATGGAGATGAAATGTAATTAATCTATAGGGAAAAGCAAAAAGCTCAAAGCTTGGGACATTGAACGCATTCAATATATCTTTGCATCGCTAAAATTCTAATATAATGAATATAAAGAACTCACTATCCAGACATAGATTTAGCCTAAGATCAATTGTGGTAATTCACTATTCAATTGTTAGCTTTTAAAGAACATCATCTGAAAACATGAATTCAAAATAGGGGAGTATCTCTGTTCACTCACTGATAAAGGGACCATGCAGTGGTAGAGTGGAAAAGCCAGTGGGATAGAAAATAAGAGACAATTTCTAGTCTCAGCAAAGCCACTTTCCATTTGTTGGGATTAAGCAAGTCAGCTGTATTTTTAATGTGACCTCATGTATTTCTCCTGCTTTCCTGCCTAGGTTTGCCTCAAGTCACTTTTCCCTTGGTTTACCTTCAAACCAGCTCACTAGTCTCCCATTCATTGTTGGAAAGGGTTAAGTTCTTGCCCACCTAAAGCCTTCCTAAAGGGATCCCCAGCCTGCTCTTCTATCTAGTTTTTGCCTGACTAACTCCCAATCATCCTTGTGGTTTCAGCTTCAATGTCCCTTCCTCAGAAAAGGCTTTCCTCACCTTTCAGCCTAAATTAAACCATACTGCTATAATCTCTGATAGCACCCTTTTCTTCATAGAATTTGTCATAGTTAATCATATAACATATTTAAGACCTAACTCCTTTATTAGATTTAAGACTCATGAGGGCAGAATCCATGTCCATTTCATTATAGCTACATCCTTGGTGCCTTTCTTGTCCAACACTCAAGAAATTCTCAATAAAAATTGATAAATTAGTTAAACTCTCAAGGTCTTGATTTCCTTCTCTGTAAATAATAGATAATAGTCACAGGGTTGTTACAATCAATGAGTTAATATATATTTTACAAATAGCAATCCAGTATAAGTTATTACTTAAATAAATCTTATTACTAACATAAAATTATAGTAATACTTTAAAAATATCCTGGATAATGTGCAATTCAAAACTTTGGATTTGCGGTGGGCCTGCCAAAATATGTGAATTTCCTGTGGGAATGTTACCCGTCTTCCAGTTGTGGTCCTGACTGAGAATGTTGCCGTTGGAAGAAGTGGTTTGCAATGACACACATGGTTGAACTGTGATGGGTAAACTTATGTGTGGCAGGAACTAAGATTATCTGCCTCCAGGAAACAGATGGCACCACAATTCAACAAGGCAAACTCTTAGACTGTTTGTGAAAGAAATGAATTCAGGAGATTAGAAAGTCAGACCATTTACTTTTGAGGGGAAATAATTGGCAGAGTTTTCAGCAATTTGGCTTGTCATCCCCAACATCTGTTGCCTTTGCTGTTATACCACTTAGCTTCTGATGACAAATTGAACAGGAGCAGAGTTAGTGCATGGTAACTAATAAGCATCTTCATGGGTAAAATCCGTTAGCATCAAATGCAGGGCAGTGGCATCACAATATGCAGTTCCTGGTAGTAGCCTCTCTATTTTTGTCATTCTTACACAATTCTTCCACTCTCCAAGCATTCCCAGTTTTATCTATAATCATAATATCCTGCTATAGAAGTGGCCCTAAAAGAAACACATGTGTGATGTAATTACAAGAATGTCTGATACATGTTTTCTGATGTAGGATTATCTATCACAGTCATATCTGTAATAAAACTGAAAAAAAAAAAAACCCTACATTGAAAAGAATACAAAATGATTTGGCTCTGCCTTCTGTTTGGCCCATCTGCTTTTATTTTTTTTCCCTACTGGCAAAATGTTAGATAATATTTCAACTTAGCATCTCATAGGCAGTTACATAATGAAAGGATAAACTATGTTATATTTATTTTTTTTTAACTCTGCATATTGTTTTGTCTTTCCCCCTCAGTTAACAGCAAGGTTATGAAGATCATCATCCTTTATTTGGTACACTTCTTCCATTCCTTAGTAAAAACCATTTTACATGTCTACCTTTCCTTTACATGATGTAGGGGATAAATCAGAGTTCTGTTCCATGGACAAAAAAAATTGATATACAGTAGGCCTACTTTGTCTATGGGGGATATTTTCCAAGACCCACAGAGGATGCCCAAAACCATATATAGTTCCTAACCCTAAGCAGGCATACCTAGCTTTGGAGATATTGTGTTTTTTCATTATTTTTTACAAATTGAATGTTTATGGCAACCCTGCTTCAAACAAGTCTGTTGGTGCCATTTTCTCAACAGCATGTACTCACTTCATGTCTCTGTGTCAGACTGTGGTAATTTTTACAATATTTCAAACTTCATTATTATTAATCTGCTATAGTGATCTGTTATCGGTGATCTTTATGTTTAACTAGTGTAATTGTTTTGGAGCACCACAAACAATTCACACATAAGATGGTGAACTTAATTGATGAAAATCATGTGTGTTCTGATTGCTCCACTGATCAGCCATTCATTCCCCGTCTCTTTTCCCTCTCCTTGGTCTCTCTATTCTCTGAGATACAACAATATTGAAATTAGATGAATTAATAACCCTATGATGGCTTCTAAGTGTTCAAATGAAAGGAAGAGTTTTAGGTCTCTCACTTTCGAGCAAAAGCTAGAAATTACTAAGCTTAATGAGGAAGGCACATCAAAAACCAATATAGGCTGAAACTGGGCATCTAGCACCAAACAGGCAAGTTGTAAATGCAAAGGAAAAGTTCTTGAAGGAAATTAACAGTGCTACTCAAGTGAACACATGAGTGATAAGAAAGTAAAACACCTTATTGTTGATATGGAGAAAATTTGACTGGTCTAGATGGATCAAACTAGCCACAACATTCCCTAAAGCCAAGGCCTAATCCAGAACAAGACCCTAACTCTTTTTAATTCTGTGAAGTCTGAGAGAGGTGAGAAAGCTGCACAAAAAAAGTTTGAAGCCAACAGAGGTTGATTCATGAAGTTTAAATAAAGAAGCCATCTCTATAACATAAAAGCACAAGGTAAAGGAGCAAATGCTAGTTATCCAGAAGATGTAGCTCAGATAATTGATAAAAGTGGCTACCTAAACAACAGATTTTCAATGTAGATAAACCATCCTTATATTGGAGGAAGATGCCATCTAGGACTTTCATAGCTAGAGAGGAAAACTCAATGCTTACCTTCAAAGCTTCAAAGGACAGGCTGACTCTCTTGTTAGGGGCTAATACAGGCTGACGAGACTTTAAGTTGAAGCCAATGTTCATTTACCATTCTGAAAATCATAGGGCCATTAAGAATTATGCTATATCTACCCTGGCTGTGCTTTATAAATGGAACAAGAAAGCCTGGATGACATCAAATCTGTTTATAGCATGGTTTGCTGAATATTTTAAGCCTACTATTGAGACTTACTGCTCAGAAAAAAGAATTCCTCTCAAAAATATTACCTGAGGCCCATTGATACTGCACCTACTTATCCGAAAGCTGATAGAGATGTACAAAGAAATGAATGTTGTTTTCATGCCTACTAACAGAAAAATCAATTCTTCAGCTCATGTATCAAGTAGTAATTTTAATTTTCAAGTCTTAATATTTAAGAAATACATTTTGTAAGGTGGTATCTGCCATAAGAGTTATTCCTCTAATGGCTCTGGGCACAGTAAATTAAAAACTTTCTGGAAAGGATTCATCATTCAAGATACCATTAAGAATACTTGTGATTCATGAAAGGAAGTCAAAACATTAAGAGTTTGGAAGAAGTTAATTTTCTCCTTCATGGATGACTTTGAGTGGTTCAAGACTTCAGTGGAGGAAGTAACTGCAGATATGGTAGAAATAGCAAGAGAATTAGATTTAAAGTGGAACCTGAAGATGTGACTGAATTGCTGCGATCTTATGATAAAACAGGATTGGATGAGAAGTTGCTTCTTATGAATGAGCAAAAAAAGTGGTTTCTTGTGGTGGAATCTACTCTTGGTAAAGATATTGCAAACATTGCTGAAATGACAACAATGAATTTAGAATATTTCATAAACCTACTTGATAAAGCAGCAGCAGGGTTTGTTTGATAGGATTGACTCTAATTTTAAAAGAATTTATACTGTGGGTAAAATGCTATCAAACAGCATTGTATGCTACAGAGAAATCTTTTGTGAAAGGAAGAGTCAATCAATGCAGCAAATTTTATTTTTGTCTTATTTTAAGAAATTTCCACAGCCACCACAACCTTCAGCAACCACCACCCTGATCATTCAGCAGCCATCAACAAAAAGGCAAGACCCTCCACTTAACAAAAAGATTAGGACTCTCTGGAGGATCAGATGATTGTTAGCATTTTTTTTTAGCAGTAAATTATTTTTAAAATTAAGGTATGTACTTTTTAAAAGACATAATGCTGTTGCACACTTGATGGACTAAGGTATAGCATAAAAATAACTTTTATATGCACCAGGAAACTGAAAAATCCATGTCACTTGCTGTATTTCCGTGGTGTGGAAACAAACATCCAGTATCTCCAAGGTATGCCTGTATGTACTATGTTTTTTCCTCTACATACATTCCTATGATAAAGTTTAATTTGTAAATTAGACACAGTAAAAGATTAACAATAACTGATAAAAAATAGAACCTCAGTAAAACAATACACTGTAATAAGTTATATGACTATAGTCCCTTATTGTACTGTACGAACCTATTTTTGGTCCTTAGTTGTCTGCAGGTAACTGACACTATAGAAAGCAAAACTTCAGATAAAGGGAGACTACTGTGTAGTGTTGTAAAAAGCTTGCAGTTGATTTCAGGTAGGATGATAGGCTCAGGAATCAAACTAGGACATGTGCCAGTCACTGAATTAAGCTTTTAAAATACTCAACTCCTATTTGAAACATCTCTTTAGTGAAATTGGTTAATAATGTCCTGCTAAGAATAGACCAGAGTACTGAAAATAAAACCTATATTTTGGCAAAAGTGGAAAAACTTCAGCCCCCCCAGCTCATCATTCACTTATTATTCATTCTTTCATTAAATCTTTTATTTAACCTGAATGGCCTCGAGCCTCACCAACTTTGTGTAAATATGAGGTTACATGAACTTTAACATTCAGTTTCCCATGAATTTTATCTCTAATTTGCATGGCTGTAGGGCCTCAGCTTGCTTAATGCGTCTGGAGTTGCCACGATTATCTCTGGGAATCCCCAGGAGGGAGCTTATAACTGAATAAATTCCTTCATGTTCTTCTGCTTCAATATTTTGCTGAAGATCTGATGCCCAAAAGCCACATGAGGGAGAACCTCTGCACTTGCCACGACCTCCAGACTTTCTGTAAGAATGAGACTTTGGTGGGTGCCTTAATCTCCCCTGATACTTGGCCAGAACAGAAATTCTCCACAGGTCACCACCTCAAACCCTCTTATCCCACAGACTGTAGTAAGATTGGATGATTACTTTGTACCTACCTCTGTGAAATTTTGCTATGAAGACTTCTGAATTAGCATTTCTTTCCCTAAGTTTCACAAGATTCCTTTGTATGATGATCCCTTCAGCTTTTTCTAGTTGTTTTTCTATCTATGTCAGATCTAGTTCTTAGACTGGATCAGAACAGGCATATCTTGCCTTCCATTTCTTCATCTTTCCCTCGAGATATCAGTGCAATTAGAAAAAGAAAAAAATAAAAGAAATTGTTTTTTCTCTTTTTATAATCCATACCAAGCAAAATTGAAAATGTATATCAATATTAATAATTGATTCCCCAGGCTGTCACTGACCCATTATTCTGCAAAGAACCAGACTGAGTCCCAGTTTTGCTCAGAAGAAAAAAACGTTATCGAGTATCTACTATGAGCTAGGCCTGTATTAAGTGCTGGGCCAGAAATTTAAAAGAAAAAAAAAAAAGAAACTCAGCCTCTGCCTTCAATGAGATCTTGGTTTAAGAAATGTCATACAGCAATAATAACCAAGTAATAATAAGAAGTCATAGATACAATAATAAAGAGAACTAGGGGTTGTTATGGACGCATATGGGAATGACTAATTTGATAGAATATGATGTTTTGAGAAAAGATTTTCAGAGAAATTAGCAGGTGAAATTTGGTTGGTATCTTGGTGGGTGTATGAAAAGGCTGACTTGAATCTCAGGAGGTAGAAAAAGAGATTAAGGTCATCCAGCAACACAATGGGTAAAGTCAAAGCATTCTCAAGTGCCTACAGACCTCTTAGGGAAACAGTGAGTTCTGTGTGGCTGGGATGTTAGGTATATGAAAGACAGTTGGAAAGAGGAGTAATTTGGGATAAGATCGTGAAGAGACTTTGATTGCCAAACTGAGGCACGTGAACTTTATCCTGTTAGATGATGAGCGTCCATAGAGGCTTTAAACAAGAATCTGACACATAACTGCATTAAAGCAAATGAGGAGGCCATTAATCTGAGGTTGTCCCATACAGGAGGTCTTCAGTAAGCAAACTGAAACTTGACTTGAAGGCATTTCTTGTAACTGACTTAAAAACAAAAATAAAATAAAAAAACTGAATTGACCTTCTGACAATCACAAACAGCCAACCAGGTGATTGGTTATATAACTGGAAACCCTCTACCCAAACAAACGAAGTGTCTTGCTGTAGCCAATCAGGTAATTTCTTTGTTTTGCTTTTGTGATCAGCCTATAAAACTCACTGCTCATGCTGCTGGAGCACAGCCCATAACCTCTGTGCAGGCTGGCGCTTCCTGACTCATGAGTTGTTCTTTGCTCAAATAAACTGTTAAATTAATCTTTCTAAAGTTCTTTTCACAATTGTGGGTTAAGACTTAACTCTGAAAGCACTTTGCAAAATGGATTCGAGCAGGGAGAAAATGTTGGCCTGACAGTAAGTTTGGATGTCTTTGAAATAATCCATGCAATAGTTAAGAAAGGTCTGGAATTAAGGATGTAAATAGGATTAAGAGGGGGAAATTTGGAGATGTTTTAGAGTTTGAATGTGGGCAGGAATGAGAAAGGAGTCACTGTGGTTTTTAACATTTTCAGGACAGTATATTAGGTGAAAGATACTATGATTGATGAATACAGAGGGATAGGTTTTACTCAGTTTTTAAAACTCTAAAGAAACAATTTAAGATCTATTTGGTAGACAGAACAATGGCCTCTTAAATATGTCTATGTCCTAATCTCTAGAACCTGTGAATGTGTTATCCCTTCTACATGGTAGAAGGGATTTTGCAGTAGTGATTAAGTTAATGAAGTTGATATGGGGAGAGGGTCCTGGATTACCCAGGTGGGTTTAATGTAATCACAAAGGTCCTTATAACAGGGAAGCAAAAGAGTCAAAGGCAGAGAGAGGAGATGTGATGAGGGAAGCACAGGTTAAAGTGATGTTCCCTGAAGATGGAGGCAAGGAATGCAGGCAGACCCTAGAAACTAAAAAAGGAAAGGAAATGGATTTTTGCCTGAAGCCAGGAAGGCAGCTCTGCACACACCTTGATTTTAGCCCCTAAGACTCATTTCAAACTTCTAACCTCCAAAGCTTTAGGAAAATAAATTTGGCTTGCTTTTAAGGCACTGAGTTTGTGGTAATAGAACCTGACACACCCAGACAATTTCTGTGTATGTTGACAGGGTGAAGGCCAATATTTCTTCCTCAGTGGAACAAAGCTAAAACTCTCTATATGGTTAATATTTTAATTTATATCCCAGATAACTTTGAGAGACAGAAATGTTCCAGGTAGAATAAACAGCCTGTGCACAAACCCATGTTCTAAATGCCCAACAGGGAGCATCTGCCCGGGACCCCCTTGGCTTGCTGTTCGCCAATGTCAGGGGAATTCATTATGCCTGTTTGCCAGCTCTGTCAATCTGATACTGCTGGGAGTGGCTGCCACCTCCGTTTCTGAGTCGTTTGACCCTCTGGGCTCTGTCCCCAGTCCCTGTACCTTTCTCTGTAATTCTTGCTCTGATGGCTCACTCTGGACCTCCATCCCTTGCTTGCAATGTTCTATCAATACTGATTTTTGTCACTTAGGAAGCTATGTTAACTTGGTCAATATATGAATATCTGTGTCAGGGTCAGGTACTCATCCATAAAATGGAAATAATAAAGTCAACTCTCTTAGTCAGGATTTTGGGATTGCCATTTGGCTTCCCGAATCACAGCAGTGAGAGGCTCAAGGCATCCCAACCTTGGGGTACCTTCAGCAAGTGCCAGCTTCACCTACCCTCCCTCCCAGGGGGATCCAGTTTACATGGCTTCTTATTGCTCTTTTCTTTCCCCACAGGGCTTCATGTCTGACTTGAGGATGAGACGATGTTTCTTCTACATATAGAGGTGGGAGGAAAGGGAGTGAGTGAAGTGAGAGTTTCTGTTAGAAGGTTCTAGCTATAGTTGGTATTTGAAAGATTCCCTACGGGTAAGTCATATCATAAATAACAACATACAGGGTCTGAAATAGGGGACATTAGAATTCAAAGCCTACATCATTTCTGGTGTTTCAATTCAGCTGCTTTTCGCTCCTGAGCTCGGTAGCAAAGGGATGAATTTGATAGTGAAGGAATAGAATAATTACTCAAAAGACATAGTGTTATAGAGAGAAGAGAGGCCAAAACCTAAAGGAGAAAATGGCCTCCTCAGGCAAGTTCCTCCCCCTATTTATTTCCAAGGACACGTGCAGCGGGTCAGGGCCGTTTGCTAATTTCCTTAACAACTTCCATACAGGTCAGCTGAAAACATAGCAAACATAGCAAACAAGCAGCTTTGGGCAGGTGTTTTCACCTGACCCTTCATTCACCCTGCTCACTTTCCATCCAGCCATCCTTTCTTCTAGGTCCAGCCCCTACAGTAGGTGGATGCAAATTTTTTTAGATATACCTTTTTTACTTTCTTTTTTACTCCTTCTTCCTATTCCAGCCCCAACCTCTGACTTCAACTTGTGAGTAAGTGGCTGATGTGGTTTGCACAGAGTAGAAGAATTTCTTCTCCCTACTTCAAATTATTGACATACTGGCAACATCCACCCTAAAGAATCTGAACATTTTGATGTTGACATAGACGGAAACTAGCAAAAATAGTATTTGTCGAGTACCTGGTATGTGCCAGGCACTGTGCTAGGTATTTTACATATATTCTTATTTAAAATTCGTATCCAAGTTAAGATGTTTGGTGTTAATGTCTAGATTATATGGAAAATTAACCAATATTCTGATACGTAATGAGACTTGTCTATTGCTAAGCTGCACACAGCCAGCAAGTGACAGCACTGAGATTAGAATTTAGATCTATTTAATTCCAAAGTCAATGCTCATTTCTCTGCTTCATACTCTCTGCTATAAGAACTAATAAGTCCTGGGAATTCTTTTACAAGTTGTCATACGGACCATAGTGCAGAAATCATAGAATCTCAAGTGAGAAGTTCTGGATGTATGCAGACTTTTGTTATGAACTAACTGTATGACTTTATAAAAGTTATTTTGTAATTTCTTTGAATTTCATTATTACTGGTAGTATCACACATGTACACATGTAATGGTGAATGGAAATAACACTTGACTAAAGATCAGGTGTTTCAAGTTTTGGTTCCAGCTCTGCAATGAATCAGCTGTTTGGTTTGGGGATTAGCACTTAACCTGTCTCGGCCTTAGTTTTGTTTGTTTACTTGCTTTTATCTGTAAAACGAGAGGAATATGGAAGGATTATTCCTTTTAGGTCTGAAATTTTATTATACTAAGGGTTTCAATTTTAATAATAATAGTTCCTCTCAGGCAGCTAGTAGGAGTATTCTAACAGTTCACTAATACAAACACAATCTTCTCTGAACAACGAAAATCTATCCTGGCCAACCTGGGCTCCAGCCAGATATATCCTTTAGCCTGAAATAGAAATTTATTGCTCAACCATCTGTTACAATTAAGAAAAGGTTTGAAAATGTTTTCTATGTGTTTGACTAACCATGTTTTAGGACCTGTGGGTACTTTACAAATTATATGCCTTTCCTTCTTCTTGGCTTCATTAAAAATATGGGATTTGTTTCCAAAATTTATTAGCTTGTTCTCTTTTTTATTATTTTCTCTCTTCTTTTTTTTCCAAAGAAACTTGTTCAGAGTTCCAAATGGAACAGAGTACGCAAATATGCTTCAAGATGCAGTTAGCCTGTAAAGCAAATGAATTGTTTCTGGTTAGTGAGTGGTTTGGAAACAGCTGAATGTTTGAATTTGAAGCCTAAGTATTTGTAATTTGCATTTATTGGACAATGACTTAGCTGGTATCAGCCATGAGGAGTTAAGCCATTAGGATCCAGCTACTAAGAGGAGTCTCTAGTTTCACTCCAAAGAAAATAATGATCCAATAAAATTAAAAATAACCCACCCATATGGCCAGTACTCAGTAAGAAAATACTGTAAGGGGGAGCTCTGAAACCTTCATCTCATTCTACCTTTTCACATACTCTCAGCTCTATCTCTTATTTTGCCTCTGTGTTTCATCATACTTGACTCAGAAAGGGAAGAGGTAGGTTTTTGCAATGTAGTTTCCCCCCGGCCCCCGCAAAAAAAAAATTTAGTTTCCTTTTAAGTCTAAGAATCTTCCAGTTGTGTTCAACTAGTTCACATGAAGAAAAATATTTGTTAAGTAGGCTAGTTTCCATGGAATTTTTCTTTTTCAAAGCATTCAGCAAAAACCAGCTACTATTTTTTGAAAGTACTGTAATTCTACTTATTCTGAAAGTACTTTTTTTGAAAGTACTATTTTGAAAGTACTATTTTAAAAGTACTGTTTTTGAAAGCACTTTTTTTGAAAGTACTCTTTGAGCTTAAACACCATATTGAGAACTCTTCTGTGCTCAACCACCAGATTTCTGCATGGATAGGAAACACATGTTTTCTTTGCCCAGGATTTTTACAACATTTTTAAGTAATCTCGTGTTTGGGTAATAAAATTAATCACTTTTGTAGCATCCACCAGAATGTATTTCAGTTCATCTTCACCTCCCTGCAAAGAAAGCATTGTGTCGAGACAGTGTTAGGACATCTTTTAACAATTAGATAAACCCTCTCATGGAACCAATCATTGACGGGGCACCATCAGGACAGATGCTCATGCAGTTTCTACAAGATATACCTTTATTTTTTTCCAAGTATGAAGACAAAACATTAAATATATCTTGACCTCTGTTGCTTTGAGAAACTTATGTAGCAGTAAACTTTTTCCTGAATTTCTCCATCATTTACAGATCTTACAAGTGCAATAGCATGACTTTTATTGGTAAAATCTGTTTTCCAATCAACCTGGGTAGAGAAGCTCTTGTTTTTCAGTTCATTATACAAAACCACTTCAATATTAAATGACATATCATCACTACATTAACTTACTATATATTTTCAAGAGTGGAATCCTTTCAACTCCTCCTACTGCATCTTGTTTTATTCACCATAAGCTGTTTTTTTTCTTTTTTTAGTGTCTCACCACTGTGTAACTTCTTTCTTCTAGATAAAGTTTCGTTATTCAGTAACTCAATTTTGAGACTTTCGTCTAACTGACTTTTCTTGACAATATCTTCACTCTGTTTTAATCAATTGCTGTTTAAAATAATCAACACTTTTCCTTGTCAAATATATGTGATTTGTAGTTAAGTGTCTTCTCAAGATTTCTGGAGGCTTTGCAAGGTTTTCACTTGTCTACCACAGACAAGATAGAATGGACCAAGACAACCTGTCTTACCACCCCATGTAAAACTCATGAATAAATGGCTTTCCTTGTAAACACAGAATTTTTGTCTCCCTTGAGGTACTAATGCAAAGAAATAACCGAGAAGACTGTAATTCTTCATCATCAACTTTACAAGAATTGTTCATAGACCTAAGTCTAAAATCTTTCTCTTTCATGGCACGTCCTGTCTTCAAAAATCACCACATTGGACCATCAGAATTGCTTGTGAAATACAAATGCTAATAAAATATAAAACAAAAGGGTATAATAAATAAGTAAATGAGAACTTTGCAAAATAAAACTTCATAATCATATTGCAATTTACTTTAACCCACACAATTCACATTTTGCAATATTTATAACAACAAAGTGGCAATAAAATACCTGAGTTACTGCAGATAAAAATACCTTTTTATAATGAAAAATTGTCTTTTATTGTCTATTATATCAGGAGAGTTGTTCTCTCACAGGAAGTCAGTAGAAAGCAGCTATAGTCAAGAACGTAGGAAGAGATTAAAAGACTAGGGAAAGTGTTCACCAAACTGCACTGTCATCATGAAGTCTTTCTACCCAATTCTTCTTTCTTCCCTTCCCCTTTAACAGATAACAGATCAGCATTACAGTCTTTTCCCCACTACTACTGTTCTTTCTTTCCTTTATCTTTGATAGGTATTTCCCCCAATAAATCTCTTTCACTTCCAACTCCATCCTGGCACCTGCAAGAGGAGGACCCAAGGAACACAGCTTCAAGGATGGCTGAGGAAGGTATTTTGGAAGGGAGAGGCTGATGTCATCAACGTGTTATCCTCTCCTTGATAATGTGATCCTATGCTCATCAACTATCATTGGGCTCCCCTATCTTGTGTCAAAAACTGACAATGTTCTCAACCAAGTGAACACAGTCCTCTGCACACTGCTATTTAGGGCTAAAAGACATCTAATGAAATCACAAAACAAGGCTGCTTGGTAATTGTCTACCACTGCAAATGCTAGCATTCCACAGAGCACAAAGTTTCAAATATCACATTTAATTTCTTTTCTCATTCACAATCTTTTGAGGAAACCCTCATGACATCTTGTGTAACCCTAGGTTTCTAGAGAACACTGCTTGAGAAACTCTGTTCTAGAAGTTTCTTCTTTATCCTCTCAATTATGTTCTCCTTTATTCTTCCTATGAATCTCTCTTATGTATAAGTTGCCACTTTTCCTTCCCTTCTTCTGTCTCTCCAGCCTAACTGTAAGTAGTTTCTGAGAGGGGGTAAAAAACACATTTTAAAGTAAGTCTATGAGATTTGAATCTTTATCTC